>NC_137788.1:83577369-84177369 GCF_963383645.1 Muscardinus avellanarius | reverse complement strand
TAATAATAATAATAATAATAATAATAGAGAATGGTGTGTCTCAGAGGTAAAGAATCCCTGGGGTTCAATCCCCAGTACTGCAGTAAATAAATAATAAAGAGTACTAGTGGAATTCCCCTGGTAACTGTTTGGGGAGGATGCTGGGCAGGCAGAGACATGCTGGTGTGCACTCTATGAGGCAGGCCCCACCTGACCTGCTACATTTTGTTCCATGACTGGCACCCACTCTTCTACCTTCTTAGTTTTTTTCATTTGCCCATGATCTGTGAAGCCATGCTATTCCCTTTTAAAGGGAGGTATCTGCAGGGCAGCAAAGATGAAATCTTCTCTTTGTTATCTGAATCATTGAAGACATTTTGTCCATTTTCCAGGATGCTTTCACATCCTGCTTTGTTCAAATGTTAGCCTAATCTCAAAGTATGGTCCCCAGACCAGCAGCATTAGCGTCACTTGAGAATTTGCCAATAAAGCAAATGATTGACCTTGACCTCAGACGTATGAACTAGCCAACTGTGGTTTAGCAAGCCCCTCCAATGATTCCAATGTCGACTAGTTTGAGAACCACAGGCATGATATATTAATGACTACAGTCAGCAATATGTATTTACTGTAAGGGGTACAGACCTTTACAGTAAAAGAGTTCGGTACAGACCCAAATCTGGCATTTCCAGCCCCTGGAGAGGTCAGAACGCAACCAGTTCTGAAGCCTAAACAAAATAAAAACACCAAAAGCTTAGACAAGGTCTTCCATAGGAAACTGCAAAATTCCCATGGAAGTTTGTCACACATGGGTCTGCTAGGATGTTCCCTGTGGCAAGGAATAGAAAATCTCTCAAGAAAGCTTAAACAAAATGAGAGCCTGTGTTTTTTTTTTTTAAGTAAGCTAACTAATTTAAAGAGTTTTAGCCTAAATGCTATGGTCATATTTTATTAGATAGAGCTCAATAATTAACAATTTTAAAAATCACTCTAGGGAAGATGAAAACACCAAAAAAAATCATGAAGTTTAGAAATTGCAATCCATCTTAAATACACAAAATTTAATAACAACATAGGAATCCTGCAGCCACTGGTATGGTAGTGCACACTTGTAATCCTAGTACTTCGGAGGCTGAGACAGGAGGATTCCGGTTTCAAGGAGAGTCTTGGCAACTTAGTGAGGCTCTTAGCAACCTAATGAGACCCTGTTTCCAAATAAGAAATAAAATCCATCTGCGGGTGTAGCTCAGAGCTGGAATGCCTCTAGTTACTGAGGGATGCATTTCCCAGTAACACACACACACACACACACACACACACACACACACACACACACACACACAATCTTATCCAGCATGATTTTCAGAAACCAGAACAACAACAAAATCTATGCACTATCTTGAAAAGTAATTTGTTTTCTCTGAGCATATTTCAGGCCAGAGACTAAGATATACAGCCCTCAGAAAGGCAGAAAATATTTTCCCCTTGCATATATTAACATTTGGAACTGGAAATGTCCTCTATCACTACAATTATGGCGCCATCTTCAGTTCCTAAGAAGGATAGACAAAACCCATTAAGTCCCAAGTTTTCAATTCTGCAAATATTTCAACAAAACTGACACAGGTACATTAATATGTGTTGGAAAATGTAATCTAGAACTCATATATCCTTTATTATCATTAAGAATGAAAATTCCATAACTAGGAAAAATAGGACAATACAGTTTCTGATCTGATTATTTAAAAAGCAATGCATTCACCAGCTCTAGTGGCGCACGCTTATAATCCCCACGCTTGGGAGGCGGAGACAGGAGGAATGCGCAGGTTCGAAGCCAGCTTCACTGGCTTAAGAGACCCTGTGTCCAAATAAAAATATAAAATAGGTGTGATAGTGTAGCCCGGAGGTAGAAGGGTTTCCAGGAACCCCAGTAACACACACACACACACACACACACACACACACACACACACACACACACAGCAATGCATTCTTCAACACAAAATGACAACCTAGTTCTAAATCTACCCTCACAAGCCAGGTGTGGTGGTGCATGCTTGTAATTCCAGTACTTGGGAGGCTGAGACAGGAGGATCTGGGTTCATGGCCAATCTCAGCTACTTAGTGAGGCTCTCAGAAACTTAGTGAGACTATATTTCCAAGTAAAATATAAAATAGGTCGGGAGTGTAGCTCAGATATATCACCTAGGCTCCATCCCCAGTACCACAAAATATAAAAAAATAAAAACTACTTCCATGAATGTATTGATATCACATATCAGTAACATTTTGTACAGTTGAACATTTAATAGAAATAATTTTCATTGCAAGGTTTATGTCATTTTCACAATGAACTTAGAAATATTTTCAAGCTTTCTATAATCATTCACCTTTTACTTTTCCCAGAACAGGCTTCAGGGCTGGGGATAGAGTCAGTGCTTACCTGGGATGCATGTGGCCCTGGCCCAGCAAAAATATCTGACTTCTGAAAGTGTAATAATTATTTAAAATTTAAAGAAAGTGGTATATTTGTTGCTCAACTTAAGATTTTACAGGTGTTCCACATCTGAGATGATAGGATAAAGTGGGTTAGCCAGAATTTTCATAGACTGAACTATAAAAGGACTAAAGGAGTCATGCATAAAACCCAAAATACCAAGCTGGATGTGGTACAGCACACCTGCAATCCTGGTACTTGGGAGGCTAAGATAAGAGGAGCGCAGGTTTGAGGACAGCCTCAGCAATGTTGTAAGACTATTAGTAACCTAGTGGAACCCTATCTCTTAACAACAACAAAAAGGCTGGGGTATAACTCAGAGATAGAATGCCCCTGGGTTCAATACTTAGTAACACACACACACACACACACACACACACACACACACACCCCAAAATATCGCATATGTAAATGACTAAGAATAAAGAAACATGAATGAAGAGTAGCTGGAATAACTGAGCCAGAGAAGAGGTCACAGTCCAGATCCTGCTACTTAAATGTAGCCAGGGGACAGCTGCTTCCGCTTCATTTGAAAGCTACTTAGAAATGGAAATTCTTGAGTCCCACCAAAACCTACCGAATCAGAACCTTCATTTTCTGGGTGATTTGTATGTACACGGAAGTCTGAGAACTCTGATCTGTATGTTTTCCTTGACCATTTAACCCACTATTCCTGACTTCCTTTGCAAAGACGGAGGGAGAGGAGACGGACTCCATGGTGGAAGAATTGTGCAGACTGGATGAGAAGACGCCATTTATTAAACAATATTAACAAGTTGTTAAACCATGCCAAAAGGAAAAGCCACAGTTGTGATTATATTGCAAATATTACACATTTTGCAGAGACAATACTTTAAGGACCTCTGCCTTAATCCACAGCTTGCTATAGACCACAGTCTGTTTTGGTTTTACTAATTCACAGACCCTGCTTCTGCCTACCCATCCTTTAAAACGGCTCGCTTCCTGAATCTCATGGGAACTACTTTCCTCCGATGGGTTCCCACTGCATCTTTCCTACCCCAGCCTTTTCTGTTTTATTTTGAAACAGGGTCTCACTAAATTACTGAGACAGTTCTTGAACCTGTGAACCTATCTCAGTCTTCCAAGTACTGGGATTACAAGTGTTTTCCACCATGCTCGGTGGGGGAGGAGTACTTGAACTCAGGGGGGGTCTACTTCTGAGCTACACTACCATCTCTATTTCATTTATTTTGAAATAGGGTCTTGACAAGTGGATGAGACTGGTTTTAAACTGCAATCTTTTTTACTTAGTCTCCCAAGTACTGGGATTAATATTGTACAACACAGTTGCTCACCTGTTATAGCTCCTTTTCTAGACTGATTTCCTTGGCAAAAACCATGATTATTCAATTGAAGCCACTCATTCATTGATTTATCCTAATTCTAAAATCTACTGTAGGACATAATGGGTTTTTTAAAAATACATGACAGGTATAATCTTAGCCCTTGTGGAGTTTACATTTTTGTAGGAAAAATGTCAAACACATCATTGTATCAGCACATAAATGTGAGGATAGAGAAAATAGTGTTGGAAGGAACTGGTTTGAAGCCAGCCTTGCTGGCTTAAGAGACTGTGTTTTGAAATAAAAAAATATATAATAGGTCTGTGGGGTAGCCCGGAGGTAGAAGGGTTTCCAGGAACCCCAGTGCCCACCCCCCAAAAAAAGAGAACTTCTAAAGTATTGGCTGTAACTTTTCCCCTTTGTGTAGAATATTAATTTAAAAGTTTCAGAGAAACATGACCAGATCAGAGGACACAGTTTAGCAAAAGGAGCTTCACCTTCATCCACAGCAAGTTCTAAGAAGTTAAACATCCTGAGTGAGCTCTCAACAATCACTGTGAAGTATGATACTCCAAAAAATATCCCAGTCATGGCCCTTTGTTTGTTTTGTTTTCGTAAGTATATTAAAGTCTTCAATGCTTAAAATAAGCAATCTTTTGTGAAAAAAAATATGACCATATGGACTTCCGAGTTCTTTTTTTGTGGTCAAAAATCTTTTGGTTCCCAGGACAAAGATTTTAAGCAAACTTCCAAGGTTTAAATCCATAGGGTCAAAAAGAAAAGGAGAGATATTAGTTCATACTTTATGTGTACAGAGGAAGAAAATTAACTTTCTGCCATAGAGCTTTCCAGAGCATAGGTACCAGGACTTGCCAGATAGGGGAGAGGGAATTCTTGGAGAGGAGGTGCCCAGGTAGAAGGGAAGAGAGGAAGAGTGAGGAAAAGCAGTAGTACTCACCACGTGCAAAGAAGCAAGAAGAACACTGAAACTTCTCAACATAAACTAGATGTGAAAGATAAAATTGAGGACAATGACTATAAAAACTTTAAGAGAAAATGGTCTTCACATTAGATTTATCCCAGGAGGCACAGTGGTGCATACCTGTAATCCAGTACTTAAGAAGCTGAAACAGAGGATTATAGGTTTGAGGCCACCCTACATAACTTAGTGAGACCCTTGGCAACTTGGAGAGAACTTGTTTCAAAATTAAAAAAAATAAGCCAGGCATGGTGGCGCACGCTTGTAATCCCCACGCTTGGGAGGCGGAGACAGGAGGATCACGCAGGTTCGTAGTCAGCCTTGATGGCTTAAGAGACCCTGTTTCCAAATAAATAAAAAATATAAAATAGGTCTGGGAGTGTAGCCCGGAGGTAGAAGGGCTTCCAGGAACCCCAGTACCACACACACACACACACAAAAATTAAAAATCAAAAGGGTTGAGCATGTAGCTCAGACGCAGAATACCCCTGAATTCAATCCCTAGTACAAAATATAAACACGATATATTTACTTCAAGCTGAACTGTCCACAAATATAATGAAATAGAAGTATTTTCAGACAGAAAAAGGGGTTTTCCTTCCCTTGCATTCTTGCCCAGGAAGCTGCTGCACAACATGTTCCACTAAAGGAGAGAATACACCAGGACCTGGCCAGCAAGCTCAGGGGTCAGGCTGACAGCTCGGCCAAAGAATGGCACCACCAGCCCAGAGTACAGGAGGCCAGAGGCCAGAAGACATCTCCATGACAGGACAGTGAGGTGATGAGGATCAGTTATAATGATGGCAGAAAGGGCAAGGTTAAAACCCTCAGTACTGCAAAAACAAAACAAAAAACAAAACCAAAGTCAGACTCTTAAGAGGAAAAATGATAGTAAGAAAGGAACATTGTTCTCTACTTGGGCTACAGAAAATATCACAAATTTCCTCAGAAAGTAAACTGTCAAATGACTTAACTGTATTAACTTGAACTTCTGCTGTATTCTATTGGCTGCAGAAGTAGTCTATAAGTGGGCCATAGATGGCCGCATGTTTGTTTCGTCACAGTGGGCTTAGGACCATTGGCCCGAAGCCTGACTGTGCCAAACTCGAATCTCACATATCCACTGGTGCAACCGTCTATAGCAGTCCTCTCCTGGGAGGGATTTCCCGAGGAAACCCTGTCCAAAACCAAGTGTGGCGGTCAAACCTTCCATGATCTCATTTCTTCCTTGATCACCCCTAAGCCCCCAAATTAGATTCAAGAAAAGGCAATAAAAACCTCACCTTTCCATGGAAGATTTTGGTACTACACTGTAAAAATGAGCAAGTAGAATGGGATAGACATTCATGGGGCCATCTTTGGAAAATGCAATCTGTCCAAAGATCAATATATAAATTCCAACTACATTTTTAAATCATAGTAACAATTAGAATACTAAAGATGCCATTGATACTAGATTCAACAGACAGCAAATGCTTAGGAATACAGCTATACATGTACAAGACCTATATATAGAGAACGCTAAAAAATATTACTGACAGAAATGAAAGAATTCCCAAATTAAAAAAAAAAAAACGATTTATTATGTTCAGGGTTGGAAGAATCCTGTATTTGCCAGGTGCATATGTTTATTGGTCAAGTTGATCATATTCAAATATTTATGTGGGAGCTTTTTGGTTTGTTCATTCAACTACCATGAGACATTATTCTCCCTCTCAAATATAGTGGATTTGTGTATTCCTCCCTTATTTCTGTCAGTTTTTATATGTTTTTGAGCCTATATTGTTAAGTACTTACAAATTTTGAATTATTACCTATTACTGTTCGATTAACCCTTTTATTACTAAATGTCCCACTCTATAAATGATTGTCTTATAGCCTACTTTAATAAAATATTTAACTTATAAAGGATTCATATCCAATTTATAAAGAACTTCTGAAATACCAAAAGGACATTTAAAAAGGGTGTTCAAAGACTAAATAGGTACTTCAGAAAGAGGGTATCTAGATGCCCAACAAACATGAAATGATTTCAGCCTCATTAGTCATCAGGGAGATGGAAAATGACACCATAATGAGTTACTGTTGGTGGATAAAGCCACATGAGTAAAAACAGAACTCTGACACCCAAGTACTGGCAAGGGGTGGGAAAACTGGAATTATGCTGCATTTCTGGTGAGAGTGTGAAAAGTACAACTTGAACGTGGCTGAGCAAAGGTGAGCACACTCCATTCCAAAAACACAAATATACGTGCACCAGAAGACATGTCTAAGAATGCCTAAGTATAAGGTCTACTCAGAATATCGCCAAACAGAAAAACTTAAGGTCCATGAATGGCTGAAAAGTAATGGCCTCTTTATATATTTAAATACTAGCCAGCAATACATGAAGAAACTCTTGTCACACAATGGGATCAGCCTTACAACACTGAGATTTAAATTATACATGAAAGGGTAACTAATATATATCAAGATGAGAAACAAGCAAAAGTAGTTTATTTAGTAGAAATCAGGGGCTAAAAACTAGAAAAAGGTGTACAATAAACTTTCAAGGAAGCATATTTCTTGATGGAGAAGGCTAATAGTGTGCACACTTTCTCAAAATTTGTGATTAAAGCTGGGCATGGTACGTCATGCTTGTAATCCCAAAATTGGGAAAGCTGAGACAGGAGGATTGTGGTTCTTAGGTACAGAGGCCCTTTGTAACTCGGTGAGACCCTGTTTCAAAATAAAGAACAAAATATAGGGCTGGGGGTGTAGCTCAGAGTTAGAATGACCCTGGGTCCCATCCCCAGTACAGCAAAAATAAAAAAAATAAAAGTGATTAAATCTATGAGCTTTTTCAGTTTATATACTGTGCAATAGTATCTACAACTTTTTAGAATTATTTAACTACACGAGGAGAATGTGGTAGAGAATGTCTAAAATTACTAAGTCAAGAAATAGCTATAGGTATCTTGTTCAAAAAAAGTAAGAATTAGCCGGGCGTGGTGGCGCACGCTTGTAATCCCCCGCTTGGGAGGAGACAGGAGGATCGCGCTGGTTTGAAGCCAGCCGCGCTAGCTTAAGAGACCCTGTTTCCAAATAAAAATATAAAAATAGGTCTGGGAGTGTAGCCCGGAGGTAGAAGGGCTTCCAGGAACCCCAGTACCCCCACACACACACACACAAAAGTAAGAATTAACCCACCTAAGAGTTAAAAACGATTGCCCTTCAGGGGTGAAGAGACTTGCCTTTCAGGTTTGGGCACTAGGATCTTTTCAACATGACATGCACATAATGTTTATAAAAAATGAACAGTTCATGCAACTGACACTACACATACATGGACTTACCAATGCTGATCTCCGTATCGCGTACCAGGAAAGGGAGGCAGTGGAGTGGGACCAAGAGGGAGGCTCACCAAGTTCTGTTTATGTATCTCTATCACTCTGAATCTGAACTTTATTATGATGTGTGATTACAATGCACCAATAAAAGTACATTAATAAAAAAAAGTCCTTCATAAAGGAAAAATTCCTAATGCTTTTTTTTTTTTTTTTGCAGTACTGGGGATGGAAGCCAGGGGCATTCTACCTCTGAGCTACACCCCAGCCTTATTTGTTTTATTCTTTATTTTGAATTTATTTTGAAACAGAGTCTCAATGAGTTGCAAAGGGCCTAAGTAATAGCTGAGGCTGGCCTCAAACTGTGATCCTCCTGTCTCAGCCTCCTAAATGCTGAGATTACAAGCGTGCACCACCGTGCCCGGCTCTAATGCAGGTTTTTAAAAAGTAAACACCTTCCTACAATTAGCAATTCTAAAGTCCATTTGATAGAAGAAAATGTGCACTGCTTTTAAAAAACCAATTATGATTTTAGACACCAAGTTTAGAAGTTAAAATAAGTTATATAGGAAAATGACCGTTGTGAAATTCCACCATAGGATTAAGGCAACTGTTCATCATTAGGAGAGGGGTAAAGAGGCAAACTCTAGACACATCTTATTCTATCAGTGCAGGGCAAACCACCAGGGTTGTTCATACAACACATTTTCTCATCATATAAAAAGTACAATTCAGAGTGATACATTTCAGAATACTGTTCATGTTTCAAAGTTATCAATCATTAGTTTATCCTCCAGACTAAACAACCATTTCTCAATGTAGGTTGTAGAAGAGGTCCACAGGAATTATGTACAGATGTTCCGTAGTTAATCATGCTTTGGAAACATTGGGTTTTTTTACACCTTAGATCTTCATAGAACTTTACTATGTTAATGTACACTCATTACAATGTACGTTTCTGATTCTCCAGAAGGATCTTCTTTCATCTCTGATAGTGAGGCAGTTAAATTTATTCTTAATATAATTTTATTGGTACATTATAGTCTCACATCAAAATGTAAATCATGTTGACAGTGGCAGTTAAATTTAAAAAAGGAAGAAGCCAGGTGTGGCAGCACATACCTGTAACCCTAGTACTTGGGAAACTGAGACAGGAGGATCACGGGCTTGTGACCAGCCTCGGGAACTTAATGAGACCCTCAGCAAATCAGTGAGATCCTGTCTCAAAATAATAGGGCTGGGGTGTATCTCAGAAGTAGAATGTCCTGGAGTTCAGAACTCCCCACCACCTCTACACACACATAATGAACCTAGGGGCATTCAATTTCTGAATTATACTCTCAGTCCTTTTTGGTAATTTAATTTTGAAACAGTCTTGCTAAGTTGCTAAAGCTGGCAGCTCAGCTTAACAAAACATTTTTAAAAGAGATATTAGGTGATAAAAGTGTTTTCTGAATGTTACTTTATTTTTGTGTTTTTCAAGTTAAGACTACATGAACTATGCATTAAATACTCAGTATTTAAATGCCAGAATAAAAAAGAACAAACAAAGGTAGTACGGGATATTTGATTCTTTTTTAATCCAAACAGAAAATAAGTATACAAGTTTGCTTAAGAGATGTGGTAAAAATTGAATGTTATGTATTATGGAATCAGTACATCAAGTTTATCTCACTAGCCAGTGATTCTTAGTTAATTCTGCAAAAACACAAAACCAGTTATGCAGAAATAAGAATATAAAATGCCCCTTTCTGAACCCCAGTTTGATAAAACTGATTTCATATCTAGCTTACTGATTATTAAAATTCAGTCCTCCTTGTGCAAATAATACATATAGTCGTCAGTGGTGGTCTGGTAAGCTGAAACTGATTTCGGATAATTCAACATAAAAACCCAAATATAAAAACATTATTCACGATTCACAGAGATAAACCAGTGCTAGGAAATGTAATTTACCACTGTGCATAATCATTTTTAACATTTTTAAAACATAAAATCAGGGTTGAAGACAGTGATGGTGTCACACACTCAGTGCATTACCTCACGTAGTGCATCCCTATGGCTCACCGGAGTTCAAAAGCTGTACAACCACCATGCTTCTAATGAATAGGCTTTGAATGCATGCAAACCTGTCCAATTCTTTTTAAAATCTAATGCTCATATGACCTTGACATGTAAGAGCTTTGCATTTTAATATCCCAAACATTGGGAAGATAAGGTGTGACATGTAACCATCCCTTCTAAGCAAGACCGCACATACACTTTCATGACAAAGACCCTTGAAATAACTCAATCCTGAAGATTGAGAAGGAACATTCATTATTTAGCCAAAGAAAATCCAAATGGCTTTCTTGGAGTCAAATGCACCCCAAGGCAGGTATAAGGAATGAGTTTAACTGTGACAGCTAAAGAATCTGCCACTGTGTGACAATGCTATTAGGCAGAGACGCTATACATTGTAAGAGTACATTGTGACTTTTTTGGTTCCCACTACCATGGGGCGCAAGGAAATGAAACTCAAGACAACTGTTAGGACAACTGATGACCCCGGTTTTAAATAGGGTTCTTCATTGAAGGAAAAGACAAGAGCCATAAAAGTCAGATTAGCTGACTTCAAATGGTTTACATCCCAGGATGAATCAGATTACACTGATTTAAGCCCAATTTAATTTAGGCAGGTTTTAAACCACAAGAATAAGGACATTCTTAGTACATATTAATAATTAAACCAACATATACACAATTAGCAATATCCTATATAATATTAAATGTTTTAACATGTTCTCAATTATTCTGTAGTTAATTTGTTTTGTTTTAAAAAAAAAACAAGTTGAGCTTTATTTTACAATGTACTTTGTTTTTCTAAGTGTATTTTGTAATTATTTTATTTCATTAAAGCGGGTACAGTTCTCTAGATTTCTCTAAGAGCCAAATTCAACTGTCTCTTCTGTGATCTGTTTGAATTCATAATTGCCTCTGCCATCCATGTGCAGGTAGTACTATAGGAAAGAAGAAAAAACACATCAATAATTAACAGTAAATATAGTGCTTTTCTTTATAACAACAAAATATAGGCTTCCCTCACTCATTTTAGGGAACCAAATCCATATGCAACCCATCAATTAGAATGTTTCTGTAATTCCAGGACCCAGATCTGAGCTGCCAGTAGGCTAACCTGTGCTATTTCCCTGACTACTCGTCCAGGCCGTCTTTCTTCTTACCTGATTCCCTAGGTCAGTTCAGAATAACTTAAGAGTTTTTAATACTATTATTATTACTTAAAAGAGCGCTATATAATGTACTTATGCAACCTGCCCTCTGAAGATACGACAGCAGGAACAAAGCCTTCTGCTTTTACTTAGTGATTTTATTATCTACAGGAAGACTTTTGTTTTACTAGTGTTTTTATTGCCAGTTTTAGCTATTCTGGCCCTTAACATTCCAATTCTTTGTGCCCTCTTTCTTCACATAATCACTAGCCTGGTGGTTATTTGCTATCTGTTTATATCTTTAAAAGAAGAGAAAAGCTGAAACCTAAGACTTGGCACTGTCCTGTGACTGTGACATTTATGAATTTCTAAGGAAACAAAAAGGCTTGGATATATGTTAAACTTCTTTTACTTCTAGATACTCAATTTCTCATTCAACTCATAAAAAAACTCACGATAATTATTAAAAGGCTGTAAGATATAAAAGCTATCTTTAAAAGTCATAGAGCTATGTAGAATTTCCTTGCATTTTATTGAGTATCTTCATACCTCTTTGATCGTAATGGTAATTTAAGAGATAGCTAGGCAAAGACTGATAACTTTATTATAAAAGGAAGTCTGCCACTTGTATTCTATCATATAAACCGTATAGTTTTTTTCCTTTCTTCCTTCATTTCTTCCTTTCTTCCTTCCTTTCTTTCTTTCTTTCTTTCTTTCTTTCTTTCTTTCTTTCTTTCTTTCTTTCTTTCTTTCTTTCTTTCTTTCTTTCTTTCTTTCTTTCTTTCTTTCTTGCGGCACTGGAGATGGAACCCAGGGGCATTCTACATCTGGGTGACACCCCCAGCCCTACTTTTTATTCTTTATTTGGAACAGGGTCTCACTGAGTCACAAAGGGCCTCACTAAGTAGCTGAGGCTGTCCGTGAACCACGATCCTCCTGTCTCAACCTCCCAAATGCTGGGATTATAAGCATGCGCCACCATGCCAGGCTAAACCATATAGTATTGTTTGTTTGCCTTTTCTGTGCTTGGGCTCACACCCAAGGCCTTGAGTATGGCAGGTGAGCAATCTACCACTGAGCCACATCCCCAGCTGGAGGCCATGTGTTGCTTGAAGATAAAGACAGTAATCTGCATCTCTCCTGAATCCAGTCCAGTATAGGCAACAAAAGGCACTTAATCAGGCATGTGTTCTGAGGACAAGAAACCCTTACTACCACTCCATTTTTTCTCAAACCCTCTTTTACCTAAAATTTCTACATTATTTAGGAAGGAATTCAAGGAAAGAAAGGGGAAAAAAAGAAAAGAAGGAAGGTGAAAAGGAAGTAGGAAGTCAAGTGAATTAAACTGAGTTTACTTTCAGGTTTTGAATATTTTATCCTTTTTTAAATTTTTTTATTTTTGGTGGTACTGGGGGTGGAACCCAGGGGCTTTTCTTCCCCGAGGCTACACTCCCAGACCTATTTTATACTTTATTTGGAAACAGGGTCTCACTGAGTTGCTGAGAGCCTCACTAAGTAGCTGAGGGAGGCTTCGAACCTGCGCGATCCTCCTGTCTCAGCCTCCCAAGCGCTGGGATTACAAGCGTGCGCCACCACGCCCAGCTAGGTTTTGAGTATTTGAAATTAAGAATGAAAATGCCAAAGTGAGCCGGGCATGGTGGCGCACACTTGTAATCCCCGCGCTTGGGAGGCGGAGACAGGAGGATCGCACAGGTTCGAAGCCAGCCGCGCTGGCCTAAGAGACCCTGTTTCCAAATATAAAAGTATAAAATAGGTCTGGGAGTGTAGCCCTAAGGTAGAAGGGCTTCCAGGAACCCCAGCACCACCAAAAAAAAAAAAAGAAAATGCCAAAGTGAGGTTGGTACTGCTGGAGCCCAGAATAAATACTTCTGTATGATAAAGATATCACTACTACGTTATCTTTGTAAACTAAAGTGAGTGACTACCTAATGAATCCTACCTTATTACACTGCAATGGGTGGCATTATTGAATTTTCCCCTTGTAGTCCTGACCTATACTAAAAATGGCCCTGCAATTTTTGAAAATTAATTTTTCTAAAGACTTTTTCTGTCAAACTGGATGACATGAAAAAGTTGAATTAGCCATATCTGTGTTAGTACTCAAATTGTATCAGTTATTAAAAAATCATTTATAAAGCTGAAGAACCTCTAACTGGTTCTCCATTGCCTCTCATCTCTAACTACAGAGGGTTTGCATATCTCATAGTATTTTATAAAATGGAAATAAAATCACCTTTCCTTTCCCCTAAGGTATACGTTTATAAGGGGATATATACATTAAAATCTAAAGCATATTTTTCACATATTTAGATAATATAAACTTTACCATGCCACAGAATGGATGAAATACAAACCTCATGGTGTTTCCAAAGAGATTTTCTATGTGACACAGTGAAGAGGGTAATGCCGACCTAAATCAAAGAAGATTATTTAGGTTTGCACCAGAAACAGCAAGTCACAAGTTAAAGTAGTAATAGATTTTAAGCTGTTAAGATGACTATCTCCACTGGCTGTAGTTAAAAATCACAGTCAAAGATAATAAAGCAAAAACTGATACCAAACATTTATAATACTGAAAAGTACAGGCCATCAACCACATAATAAAAACTAATAGGTACTGTCATTAAGTGTATTATTTGTTTGGGGCAGAAAATAAAACCAGCACATTTCCTACTCAATGTGAAATGAGGATGACAAAAACAACATGTCAAAATCAGGAAAAATTAGGTCAGTATATCTTTAGTTTTTTTGTTTTTATTCTTTAACTTTATTTATTTATTTATTTATTTATTTATTTATTTACTTTGGTGGTACTGAGGATGGAACCCAGAGGTCTTCTACCTCTGGGCTATACTCCCAGACCTATTTTATATTTTATTTGGAAACAGGGTCTCACTAAGTTGCTGAGAGCCTGAGTAGCTGAGGCTGGCTTTGAACCTGCACGATCCTCCTGTCTCAGCCTCCCAAGCGCTGGGATTACAAGTGTGCGTCACCACGCCCAGCATAGTATATCTTTAGTTTAACTTGCTTCTCAAATGCAGGGTCATAATTTCCTATTGGAATATCTTGTTTTACAATGTATCTTGAAATTTAGATTTTGAAAATGCATTATTTAACATCCCCCAAAAGGTTCTGGGTAGAATTCTGTAGTTAAAACACATGAATGTTTCTGAAGCCAATATACATGAACACTGACAATAAGAGAAACAAAGAAAGAGTCTAAATATCTTGATATACCAGGTTTTGCTACTAAATGAACTTACTGAAAAAATAAAGATCTTTCAGTTTTAAGTTTTCTGAGCCAGGCACACAGGTATACACCTCTAATTCCAGTACTTGGGAGGCTGAGACAGGTTTAAGGACAACCTTAGCAACTGAGACCCTGTTTTAAAATAAAAAATAAAAAAGGGCTGGGGGTATAACTCAGACACAGAATGTACCTGTGATCAATCCCTAGTATCAAAAAATTTAAAAAGAGCTTTCTGAGGCCAAGCCTGGTGGCGCATGCTTGTAATCCCCGCGCTTGGGAGGCGGAGACAGGAGGATCACGCAGGTTCAAAGCCAGCCTCGCTGGCTTAAGAGACCATGTTTCCAAATAAAAATATAAAAATAGGTCTGGGAGTGCACCCCGGAGGTAGAAGGGTTTTCAGGAACCCCAGTACCACCAAAAAAAAAAAAAAAAAAAGAGCTTTCTGGATTTCAGGTTACAGGTTATGATATGATTTACATGGTTCTATACTTCAGATTTCTAGGAAAACACTAATAGATACAAATTGTAGTTGCTCTGAATTAGTGGTTCTCAACCAAAGGGTGATTTTTGTCCCTTGGGACATCTGGCAATGTTTAGAGACATTTTCAGTTGCTACAACTGAGAGCATTACTGCCATCTGATGGGTAGGGACCGGAAAAGCTGCTAAACATACTGCAACACACAAGGCAATCTCTACCACTGCCTAAGAATTCCCAGCCAAAATGTCAACATTTCTAATAATTAACTGCTCTGTAACTTTCACTGTTTTCCAAAATGGACCTCTTAAGGCTGAAAGATACGTGCTTAGGGTATCTTAACAAATGTCCACTATAATTTCTCAATTATGTTTTTGTTTTGATAATTTTTAAACATTAGCCCAAGTATATGCTGTACCATTCCTACCATGTCATTTCAGTGCCCAAATTTATGCTTATATTTCTACTGGCACAAGGTAGTTTCACTTAAAACTTATAATATGTCATATGCTTGGTTGCCCTGTAAAAATTGGTCAGGAATTTTATAGTCAGATAAGCATATTATTAGCACTAGGTAAAACATATGTCAACTGTACACTTATCTGATTTTTAAAGCTCGTGTGTTTTTCTGTTCATGATTATACATTAATTGAATTAGATCTCTACTTAGTGTATGCATTCTTTTTCTTGAAATTATATATGTCAAAATACAAAAGCAAAATTAAAACTGTAAAATTCAATACCAGTGACCTACTTTCAGCAAAATAGCATCACAGGTCTCTTCAATGCTGCAAATTTTAAGTTGCGTTTAAGTTTTATTTATATTTTTGTAAATTTACATTGGTTTTGTCACTGCAAAAGAGCTCTAACTTAAGGAGCTCACACTTCATTTTCTGTCTAATGAATGATATCTTGAGTGTTATTATAGTAATATAAATGATCACTGGGTCCTTATATGAATTAAATGGAATCTCTGTTTTATAGGATTTATACAATCTTATGTAGAGACTTATAGCCTATAATGAGAACATAAGAGGAAATGACATGATTAAAAATACCAGTGAAAAGTTTCTGTATCACTGATCAAATACAGACTAGACTGTTTTATGTTTTATGTGTAAGGGAACACTACAAACATTTCTAATACCTATAGAATTGAAAACCAACACAGACAATTGCATAAAAAAATTATAAATTAAGCCGGGCATGGTGGCACACATTTGTAATCCCAGCATTTGGGAGGCTGAGACCAGAGGATCGTGGTTCGTGAACAGCCTCAGCTAGTTAGTGAGGCCCTCCACAACTTAGTTTCAAAAATAAATAAAAAATAGGGCAGGGGTGTAGCTCGGAGGTCAAATGCCTCTGGGTTCCATCCCCAGACCCGAAAAAAAAAAAAAAATTAATTACCAAAACAGATTCAAGAACAGTAAATAATTCAACTAAAAAAATAAAATCAATAGAACTTTCCCACAAAGAATGAAGCAAGCCTATTCTTTCGTCACTACACCAGAGCTTCTCACACTTTACTGTGTATGTGAAGCGCCTGGGGATCTTACTGGGTGCAGATTGGAGGTTAGCAGAGCTTTGGATTCCGCATGTCTAACAAACTCCAAGGCTGACGCTGTTGAGCTACGCTCACTCTTTCATAGCAGGAATTTATGGTATGCATACATCATGACCTTTTTTATTTACTGCAAACTCCCAAAGAACAGGTACAAAATGTGAAGATACTACTGTTCCTGTTATTCACATAAAACAGAATATGCTATTGTTGTTCTCAAAATCCATTAAGAATGTTGATTGTGTTAACAATTCTTCAAAGGAGAAAGGGGTGCGACTATTGAATAATTACGTAAAGAATGGCAGCATAGACAGCCTCACTTGTCTACTAAAAAGTCTGATAGGATACTGCCCAGGTCTAATAATAAAATGGATAAATTTAAAACTGCAAATGATTGCTGCTGAACTTTCCTGCTAAAAAACAAATGATGTTCAGGTAATGCTAATGAAAGAAACTAAAAAAAAAAAAATCAGTTTTTTAACTCAGTGGAAATAATGAGGATAAAAGGGAAATACATCTAAACATTTTTATAACCTAAAATATGGCTAAACAGAGCTGTATACAGAATGTAAACAATTCTTTTCCTTTTATTCATATCTAAAAATTATCTGTTTAACAATCTCTATTAAAGCACACTCTCATTTGATAATAATTTTGTTATTCAATAACTTGGAATCTCCTCTTTGGATATTTACTCAACTGGACACAGGGTAGAAGAAGAACGCAGCCTTCCCCATGAGAAGCAGCACACTCACCTTCCGACAATGACTGTAGATATAGCCTTCCACGTCCACGCTAACTGCGCTTGTGCATTCATCCAAAATGGCAAACTGGGGCTTATGATAGAATAATCTTGCCATCTGAAGCACAAAAAAAAAGGTTTTCTATAAACATATTCAGACCTAAAATTCATAAGCTAAGATAAACTATTTAATTAAATATGCATTTTGAAGTCTTAGAAAGTATGAAAATTATCTTAACTAAAAAAAACCCTATTCCTCAGAAACAGAAACAATACAAATAAATAAATCTATTTGTTTTTAATATCATCCCAAATAAAGGAGAAATATAGTACATGGGAAATATTTATTGCTCCAACAAAACTGATGTGAGATTAAACCGAGTTTTAAAATAAAGTTCAGCTAGGTACAGTGGTATGTTGGTACATGTCTATAATCCCAGCAACTTCAGAGGGTGAGGTAGGAGGACCCCAAGTTCAAAGCCAGCCTGAGCAACTTAGTAAGTAAAAATGGCTGAGGATGTAGCTAAGTGGTAGACTGTCCCTAAGTACCACACACACACACACACACACACACCCATAAATAATAAAATAATAAAGTTCACTAAACAAACAAGAGGCTATATATTTAACCAAATCTTAGAATTCAGACCATAGGTGACTCAAGTGAAAGAAAGTCTCTACTTTTAAACATTTCTGCTTAATAATGATACCAATTAGTATTCCTACCAATGATTTTTTTAGTGCACTATTTTATGTCTCTGCTATGAGTACTGGGTATGCTCATTTTTTAGAGCATTTGATAATTTTATAAATAAAAAATATTCCAGGCGTGGTGGCGCATGCTTGTAATCCCCGCACTTAGGAGGCTGAGACAGGAGGATCGCGCAGGTTCAAAACAGCCTCAGCTACGTAGTGAGGCTCTTGGCAACTTAGTGAGACCCTGTTTCCAAATAAAATATAAAATAGGTCTGGGAGTATCGCTCAGAGGTAGAAAGCCTCTGGGTTCCACTCCCAGTACCACCAAAATAAATAAATAAATAAATAAATAAATAAATAAATAAATAAATAAATATTAACATCAAGACTTATAGCTTATATTTCTCTGATTATCAGGAATGCTAAACGCTTTCCCATGTTTACTTTCCACATGTATTTTACTTTCTGGAAACTGTTTATGCCGATCCTTTGTCTAACAAGATATCCTCATTTGTCATCTGTCCCTAACGATGCTCTCCATTTGCAAAACCAATGGTTATATTTTTACGCCTATCCAATTTATCTTCTCTGCAATACTGTAACCAGATGACCACTCCCTCCTTGAGAGAGTGACAGGGAGGCCCATGGGCGTCTTCCTACTTTGCAGCTTTCTCAGTTTCTTTTCAGCACTTTTTAATTTGAGCATTAAATATGAGGGCTCCTCAAGGGGTAATGCCTAGGTCCCCTTCTCTTTTTCCTGTACCATACATTTTGGAGTAATCTTGTCCAATCCTACAATTTCAAATAAAAGTCTTATTTGTAAAAATAATAAATACATCATACATACTTTCCTAATTTCCAGATGTATGTATGTATGTTTGTACATATATTTCTATTTGATTTTTCCACTTGGATAACTCACAGGACTCTTAGGTCTTTAAAAATCTAAAACTCAAACAAGTTTTCTAAATTTTTCCCTCTAAAATCCATTTTTCTCCTGTAATCTTCATCATTTCTGAAAGTGGCACTAACAGAGCTGCTTTCATGTGGTAGAGAGAAGAAATCCTCCTGGATCCTTTCCTTCTCTTCCTGGGTACACTCCCATCCCCCACCCCTGCAATCCATTCAAGTAAGTCCTGTGGAGTTTAAAGCTCAGGGCACCTGTATGTCTGGCTTAGTGACCACTTCCTCTTTGCACCTCTCCATAAACCAGAGAGAATCTGTCTGAAATGCAAATTAGAGAACTTTACTCTGGTTTAAAATCCTTCAAAAACTTCCCATTTCACTGTGAAAAAAATTCAAATTCCTGTACCATGGCTCCAAGGCCCTGCACAACCTTACTCCTACTCATGCTCTAAGCTGAACATTCTAGCCAGTACTCTCTGCTCCCAACTGCTAGCAACAAGGTGTCCCAGGCCCCAGAGGCTTAGTGTTCCACTCCTCCCATGTCTCAAATGCCTGACCCTGCTCCTTAAATATTTCAAATTTATGCTTAATGTTACCTTCTCAAAGAAACCAACCTTAACCCCTACCTACATTCCAATCCAAGTGGGTTCCTTCTGTAACTGCAGCACTTTGTATATGGTGAGCTGTATGTCTTTCTTTGCTTACTCACTTAAACTTACAAGAGACTATGTTTTAATCACTACTATGTACCAAACACTTGTATAAGGGTAACACTGGATATTTTTCCTTTATTTCTTTCTTTGTGGATTTATTGTTTGCATATAGAAAAGCATCTGACTTCTTTGGGTTGATTTTGTATCCCGCCACTTTGCTGAATTGGTTAATCAGCTTCAGTAGTCTTTTGGTTGAGTTCTTGGGGTCTTCTAGATATAGAATCATGTTATCTGCAAACAAGGACAATTTTATTTCCTCTTT
This sequence comes from Muscardinus avellanarius, assembly GCF_963383645.1. NCBI lineage: Eukaryota > Metazoa > Chordata > Mammalia > Rodentia > Gliridae > Muscardinus > Muscardinus avellanarius. The sequence goes on along the minus strand of NC_137788.1, from coordinate 84,157,448 downwards.
TCCTATTTGAATTCCTTTGATATCCTTCTCTTGTCTTATTTTTGTGACAAGAATCTCAAGGGCTATATTAAAAAGGAGTAGTGAGCCGAGAGTAGTGGCGCACGCTTATAATCCCAGCATTTCGGAGGAGGCTGAGACTGAAGGATTGCAATTCATGGACAGCCTCAGATACTTAGTGAAGCCCTTTGCAACTCAGTGAGACCCTGTTTCAAAAATAAAAAGACTAAAAAAAAAGGGTTGGGAGTGTAGCTCGGAGGTAGAATGCCCCTAGGTTCCATACCCAGTACCCCCACCCCCCAAAAAAAAGGAAAAGAAAAGGAGTGGTGATAGTGGGCATCCTTGTCTTATTCCTGATTTTAGAAAAAATTTTTGCAGTTTTCCTCATTCAATATGATGTTGGCTTTGTTTATTGTATATTGCCTTAATGATGTTGAAATATGTTCCTTCTATTCCAATTTTCTACAGTGTTTTTACCATGAATGGGATTTTGTCAAATGCTTTTTCAGCATCTATTGATATGATCATGTGGTCTTTGCTCTCAGTTTTATTTATGTGGTGAGTAACATGTATTGATTTGCGTATGCTGAACCAGCCTTGCTTTTCTGGGATAAAACCAACTTGGTCATGGTGTACAATTCTCCTGATATGGAAACCTCAGCAAAGCCTGAAAGGAAGGGTATAGGAGGAAGAAGGATGAGGTTAATTAACAGAAAAGCTATATTCAAATATATGTATACATGTGAATATAACATTGTTAACCTGGACACTCAGTATTGGGAGAAAGGGAAAGGGGGAAGTGGGGGTGGAGGTGAGGGCAACAAGTACTGTGTGAATATATGCAACAAGTACTGTATAATATATGCCACTATCAACATGATCCACATTATGATGTGAGACTATAGGGCACCAATAAAATAATAAAGCTAAATAAAAAAATAAAAATATTTGATAAATGGATAAACAGCTTTCTTGAGGTTTGTGTCTATTTGCACAAGGTGAAAAGGGGAAGCAGCAAGAATACAACACTACCAAGATCACTCTGCAGAAAACAAAAAGTAAAGACCACCTTTGTTAAGACAGAGTTTGTTTTCTAGATCAGATACCTGAAAATATCTTTCTGAAAGAGGACAGAGGATACTAAGTTGAGATGGAGGCTGGGAGAGGGTAATAACTTAAAGCAAGAGGTCTAATAGAGGGTCTCTGAAGACAGATGGAGATAGCCTTTCCCAAGAAGGAAGACAGAGGGAGCAGGGAGGGCAGGTCAAGCCAGCACAAAGGCACACAGGAGGAAGAGTTCTCAGTAGTGATTCCACAATACAGAGAAGATAAAGTGATAAGAACATGAACCTGAGCTTACTGGCTACACCAGCCCCTTCACCAGCTGTAACGTTTACTTGCCACATCTGTTGGGCAAGCTGCATAACTGTCCGAAAGCTCAGTTTCCTCCGTAAAATGAAGCAGTCATAGTTTTTGTCTCACAGGGCTGCTGTAAGGATTAAATAAAATAACCTGTGTGATGTATCTAGTATAGATCTTATCACCTATTACGCACTCAAAAATTAGCTGTCATTTAACTGGAATAATACTCTCTCTTTTTTCTTTCAGTACAAAGTGAGTTATTCTTCTGAGAGCAGCAGAGTAAGCAATAGGGTAAAAACTCAAGATTAGTAGTTGTGAAAAGATTTGTATGAATAGAGAGGAGTAAACACAAGTAAAGTGACTGCCAGGACAGGCTGTGAGCCCTCTCAGGCTGCAAACCAGGACGACAAGCTGGCACCGACCCAGGCACCACGGTCTCATTTTCTTCTGCTGTGTTCAGAAGCCTGGGCTAAGGCAAACAGCTGGTTAATGTGAAAAAACAAACGCAGGAAGGGAAGTTAAGGGGCAAGGATCATCAGTCTACTCTGTTAAGAACGTCTCTGGGGCATCTAGGCATGAAGACCAGGACTGTGTCCTTACACTGCACAGGAAAGAAGACAGCATCAGAAGGGAACCAAACAACTAGAAAATGAAGGGGTAATGTTTGAAGCTCTCAGTGAGTCTGAAATAGGGGGGAAGATACCAATTTAAGGTAAAAGAAAAAAATTATAAAAATGGATTTAAAAACCACAAAATGTTTTAACAATGCTATCTCTGGTAGAGGGTTTGGTATCCTTCATAGTTTAATAAATATTCCATATTCCAACCTTTCTCATATATATATATATATATATATATATATATATATATATATATATATATATCATGATTCAAAAACTAAAAATAACTAAAGAGAAAGAACAAAAAAGTAGAAAAAAAATAACTGAATTTTATGATATCAGTGGAAGTAATCCTGGCTACTGATGGATGGGCCCAATGGGCGTAATAAAGGGAAATGTCACTTGAGATATCAACTAGCAATGAGAGAGGAAACTTCAGCCCACCTGCACATACAAGGCTAGATAAGGTATTGGATAAGACCAAGAACTTTGGTATCAGACCCACCTCGCCTGAATCTCACTTTGCCTTTTAGCTGTGTGGCATTAGGAAGCTGCTTAAGTTCTCTGACTCTTTACCTGTCTGTACCTTACCACCCAGCGGTGCTGGGAGGACTGAACAGTAACTGCCGTTTGAAACTAACCTTTCTCTCATCATTATCCCAGTGTGCTTTCTTTGTAGCTATAATTGAGGTCTGCCTCATATTACAGCATATCTGTAACACTGATTATAAGGAAGGACTCAGCACAGTGCCTTGCACAGAACAGATTCTCAACTAATAATAAAGTATACCATTTAATGAAGTTTTCTATACTATCGAAACAATAGATTAAGAATCCTATTTCCCTATATTTATCCTGACTGTGTTCACTGGGGCACAATCCTGTATTCAATAAATAGTATTATTCCATTCCTCTCATATCCCCAACTCCAGTCGTGACCCCTCTTACCCAAGGTTCCTTACGCAAGGTTACCTATCACTCTTATAGATTGTTTTCACTGGTTATGCCTTTCAAGTCTGTTATTCTAAAACATCATGTCTTCTTTTCCCCTTTTTACTTTGACAATTTTTGATTCTACCAAAAAACCCAGAAAGAACAGTAAAATGTACATGTGTGCGCGCACACACACGCGCGCACACACACACACACACTTTTGGGAGTGGTGGTAGTAGGTTCTGAACCCAGGAGTATTCTACCTCCAAGCTACACCCCCAGCCTGATTCTATTTTTTATTTTGAAACAGGATCTCACTAAGTTGCTAAGGCTGGCTTTGAACTTGTGAGCCTCCTATTTCAGCAAGTACTAGGATTACAGACATGCACCATCATGCCTGGTTACACATATATTCTTTACCTAAATTCACCAATGATAGTATTTGTTGCACTAGCCTTCCCTTTCTTCCCTTGGAAACAAAACAATATACCCCCGCCCTTTAAACTTTACCTTGGGTTCTCCAAACATTGGCCTAGAGAGCCTACCCTGCAGATGTGGCCATGCTCCAGGTACATGTGCAGCACTCCCAGGGGTGAGCGAGCTCTCTCCACTTCTAGACTACTCTGTCATGGGATTATCTGGTTTTCTAGGATTCCCCTGCCCGCTCTCTACTCCCCACCCCTTCCTCTTGCAAGAGAACCTCTAACTCCTCTAAGCACACCCTTGAACATCCTACCTTCAGAAAATATTACCCCATCTATACACTTATACCACACCACAGAAAATCTGTTATGCACATCTATTATTCTTTCTCTGAGATTCCACTATGTCCATTTATGAACTCTATCCTTCCATTTCTTTAAAGTTTTAATATATAAATTTAAACGTGTTCTCGACTTGTAGTTGTGTCTACAGTCATCTTGAATACTGACTCTAGAAATGCCCAAATGTTTTGAATTCTCCCTCTTTCAGCCCAATTTCCATTTTGAACATAACAAATACTTATTTTCCTTTTATAATTCATTCTTCATACTAGATTAATCTCATGTGGCAGCACTAGCCAGGCAAATCATAATATTAGGAATATTAGGATGTTAATAAGTTCATACAGAGTGGCTATGATTTTGGAAAGAACATGCAAAATCAGGAACTCTGAGGTTAAAAAAAGAATATAACCTGAAGATAATGGGTAAGAAATTCTACCACAACCATTTCTTTTGCTTTCTTTCCTTGGCTATAGTTTTCTCTAATTTCCATAAAGCTACACTGAAGGGAAAAAGTTCTCTGTATCTACTCAAATTATAGTTTGCATAGTTAGAAAATGACTCTTTAGAAGTTTTCCTCTTAACAGGGTATCCACAATAATGATTCTTACCATGTAGTGTTTAGTACATAGTTTTGGTTTAAGTTATCATAAAAATTAAAATAGTTAATTTATTTATGTTTTGCCATTTTAAAAACAACATTTATTGCTTAAATGGTTTGATACAGAACAGCTTTCTTTTCATTTTGAATTTGTAAGTTCTATACAACTGAGTACAAAGAGGAACAAAAAGTACCAAAACCAAACTTGTGATTCTCTGTTCATGTGGTATAAACCAATTTTGTGCATAACATGCAGCAGCAGTTTTTAAGTTCCCTTTAGAAAAATATTAAATCTACATATTTATTATTGTTTCCTGTTTAATCTATGGGCTGAAACCACTAGGATCAACTTCCTTCTTGAAGAAAGAGAGGAGAGGAAAGAGACAAACATGATGAATCTGTCTGAAACCGGAAATGCTTCTTTATATTAATTTTTTTTTAAATTCACAATAACTTCAAGCAGCTATGAAACAAAATTTTAATAGTGGAAGGGCAGGGCAAGAATAGAAAATAAAATGACAATGAAATGAAGAGCTGACCATTTCTAATACCTGCAGCCATTTCAAGGAGAATGGAATGACTGAGACAAAAGAGGTCTCTGTAGGGAAAAAGATACTGAAATTTCATAACCAACCACATTTACCACAGATTCCAGAGCAATGTGCTACAAAGTTTCTCCCAACTTTTAGGAAAACTGATTTATGGCATATAATCTAATACGTAGATTTTCCTTCCATAGGTATGGCAGCATTATTAAAAGATTATAAACTTGAATGCAAGTTCATAGTTAAACATTTCTAAGCACTCTAGGATTTAAAATAGCCCTTATTATAATAATTACTAAAGAGGAAGATAAAACTGTCTTTATTAATCAAAATGCCAGACCCTAGGAGTGACTTTGAGTGAGCATGTGAGCTTTGTGAAAGTCTTGAGGGTACACTTACCGCCATTCTCTGTTTTTCTCCTCCACTAAGTACATCCATCCAATCCTGAACACTGTCCCATCCACCTTCCCGTTCAAGGATATGACCCAACTGCACATTGTCCAAGTACTCCTTCAGTACCTTTCAGCAAAAAAAGACAAAATCGAGCTTATCATAAACCAATATTCTTAGTTTTTTAAAACTAGAATCTCAATAATTCCACTGACAATACCACTTAAAGGGATATCTCTCGCAGAAAAGAATGTGGCACAAAAGTAGCCCTGAATTTGTCAGTTCCTAGCTATACTAACCTTGACAAAATTTGTCTAGTAGTTTAAAGAAAATAACTGTGCAAAATCAAAAGATGAAGGCAATAAGAAAACAAATAATAGTGTAAAGACAGCTAAACATACAATGAGTCATATTTAAGCAAAGTGGTTGTCATCTTACCTCAACCTGGAACATAATAATTAATGGCTTTGGAAGGTTTAAATTCACAGGTTAGGACAAACTACATGCCATTTAAAGTCCTTAACTGATTCACATAAAGAATGTGAAATGGAGCCGATGAACATTCCCTTACCAGGTCAGAGATCCCCTTCCTTTTCTGATCTTCCCTTCCATCTGGATATATCACTTGGTCTCGAAGCGTTCCAAGGGTCATGTAAGGTCTCTGACAATAGCAGAGCAAAAATCATTAGGAGTGTTTAAAACATAAATAAAAATATCTTAAAATCAGATTATACAACATCTCAAACAAGTTCTCACCTGGGGAACATAAAATAACTTTCCTCTTTCAGGTTTAGTTAGACGTCCTCCAAAAAGAGGCCATAACTACAGAAGGGGGGGGGGGAGAAGCAATTGTGAAATTCACAATGTAGTATAGCAAAATCAGACTGCAAAATCTGGATACAAATTTGTACATACTTCACCAAGAACACGGAAAAGTGAACTTTTTCCACAGCCATTTGGACCACAAATTAGAACATTGGCCCCAGATCGAACCTGAAACAATATTAATCTATGAATTAATTAAATCAACTGAAAATATATGCAATAAATACTTCTTTAGAGTTAACTGGCTCTTTACTACTGATAAGCTTTCTTTTTTTTTTTTTTTTTGTGGTACTGGGGTTCCTAGAAGCCCTTCTACCTCCGGGCTACACTCCCAGACCTATTTTATACTTTTTTTATTTTTGGAAACAGGGTCTCTTAAGCTAGCACGGCTGGCTTTGACCTGTGCGATTCTCCTGTCTCTGCCACCCCAAGCATGGGGATTACAAGCGTGCACCACCACGCCCTGCTACTGATAAGCTTTCTATTTTTTCTGCAACTATAACATTAGGTAGAGTTAAGAGTACAGTGAGGAAACTTTTGTTTACTCACAGTTTTTATTGTTACACTGTTCATGTAAAAATTATAAATGATTAATATCACTGGGCTGAATATGAATCAGAAACAAAAAAAACCCTCTAAGTCCTAAAAAAAAAGTGTGTATATCCAGTCTTTAAAAAAGAACAAATAATATATACAACTGGTCTACAACTTGCTTTTATTACTTAACAAGGATACATTCTTCTAGGCCAGTATATTAGATCCTTTCTCCCCTTCTTTTCATGTCTGCAGCATTTTCCACAGTAAGAATACAACATAATTTATTTAAACAACCCCACCTTTGGTTAAATATTTAGGTCACTTTCATTTTGTTTTTCTCTTTTGATAATACTGCAATGAACTTCTATGTCTGAAAGTAAACTTAAACACTAGTAAGAAATGACTCTACAGAGTCTTAGAAATTAGAAGTGTTGGATTAAAGAGCATGTACATTACAAATATTAACAAGTGACACGAAATTGTTTGGTGGTTATGTAAAGATAAATATGAAAATGTAAAAAGTGGTTATATTCTAAGCTTATGGCCTATAGCCTTCTAAGTGTCTAATCAATTCTGTAAAGAATCAGAAAACCCAGATTATATTTCTATCTTTCAACATTAAACACCAAAATAGCATAGCAGGAGAAGAAATCAGAGGGCAAGAGGTTACCCTAGCTGTATAGCCTGCCTTTGAAAAATTATTTAAACTGGTAAGATTTAGCTCATATTAATTCAATGAGTTATTTATTAAATGCTCTGTGTCTGACTGTTTTAGACAATAGGGCTACATTAGTGAATGAGAGACAATAAATAAATAAAAAACAAGACCTCTTCCCTGATCTGTCTATATTCTAATGAAAAGAGAAAAGTAGTAAAAGAGAATGTATAATAAATGAGTTATACTTGAAAAAAATGCTATGGAGAAAAAACAGACATGAGTAAGAAAACTTGGAAGCAGGCTGGGAAGTTATATTTTTAAGGTGGTCAGAGTAGATCTCACTGAAAATGACAACTGGACAAAACTTTGAAAGAATTAGGAATTTATTTAGACAAAAACTGGTCCAGCAGCATCTTCACATAACTAAAACTGGTGCAAAGGAACTGAACTAGCAATGTACCTGTCCTTTAAAGAGAGGAAAGGAGAGAGGAGAGAGGAGAGAGGGAGGGAGAGATATGCTGATTTGACTAGAAATGAGTGAGCAGAAGGGAAAAGCAGGAGGACCTAGGCTCAGAAATGTAGCAGGTGGGAGCAGGACAGCGGCAGGCACATCCACAGGGGATTGCAAGTCACTGGAAGGACCATGGCTTTCACTGTGATGGGATGTCATCAGCTTTAGTTACAACACCAAACAAGTAGAAGCAACCCAAGCAGAGGAATGAATAAACAAAATGTGGTACAAACATACTGCTAAATTTGGATCCTGAGTATCCCCTAAATCCCCATGGATTAGAAGCCTGGTCCCCTGGGGTGGTACAATTGGGAGGTGGTGAGGTCTAATGGCATGGCATGGCTTCAAAGGGGAGAGTGGGACCCCAGCCCCCTCCTCTCCCTCTCCTTCACTCCCCAAGTATAAAGGGAGCTCTTCTGCTCTGACTCACATTTTTTGCCATGATATACAGCTTTGCCACAGGCTCAAAGCAACAGGGCTAAGCAATCATGGACTGGAACCTCTAAAACTGTAAGCCAAAATAAGTCTTTTCTCTTTGTAAGTTGATTATTTCATGTTTTTGTTACAGTAACAAAAAACTGACTAATACACATACAATGGAAGAATATTCAACCTTAAAAAAAATGAAATTCTGATACATGCTACAGTATGGATAAATCTTGAAAACAAGTTAAAATAAGCCAATTACAAAGGGCAAATATTATATAATTTCATTATATTCAAGATGATTTAAACTTTCATATGAACATTTACAAACTTACTTCAAAATTAAGATCTCGGATCAAGATATCTCCATTTGGCGTTGCTAAAGGAACATGATCAAACCTATACAAGAAGTTAATGAGAAGAGAATGACTTTAAAATATAAAAACAAACTCATACAACTCAAAATCAAAAAACACAATCTGATTAAAAACAGGCAAAGGATTGGGTATAGTGTCACATGCCTGTTATCCTAGTACTTGGGAGGCTGAGACAGGAGAACCACAGGTCTGAAGAGAGGCTCAGCAACTTAGTAAGACCCTCCGCAACCTAGTGAGACCCTGTTTCAGAATAAAAAGGGCTGAGGATATAGCTCAGAGGTGGAATGCTCCTGGGTCCCAACCCTATTACCAAAAAATTGGGGCTGGAGGAAGGTAGACAAGGACCTAGATACCTCATAAAAGAAATTTAGGTGGCAAAGAGGGTATATGAAAAGGTGCTCAATACCTGTAAAATGTAAATCAAAACTAAAATGAATATCACTTTACATCTGTTAGAATGACTATTACCAAAAAGACAAAGGGTAAGTATTGGCAAGATGTGGAGAAAAGGCAGCCCTGTACACTGTTGATAAAAATGTAAATTAGGGCTGAGGGTGTAACCCTGGTAGAGCGCTTACCTACTGAATGCATTTCCCTGGGCTCAATCTCCAATATCAAATTAAATATTTAATATACCATTATGGGAAACTGGGTGGAAGTGCCTCCAAAAAATTAAAGATATAACTAGCATATAACTCAGCAATTTGACTTCTAGGCAGATATCCAGAGAAATTAAAATCAGTATCTCAAAGAAGTATCTACAAGCCCATGTTCATTGCACTATTATTCACAAGCCAAGATACAGAAACCACGTAAATGACTTTCAACTGATGAAAGGACAAAGAATAAGTGTTTGTGTGTGTGTGTGTGTGTGTGTGTGTGTGTATGTGTGTGTGTGTAGATATATGTATATACATATAGTGTGTGTACGAATAACACACACAGAAAAATGAAATGTTATTCAATCTCAAAAGAGAAGAAAATCTTGCCATTTTTTGGCATAGAGAACATTATGCTATGCAAAATAAGACACAAAAAGAAAAATATATGATCTTACTTATATATGGAATCTAAAATAGTCAAATTCATAGGAGCAGAGGGTAGGATGGTGGTTGACAAGGGGCAAGGGAACAGGAAGAAGATGGATGTGACTTTGATCAAAGGAATATGGTTTTAGTCATGATACAAGAGGAGTAAGTTCTGGAGATCTAACAGGCAGCACAGAGACAACAATTAAAAATAATACATGTATACTTGAAATTTGCCAAGATAGATCTTAAATTTTCATTACATACACATGAACAAATAGTAATGATGTACAGATTGCAGACACATTACTTAGCTAGAATGTGGTGATCAACTGATAATGTCTACATATCAAAGCATCAAATTTTATACTTTAACTTATATAATTTTATGTCAGTGATCTCTCAAAGCTATTTTTTAAAGAAAGAAGATAATTTATGCAGGTTCAACGCCACTCAGCTACTTAGTGAGGCTCTCAGCAACTTAGTGAGACCCTGTTTCCAAAAAATATATAAAATGGGTCTGGGAGTATATCCCGGAGGTAGAAAGCCTCTGGGTTCCACCCCCAGTACCACCAAAAAATAAAAAAATAAAAGTAAGCTACTGTAAGCTAAAAGATAAAGGCTACTAAGAAGTTTATGGTTCTAAGAAACCTCTGTACGTACTTTATAATGTTATCTGCATTGATGATTTCTCCAGTACCAGGTATCAAGGGACTGACTTGTAACACTTCACTACCTTAAATGGAAAATAAATATTAAAGTATCATATTATGTCAGCAAAAACTTAAAATTGTGACCTCAAGCTCTGACATTCATACTTACCCTTTTCTTGTTGTGAGACCATTGTTCGTTCATATTTGCCATGATTTAAATCCTTTAGTACTTGCATTAATTCTGTAATCCGAGCAGTAAAACTAAAAATTTTTAAAAAGGATACCAAAATCAAAACTCCAGACTATTATTACATCTTTTTTCTTACATAAACTTAACTGAAGTTTCTAAAGTTATTACTCATTCAGTTTAAATAAAATAACCTAAAAGAAGTCTCATCAATATAAACTATTAATAACAGTACCCGTATTCTGTTTCAGTAAGAGCAGGAACCTGAAGATACAGGAACAGGTTCCATAGGATTCCCACCCCAACAACATGACACCTTTTTAATAGACAGGGCAGTTGTTTCCTGTTAAAATTTGCTGGGCGTGGTGGCGCACACTTGTAATCCCCGCACTTGGGAGGCGGAGACAGGAGGATCACGTAGGTTCAAGGTCAGCCATGCTGGCTTAAGAGACCCTGTTTCCAAATAAAAAAGTATAAAAATAGGTCTGGGAGTGTAGCCCAGAAGTAGAAGGGGTCCCAGGAACCCCAGTACCACCAAAAAACAAAAAAAAGGAAGTTTTTTTTTTAGTAGGATACTAAAAAAGATAACTGTTTTTGCATGCCTCATACCCAGGAAGTATATACCCTGCAGTTGCTACTGAAGTGACCTATTAAGTCAAGTGTACAGTTAGTCTTTCTGTCTGAGGAAAGAATACATTATCTGTATGCCACATGCAGACTCCCTCCTACAAACGGAAAAATTGGAGACCTTCCCTCTTTCTTATTCTGAAAAGGAGGAAAGATAAAAAGTTCTTAATATTAGATGGAATTATTCCTGAGGCAATAGAGAAATCAAAGCCAGTGACAAGAGGTTGGGCCATGTAAGAATGACACGGTGGCAAAAGGGAAAGTACTGTGCATCAGAGAAGCCAAACAGTAATGTTTATAAATAACAAGCAGAAATATCCTAAATGAAACCACGGGAGGTGATGGATATGTTTACAGTCTTGATGTAATGATGCATCAAGACTATAAATATATACTTACCTTCACAGTCTTTAAGTTGTACATGTTAAATATGTAAATTTTTCTTGGTTTGTCAATCACACCTTAATACAGTAGCTTAAAAAAAAAAACCACCTCAAGGAATAAAAAACCACCCCACACGCCATGAACTATATAAAGACACAAGAGAAAGGCAGAAAGGTCAGGATGCTCAACAGAAAGAAACTCCTCACAGTGGTTCATAATTTCTATCTTGCCATGAAGACATTAATTGTCACAGAAGGAAAGAAGGAAGAAAGATGAAGACAGATCACATGCCTAGGAAAGATATTAACTCATCAAATTTCCTCAGATAATCCGAAATTTATGGTGCTTTTTACATTGTGACGGTTTCTTATACCACACCATGGACTTTACATTAGAGTATGAATGTTGAAATATTTCATTCCATTCCATGGTTTAAGAAAAATTTTATTATAAAACTAACTTCATCTGTTTATTTTATAAAGTTCCTAAGATAAATCTAAGAAAAAATAATGTATGGTAGAAACAAAAAAGTTCAAATGAGAAATTTCTAGTCATTAAGTGAAATTTCTGTGAATTAAGACTGGCATGATTCATGATTTCGCACCTTTTCAAATGCCAATGTCCGTGAAGCAAACAGCTCGAGAGCCACTAATCCAATCTATGGCTCAAATCAGCTGTCTTCAGGAACATGAAGCTTAATGTCAGAGAAAATTCTTCCTTAATTTTCTATCAAAACCAGCTTCCTAGAGTAAGAAATACTGCCCTCTTATCATAACCTCCTTAGGCATAGTCATTAAGGAAACACACTTAAAAAGTTATTCTCTGCAACTGCTCACTATTACAAATCTTACCCAGCCAATCTAGTCATTTCACGCCCAGCCAAAACTATTCGTCCCAGAGCTTGGGACATTCGCAAAAGCATTCTTCCACTTTGGTAGTAATCCTTAAAGAAAAATAAATATTGGTGTTTACTTACATTTCTAAAACTAAAAGTGAGGCTTTATTTTTATTTTAAATTTCCATTGTCTTATTATTACTTTACCTCCAGAAGCTCTGAGTGTGTGCTCTTGAGATGACGAGGATGAGACAAATCTAGGAATGGACGACTGACAACCAGGTAACCAACTACAGTGGCAATGTCTAAAACAAAACAGTCAGGATTGAAATGCCACTGTGATTCTATTATTCCAAAAACTCACTGCACTCTTTCTTTTAAAACATACTTACATTTGGCAATTATGCTATCAATGAAGCCCATAGAAAACCGAAACAAAATAAAATTATGCAGGTGCTCCACCTAGCAGAAAACCAAAACAAAAAATAAATATTTTTCTTTACAAATATAAGAAAACAAATCTATGATGAGGATAAAACAAATCATATAATTCATTTATTGAACAAACACCTACTGAATATGCTACCAATTTCTGATTATATTTGTATATCACACTTTACTGAACATATGCTGGTCATAGAGCAGATGCCAAATATTTCATGAAAGCATTTTTATGTAAACAAAACAGAAATTACATTTTATGTAAACAAAACAGAAATTATGTAAAAGTACAACAATTGTATTTACAATACTATCAGATATGAATGCCCCGAACTGAACAACAACCAACAGGGAAGGAAGGGACGGATGAGCTAATCTGGATGAAACACTGGCTATCCAGACAGGCTCTCAGTGCTTTGCTTTTGGTATTACGCCCAATCCGAACTAAGTGTTCATGGCTCAATCTGTAGTTTTAATCTGAGTGTGCCTTATCTCAAAATTACAAATCCAAAAAATATGTTTCATCTAAAAAATGTGTATCAGTGTTTTCAAAATGCCCACCTACTAGATCATTCAAGGTTTTACGTGCTCTGGCACTGACTGGGCTCCATGTTCAAGCTCATCTGCTTCTATTTTGCTCCTTCTCATTTAGCTGCAGCAACACTGGATCCTCTGACATGTTCCTGTCTTAAGACTTTCCTGTTGCTGTTCCCTCTGCTAGCCATGCTTTCCTTCTACATACTCATGTTTCATGACTAACTTCCTCTCTTCATATAGTTTTCTGATTAAATGTTACCTCCTTCTTGAGAAAGACCTTCTTGTCCATTTCAGCTAAAGGAGCTAGGCAACAGACCCCACCATACGCGATCACTTTATCCTATTTCACTTTGGGTCACAGAATTCATTATTATCTAAAATTATATAGAATATCCAATTGTTTACACTACATTAACTCTCTTCCAATAAAATGTGGACTTTGCCAGTAGAAAGTAACTTATTATTACTATCTTCTACAACTACAGTAATGTTTGGAATATTACTCAATGAATACTATGTATCAGATATTGTGCTCAATGCTAGAGATATAGCAACAAACACACGGAAAAGAGCAGGTCCCTGAGCTCATGGAATTTACATCCTCGTCAAACTGTATAACCAGGAAACAAGCAAGATAATTATAAACTACAATATGCCTTTTAAGAAAAAAGATGATTAAAACCAAAAGAACAATGAACAATCAGAGGTCATTTCAAACAGGCTTGTCACAGAAGATAAAGCTTCATTAGAGGATTAACAGTTGTGCTGAAAATCTAAGGGAGGCTAAACAAGCCATGTGAAGAAGCAAACTGGTGAATAGCAGCCCCTTAAATGTGTTTGTTAATTAGCATTGTGAAAATTCAGTCATGTTAAATGTGTTGAGGCAAAAATTCCATTTCTGAAATAATTTAAAACTTTAGCCAGGTGTAGTGGTGCACAGTTGTAATCCCAGGACTTGGGAGGCTAAGACAGGGGGACTGTAAGCTCACGGCCAGCCTCAGCAATTTGAGGACCTCTATAACTTAGTGAAACTGTTTCAAAATAAAGAATAAAAAAGAGGGGTTGGATCTCAGAGGTCCCTGGATTCAATCTCCAATGCCATAAAATAAATAATAAAAAAATAAAATAGCTTAAACTTTTCTAATATATAATACATGTTTAATTTCACAAACTTCCACTAAAATGTAAGCTCCCCTAAGGTAGGATTACCCATCATGTTCACCATCTATCTGACTGTCACTAGCACCTCAATGGCACCTATCAAGTACCCTACATGGTACTCAGTGTCTTTTGGATGAATAATAACATAAAAATTGCTTCAATTCAAATTTTCCAAATAATAAGTAAATAAAAACTTGTAGTTTTTACTTTCTATGACTCCATAATCCAAATCTGGCATGCCATTTGTTTTTATAAATAAGGTTTTATTAAGACATAGCCATACCTACTCATTTACATACTGTATATAGCTACCTATGAGTAGCAGACTTGAATAGAAGCAACAGAGACTGAATCTAAAAAGCTTAAAAAACATATAGTTTTGTCTTTTACAGAGAAAATTTCCTAATCCCCACTCTACATAATAATCTTTATGTATTTTCATGATTGCTAATAGAACTGTCTGTAGGAATCACTATCACTAAGTAAGATTCCTTAAGCAACTACTGTAAAAAGAACACACTGAAGATTGTTTTAATAAATATAAATTTCATAAAGAACAATTTAATATATTGATAATTTTTAATCTCATATTTTTAACTAAAATACAGTATAAAAATCTTGGAAAGCCATTTTAAATAATTATTTGAAGATGTTTATGTATATATAGGTATACACACACCCAAGATTAATGTTTTTTAGCATAGGCCAAAAATATAAAATCTTTCCATAAGTACATGAGCCTCAAGTATGTTAGCTTACCAGTTTTCGGAAGACTGAGTAGATTGTCTGCTTTTCTCTTTTATTCCCATTATAAAAGGCAATTTCTTCACTGTGAAAGAAAATAAATATGCAATTAGCTTTCATGTTGTGAAAGCCTAAAAAGTAATTAAAATATAGTATTTGATGACAGAACATTTGTATTTAAATGAATATTTTGGCCAGGCATGGTGGCGTATGCTTGTAATCCCAGTACTTGGAGAGCTGAGATAGGAGAATTGCAGATTCAAAGCTAGCCTCGGCAACTTAGCAAGGCTCTCAGAAACCCAGTGAGACCCTGTTTCCAAATAAGAAATAAAATCAGGCTGAAGGTGTAGCTTGGAGGTAGAACACCTCTAGGTTCAACCCCCAACAGTAAAAAAGAAAAAAGAAAAAGAAATGAATATTTTGTGACTTTTGCGCTTATCTGGTACATCCGCCCTACTCAGCGTATGTATCCAGGAATATACACATAGCTAGATTATATGGTGACATATGTACACATATGTACAACCTGTGCCATATGTAGTCTGGCTGGAAAACGTATGACCAGCTAATTCCCAGAAATTGGAAGCAAGACAAAGGAAGATGCCATGATACACAAAAGGACATGAAAAAGACAGACATTAATATATAGACTGCAAATTAAAGTACATATCCAAACAGGAGGGAGAGGGGGTAAAAACATTTAAGAAAAGATATAGCAATGCCTTGAACAGCTAGCCTTTGCAAAACAGAAAGCAGGCTAAGTCTTGAAAGCTTCCCAGTGCCAATTCCCAGGGGACCTGGATACACAGTACTTATTCCTAGTCTCGGAAGGCCACCATATCCCCACAGCTACCTGCTTCCTGAGCTAGCTTGAATGGGTCCACGGGACCATCAGGATCTTGATTAGAAAAAGGGGGAAGGGGAGTTTGATCAATGAAGAAGGGTTCCATGTAGTTAGAAAAATCTGTTAAAGTCACATACCCAGCAAGTTAAGGAGATAAAAATATAATTCCTTCCTGACCTTAAAGTTTAGTCTTTCGACTATATAAGTATGATGTAAACTATCCCAGGAAAAATCTCTTATAGGCAAGATAACTATTTTCAAAGAAGTCTAGAAAGCCACAGTTCAAACAGCCTCAATAAACACACACTCAATTAGGCTTTTTCTTAAAAGTCTTCTTTTTCTTTTAAAATTTTAAGTGCTTTATATTCTACTCCAAGATGCACCTGTATTTTTTTCGATCATAAAAGCAGGGTCTCCCTTACCTCAACCCTTTAAATAAAATTAACTTTTCATAAAGATGTATTAAATTTATTATGTGTTTCACACTTCTTGACACTTATGATACAGTGCCCTAGGTATGAGAATCCCAAGTATGAGAATCCCAATCTCTATAATTAGTCTTTTTTTTTTTCTTTCTCTCAACTTCTTTCTACCTCCTCTGCACGCCTAATCCTTGGGAGAAAGATGAGGTGAGGATTATTCTCCTGCACTGTGTCATTATAGCCCTAATCAAAAGCCTGAAAACACTGAACACCCAAGAATACTGATGGCTGCCCATGGAACATCTATTCTTTCCAACTTTTTCTTAAGAGATCCTGATTTTCTTAAAGTTATCTATTCTTTTCATTCACCTTCATTCCTTAGGGACTAGATCAACCATTTATAGGGTATAAGTCCCAACTGGTCTGAGCAAATTACTTTGCTGTGGTTGCTCTAGGCATGGGCAAATGCTTATTTGGGACAATGAGATAAAAAGGAGAAGTCAGTTGTGGAACTTCTGAGAGAGGTTTTTTGCTCTCTTAAAGAGACCACAGGAGAGACAGCCTCTTTTGTTTCTGGACCTTTTTGCAGGATGAATAGGCTAGTGAAATCTGAAACTGCTTTTGCCACTTTGTGATCACAAGAACAGTTAACCTAAGGAAAGAGGCAGCAGCGAGAGAACATTCCAGAACCAGAGCCCGACACTGCCAACACGGGCAGCTCTGCCTCAGGAGCCCCTATATGAAGAGTAAATGTCACTTAGGAGGCGTGCTTTGTTTCCTGAAGTGAAAGCATCCTAGTTGACAGCACCTGTCATTTACTTGGCAAATCACCTCACTACTTAGCCCTCTATATTTCCTCCCTACAATATAAAACCTTATATGGAACTGGTGTATTTTAATAATCCAAAAGATAATGGAAGAAGAAAATATTAAAAACTAAGTTCCCAAGTAATTTTGTAAATTTCTATTGAGATATAGAAGATTACATAAAGATTAGGGCTCTCAAAATGACTTTAAGGTTGGCAGATAAAATATGAAAAATTTTATTGAGTACTTGGTTCATATCACAAACTGAGCTAAAAAGCTTTATATAAATTTATCAGGTGGAATCCTCATAATAACACTGCATTACCTACTTATTATAAGTAAAAAAAGTGAGTCTGAATACTTGCTAAAATCATATCATGTAAAAATGATAAATGGAAGAGTTAGATTTGAAATTTTTTCCTCCTAGTTTAGATTCTAAAACTATCTGAAAATAGGTAGAAAAACACATCCAGTGAGAATAAATTCCTAAGCATTATAAACAGTCTCAAAATGAAAACATCTGTGAATAAACTGAAGGAAAAATTCTTTGAACAAGCACTGTGAGCAAATATCAACTTGAACTGTATCATGACTAAATTTAAAGTAAAATTAACAAAAATTTAGTCAAAAGAAAGATAGTAAGAGTTGAATCAAGGATACTTCATGATTAGCAAGAAAAACAGTTCAGAATATGGGGGATTATTATTTTATAAAACTAATAGCCTTCATAATGTTTATTTTCAAAACAAGTAAATACATACTATTCTTTTGGGAGTCAATTTAAATTATATTAGTATTCATAGGTTTAATCCCCAACACAACTAAATAAATTAAAAATACATTTACAGTATAGCTTTCACAAATGTGTCCTTACCTGTTTGTGATGAGCCGGGAATTCACATACCTATATTCACCTTCATACTTTTGCTCAGTTATTGTCATCTTACCAATGGGCCTTCTAAGTCGAGTTAGGAATAGCCCAGACACAACCAAGTAGGCCATCATGCTTGCTGGGCCCTATTATTATTGACAAAAAAAAAGATACAATAAGTTCAAAGACATCATAATATAACTCAATGGATGTGAACAGTATAGGTTCTATAATTAACTCCAATGACTGAAACAAACTACTCCTTTGGTTATTTTCCTTGTTTCTTTCCTGAAAAAATTCACATTATCCTCTATACCTCTCCAATCACTAGCTCATCCCCCATTCTACCACATTTGCTCACCTAAAAACTTCTAATTACAGTTCTGACTTTTTCTATGGCATCTAACACTCTTCTGTTTCAAATGTTTCTTGATATGTTTTAAAATCTATAATAGCCAGGCGTGGTGGCACACATTTGTAATCCCAGTGCTTGGGAGGCTGAGACAGGAGGTTTGCGGTTCACAGCCAACCACAGCTACTTAGTGAGGCCCTCCACAATTTAGTGAGACACTGTTTCAAAATGAAGAATTAAAAAATAGGTCTTGGGGTAAGATCGGTAGTAGAATGCCCCTGGCTTCAAACCCTAGTATTGAAAAAAAAAAAATCACAATAGTTCTCAGACCTTTCTTTCTGTCTTCCCTTTGAATGTTAATATTCTCTCGATTTCTTCATTAGATCTCTTCTCATCCCAAGTATACTTCTAGTTCCATCACTCTTATAAACCCAAAATATTATTGCCAAATAAGTACCACTACCTATTTTTCAGATAGTTTTAGAATCTAAAATGGAAAGAAAAAAATTTCAAATCTACCTCTTCCATTTATCATTTTTATATGATATAATTTTAGCTACTATTCACAGATTCACTTGTCATTTTACAATAAGTAGATAATAGTGTTGTTATGAGGATTCCATCTGATATTTATATAAAGCTTCTAGCTCAGTTTGTTATAGGAACCAAGCCCAGTTATTCATTTATAATAAAACAAGCTATAAGAATGATTAAACCTGAATCATGGAATAGCAAAGGGTTAAGAAGATAGAAAGTCAAATTAAACTGCTTTCCTCAGTGGTTTTTGTTTTTGTTTTTGTTTTTGGTGGTACTGGGGTTCCTGGAAACCCTTCTACCTCCGTGTTACACTCCCAGACCTATTCTATACTTTTTTATTTTTGGAAATAGGGTCTCTTAAGCCAGCACGGCTGGCTTCGAACCTGCGCGATCCTCCCTCCTGTCTCCATCTCCCAAGTGTGGGGATTATAAGCGTGTGCCGCCACACCCAGCGCTACTCAATGTTTTAGAAAGCAAAAAAAAAAAAAAAAAAGATTATTTAAAATCTTTATTGAGCTGGGCATGGTGGAGCATGCTTCTAATCCCTGCATTCGGGAGGCTAAAACGGGAGGATCTCGGTTTGCGGACAGCCTCAGCTACTTACTGAGGCTTCTCCTCAACTTAGTGAAACCTTGTTTCAAAATAAAAAAATATAGCTGGGCTATATTCTTTGGGCTATGGAGGCACACACTTGTAAACCCTGCACTTGGGAAGCTGAGACAGGAGGAACGCACGGGTTCAAAGCCAGCCTCAGCTACTTAGTGAGGCTCTCAGCAACTTAGTGAGACCCTGTTTCCAAATAAAATATAAAATAGGTCTGGGAGTATAGCCTGGAGGTAGAAAGCCTCTGGGTTCTACCCCTAGGACCACCCCCAAAATAAATAAATAAATAAATAAATAAATAAATAAATAAATAAATAAATAAATAAATAAAATAGGGTATTGGGTGTAGCTCAGAGGTCAAATTCCCATGGGTCCCATCCCCAGACCCACACACAAAAAATGTTTATTAATTAACTATAAAATGTATCTATACAACACACATATATGCATGCAGAAAAGTCACTACATAAATATATAACAACACTACATATTAAATGACCAAAGTTAGACTTCAATGAGATACTCAGGGAAAATCTAAAGATGATTCCTACCATCACAAATACCTCAGGCAGGATGATAAAGTTCTTGGGATATCAAACAATTTATACTATTATATTTTTTAAACTGTTGCACCTGTTCTAAATGCACTTCTGATATATTAACATCTGAATTTTCTATTAAAATGGTGTACATGATGCACATTCACAAACATATCACTAAGCTACACATGAGAAGGAGGGAGGGGGAAATGGGGTGGGAAGTGGGGAAGGGCAAAATGAGTGATGTGTGCATGTATGCCTCTACCATCGTGTACCCCATTAAGAAATATGACTGCAATGCACCACTAAAAACTAAAATAAAATGGCAGTCTCCAAATCTCTTTTTAGACATTACTCTGCAACAGTAAGTGCATGTTTAATGTTTAAGTACTCCTGGTTGTTACTACCATAAAATTTGTTCCAGTATCTGACCTAAGAGAATAAAAATACACATTAGAATATCTTTTAAATCTCTAGTATAGTTTATAAACCAGACTTCAGTAGGTACATCATGTGAAAACATGTTCTTTGAGATATAAAAAGTTTCTTAGATTCTCAAGCTACTCATGACACAGTATTATAGGAGTTTAAAAAGTAGAATAAAAACACTCACCTCAGCACCAATTGCACTTGTTAACTTGAAAATATATAAAACTATGTCTAAAAATGGCTGTAAAAGAAATGATAAAATACATAGAATTAAAACTAAAGAACTAGATTACTTACATTGATAATACATGGTAAATATAAAATAGTCTACATTTAAAACATAATTATAAACATATACAGTTCCCATTGTATGTAATGTACTGTAGCCATATACAGATCAGTGATAGATAAAATAGTTCTTAGCTCAAGAAACTTAAAATGGAGATCACTTGAACAATATCTATTGACCATGGAGTGGGAGAAACATCACTTCCAACCAACTAGCACAGCTCTACTGTCCACCGTTAACTTTCTAATTTCTCACTCAAATGTAAACACTAAATGACACTACTTGGGCTATAACCCCAAAATCTGCTACTGGCTTTTCTGGTTTCTAAACATCTTCACCTGTAAAGTGAGAGGTTCTTCCTCCCTAATATTGTTTGACTCAATCATTTTATCACAACATTAAAAACTGAAATAATCAAGTGAGCCCATAAATCTAATTTTGTGATGTAAAACTCAGACTTCTAGAACCACTTTACTAGTCAAGGTTCTGCTCCTCACACAGAGACAGCTCAAATGATGCACCAGAGCTGTCAGTACTTAGAAGTGTTTTTCAAGAACCCCACACTGTGTTCATTCACATTAAGTTTGTAGCCACCCCTTTTGATTAATATCCACATTATTATTAGGAGACACAACTTGGTTTATCAGTGGTTAGTACTAAGATCTATCTTTTCTTTTATCTTTTTTCCTTATAAATTATGAAGAAGCTAGAAACATTTGTACAATTCAAGTGCATTTAGAAGTTACTGACAAAAAATGACATAATTGATCAGAGATCAATTCGATGTTTAAAATAATAAACACACTGTTGTGCATAAGATCACAACAATTAACTCAATAATACTCTTTTCTACTATAGATGTGATAAGACCTAAGCTTTAGTTTTGCTCAACTGCCAAGATATAAAGGATATAATATAATTTATCTACAAAATTGGTTTCAAAATTACATTAAAAAATTTATGTAAATTCCACACCCTCTTTCCCTACTCCAACACATGTAAAGAACAAACTTTAAACATGGTAATGAGAACAGAAAAACAAAAGCCAAATTCTGAATTATTTGCAGTTATCAGAGTTCCTAAAGTTTTGGATCACTTAGCAAAAGTTTGCAGAGAGCTAAAGACTAAAACTTGTCATGAAGTGAAACGTATTCTTGGTAGTGAGCCTGTAGGCAACGAGGGAAGCTCTTATGGATACATATCACTTTTGCATGTACTGCTTCTCCCTTCATCCACACAGTTGGAGAAGCATTCCTAGTCTTACAACCTAACCTGGTCCCTTATATACAATTTTTTGTCCTAAGACTGGATATCTAGGTCAATTGTGACCAAAGGCAAAAATCAGTCTAGTGTGACACAAGCTCCTACTCCAGAACAAGGGCAATTATGTAAATTAGAGTGGAAAATGAAGTAATGCAGATGAAATGGAGAGAGGATGCAGGGTAGACAATCTTACAAGTGCCCACTACATGTGCTCCTTAACACAGAAGATAATGGTTTTGGTTTTTGTTTTTGTTTGTTTGTTTGTTTGTTTGTTTTCGTTTGGGGGGGCAGTACTGGGGATGGAACCCAGCGATATTCTACCTCCAAGCTATACCCCCAGCCCTATTTTTTATTCTTTATTCTGAAACAGGGTCTCACTGAGTTGCAGAGGGCCTCAGTAAGTAGCTGAGGCTGTGCTCAAACCGAGATCCTCCTGTCTCAGCCTCCCAAATCCTGGGATTACAAGTGTGCGCCACCACGCCCGGCAGAAGGAAGTTTAATGGAGGAGTACAGCAAAAGCGTAAGAGTGATGAGATAAAATGAGTACAATTGTGAACTGAAGACTTTAACAAGAAGAAAGAAAACTGGTCATGGCCTATTCAATTCAAGAAAAGAAACACAGTATTTAAAAACTGAAATAAGTTTTCAAAATCTTATGAAAAATTTGCAACTATAACTTAAATGATCTATTAGAACTGGAATAGTATAGCAGAGAAAGGGTAGTAGGAAGGAAGCTCTTTGTCTAGTTTTATGGATGTAAAATAGAAACATAAATTAACAGTTAATTTCTACCAACTGCTAGAAGTACACAAGTCAAAAGATAATTCAGATATCTGTTGTTTTATGGAAATCAGCCTGCAAATTTTTACAAAATTTTTGTATGACATTGAATAATCAATTCTGAGCCAAACCATCTCACAAAAAATGGTATAAAAGAATAATTATATAATTAAAACTATGATAACAAGTCTAATTTTTATAAAAGTATTAAATACCCACATATTGTTATTCTGTCCATTAAATCAGTTTTACATAAATTTGCTTAGATTCTAAATTCAATAAAGTTAACAAATAAATTTTTGAGAGTAGAGAAACTTACCTTAATAAGATTTGAATACAGATCAACTACACTGTTACAAAATTTTTCTACATCTTGTGTAAGCAGCTGGTCAGGATTAGCTATTCTGTTGTCCAAATTTCCCATTTTATAATATGTAAAAGCTCTAAAATAGTAATTAAAAAAAAACTTTAAAATGAGTGAGCTCAAAAGCAAAACAAAACAAAAAAATGACATTACATCACCTAGTGCAAAAACAGAGAAATAGAAACATTTGGAGCCAGAAAAGACCTAGGACTGTCCTAACTTAGAGATGAGGAAACAAGTCCAGGAACAGGAGACTTGCTAACTAACGAGGAGCCAAGACTAGATTACAAATAACTGAGAGGTTGTTGCCAGTATGTTTCTGTATGTAGGAGCCATTTAATTGAAAAATATACCAAATAAATGAGCAAAAGGCCTATCTCAATATCAAATCATAACTGCTTAAGTATTTTTATTTTAAAAATAGGTCGTCACTTACTGGAGATACTCCTCATAAAGGTACCTAGTGAGCCTCACTCGGAAGCACAGTTTGAGTTCATTTAACCCATACTTCAAGAAGTTATTAACCAGAGAGATCTAAAACAAACAAACAAACAAACATTACTGATTTTGCTTCACTTCTACTCACTAAGTTACAGATTACTTCTCTAATATTTGTTGGACACCCAAATCCCTTAATTTTTATAACTTGCCATCCATATCAATATAATTCAGTTATCTTTTACTTAGAATTTGCAAGAACACAAAGAGAACAAGCTAAAGTAAATGCAAATGGCTTTGATTAGTCTATGTTAAACTTTACTGGGAACTTAGTTTTAGAACATCAGTTATGACATGTATTTTGCCTACTTTTCCTTTTGGTAAACAAACAAAAAGTCAAATCTGCCATCTTTCTATGTAATGTGAAGACTTGCCTTTTGAAGTTCAGACATTTATGTTTATACCTTTTGTTGCTTACTCTGAGCATTACAACCTTAGACAATGAAATTCTATATATATAGTATTTGCAGGAGACTTACAGGAATTAAAAATACTATGTTTTATACCAACTAATGCTGCTATACATTATTTCTAGAGCCATCTTTATTAATTTTTTCCATTACTATATTAAAATAAATCCTTCCATAATTCTGAACTCATAGTCACATTTATATTTAAAATATAGTAAATTCACATTTTACTAAAAATTTTCACAAGTTATACTTTTATATACTACTAAACACTGATCTACTGAATCTCAATCTTTAATATCTACTTGCTTATTTCAACTTTTTATTCTAAAAAGGTCTAAAAACTATGTATGCTTAATCCCCAAAAATTATTATACTAGAATTTTTGACATATTTTCAATTTGACTGAATTTTACAACCAAGCTTCTCCATTTTACTCCCAAATTTACAAAACTAAAATTCCTATAGGACCAGTAAGATCAAAATAACAACCAAACAAATAAAAATCACAATGCTTTAAACTAAATAATCTATTTTTAATAAATTTCAATTAAACTTAAACAACATTTAGTATTTTCAATTACTATAATGGTTTAGGGCTTAAAGCAATAGCTCTCAACTAGGATGGTTTATTTCCCTGCCTCACCCTCAATTTGGCAGTATCTGGAAACATTTTTGAATATCACACTAGGAGAAGGGTGCTACTGCTATCTCAGAGAATGCTATTAACTGAGAAAATATTATAAGTATGTATATATGTATACTATGAGTGAAATTAAAGAAAACATTTTCTTTTAAATTTTCTACTTAGTTGAAAAATTAGGTTATAAATTACAAAATTAAACTCAAAATTAAAACTTAATATCATAAATCTTTAAAAATTTAATAAATAAAAATGCTTAATTTTCCCTATATAATAAGATTTTTTAAAGAATTAAACTTACAAGAGGCATGGCAGCGATGAAGTTGAATAAGTATTTCTTGAAATCTTTTCTGCTACGACCAATGATACCACTGCAAACCACCACATGCAATGCATTAGTTGCAAAAGAAGCAAATTAACACTCAGAAAACTTTATAAAGCTGTAATATTACTCTTGGAAACTTCCATTGAATCAAACAAATAGGAAAAAAAAGATAGGAGTGGAAAACATTTTCTACAAAACACATTTGCAAATTTAAACATCATTTTTTAAAGTTTGCTTGAACTTCACTCTACAAATGACAAAAGCAAGTTAGAATGATAACTGGGGGCTGGGGTGTAGCTCATGGCAGAGCTTGTGCTCAGGATGTGCAAGGTCTTGGATTAGACAGAATCTCAGTATACTTGCCCCCCCCCCAAGAAAGAAAAAGAAAAACTGATAACTAGTTCTTTCATTACTTAAAAAGAAGTTTTTTAATAGACTTAAACTTCCACAAAAAAGTTTAGATAGTAAAACAACTTTATGGTCCCAGGAATGGGTGACTATAAATATATATAAGAGAAGCAAACTTTTACTTTAAATAGTCAAGAGTAAGTATTCTAGGCTTTGGGGGCCACAAGGTCCCTGTTTGAAACTACTTGTTTCTGCCACTAAGGAGTAAAAGCAGCCAAGAAGGGTCCTGGCTATACACTAATAAAATTTCACTTTAACGGGGGTAGTGAGATTTCACCGGTGGGTCCTTGTTTGCCGAATGTGGGTCTGAATGATGGATCAGAGAAGCCTGAGAATGGTAATGTAAGAGGCCTCAGATCCCTCGACAGATCACATAAGCTTCTCTATATCTGCTTTTATATTTTTTTACATATGTTTTTAAAATATATTTATGAGTTTAAAATAAGTTTTTCCACTTTTTTATTAAAAAGTTTGAAAGCCATTATTATATCCTATCAGTAAATATTTTAATATGTGTATGATTTACTTGATCATATTTTAATATGTATATAATTTATTTGATCATGGAGTTCTTTTTCCAAATATTCTTTATTTTTTTCTTTAGCTTTTTCTTTTATTAATTTTTTTATTGGTGTATTGTAGTCATACATCTTAATGAAGTACAAGATGGCTGAGAAAAACAGAAACAAAATACATTTTGAGAAACATTGGACTAAAAAATTTTAAAACAGATCCCCACAAAAAAAATGACTGGTATATGATAGAGAAATAATTTCCTTATTATGAGAGAGTACGTAAATAAATTGGGTAAAATCTGTGTTGTAAAGAAAGCTAACGAATGTCTTTACCAAAGATCTCAAAGATATAATATATAATATAATAATTTCAACTCTCTGAGAGGAGTTTATAGCAACATTTCCTTGGACAACATTTTGGGAAATGTTACCTTCAACTATTGAAAACACTCATTGTTCAAGCTTTTATCAATATTGGACTAAAATTTTAAATGTGGCACACACCTTGATACTGGCAAAAAACCAGATACATAGACCAATGGAGCATAGTAGAAGACTCAGAAAGAAATAAGCACATTTAGGGCCAACTGATTTTTGACAAAGGGGCCAAAAACATACACTGAAAAAAAAGCCTCTTCAACAAATGGTGTTGGCAAAATTGGTTAACCATATGCAGAAAAATGGAAATAAACCTTACTTTCTCACTCTGTACAAGAGTCAATTCAAGATGAATCAAGGGCTTAGAAATCAGACCAGAAACCTTGCAGTTCTTTGAGGAGGGCATAAGCCCAACTCTGTAACACATAGGGACAGGTAAAAATTTTCTCAAACAAGCCGGGTGTGGTAGTGCATGCTTGTAATCCCAGCATTCCAGAGGTCAGCCTCAGCTACTTAGCACATTTGCAACTTAGCGAGACCCTGTTTCAAAAAAATAAATAAATACTAAAAAATAGGACCGGGGGTGTAGCTCAGAGGTAGAATGCCCCTGGGTTCCATCCCCAGTACCGAAAAGAAAAAAAAAAAAATCTTAAGAAAAGGCACAAGAAACTAAAAGGCGGATGATTGAATATATGAGATTGCATTAAATTGAAGATCTTCTGAAAAGCAAAGAAAACTATCAAGAATCTCAACAGAGAGCTGACAGAATGGGAGAAAATTTTTACCAATTATTCCTCTGATAGAGGACTAATATCTAGAATATACAGAGAACTCAAAAAATTCAGCGCTAAAAAAAACAAATAACCCAGTCCAAAAAAAAAAGAGAAAGTAAACTAAATAGGTACTTCTCAAATGAAGAAATTCAAATGGCCAATAAATGTATAAAAAATGCTCAACATCATTAGCAACCAAAGACATGCATATCAAAACTACCCTGAGATTTCACCTAACTCAAACTAGAGTGGCAATCATTCAAAACACAAACAACAAATGCTGGGGGGGATGGGAGAAGTGTGAATTCTAATACATTGCTGGTGGGATTGCAAATTAGTGCAACCACTTTGGAAAACAGTATGAAGGATCCTCAGAAGAATGAAAAGGAACCTACCATATGATCCAGCAATACCACTTCTGGGTATCTACCCAAAAGAATGAAAACCAAACTACCAAACTAATGCATGAGTATCTATGTTCATAGTTGCACCATTCATAATTGCCAAACTATGGAACCAGCCAAGATATCCATCAACAGATGAATGGATTATAAAACTATGGGATATATATACAATGGAATTTTACTCAGCCATGAAGAAGAACAAAATTATGTCACTTACATGGAAATAGATGAAACTGGAGAACATTATGCTAAGCAAAATTAGTCACTCACAAAAAGTAAAAAAATGAATGTTCTCCCTAATATGTGGAAGCTAGGAAGAAAAAGGGTCATAGGAAGCACTCTAGACAAAGGAGAAGAAACCACAGATGAGCAAAGAAGGAGGCCTAACTGGGGATGATGAGGGGGGAAGAGGGAAATTCTCTAATGTACATGATGTACATTCACAAACCTATCAATGCCAATCACTAAGACAAACATGAGAAGGAGGGAGGAGGAAGGGAATAGAGGGGATTGGGGAAGGGCTAACTGGGTGATATGTGCATGTATGCCTCTACTATCTTGTATTCCATTAAGATGCATGACTACAATGCACCAATAAAAAAATTTTTTTACGTTTTTTTTTACAGTTTTTTAAGTTTATTTACAGAAATAAGAATATTAGAAATGTCAAATTAATTCAAAAGTACTAAAAGTTTAAAAGCTTAAGTTAAAATTGCTTCAATCAAACTATATAAAACCAAAGTGCTTTAGTGCTGCGCAAGCTTGTGAGACACACACAATTATGAAGTTTTGGTAAAGCACACGCCATCATTCAGCAATGGTTTACCATTGGAGCTGCAGCTATTAATTTAAAATATGTTTTCCTAAATAAGGCCTTATTTCTGCTTATTATTCCACTGCAAAAGAAAAAAAATAATAATAATTAGTTATAATAGTCCTAATTATTACTTCCAAAATATATGAGGATCTTTTACAAAAGATGTTTTGGTGATTTTAAATGCTGGTTATAGCCAAATAGGTGGAAAGAAAATATATCTTTATGATTAGATACAGCAGCAAGAGGTTATGAAGGATTCCCCTCCATATCATGGAATTACTAGTTTCTACCATAAAGAAGATGCCTGATTAAGATATCTATGAAGTTATTTTTATATTATCAATTGCAGTGATTGATAATATGACATATAGAAAGCCTATAATGAAAAAATATAAAAAGTACTAACTCCAGAAGCAGAAAGGTCTAAATTTTTTTCCCTTTGAACAAACATATTAATTGTGGTTCGTTGAAATACTCTGATATTTTCCTTCAAGTTATCTTATTACTTTTAGATACCCAACACGGTGGCTTTTTTCCCCAGTACTGGGGATTAAACCCATTCTATCTCTGACCTACACCCCCAGCCCTATTTTTTAATTCCTGATTTTGAAATAGGGTCTCACTAAGCTGCAGAGGGACTCATTTAAATAGCTGAGGCTGGCAATACACCTGTAATCCTCCTGCCTCAGCCTCCCAAGTACTGGGATTATAAGTGTGCACTACCATGCATAGTCTTTTTTTATATATTGAAACAGGGTCTCACTAAGTTGCAGAGTGCCTCATTCAATTACTGAGGCCAGCCCTGAACCTGCAATCCTCCTGTCTCAGTCTCCAAATTACTGGGATTACAAGTGTGGGCCACTATGCTCGGCTAATGGTGGCTCTTTAAACTCCCATTATCACACCTGTCATGCTATATTTTATTTTTTGATTATTTGTCTCTAATTCCCTATGAACTGTCAGCTCAGCAAGCCTTGGTATATGATGTCTCTTGTTCATTGGTATATACATATTCTATCATACAGCACAGTGCCTGACACATAGGAAATATGCAAAAATATTTTAAAACAAATACATAAACACATAATTTGATTTAGGTATCTTTCACTTAAGTTAGAATCTATTTTTGTTTAAAAGATAATGCTTAAATAATAGACAAATTATAATTTCAAACATATAGGAGGAAGAAGAATGGGCAAGTACCTTTCGATGAGTGTTCCATTTTGAATCATCCAAACATCACAATATGTTCGAGATACCAGCATAACAGCAATAAGTATCAAGTATCCTGTCTGAAATAAACCAAGAACAGCAAATTAAATGTATTTTATTAAGTTGAAGAAACATCTGGTAAAGAATTTTGGTTTCAAAATTTTATTCTAGCTTAATACAGTTGGCCTACATTTTACCTATAGGCAATTAAAAAAATTTTTTTTGGTGCATTGTTGTCATATTTTTAAATAGTTTTAGAAGAACCTAAAGTTATAATAAAAATGAGCTTGGCATGGTGGTGCACACTTGTAATTCCAGCAATTTGGGAGGCTGAGATAGGAGGATCACAGTTTGTAGACAGCCTCAGCTATTTAGTGAGGCACTTTGAAACTCAGTAAGACTCTGTTTCAAAATAAAGAATAAAAAATAGGGCTGGGAGTGTAACTCAGAGGTAGAATGCCCCTGGGTTCCATCCTCAGTACCATAAAAAAATTATAATAAAAATAGAACAAGCCTTAGAGATGATTTGAGATCTAAAAAGTGAATCCCAGGCATATCAAATAACTTGCCTTCATATAGAAAGTCAAAAACAGAAACCAGGAATAAAACTTAGATTACTTGAATTCAGTGTGTTGTAATTTTTTTTAATATAACACTTAAACAAAGAAAAATGGCAATAACAGTTAATATATAATTAAGCAACAAATAAATACTGAAGCCTAAAATTTCACCTAAGTAGAATAAATTTATTTTGTTTAAAAAAGTTCTAACCGGACCCCTATCTTTACAAGGCTTGTAATCAAGCATTTAAGGCAAGATTTATACATAAAAAAAATATCAAGAAACAAAATGAAGCAAGCATTCTTGTCTAACTTCATATAAGTGAAAGAATAGAAAGGACGGTATAAACAAAAGACCTTAAAGTCTCAGACCCTAAGTTAATAACCAAGGTGTATATTTTTCTTATTTTCCTATGGAGGTTTATTTTGGTTAAAATAGTTGGAGACAGATTATAATAATACATTTTACACAAGGGCTGGAAATAATTTAAGAGAGTATTTTAAGTCCAAGATTCAAAATAGCCTAAATGTGTCTGCCCCCAAACCTACAGGACAGGGCTGGCCACCTTCTGCTTACATCCACAGAATAGAAATGCTTTCTTCACAAAAAGGACTATTCATGATTGATAAACCGAATTTCCATCTTGCAAAAGTTTTTTTCACCATCAAAGATAACCTAGCCACACCAAAAAAAATTTTTCCAATTCTGAAAACCTGAAGCAATCAAAACTCCATTAAATGTAGAAACAATCTACTACAAATAGTTGTAGCACTATGAGGTGACAAAAATTTCCCACATCTGAAAAGAGTCAACCAGTTTCAGCAAAGCAACAAAAACACGAGTCATTTCTATGGTCTTTTCAGTTAAAAGATCATGATCCAACTCATGAAACCACACCACACCACACCGAGAAATAAACAGGAAGAGTTTTGCCCAACCATGTCTATTGGACAGGACACTATCTCCTGCCCTTTTTACCAGCTTTCCTCTTCCCAGAGAGCAAGTGCTTGGGCTTCATATTGAATATGTGTCTGTCTGCCTCTCCTTTCATCCCCAAGTGGTTCATCTTCTGTGAATTCTTCATCATTGTCTTGGCTTTCTTCACCATCTTAACATCCAGAAGACCAGAAACATCACGTGGAGTTTGAGAGCAACTCTGGCTCCAGGCTACAGAAGAGGGTGGAACCAATTCTCACTTTCTTTTCTGAGTGACCGCTGAGATCTTCTTGCCTGTACTGCATAATGGATACTGTCTTTATCATCTATCTTGACTCCCAGACTCTGCATCTCACTCTCCAAGATTGTTCTCTGCACCTTCTCGGCAGTCCAAGGCATCTGAGGTCCCTGTGTATTCTTTTCTTTGGCTAGCAGGACTTTCAACTCCTTTTTTTCTCTGATCTGCTTTGCCAGCTGCGTGATTTCCACCATTTATTTCCTTGTCTTTACTCTCAGATTCACCATCATACTCTCTAGCAGCTCTTCTTCTCCTTTTTCTAACTCTTTTAATTTCTTCATGATGGCAGGATCAATATAATTGGCTACATTATGGCCTTCCGAGATCTCTGGTATATTTTTCAGATGAATTCATTAAATGCCAGGTTTTGTTTGTTTGTATGTTTGGTGTTACTGGGGTTCTTGGAAGCCCTTCTACCTCCGGGATACACTCCCAGACCTATTTTATACTTCTTATTGGAAACAAGGTCTCTTAAACCAGCGTGGCTGGCTTCAAACCTATGCAATCCTCCTGTCTCTGCCTCCCAAGCGTGGGGATTACAAGCGTGCGCCACCACGCCCGGCTAAACTCCAGTATTTTTGAAGATCCAGAATATAACCATTTCCCATTTCTACCTCAAGATCTCATTCCCGCTTCTTCTTGGGCTCCCTAATTTCCATCTTCCTGTGCACCACCACTCCTTCCAGGATGAAAAGGGGCCTTTCCTTATCATCTCTCTTGTTTGGTACTGCCAAATGCAGTATGTTCAGCACCTCATTCATTTTATTTCCTTTCATTTTGGTTTCCACTCGATGAGCCAAAAGCCTATCACAAGCCTCTGTTTTAACTTTAATAATACCTTCCTTGGTCAGGGTTCTGGGCTTTATTATAGGGAAGCCTTCAACCTTTAAGTCTATAAATGTTTTCTGATCATCTTCGGTTAGTCACTTCACATTACATTTGTTTGCCACAACTATAAGAGGCTTGTCGATGAAGAGATGTCTGATGTTCTGGAAGAAGTCTATTGCTCCTTCAGCCCATGTTCACACTGCTCAGAAAAATCCATCACATGGAGAATGGCAGCATGGAGGTGGGCCAGGGCAGTGATGGCCTGCATTACAATTGTGGTCATATCCTCCAAGGATGATCCAGAATCCCTGGAATATCTACAACTTGCCAATGTAGATACTTATAATCCATATGCCCAACATATGGTGGTGAATGCGCAGGGCTGAATGTCCACATGTGCTCTTGTCACCTTTTGATGAAGCTGAACTTCCCCCATATTTGGGTACCCACACAAAATTACAGTTCTTGTATTTGGATCAATGGTTGGCAAAGAGGATAAATGTTTACACGCTTGTTCCAAATACTCCAAACTCTGCCTCTGCCTCTCGGTAATAGTGCATATTCGCCCAAGTGCAGCGTGGTATAGCTGCTTTGCAACGGTTAAGATAATCGCCATATTTCATAAGCCACACATAATCATTAGCAACATTGTTCACTAGATTTTTGGCAATATTTATTTGTCCTAGAGCCAACTTGTAATGATCCTTGTTATAAAGAATATTCATCAAATCTGCATAAAAATGGATGGATTTCACCCAATTTGGAAAAATCTATAAGAATCTATGAGATATCTGTCATGATAGTTCTGTTGAGTAAATTTAGCTTTTCTCATATAAAAAGTCTAATGCAATAAATTTGGTAATGTTTATTAATAACTCTTGGAGTCTTTTGTTGAGTCTTCGATAATGCAAAGTCGATTAAAGTCCTTAATGGATGGCACTTCCGTGATCTTGTTGGAGTTGTACTGCGCCAGGCTATCAGTGGGTGCAGAGGTGTATATTAAATAGACCAAATAAAACAACATATAGTGAAGATTATGGGTAAAAGAAGGTGAAGGATTTAATGAAAAAGAAAGATTAAAACCATATGAAGTATGGTACTACATATACAACAGAGTCTAGACAATATAAAATTACTGTATGTGAGCTTCTACTAGGTAGAACAAAATGTTAAGAAGTGATTTAGGGAATGTTACTTAAGCAATGCTGTGCAAGATGAATTATAAAGAGGGGTGAGATAAGAGGCTAGGTGACTGGCTAGGAATCAGTTCTCTCTGTGCAAGAGATTGAGAATCTTACAGCCACGCTCTCCTCCTCACCAACATACACATTCCAAGCTGACTTTAAACTATATAAATTGGAAGAATATGATAGTAACAGAGAAGCTAAAGTCAGAGAAAAAGACCTGGGGAGTGAAGGGGGGCCTTTGTTGGATACTGTGTGTTCAAAGTTACTGAAGTAAGAGACAATTGCATCTATTATTTACATAGTTTTATGAAACAAATATTATTTTTAAAATCATGAAGATACAAAATACCCTTTAAGTGAAAGACAAGGCAGAAAATTATTAGCATGAAAGTGTTACATGAAGCCAAAAGAAGAAAGATATCAAAGAGAGTCTATAAACCAGCTGTGACATTTGTTTGCCAGAGTTAGATAGCAAGAAAGATACCACCATCCTACCTATCCCATTCCAAAGTTAGGGTATTCAAATGACAACAGAAGAACCTCTTGACTTTAATAAATATTAACTGTAGATGTCAATTTAACTAAATTCCAACTTTTATCTTAGCCCTTAAAGATAATCTGAACCCAAAATTAATAACTGAAGTACTAAGATAACATTAGATGAGATGGTCTATTTTTCCTCTATTTTATATTGTTGACTTTTCCTCAAATAAGTACCAAGTTTACTTGTCTCACTGTAACAAAATCTGATAAATTCTGATTGTTGACAGTTCTTAAATGCCTTCGGGTACAGGTTATTCTTAGAAGCACAACCATTCCTGTTATTACTGTGTTCATGCAATAGGACTCAAGATTTACTCTGGCTTAGACAGTCCACCCCTTACCTTATCATCAATATGAACTACCATACATTTGCAAGCTATATTTCTATTTCTCTAACTCTCTCTCCCATCTTCTGTAATTTCTAAGGAAGATTATTTTTGCTTTCTTGAACTGGGATTAAACTTAAATTTTTAACTCCTTCAAAGATAGTACATAAAATGAACCATCGTACAATGAGGCTAGATCTAGACAAAACTGAGAGGCTGGCAACGTAAGCCCCTCTACCGCCCTTACTAATTCAACTGCCTCACCTTCCCTTTACCTGTAGCAAACCCTACAACAGTTAAAATGGGCACTGATACCTGATTAGTGAGGCCTGCATTTAAATAAGGACTCTTCAAAGCCAGGTTTTGAAGAAAAAAAGTTGATTATGCCTGAAAGCTTTAAAAAAAAAAAAAAAGACAATGAGCGTTATGCTATTTTTTTTAAACATATTTAGGTTTGTGGGGTGAAGACATGTCAGAGACAAGTCGTTGTGAGCAAATGAAAGCACAAGTGCAGAGC
This sequence comes from Muscardinus avellanarius, assembly GCF_963383645.1. NCBI lineage: Eukaryota > Metazoa > Chordata > Mammalia > Rodentia > Gliridae > Muscardinus > Muscardinus avellanarius. The sequence goes on along the minus strand of NC_137788.1, from coordinate 84,122,626 downwards.
ACAAGGCCTGATCATAAACCAAAGAATCTTCTAAGCAAATGATACTGAAAGAGTCAAAGTCAGAGCTGGGTGTGGTGGTGCACTATTCAGGAGGCTGAGACCGGAGGATCACGGTTCACAGACAGCCTCAGCTACTTAGTGAGGCTCTCCGCAACTTAGTGTGACCGTTTCAAAATAAAAAAGAAAAAAGAAAATAGGGCAGGGGATGTAGATGGGAGGTCAAATGTCCCTGAGTTCCATCCCCAGAACTGCAAAATAAAAATAAAAAAAAGTCAAAGTCAGATTTGATTTACCCAGTAAGAAAAAAGAAGCCACATTTTTTTTAAACTAAAGCTTTAGAAATATCAACGGGACAAAAAGAAAAGCAAAAAGACCAAGTAAGAAATCAAAATAATCCAGGCAAGACAGAGAACTGTGAGAAAAGGAGGAATGTAAAAGGATAGACTACCATATAAGAAACTTAAGGGTAGCTGAAAAACAAAATACAAGAGAAGGAGTAGAGGGGTGTGTGTGTGTATGCATGTGTACATGTGTGTCACCGGGGACTGAACCCGGGGCGTTCTACCACTGAGCTATACCCCAGACTTTTTATTATTTTTTAAAACAGGTTCTTGCTAAAGTTACTACTCGCTGGCCTCAAACCTGTGATGCTTCAGACTCAGCCTCCCAAGTTCTAGGTTTACAGGAGAAAGATTTTAAATGTGTAAGCATGATCTGATTTCTATCAAAATAACTATTCACATACAATAATTCTATATATTAAAATGAGTGAGAAGCTGAAAGAGCTAATAAAAAAAAGTTTCTACATTTTCCAGTTTGAGTGGTATGCCTCTACCATTTTGTACTCCATTAAGATGTATGACTACCATGCCAATAAAAAAAATTTAAAAAAAAAACAAGTATTGCTTGGTTAATTGAGAAAAAGCAAAAATTATTAATTACTTTCTTAGAGTGTCCCAAAGATATGGTGCTGAGGCAAAGGGAAGGAGAACAAGTCTCATGTGACAGAAATAGGGTTCTCTCTGGGAACCACAGTGCTTTGGGAATATCATAACTTTGTCTAGCTATCATTAAATTAAAAGGCTACAGCTTTTATAAATGAAATGAGAAATACTATGTTTTAAGAAGATAAATTTGGCAGAAAAGTTTTGTTTTTTATTTTTTAGTACCGAGGATTGAACCCCAGGCCTTGCACATGCCAGGCAAATGCTCTACCTCTGAGCTATATCCCCAGCCCTCCACAGAGAAGACTTTCAAAAACAGATCCTAACAATAAGACTAAGTAAAGAACACTGTAATACTGAGGTAAGAATAGGAAGAAAAATTATCAGATCCCAACGACTAACAGGATAAGACTTGGAGAGTAGGAGACAAAGGATATACTTCTAGATACAAAATGGAAGAAGCTCAGGCAAATGAAGATGAAGAACAAAGCATTATTTTAACAACTATTAAAATATCAATAATGATAAAAATCTTGATAAGAGGGTTAAATTAGAAAGAATAATAAAAATTTATTTCTATAACCAAGTATTTCTGAAAATACTTAAAGAATTCAGATACCATTTTTGGTATCTTAAAATATATTTAATCAAATATGAGAAAGCAATCCTCAAACATCTTAATAAATGAAAAGGTTTTGCCCCTCCCCACTTTTTTTGGTGGTACTGGGGTTACTGGAAACCCTTTTACCTCCGGGCTACACTCTGAGACCTATTTCTATACATATATATTTTTTTTGGGGGGACAGGGTCTCTTAAGCCAGCAAGGCTGGCTTTGAACCTGTGCAATCCTCCTGTCTCCGCCTCCCAAGCATGGGGATTACAAGCGTGCGCCACCACACCCAGCGGTTTCTCCCCTTTCAATTCAGTCTTTGTTTTATTGACAGTGTTTAACTACAATAAGCAATATTGTTTCAGGTAGCTGCACTGTCATATTCTTTAATATCCCATATAATAAAATAGAATGAAATAATAAGAGAAAACTATTTAAAAACTCCCACTGAACAAAAAAGTACTTGCATGAGAGGTGTTAATTTAGAGATAAATATTTAGTAGATTTCTTTACTTAAAAAGAAAGCCTTTTGACATAACCAAAGCATTTTTGAACACTTAACATTACAATTTCATAAGACTTACCTCTTTACAAAATGTCCTAGGGACCATGATTTTCAGGATCTGTGAAAGTCTTGATAAAAATACCCTGTCCAACACAGCTCGCTCTTTTTTTCCTTCTTTCTACATTAGGAAGAAGAAAAAAAAATTTAAGTTAGTTATAGCAAGTAAGATTAAAGAACTATGCTTCATCTCAGTCAATACAGACAACTATTAAGAAGAGGACTGCATTTAGAGAACAGAGACCTGCACTGCTTTTCACATTCAATTACACTTCCAAAAAAATAAGACATTACTAGAAACTGAATAGACAGTGAGACGTTCTGGAGCCACCTCAATATCTAGGAGAAGAACAGCAAGTGCAAAACAAAAGGTAAAAGTGTAATTTGCTTGAGAAATAACAAATGGCTAGTCTGGATAAAGTTATGAGAAAGGCACAGTAATAAATGAGATCAGAGAGATAGCCAAAAAATGGTCAAATACATGTGTGTGTGTGTATATGTGTATGTGTGTGTACGTGTGTGTGTGTGTAATTAGCCACTTCCTGATCAATACAGACTGGGAGGAGGGAATGGGAGACACTGGGGATTGAACCCGGGAGCATTCGACCTTTGAACTTCCTTCCCAGGCTTTATTTTTTATTTTGAAACAGGGTCTCACTAAGTTGCTGAGGGCCTCGCTAACTTGCTGAGGCTGGCAGCGAATCTAATATCCTCCTGTCTCAGCCTCCCAACCACTGATATTTCAGAAGGAAGGAGTAGATGTTAAATGTGTGTACTCTCAATAACAAAGTCTTTAAAAAAACTGCTGGACAAGATTTTCCCTGATATCAATTACAGAAAACTCCTGAATTCTCTGATTTATCACTCAACATTTCTAATATGCAATTTGCTAATGTACTCTTTGTTCCTCATAAACTCAAAGACAGACAAGGTTCTTTCAGTCATGTAGTTCACAGTCTAGCAGGGGAAACTGATAAAAGTAAATCAATAAATTATTATAGGTTGGCTAGACAGGAATATAAAAAAATAAGAATGTTACAGATAGGATAACCAGAAAGACTCTTGACATTAAAGCTAAGAAACAAAGCGAAGCCAATGTTATTTGGGAGGAGGGGAAGACTGGAGAGAGTGAAACAAGAGAAACACCAAGCACAAAAACCCAATGTTGGGAATACAACTGGTACACACACTTTATAGCAAGGTGCTGAGCAAAGAAAACAAGAATGACAGAAAGTAAAAAGGTAAGAAGGGCTATAAAAGGATAGGGCCTTTAGGTCATATAAAGGATTAAAAATTTATTGTCACTATACAGAGATTTAAAATAAGATAACCTTATCTCTCTCTGAGACTTCTTTATCTTCACTGGACCTATGAACAGCCTTTCTATGATGGTGACATTCGTTGCCCATGGTAGAAGATATTTATTACCCTTGGACTGTTTGGGGGAACAAGCTAGAAAAACTTTTTGGAAAAGACTAGACACTCCAGAACCTCAACCCCTACCCAGTCCTCTTCACTGGTTAACTACTATGTTTTTGTTTTGCAGTACTGAGAATTGAACCTGCAGCCTCACACATGTGAGAAAAGCACTCTACCACTGAGCTATACCCAAGCCTTTTCATTTTATATATTTTTAATTCTTTCTCAGTAAGTTGCTCAGGCTGGCCTCAAACTTGTGATCTTCCTGCCTCAGCCTCCCAAACAGATAGGATTATAGGCATACATTAATCCACCTAGCATTACTATGTTCTTGACAAATACTCATGATAGAGCAAATACTATTATTTAGGTAAACTATAAATAAGCTTTAATTAAATTTATAACTAACTTGAGCCTTAAATAATTTTAGTACCAGAATAAACTACCTTCCATGCATCAGACATTGTTCTTAGACACAGGCACATATTTCTAATAAATAGACACTGAGTACAGTTCAGAACTATAAACAAAAAAAGGAAGTCTAAAGGCATTGTGTTAACAGGATTAGAAATAAAGACTAGGTAAGGAATCAATCCACACTATAACTGTCAGACTCAATATTTTGTTTTTAAGAGAAAGGTGTAAACCACCTCCTATCTCACTCACACATGCATTCATGCATGCATTTATTCAATAAGTTTTTACTGGATCCAAGGCATTATACCAAATGATAAAGGACACATCAGTAAATGAAGCATGCTAAAAGTCCTATGCACAGTCTATTTAGTTGAGCTAGCCTATTTTCCTCAAGTCAAATCTCACAACTTCAACTTAAACATCCTTTTTTATTTCCCCTGAACTAAAATATAGCAAGCAAAAAACAAGGAGCTGGTTACAATAGTGGCACACCTGTAATCCCAGTACTTGGGAGGCTGAGACACTGGCACAGGAGGACTACAGGTTCAAAGGCAGCCTCAACAACCTAGCAAGACTGTGTTTCAAAATAAACAAATAAATAAATATTTTTTTAATGGGCTAGAGATGTAGTTTGGAGGTAGAATGTTCCTTGGGTTCAGTCTCTAGTAACACACACACATACACAAATACACACACAAACAAACAAAATGACACTGGTGGTAGAGTTAAATCCAATAAGTTAACATTTATAGGTATAAATTAGTATTTATTTAAAAGAAATCAACTGAGTTACCACATGACCATGATATAAACTCAAGAGAAATGAAAACAAATAACCAAAAAAAAAACAACTATTAATATAAATGTCCACAGCAGCACTATTCCTAATAACCAAAAAACAGAAAGAACTCAAATGTCCCTCAACTGATGAATGAGTAAATAAAATGTGGAGTATTATTAAGCAAAAAAAAAAAAAAGAATGGAATGCTGATATTGCAATAACAAATAAACCTTAAAAATCCCATGCTAAGTGAAATAAGACAGGGGGCCACATATTGCATGATTTTGTTTCTATAAAATGTCCAGAAAAGGCAAATCAATAGAGACAGAAAGAGCTAAGTGTGTGGTACACACTTGTAATCCCAGTACTTGGGAGGCTGGAACAGGGGATCGCAGGTTCACAGCCAGCCTCAGATACTGAGGTCCTCCACAACTTAGTGAGACTTGTTTCAATAAAAAGAATAAAATTTAGGGCTAGGAGTGAGCTCAGAGGTAGGATGCCTCTGGGTTCAATCCCTAGTACCATGGGGGGAAAAAAATAGAGACAGAAAGTAATTTAATGGATGTCACGGGTTGGAAGAAGAGAGTAATGAAGAGTGACTACTATTGGTATGGGATTTTATTTGGGAATTGATGAAAATTTTCTAAAATTAGTAGAGATGGCTATTCAAAATATTATGGTATATGAATTATATATCAATAAACCTGTTATTCCAAAAATAAATAAAACTGATGAGTACCAGATGTAGGATATTTGTCAAGAGAACTGTTCATCAGAAAGACACCTGGGGATTATAACTTACCAAAAACTTCACTTAAACAGTTATGACTAAATAAGTAAAAGCAATTTTAGGTTGAATTTTAGCAATACGGTATTCATATTAATGTAACAGTGCTGACCTAAGCCATGCTAATCACACCTCATTTGAACAACTACATTATATTCTAAACACAATGTCTGGGACCCCGTTATATAAGACCAGAAGAATGTAAACAGAATTGAAAACAGATTTTTAAAAAATCCATGTCACATGGGAAATAGCTGAAGAAACTGAGGTTCCTTGGCAAAGAAAAAGATTCAAAATTCACAACTATCTTCATATATGTTAGAAGAGATAGTAGACTTATCTTGTGTTGCTACAAATGACAAAAAAAGGCAATCATTAACAAGCAAAAGAGACTAAGTTAATATCATCACAGGCTAGAATTCTTAAGAGTTATGACTACCTCCTTAGAATAAAGCTTTTGCCAGGTGTTGTGGCACAAATTTGTAATCCCTGCATTTGGGAGGCTAAGACAGGAGGATCGCGGTTCACAGACAGTCTCAGCTACTTATGAGGCCCTTTGCAACTCAGTGAAATCCTGTTTCAGAATAAAAAAATAAAAAATGGGGCTGGGGGTGTAGCTCAGAGGTAGAATGCCCCTGAGTTTCCCCAGTACCGCGGGGGGGGGGGGGGCGGGGGATAATGCTCTCTCTCCACTGAATGAACAGATTCAAGTAAAACTAGAAGACATCTGTCATGAGTCTATGCCAGAAAGAATTCCTGTAACTGTAGCATATTAGAAGTGATGCTTTTAAGTTTCCTTCTAATTCTGAAATTCTATGATTTTATCCTAATTCAAAATTATATTAAAAATACATAAAAATACGTGAAATCACAAAAAGTAGATGATTTAAAATTTTACCTCATTGTTCTGTAATGGTGGTTTTCCACTTTTCTTACTGCAGAGGAAACAAAAGAGAGCTTTATTTGCAAAGTATTATCATCACTAAAATTATAAGATGTCAAAAAAAGTATCAAATTCTGCAAATGGGTTTCTTCTTTATCATATCCCATTGGAACTGAACATGTTCAACAGTAACAGTCCAGCTGCCTCTTCACAGGTTGAGCATTCCTTATCTGAAATGCTTGAAAGTGTTTCTGATTTCAGAGTTTTTATGATTTGGGAGTATTTGCATATACTTTATCAGTTGAGTATCCCTCATCTGAAAATCTTCAGTGCTCAGTTTCAGATTTCAGAGTATTTCTGACTTTGGATTGTCAAGTTAGGGATACTCGACCTATACTACATATCATTTACAGGAAGTGACCAGTAAATGTTAAATAATAAATATTGGCTAGTAATTTCTACACATATATGTATGTACACACATATACCCCTACTTTGCAAATCTCTCTATGGAAAGTGGCAATTTACTTCCCCATCCATAAACCAAAGCTTGGCCATGTGAATTGCTTTGGCCAATGGGACATTTAACAAACTGACATGAAAGTCTAAAATGTTTGTACACCAGGCCCTCTCTCTTGCTGCAGGAAATCTTTCCCCAATCACATGGGCAATCCAGGATAGTCTCTTATAAAATGAAATGGCATATGTCATTCCCATATTACAAAGGAGGCCTGGAAAGAATAAGTAACCCAAGTTTCATGCTCTGATAACTAATCTAACCAGGCTTCAGTTCTTTTTATAATCTGCTGCTAGAGTATTCTGTGATTCACATAATATTGGTTATATTTTAAATTTCTTGTTTGATGTATACTTCTTCCCAGTAAACTAGCTTCATGAGATTAGGGTTTCTCTTAAACTGAGGTGAAAGAGTATTTGGGATATAAGATGTTTATTGGGGATTAAAACTTGTGATGTTAAGACAAGAAAGCAAGTTTGGGCAAAACCCAAACTATGACACAGGCCAACAAAATTTCAGCCAACCAGGTGAGAGCTCTAAATCAAGTAGTGTCTTATCAGAATGCTCTACAATGGGCTGAAAAATCCAGGATTGTATCCCTGCCTGCTCAGTATGCATGTATACTGCTCCAGAGAAGTCAAGATAAGGCAGGGGTCTCCAGCTGAGGTAGACACTAAGGAATGGACAAAGGGGGCTGCCTAGATTCCACGTTCTCACAGCTAGGCAGTAATCCCTTCTATAAAGGGGAGTCTGGATGGCACATCTCCATGTCTACCACAGGGGTCTATGTTTTAATCCTCTATGTTCAACATCAGGTAAGCTTCAATGATCTACACAATGAGCACTTTCAATAATAAGATACCAAGTCACCTAGTAAAGCTCGAAAACCAGCCAAACTTAACTATGATTCAATAGATATTACTTTTAAAGTGCTTAGGGTTTATTGTTTCTAATTTCAATTGCATCACAGGATTGTCTGTTTTAAAACTGTTACAAATTATAAAGCTGTTCCAGACAATGTTTTTTAGCATAACAAATCAAGAGGAAAAAGACAACCTAATGTCAGAGAAAGAAAATATTTGCAACCATATATCCAAAAGAGGTTACTATCCAAAATACATAAGTAACTCAAACAACACAGTAGCAAGAAAAAAAAATAACCCAATAAAAATAAACAAGGTCCTGGACTCATTTCTCAAAGCATATACAAACGGCCAACAGGTACATGAAAAAATATGTTCAACATCTCTAATCATCAAGGAAATGCAAATCAAAACTATAACACTATATCACCCCATACCTTTAAAGATAGTTTTTATGAAAAAGACAAAAGGTAAGTGTTGGTGAGAATGTGGAAACAGAGAATTCTTGTATACTGTTGCTGGGAATATAAATTAGTAGAGCCACTATGAAAAACAATAGAGATTTCTCAAAATATTAGAAACAGAACTTCTTGCAGGTGTATACCCAAAGGAAATGAAACCCATATCTTGAAGAGACATCTTCATGTTTGCTGTAGCATTGACTATTTACAATAGTCAAGCTATAGAATCAACCTAAGTGCCCAACAGGAGATGAAAAGATAAAGAAAGCATGATAAAACATATAATGTGATGTATTATTTAGCTTTAAAAAAGGAAATCTTATCGTTTACAATATGGTTAAATTAAACCTGAAGGACATTAGGCTAAATGAAATACACCACCTCTCTCTCTCTCTCTCTCTCTCTCTCTCTCTCTCTCTCTCTCTCTTCTCTCTCTCTCTCTCTCTCTCTCTCTCTCACACACACACACACACACACACACACACACACACACACACACACAATAAAAAAACCTGCATGATCTCATGTGCATGTGGAATCTTAAAAAATCAAAATAATAGAAGAGTAGAATGTGCTTGCCAGGAACTCAAGGTGAGAAGGTGTTGGTTAAGAGACAGAAACTTTCATGAATGATAAAATAGTTCTGTAGATTGTAGCACAGAATGGTGACTACAGCTTGATAGTGGTGATCATTTCACAATGAACACATATACACTGCTAATAACTATTATAAGTTGGTATTTATACAGGTAAATGAGAATCCATGTGATATAACTTCACAAAAATAAATTAGGCACATATATACATGTACAGACATACACACACTCACACATATCTATGCTATACATATACACCCACACCCACACCCACCAGTGGGCCACATAATCTCTCTTTGCTTTTCTGCTAAAAAAATTTCCACAAAATAAATTACAAAGCACAAAAACAGATAAAAAAATTTTTTTTTTTTTTTGGTGGTGCTGGGGTTCCTGGAAACCCTTCTACCTCCGGGTTACATTCCCAGACCTATTTTATATTTTTATTTGGAAACAGGGTCTCTTAAGCCAGGGAGGCTGGCTTCGAACCTGCGTGATCCTCCTGTCTCCTCCTCCCAAGTGCAGGGATAACAAGTGTGTGCCACCACGAACGGCTAGATAAAATCTTTTTAAAAGTTCTTGTCTCAACTTTATAAAGAAACTGGAAAACAGATAAACTGGATAATTTCCTAGAAAAATATAATTCCAAAACTTACAGATTTAAAAATTGAGCAACTGGGCTAGGTGTAGTGCCTCACACTTGAATCGAATCCTAGTACTTGGGAGGCTGAGACAGGAAGATCACTGATTCCAAGTCAGCCTCAGCAACTTAGTGAGACCCTCTGCAACTTTGTGAGACTCTGTTTCAAAATTAAAGAATAAAATAGGGCAGGGGGTATAGCTCAGAGGTAGAAGGCCTCTAGGTTCCATACCTACTACAAAAAAAAAAAAAAAAGAGGAACTGGGAAAGTTATGAAATTCCCATCTCTACTCCTAAAAAGGAAAACACAAAGCTCAAAAGATTTATGAGGAAATTCCATTTAAAAAAAAAAATCAGAAAACAGATGATTTTCATGTTTTAATTGTTCCAGGGCTTAGGTTTAAAAAAAAAAAAAAAAAAAAGCTTTGACATTGTTTTTGCTTCAGGTAAAGCATCAACACCAAAACCTAACAAAAACTAAACAACAACAAAAAAATACTACACTAGTCTCACTTCTACCAAGTTTTATTTTTTCTAATTTCAGATCACAAGAATATATTATTTCTATTCAACAAGTAACTTATAATTAAAACTTAAAAATAAACATATATATAATCACTTTCAGAAAAAAAAATCAAAAACTCCACAATATAGTTCTCAAAAACCTCATAATCTGGCTCCAGCCCTTTTCCAGGCTCATCTCCTGCCAGTCATTATAAATATTCTGTGCTCAGGTTATCTTGAACTTGATCGTTGTAAAATTGCCCACTTCTCACCTCTCTGATGACAATTTCCCATGCTTCCACTTAATACTATGCTCTTTCACACCCTGCTGTATCTTTATATACTACTATGTTCAGTTAAAAGGAGTCTTCTTTTATCAGTCTGTTTAAGTCTCTAAAACTCTGAACGTGACTTCTTGAACAAAGCAATCATCTGTGCCAGTTTGCCTAGAATGACTTTTGCTTATACCTGCTGTCCTTATGTAATGATTAATTATACCCTCTTTCAATCTCAAAAATGTGCTAGTGAGGAAAGTAAAGTACATGATAAGCCTGTCTTGGAAGCATTCTGTCCATCTTCTCCCTTCACATCATGTATTGAGATATCTTCTGTGCTCCTCTGGAGTCTCTCCATCATATCTGGCCTTCATCAGTTTGTTGAAAGAAGGAGTCATGTCTTATTCATCTCTATATCATTGAAAACTAAGACTACGATTGGCACATATAAATACTGAACTTTTACCATGTTTTGACTTCTAAATCTTATTTAGCATATTAAGAAAGTTACTTTCAAAATTAAAATATTTTAAGGGAGACTTTTGATTGAGTCAAGGTAAAAATTAAAATCGTGTCAAAATAGAAAGATCTGAATGACCAGCTCTGGGAAACATGCTTGAGCTGTTATAGTAAACCAGCTGAACACATGACAGGGAAAGCAGCTTCCTACACAAGCAATCTGAGAAGTAGAAGGATACCAAGTTTTGGGGTTTGTTTGGTTTTTTTTTTTTTTTTTTGGTTTGTTTGTTTTGAGGTACTGGGGATGGGACCCAGAAGAATTCTACCTCCGAGCTACACCCTCAGGCCTTTTTTTTATTATTATTCTTTCTTTTGAAACAGGGTCTCAATGAGTTGCAAAGGGCCTCACTAAGTAGCTAAGGCTGTCTGCAAACCGTAATTCTCCTGTCTCAGAATCGTGAATGCTGGGATTACAAGCGTGCGCCACCACACCTGGATACAAGTTTGTTTGTTTGTTTGTTTGTTTGTTTGTTTGTTTGTTTGTTTAAAGAAATACACAAAGCAGGTGTGGTGGTGCACGCTTGTAATCCCAGCATTTGGGAGGCCGAGACCGGAGGATCGCGGTTTGCGGACAGTCTCAGCTACTTAGTGAGGTCTTCCGCAACTCAGTGAGGCCCTGTTTCAAAATAAAGAATAAAAAGTTAAGCAGGGGGTGTAGCTTGGAGGTCAAATGTCCCTTGGGACCATCCCCAGACCCGCAATCAATCAATCAATTAATCAATCAATCAATAAATAAATAAATAAATAAGAAAAACACAGGTTATATGTGCTTAGAAATCTATCGATTTCTTCCATGTTTTCCAGTCTATTGGAGTATAAATTTTCAAAATAGTTTCTGATAATCCTTTGAATTTCCCCACTGTCTGTGGTGATGTCTCCTTTATCATTTCTGATTTTAATGATTTGGGTTGATTCTCCCTTTCTTTTGGTTAGGTTGGCCATGGGTCTGTCAATCTTATTAATTTTTTCAAAGAACCAGCTTTTTGTTTTGTTGATTATTTGAATTGTTTTTTATTCTCTATTTCATTTATTTCTAATCTGATTTTAATTACTTCCTGCCTTCTGCTGGCTTTTAGATTAGACTATTGCAGTTTTTCTAGGTCCTTGAGATGTGTCATTAGGTTGTTTACTTGGCAACTCTCTGTTCTTAAGTGGGCACTCAATGCTATGAACTTTCCTCTTAACATCACCTTCAAAGTGTCCCATAAGCCTGGGGTGGTGGCGCATGCTTGTAATCTCAGCAGTCAAGAGGCTGAGACTGGAGGATCATGGTTCACGATCAGCCTCAGCTACTTAATGAGGCTCTCAGCAACTTAGTGAGACCCTGTTTCAAAATAAAGAATAATAATAATAAAAAAAAAAAATAGAGCAGGAGTATAGCTTGGAGGTCAAATGCCCCTGGGTTTCATCCCCAGACCTAAAAAAAAAAAAGTATCCCATAGATTATGATATGTTGTGTCTCTATTTTCATTTAATTCTAGGAATTTATTTCTCCCCTTCTTTTGATCTTACCCACTCATCATTCAATAGTGTATCATTCAATCTCCATGTATTTAAATAGTTTCCTTTGGTCTTCCTGTTATTGATTTCTACTTTCATTCCATCATGGTCTGAAAAGATGCAAGGAACTATATTACATCTTTTGAATTCACTGGTGCTTGCTTTGTGGTCCAGGATGTGATCTATTTTGGAGAAGGTTCCATGGGCTGCTGAGAAGAGTGTGTATTCTGCTGTTCCTGGTTGAAATACTCTGTATATGTCTATTAGGTCCATTTGGTTTATAGTCACAGGTAGTAACTTTCTTAAAAAGACCTCCAAAATGCAGGAAATTAAAAAAGGAATTAACAAATGGGATGGCATCAAACTAAAAAGTTTCTTCTCATCAAAGGAAACCATCAGAACCTAAAGAGAAAGCCTATAGAATGGGAGATCTTTACCAGCCACCATTCTTATAAAGGGCTAATACCCAAAAATATACAAAGAGTTCAAAAGACTCTACACTATCAAAACAAATAACCCAATCAAGAAATGGGCAACTGAATTGAATAAACACTTCACAAAAGAGATACAAATGGCCAAAAGATACATGAAAAAATGTTCAACATCATTAGCTATCAGGGAGATGCAAATCAAACTACACTGAGATTCCTTCTAACCCCAATCAGAGTGGCAAACATAAAGAAGTCAAATAACAATAAATGATGGTAAGGATGTGGGGAAAGAGAAACTCTTTTACACTGTTGGTGGGAGTGCAAACTAGTTCAGCCACTATGGAAATCAATGTGGAGATTCCTTATAAAACTTGGAATGGATCCACCATATGATCCAGCTATACCACTCCTGGGTATCTTTCCAAAAGAGGTTGAAATCAGAGAATTATAGTAACATATACATACCCATGTTCATAGCAGCACAATTCATAATAGCCAAAATAGGGAACCAATGTAGGTCTCCATCAACAGATAAATGGATTGCAAAATTATGGGAAATAAACACAATGGAATTCTACTCAGTAATAAGGAAGAACAAAATGTCATTCGAAAGAAGATGGAAAAACCTGGAGAACATTACGTTTAGTGAGATCAGCCAAGCACAGAAAGAGAAGGGACATAAGTTTTCTCTAATATGCCCAAACTAGGGAGTATTAGGGATATCAGAGGGACTCCAGATAATGGAGGGAAACCTCAGCAAAGCTAGAAAGGAAAGGTAGGAAAGGAAGAAGGCTGAGGTTGATTAATGGAGGAGCTACATTAGAATATATGTATAAGTGTAAATGTAGCATGGTCAACCTGAATACTCATTGTTGGGAGGGAGAAAAAAGGGAAGAAGGGGTGGGGGGGAACCAAGCACTGTGTGAATATATGCCTCTTCTAATATGATCCACATAAAAAATAAAAATAAAAAGACTGATTATCCTCCAAAAATAAAAATACACAAGATAAGATAATTGTGGGACAGGGTTACTAGGAATTGAACCCAAGGGCATTGTACCTTTAAGCTACATCTGACCCTTTACTCTGTTTCAAAATAAAGAATAAAAATTTGGGCTGGGAGTGTAGCTTGGAGGTAGAACACCCCTGGATTTAATCCCTAGTAGTGATCATGACAAATGATGTTTTTGTACCACTGGAATTATACACGACCTTAGAAGTACTGTCATTGTGAAAAGAGAGAAAGGGAAGAAGGCAACAGATTGATGCCAAATACAGAGTAAATTTAAGAAAGGCTAAAAATGGGCAGATGTAAGCAGGATTAAATCATATAGGACTTTATGCTATAAGTATTATGGTTTTATTCAATGTAAAGAAAGGTAATTTTTCTACACCACTAGATTAATATAACTAGGAAAACAAACATTATGAAATAAAATTTTTAAAACAAAAATTCTAGCCAGGCATGGTGGCGCACGCTTGTAATCCCCGTGCTTGGGAGGCGGAGACAGGAGGATAACGCAGGTTCATAGTCAGCCTCGCTGTCTTAAGAGACCCTGTTTCCAAATAAATAAAAAATAAAAAAATAGGTCTGGGAGTGTAGCCTGGAGGTAGAAGGGCTTCCAGGAACCTCAGTACAAAAAAAAAAAAAAAAAAATTCAACAAACTTTCACCATCACCCTACTATATATCATACGCTCACCATGTATATCATAAGGGATTCAAAGATTAACAGGAATTATAAATCCTCAAGGGGCTTACAATCTAGCTAGATAAAAGGACTGAGAGGCAAATATAATATGAGACAAGTAAACTATTAATATCTAAGCAAGATGCAAAGTCAAAGAAATGAGCAACTAATATATCACAAAGTGGGGGAGGGGTGTGCCAGAAAGAATATGAAACCTAAACCGAGACTTAAAAGGATTTAGGATGGAGGTAATAAAACAAATGATAAGATATTCCATGCTAAAGGAATATCATAAGCAGAATTTATTTCTTAAGAACACAAGGAGCCGGGTGTGGTGTCACACTCTTGTAATCCCAGCATTCGGAAGGCTAAGACCTGAGGATCGTGGTTCACAGACAGCCTCAGCTACTTAGTGAGACCCTCTGCAACTCAGTGAGACCTGGTTTCAAAATAAAGAATAAAAAATAAGGCAGGGGTATAGCTTGGAGGTTGAATGTCCCTGGGTTCCATCCCCAGACCCACAAAAAAAAAAGAAAGAAAGAAAAATAAAAAATGTATACAGTGCTTATTTTTGAGGTACTGGGGATTAAACCCAGAGGCATCCTACCTCCAAGCTATACCTCTATCCCTACTTTTTATTCCTTTTTTATTTATTTATTTATTTTGCAGTATTGGGAATGAAACCAAGGGGCATTTTACCTCTGAGCTATACCCCCGGCCCTATTTTTTATTCTTATTTTGAAACAGGGTCTCATTGAGTTGCAAAGGACCTCACTAAGTAGCTGAGGTTGGCTGTGAACTGTGATCCTCCTGTCTCAGCCTCCCAAATGTTGAGATTACAAGCATGTGCCACCATGCCCAGCTTTATTCTTTTTTTCAAAACGGGGTGCTGGGCGTGGTGGCGCACACTTATAATCCCACGCTTGGGAGGCGGAGACAGGAGGATTGTGCAAGTTCGAAGCCAGACACTCTGGCTTAAGAGTCCCTGTTTCCAAATAAAAAATATATATATAAAAAAATAGGTCTGGAAATGTAGCCCAGAGGTAGACGGGTTTAAAAAAAAGCAAAAACAGGGTCTCACTAAGTTGCGAAGAGCCTCACAAAGTAGCTGAGGCTGGCCTTGAACCTGTGATCCTCTTGTCCCGGCATCACAAGTACTGAGAATACAAGCATGCACCACCACACCCAACTTATACAGTGCTAAATAGAGCCTGACACATGGTAGATTTAAAAACTGTTAGTGGATGTAAAGAAAAATGGATCCTCATCTATAAGTGATTATGAAAATATTTACCTCAGACAATCCATGCTCTCAATAAGTAGAATGCATTAGGCACCCACAGGATAGGATTACCTCGAGGACAGACATAACAAAGCAGTGTCTGCAGGAATGGAAGGACAAATGCAGTAAAATAACTACAAATGGCAGAGTGAGGGAACAGATCAGAGCTGAGAAATAACTGAACATGAGGTAAGAGAGGAAGAGCACACAGACTTGAACCATGTAAAGACAGAGGAAGTATTAGAAAACATCAGCTCCAAACTGATGCCCTGCTAGGCAGGGCATTTCCTCCTGTCACAGATATTTGTACCCTGGTAACTGGAAGACAGTGATTCCTTAATCACAATTAAAAATAACAGTAAGGAAACATTCAGAGAAACAGAAATTGCACTCATTATAAATGTATTTTCACATTCCACAAGATAACTATATGGAACTGGCCAGAAAAAAGTTTAGATTTGAAGTTCATAAATACAGATGTTATTGATTTGGAAGGCATTATTAACATAATACTAATACAGAAAAACAATGATATAACTTCTTTGGAAACAAAATTATAAAATCTGAAAAGTGAGTCTTGCTTTTGTATATTAAGATACTATACTAGCCAGGCATAGTGGTGCATGCCTATAATACTGCTACCTGAGATGCTGAGACAGGAGGATCTCAGGTTCAAGACCAGCCTCAGCAAGACTCCCAGCAACCTAGCAAGACCCTATTTCAAAACAGAAAATAAGAAAGGTCTGAGGGTATAGTTCAGAGGTAGAATACCCCTGGGTTCAGTCTTTAGTACCCTCACACACACATAAAGATGCTTTACTATAAAATATAGAATGTAATCTTAAGGGACTTAATTTAGCATCAAAATTATTCTGACAAGTAATTTTAAGGAAAATGTCCAGACCATAATAAAGAACAATCAAGCAAAATGAAAA
This sequence comes from Muscardinus avellanarius, assembly GCF_963383645.1. Lineage (NCBI taxonomy): Eukaryota > Metazoa > Chordata > Mammalia > Rodentia > Gliridae > Muscardinus > Muscardinus avellanarius. The sequence continues at coordinate 84,106,013 of NC_137788.1, read as the reverse complement.
CTATAATCTGTAACCAAACACCAGCAGAAATTGACACAAAACAGTAACAGGCCCAAAAAGATTTCAGATGTTGAAATTTCCAGACATATCCTATAAAATGACAGTGCAGAGTGTAACTAAAAAAGCTAACAAAAAAGTCTGTTTCAATGGTGAGATAATGTAATGGTTTTGAATCTCCCTGAATCTGCCTTCGAACCCCTTTTTCCTGCCCATTCCCTAAACAAAGAGACTACACAAGAACAGCAAAACCAAATATCAATGGACAACATTTTGAGACTTAATTCCTACAAGTCTCAAAATATGAATAGGAGGTGGCGAAATACTAACTCTAAGACCTGAATGGTAGTAGTATGTGTGCAAAAAAACAGTAGAGAGAAGAGGTTATCTAAAATCACTAATAGAACTCATTTAGAGGCTTCAAGAGCCATTTTGAGAAGTACCAGCTCAATGTGGAAGAAGTTCTGCACAATCCAATAAATAAATGCTATGCAGGTAGTTTGAGTACCTAGGTATCAGCTGCTATAGAGAAGGGCTTTCTAGAGATACCTTATCTACCTAAAGACTGGATCTGCCAAGGAAAAACACAATTGCCTTCTAATTTTATTATTAAAATTTACCTAAACAAGGAAGATCAAACATGTCACAGAGGGAGAGAGAGACTGAAAACCAAGTATCATACTTGGAGACAAGAACTTTCTCCCAGGCCACTGTCTGCTCTCCAGGATCATTTTCTCCTAAAATCCTTTACTACCCCCTCTAAAATTGCTTATAGCTCCCTTTGAAATTGCCTCCCTTTGAAGAAGGTATTCAAGTCTCAACAATCTGACAATACTTGTTTTCATATTTTGTTTGACCTTCATGCTTAGGCACATTAATAAATTCCATTGTTAGTTTTTCCTAAAAAACTCATTTACTATACAGTTTGAACTTCCCTACAGCTCCCTTTCAGAACAAAGCCTCACCGTGAAAAGAAACTGCTGGGACCAGAATGCAAGGTTAGCGGCTCAGGAACAAAGTCAAGGAAGGAGACAGCCTGGAGATCCAAATTCAGTTTACAGGAGATACAAACGATGAAAAATTACGCGATCAGCATATTTTAGAGTCCTTACAGGTGAAAATACCTGTCTGCTTCAATAAATAAACAAGAAATAAACAGTTAAGCTATCAAATCTTTAAAGACTACATGAAAGAAACAGAAGAGGGAGCTTTGAGAGTATGAACTAGAAAAGTTACTCAGTCAAGCCTCTCTTCTAAAAGTTAAAAGAACGCCAGGTGTGGTGGCGCATGCTTGTAATCTCAGCATTCGGGTTGAGACCGGATGATCGTGGTTCGCGGACAGCCTCAGCTACTTAGTAAGGCCCTCTGCAACTCAGTGAGACCTGGTTTCAAAATAAAGAATAAAAAAAAAAAATAGGGCAGGAAGTGTATCTCGGATGTCAAATGCCCTGGGTTCCATCCCCAAACCCGCAAAAAATAATAAATAAATAAATAAAAATAAAAGTTGAAAGAAATAATTTTAGATATAGAAAAGAAACAACAGAATAGCATCAAAGTTAAGTCTTTTACAAAGTTACCAGTGGAGCCACTAAGAGAGCACTAAATACTTACAAAGACTAAATGAGAGTTGAGAAGATATAACATCTTTGTTCTGATAATGTAGATACAACCTTAAAATAATAAAGAATGGGAAGAACATATGTAAAACATTTTAACTGTTTTCAAAATCATATTGATGGCAGAAGTAGCTATATTACTTAGAGAGTGCTGCACATATAAAGTGAGATAGTTTGCATCTCTGTGACAGTCTAATTTGACCATTTCCTATATCTTCAAGAATCAGGACTACTGGTATGGGAAAAAAGGAGATGTAAATAGATAGAAGATGGCAACTTAAAATTCTGAAGTCTTATATGTGAATTGGAAGTTTCAGCATGCATATTCTAATTTGTCTGCAAGAAAGGCCTATGGCCCAGGTATCAAGGAGCATGCCTAAATTCCAGCTGTGACCTTCAAATATCATTTCCCATTAAAAAGAATCAAACTTTTTTGTGGAAAAGGAAAAACCGGCTGATTCTAAATACTGTCAGAAAATGTCTATGAGAAGCCTAGAGCATGTTACTACAGTCGGTGAGGAAGCTATCAAAGACTACTGAGGTCATGTCAAAAGACTAGGGAGACAATGTAAAGAGGCTCCCATGTATCCAAAATGAACAACTGAACAGGAATAAGGATAATAACTACAATGAGTAGAAACACAGATAACTAAATTAACAGTTGATAATGACAAGAGCTTGATAGTCACAGGAAACTAACAGGTTACTTTGAAAACTGGTTAATAAAGAAGCAACCATCAATCATCACTACTTTTCCTACTTGAATTATACCACTGGGTAGCCAGATAATAGAAAAGTTAGTTTCTTTTTGTGGAAGTGTTTCCCCTTATAAAAAAAAGATAGAATTTGAAGGGGGCCGGGGGTCTTCAGGACCAATGAAGGGGGGTCGGCGCAGGAAAGACCCAAGGCCAGCCGTTGGAGATAAGCAAGCAAGCAAGCAAAAGCTTTATTAAGACAGCCCAGCTCCTTTTTATATCAGCAGCTGGGAGGAGGGGGCTTCTGCTCACAGCAGAAGATCGCACAAAGTATGGGGCGTTTACTGATTGGTGGTTCATCCCCCAGTGGGTGTGTTATCAGGGGACTGATTATTGGGCATCCCGTGGCCCCTTTGGCAAGCTATGAGGTAACCAGCACAATCTGGAAGAGAAGCCGGAGAGGCACCATCTTTGGCATAAATGGGCTGCTTATCCTAACAGAATTCAAATATCACTATTTAATAAGCTCTAAAAAGTTGATTATCTAGACATGAAGCTTCAGGGGCTGCTAAAAACACAAAGAGAGACAACCAGACACTATATACTTTGTCAGGGGGTGGGGGGAACTGGTGATGGAACCCAGGGGCATTCTACCTCTGAGCTACACTAATACCCTCCGCCCTATTTTATTCTCTCATTTTGAAACAGGATTTCACTAAGTTGTTGAGGCTGGCCGCGAACCTGTGATCCTTCTGTCTCAGCCTCTCAAGTACTGGAATTACAAGCATGCGCCACCATACCTGGCTACTATATACTTCTTGATGGAAAATATACCAAATTAACATCTAGAAAGTATTCTTTTTCAAAACAACCTAAAAAAAAACCTCTAACCAAGCTTTTAATTAATTTATTTATTTATTGGTGGTACTGGGGATTGAATCCAGGGATGTTTTATCTCCAAGCTACTACCTCAATCTTTTTATTGTTGTTATTGTTGTTTACTTTGAAAAAGGGTCTAAATTTCTGAGGGGCTCATTAAATTGACAAGGCTTGCCTCTAACCTGCAAACTTCCTGTTTTACACTCCCAAGTACTAGGTTTACAGGTGTGTACCACCACACTTGGCTTCTTTAAGCTTCTAGATTTAACTTCAATTTACAGGAAGTACAAACAATGAAAAAAAGTTATGCAAATAGCATATTTTAGACCTTAGAGGTGAAAATACCTGTTTCTAGAAATAAACTAAGAAAGAAAAGGGAGAAAGGACAGAGGTACATGTAGTTTAAGAAACTTAGACCATAAGAAAAAATGACAACTAAATTAAATTAGCATATTTGGGTGATAAAATTATAAGAAAATGCAAAGAAAAATTAGTATAGAAGAATAACAATTACTTCTAGGTTAAAAGAAAAGGACTGTGATTGGGAAGAGTCATGTGGAAGGTTTCTGGAGTAACTGGCAAAGATTCATTTCTTGTCCTGAATGGTGATTATAAGAGTATTATTTTGTTAAAATAAGTCACTAAATTACATGTGTATTTTATGCAGTTTTCATATCTGTGGTATAATCTATAGACTAGTCTTCTAAAGTCAAAACTCCATTAACTCTCTGTCTTCATTAAGTCCTGGAATGCCTCTGGCCCGCTAGCAAAACACTACGTATTTCTGAAGATCTGGCTCAAATGTGAAATCTCCCCAGGTAACAACCAGAAGAATTACTGATATTCCCAGTTCCATGCTCCGTCCCATAAAACTGTGTTCCTCCCACAGGTCTAGTCATACTGAGGTTGTATAAAATGTTATTATTTGTGGTTCCTTAAGATTAGGGTGAGAAATAATATGCATTCAATTTGCTATCTTTTTAAATATATTTTTATTGGTGCATTGTAGTCAAACATCTTAATGGAATAAAAAACTTGTGGAGATATACATGCACACATCACCCAATTAGCCTTTATCCAATCCCTGTCCATTCCCTCCCCCTCCCTATTCCCATGCTTGATTTAGTGATTGGCTTTGATATGTTTAAGTACATCATGTGCTTTAAAGAGTTTCCATCTTATCCCCTCAGATAGGTCACCTTAATTGCTCCTCTATAGGGCTCCTTCTTCAACTAAAGTTCCTCCTATTACCCATTTCTCCTTGGTTTTCGCATATTAGGGAAAGCATCTGATTTCGTGTGTGTGTGTGTGTGTGTGTGTGTGTGTGTGTGTGTGTGTGACATTTCCCTGTAGATGCCATAATTTTGTTCTCCTTTATGGCTGGATAAAATTCCATTGTATACATATCCCATAGTTTAGTAATCCACTCATCTATTGATGGACATCTTGGCTGGTTCCATAGTTTGGGAAGAATTTGTGCATCTATGAACACAGATACGCATTAGTCTGGTGGTTCAGTTTTCATTTTTTGGGGGTAGATACCCATAGGTGGTACTGCTGGGTCATATGGTAAATTCATTTTTTGTTTTTTTTGGTGGTACTAGGGTTCCTGGAAACCCTCTACTTCCGGGATATACTCCCAGACCTATTTTTATACTTTTATTTGGAAACAGGGTCTCTTAAGCCAGCGAGGCTGGCTTCGAACCTGCGCGATCCTCCTGTCTCCGCCTCCCAAGCGCGGGGATTACAAGCGTGCGCCACCACGACCAGCTCGTTTTCATTTTTCTGAGGATCTTCCATGCTGCTTTTCAAAGTGGTTGCATTAATTTGCAATCCCACCAATAATGTATTAGAGTTTCTACTTTTCCACACCCATCAATTACAGTTTATCTCTTCCTTGTAAGTCCTACTTTTACTTTCCACACTATTTCCCATTCGCTGAAATCATGACTGCCAGAAGGTGAGTGACTTTGATGAGATGATCCACTCACATCCAATTTTTTTTTTTTTTTTTTTTGGCGGGTCTGGGGATAGAACTCAGGGGCATTTTACCTCCGAGCCATACTCCCTGCCCTATTTTTTCTTCTTTATTTTGAAACTGGGTCTCACTGAGTTGCAGAGTGTGGCTCTCTGTGAACCTCAATTCTCCAGTCTCAGCCTCCTGAATGCCAGGATTACAAGCGTGCACCACCACGCCCAACCACACACAATTTTTTTAATAGAGGTCATCTGGATCTGGAGTCTGCTGAGAGATGGGGAGAGGCAGCGGCAGCTTCAAGTGCTTCCTAATCACACAACTGCAGGGACCCGCTGGCCGTTTGCTATGCAGCAGGCCCCAGTCCCAGCCTCGATGCTTGGCAGGCTCTGATCCTATCCTTGCTGGCTCTGGCACCAGCCTCGGCACTTGGCAGGCCCTGGCACCAGCCTCACGGGCCCTGGCACCAGCCTCACCACTCGACAGGCTCCAATCCCGGCGGCCTCACAGGCCCTGGCACTGGCCTTTCAGCTTGGCAGGCTCTGATCCCAGCCCTGCAGGCCCTGGCCTCACCACTTGGCAGACTCTGACCCCGGCCTCACAAGCCCCAGCCCCGGCCTCACTGCTCAGGAGACCCCGATCCTGGCCCTGATGCCAGCCTCATGGGCTCCGGCACCAGCCTCGCCGCTGGGCAGGCCCCAATCCCAGCCTCTCTGGCCCCAGGACCAGCCTTGCTGTGCGGCATGCTTCAGTTTTCGTCACTGTGGGCAGGTCTACAGAGGTTCCCATTTTTTTCATCCATATTTTTTTAGTAGGAGAAAATAGTACGTGTCTTTTGCAAAAGCTGGGAGCCTGAATACCTAGTAGCAATGAATTCTGTCTCCCCTCCAAAGGCGAAAGTCCACAGCTTCACAAAAGAGAGCAGGTTCTGCTGCTCTGAGCACACCCAAGCCCCCAGTGCTGCGCTGCACAGAGGAGCATGGTGGCTATGAGTGTCATTGTCTTCTGGGACGCACGTCGCACTGGCCGACCCGGCTATGCAGGGTCCCCTCTGACGTGCCCCGAACATTTTTCATACATAGTATGTTGTTCAGAGTTCCTGAACATGTGGGCCAGAAACAGTCTACTTTCAGGGAGACTTCTTCAAAAGTTCAAAGTGAACGCCAGGTGTGGTGGCGCACGCTTGTAATCCCCACACTTGGGAGGCGGAAACAGGAAGATCGCGCTGGTTCAAAGCCAGTCTCAGGGACCGTTTCCAAATAAAAATACAAATTAGGTCTGGGAGTGTATCCCAGAGGTAGAAGAGTTTCCAGAAACCCCAGTACCATACACACAGACAAAAAAAAAAGTTCAAAGTGAATTGGATTGGATCTGTCTGCCTCTCCCAAATACTGGCCACTGCCACCACCATCTTAGTTCTCTCCCAAACATTTTTCTTACATAGTATGGTTGTCCAGAATTCCTGAGCATGTGTGGCAGGAACAGTCTACTTCCAGGGAGATTTCTTCAAAAATTCAAGGTAGATTGGATTTGATCTGTCTGCCTCTCCTGAATACTGGCCACCACCATCTTAGTCTCTCATCTTCAATATTTTTTAATGAAAAAAAAAATACATGTCTTTTGCAGAAGTTGGGAGACCAAGTACTCAGCAGCAATGGATTTTATCTCCCCACCAAGAGCAGAGGCCCACAGCTTCACCACGGAGAGCAGGATCTGCTGCTCCAAGCGCAACATGGCCCCAAGTAGGCGTAGAGAAGCATGGCGGCCAGGAGTGCCAAGACGCCCAGGATGCATGGTCGGACATCCTGACTGGCCATGCTGAACTCCCTCCAATGTGCCTGGAACATTTTTCTTTCAGAATATTTTGTTAAGAATTCCTGAGCATGTGCAGCAGAAGCAGTCTACTTTCTGATCTCTTCTGGAATATTCTCCCAAAAATCACTTTTCTTGTGGTAGCGGGTGCCATGCTGCCATTTTGCCTCTAATTCTGCCATTTTCCACTCTCTTATATTTTAGATAGAAAGTCATCACTGGAAATTTCTCTGTATATTTTACCAATCAGATATTAAAACAAAATCTGTTGTCTGGGGTTTCTCAGAGGAATACATGTCCTATTTGGCCGCTGCCAATCATCGCCGCTGTGGCCACGGCCCCAGACCTCTCTTTTGACACACTTTCTTTGAAGATTTTGACAGAACAATTTGCTATCTTAATACAACTCTGCTCAATTTGCTATCTTAATACAACAAATATTCAACAGAATGCTAAATTAATGTATTTCTTCTCGCATTTTGTTGTTGTTGTTGTTGGACTGGGGTGAGGGGAGATAACTTTTATTGAACTACTAATAAAATACTTATCCATCTTTTGTTAAACTGAAATTAACTGATACTTACATAAATGGGATCCTATCAATTATTATGCCTTCTACTTTCCATTCCCTTCCCCAACCTCTTTAAACAAACATCTTGGGCGTTATTAAGAAAGAAGAAAAAAAAACTCAAATGATTCCTACAGCTGAAAACACCTTAAAAATAATTTTTACATGCTATAGGTACTTTTTCTGTGTGTGTGTGTGTGTGTGTGTTTTACTGGGAATTGAACCCAGGAGCATTCTACCTCAAGCTACACCCCCAGTCCTATTTCTTTATTCTTTACTCTGAAACAGGGTCTCACTAAGTTGCAGAAGGCCCAAATAGCTGAAGCTGGCCATGAACCTGGAATCCTCCTGTCTCGGCCTCCCAAGTACTGGGATTACAAGAATGTGGTATGCCACAACATCCGGTTTGTAGTCTGAATTTCTTAACATCAAAAATCTCTAACTTAATTTTAACCTTCCCAGTACTCAATACAAAACTAACATAAAACAGGCTCTGCTTTCTCCCATTATAAGGTCCATTTAGGAAAACAATCTATTTGTACATCATGTTTATCTCAAGCACCTTAACTTCAAGATCAAATTAATTAAGGTGCAGACTTACATCATACCCCTAAGTCTTGAGAAGAGGGCCCCTTAATCACTTCTATGCTAAACAACCCAAAAACCAGCGTCTGGCACACTGCTCATTCCAACTTAGTGTGTGGTAGCTGGGTTCCTTTCAGTGAATAGTTCTTTATGGCTACCTACTAGTCTCAAGCCAGGCTACTTCCTTTAGCCCTTGTGCTAGAATGAGAAAAATATCTTGTTCTACCTCAATTTCTTCTTTTTATGCTTTGTCCTCAGTTTGTCTTCAAGATATACTGAAGAATGGCAATAAGAAGTTTAAATTTGATGCAAGCTGATATGCAGTATTTTTCCAAGTAAGATAAAAATACAATAAAAAGGAAATGCAATAGTATGCTAATTCTGTTTTAATCATAGATAAAGGCATCACTTGTAAGCTACAGCCTAATTTCAAAGAAGTTAGAATGTGAAAAAGCAGATGGTAGAACCAAAGAAATATGATAGTAATGATGAGAAGGTGTTCTCCCTTTTTCTAATATTCAAGTTTTCTACAGTGTACACTAAAGTGTGTGTGTGTGTGTGTGTGTGTGTGTGTGTATGTGTGTGTTTTACTGGAGACTGGACTCAGATCATTCTACCTCTGAGCTATACACCCAACTATATTTTATTTTTTATTTTGAAACAGGGTCTTGTAAAATTGCTGAAGACCCAAGTTGCTGAGGCTGGCCTCAAACCTATGATCCTCCGGTCTCGCCTCCCAATTACTGGGCTTACAGGCATGCACCAACCATACCAATCTTATATTAAATTTTTATCAGCAAACTATATAATATTTAAAACCATGAAGCATTAATAGAGTAAATTTAAAACAAGTTTTTAGGTCTAGTAGTATTCACTCAAACTTATAGAATCACTGTCTTTTTTTCTTAAGAGACACTATGTGTCACACTGCTTACCTCAAAGGTTTAAATTAAATGTATGTTTTAAAATTAATGACATACAAATACAATATGCTGACTGAACTGTTATTTACCTAGAGAAACTTCCCTGTTCCACATGATGTATTTCTTCTTGTTAACAAATATGAAATATAAGAAGTCAAAATAATTTAAGCATGAATTAAATCATATACTCCACATTCATGTCTAAAATAGCACCGGTGTAATGGTGGGATTATTAATCTTTTTACAGATACCAGTTGACTCTGCTTTAATAAACTTTGTTTTCAATTTTATACTTCATCAGATTGCATTCACTCAGGACTGCTAATCTAGCAAAAGGGTAAGAAATTAGTGTTTTTTACACCTTTTAATCATATTCACTGCTGTTCCTAACAAGGCTTCAAACCATCCTAATATGTTTAATACTTCCCACTGACAAACACAACCATCAGTCAACCAAAGCATTTTGTCTTTATCCTTATTGGGGAGGCAGGTTTATTCTTGACAGAGAGGCCTACACTCATAAAAAGAACATTGTAATTGTTCTTAAGTAAGTGTCTAATGCGTAATTTTTGTAAAAAAAATACTACAAGTATCATTTTAAATAACTCTCATATCCCATAAAAATCTTACAAAAAGAAAACAGAAATACCATTGTGTGAGTAAAATTTTATTTAATTTGCATATATTAACTAAAAAAATGTAAAAGATCCTTTCTTCCTTGTAACTCCAGTTTACAGCCCATTAACAGAGTAGAAATTGATGATATTCATCAGGTCATGGATGAGTCTGATATGATCCTGGGGAAAAAACACAATTTATTTATCTAAATGGACAATATGGCATAAATACTTAGAATTACATAAATTCTAGGAGCAAGAATGAGTTCACCAAAAAGTCATGTCAGAATAAGCTTAATTCTCCTCTCTAAAGGGATCAATGGAAACTCTGTAAACTTTGTATACTATGCTATAAAGCATGTGAGTTTAGACAAAATCAAGGTTTGCTGCCCTTTCCAAGTAAAAGTGACGAATGGCACATACAACTCTGGGGTCTCATCTTTACGCTTTATAACCAGAAAAGAAAGACCCTTTCCAACTGGCTCTAGCAGAGCCAAAAAAGGACTCTGCCCCAGTACAGATCACGTTATGGATATTGTCAGTGATAGGTCTGTTATCAGAAGGTGCTGGTATGTCAAAGATGTGAGCCAATATGATATCCAGAGGGTGTCAATAAAAAAGTTGTAGTGCTATAAATACACTACTCTATACTTAGTCCTTAAAGTATTTTCTAAATTTATTGGGAAAACATACAGAAGGAATACTAATTAAATATGATCAAAAAAGTTTTAGAGAGAAGTGACATGCTCCAAAAAAGATACGTGTAAAAGCCACCACACCCGACTGCTATGTTTTTGTTTTTGTTTTTTTAAGTTCATTCTTGGAAATATATATAATACATGCAAATTAAAATAATCTTTCGCTGGGCGTGGTGGCGCATGCTTGTAATCCCTGTGCTTGGGAGGCGGAGACAGGAGGATCACGGAGGTTCAAAGCCAGCCGCGCTGACTTAAGAGACCCTGTTTCCAAATTTTTTAAAAAAGTATAAAAATAGGTCTGGGAGCGTAGCCCAGAGATAGAAGGGCTTCCAGGAACCCCAGTACCACCAAAAAAAAAAAAAATCTTTCAACGTTACTTTGTACCTCTAAAGCATAAAAAATCCCTAATGATGAGTATGTAATTACATTAGCACTAGTTTATACTATTACAAATTGGCACAATTCTTAAAAATATGTCGATTTGTGTAGCTACATGTTGTTCACACCCTTTCCACAAACAGTAACAAAGTTCATATGCTTCTGTTTCAGTCAACATTCTTAATACTCTAGTCCAAAACAACTCACCAAACTGTTTAGAAGAAAGAAGATTTATTTGCTCATAGTTTTGGAGATTTCAAAGACTCAGTCCATGTTAAGCCAGGTCTGCAGAGCTCAAGCAATGGTGGCAGGAAGCAAAGACAGAGAGCAGGGGATCTACTCTCACATCATGGAGCCCAAAAGCAAAAGAGAAGCAGCAAAGGGAGGAGGGACCTTATATAATCCCCAAAGCAACTCCCTCAGGAACCCCTTCTTGGCAACCAAGCCTCACCTCCAACATGGCTGCTCAGTTTCTGTGAGGTCTAAGGGGATATTCTAAATTCAAACCATTACACTCTCTCCCTGGCTCCCAAGACCTCACAGATATATCACAATGAAAAATGCAGTTGGGCGTGATGGCACACTCCTGTAATACCAGTATTTGGGAGGTTGACACAGGATGATTGCAGGTTCCAGGACATCCTTTGCAAGTAGTGAGGCTCTCATCAACCTAACAAGACCCTGCTTCAAAAATAACATTAAATACAGCGAGGAGTGCAGCTCAGACGTAGAATGCCCCTGGCTTGAATCCTAGTACTACCAAAAAAAAAAAAAAAAGAGTACAAAATACATTTAGTTCATCTCCAAGTTTCGTAATCATAACAGTTCCAGCATCATTCAAAAGATCCAAGTCCAAAGTCTCCTAAGACTCAACGCAAACTACTGGCTATAAGCCCCTGTCAAAATAAAAGGTAAGTTGCACGAATCCAATGTACAATACCACAGAGTAAACATTTGATTCCAAAAGGGAGAAATAGGCCACCAGAAAGAAGCAATGAGAGCAAAACAGGATTGAAATCCAGCAGGGCATGCACTTAATCCTGCAGCTTCATTTGTGGCATATGGAACACATGATGGTGAGATATGATCTCCAAGGGGCCTTGGCAGCCCCACCCCTGCCGCCTGGTTGATTGTAATGGGCAGCATATTGGTTCCATGCCTCACAGCTTGCAATCTTTCTTTGCATCATTCCACATTTCTGGCACTTCTAAATCTCAAGACTTTCCTTGCAACTTTGCCTTCACTTTTAGAGCTTCACAAATTGCCCCATTTGGGCCCACTTCCAGAGATTTTGACCATGCCATATGTTGTCTAGCTTCCCAGGTCTTCCTTCGAAATATAGGGGGAAGACTCCATGATCTCTTTTTTTTCCAGCAAAGCGAGCATTATGTGAGTGCCAAGATCAGCCACCAACTGGAAAGATAGTCACACTCTCTTTAATCACTGCTGCTGGGCCCTTTTCAATCACAGCTGCTGGGTCCACCTCCATCATGTCCACTGCTAGGCATGTTTATATCATTTCTGCCTCCATCAGGGCTATAGGGAAGGAATCTGAGGGCTTTTCTTTCAAAAATGGCTACCCTTGTTTCCATGGTTCCAAACTACCCTAACAACATTCTTTTTGTTAGGAAAATCTTCAACTGCCCTGATTGAATTCCTTTGTTTCTAAGCAAAGCATTTGACCTCCCTTCCTTCAGCCATCTTTCTTCTGCAACATCATCTCTCTGGACTCCCACTTTACACATGGTCTTCTGGCCAAATTTCAAGTCTATGAAGCCTCTCTGCTTTTCTTTCCACTCCTGAAATTCAATGTACAAATCACTGTATGCAGACATCAATATACATAATAGAGTGTGGATACATTGTTGTTTTGAGGTTTTTTTCCACCAGCTTAATCAGTCCATCTTCTTTAAATTCAGTCTCAAAGTTTCAAGACAAGAGCAAAATGCCAGTAAGTTCTCTGCCAGAATGTAACACATGTGGTGGCTTCTACTCCATTGTCCTACAAAGTCACTGCTGTCTGAAATGTCCCTTGTTGCAGTCTAAAATGCCCTCAATGCTGCCTGAAATGTCCTGGGCACAACCTCTACTGTCCATCTTTCTAGTCACATTCTGGCTCTTTCAAACCAGTTCCAAAAACTCACAAAACACATGGTCAGACATAGATACAAAAGAGAATCCCACTCACTCACTCCTGGTGCCAATTTATGTGTCAGTCAACATTATCCCTGCTGTAATAACTGACCATACAACTTAAAGGAAGGAAGATTTATTCGCTCAGTTTTTTGGAGATTTTAAAGGTTCAGTCCATGTCAGGCCAGTCTAGGGCGCTCAGAGCATAGTGGTAAGAAGCAGAGAGAAGAAGAGAACAAGGGCTTTGCTCTCACATCATGGAGGCCAGAAGCAAGAAAGAGGGAACAAGGGACGGAGAGACATTATTATATAATCCTAAGGTCACACCCACAGGGTCATCTTATTAATAGGCAACCAAGCCCCACCTCCAACATGGCTGCCCCATTTTCCATGAGCTCTAGGGGGCATTTTAAAAGCAAACCATTACAGCTTCCAGTCATTAATCCTATATCTGGTACTTTATAAAAATTTCAGAGACAATCTAGATAACCAATTTTTTTTTTTTTTTTTTTTTTAGTAGTACTGGGGTTCCTGGAAACCCTTCTACCTCCAGGCTACCCCCAGACCTATTTTTATACTTTTCTTATTTGGAAACAGGGTCTCTTAAACCAGCGCGGCTGGCTTTGAACCTGCACAATCCTCCTGTCTCCACCTCCCAAGCATGGGGATTACAAGCATGCGCCACCTCGCCCGGCTAGATACCAAATTTTTAAGGGCAAGATTAATTATGACAATACCAAACAGAGGAATACTTATATATCACTAAAACTATAGTTATAAAGGTCATGTAGAAATATAGGGAAGATGTATGATTTAAATGAAAATAGTAAAACATGCAGTTATACACTCAAACACCCTGTAATCCCAGCTACTCAGGAGGCTAAAGTGGGAAGGAACACTTGAGTCCAGGAGTGATGCCTGAGCAACAGAGAGAGAGAGAGAGCTCATCTTAAAGAAAAAAGTGATGACTATGTTAAAAATGCATGTAAATGAAATAAAAATGTTTAATATTGTTGATATTATGAATGGCTTTGAATTTTTTTGTTTTTAATATTTCCACTCTTATTGTCAAAAGTAGTTATAACTAGTGATACCACTTTTATGAGTTTTTGAGACATGCTTTAACCATACAAGTAAAAGGTATAGGGGTCTAGCTCCTCAAAAGCTCAAAAGAGACTTAAGAAGACAGTACTTATTTTCATTTGTAGAAAAAAAAATTATTTAAAACAACAGTAACCACCACCCTAAAAAATTAGCATCTCAAGAGGTAGTCATTCAACATTTTCTGAGTATGTACTATATGCCAGAAACAATTCTAGCTACCAAGTCTATAACACTGAACAAACAGACAGAAAAAAAAAAATCTTGCCCTCATGGAACTTACATCCTAACAGCACAGCTACAAAATAAATAAATGTGTAAATTAGATAGTACATTTGATAATAGTACATTTGATCATGATAGTACTAAGAAGAAAAGTAAATCCAGAAAGGAGAACAGAGCATGTGTATTAAGGATGCCACTTTTTTTTTTTTTTTTTTTTGTACTGGAGCTTGAACTCAGGGGCATTCTACCTCTGAATTACAGCCCCAGCCCTATTTTTTATTCTTTATTTTGAAATAGAATTTCACTAAGTTGCAGAGGGCCTCACTACTTAAGTAGTTGATTCTGGCCTTGAATCTGCAATCCTCCAGTCTCAGCCTCCCAAGTACTGGGATTATTATAAGCATACACCACCACCACCACACCTGGCTGAGGATGCTACTTGAAACTGAGTGACAAGGAGTCTCATTAAGAAGATGTCTGATAAAACACTAAAGAGGGAAAGGAGTATGCAATGTGTTATATGGAGAAAGAGCATTCAAGGCAAGGGAAATAGCAAATGCAAAAGCTCTAAAACAGTATGCCTGCCAAAGGATACTAATAAGCTAAAAACTGAGAAGTATAATTAATTAAACAACTAGCACCCAGTTCCCCCCAGCAGGCCACAGACTGCTACACACTTCTCAGAACACTGCCCTGGGCCTGATCTCAGATGAATTCAAGTACACAGCTGCTTCTGCTGTAAATCTTTTAATACTTTTTTCACCTATGATTACTTAAAAATCTTTCATTCTAGCTGGGCGTGATGGCGCATGCTTGTAATCCCCAGGCTTGGGAGGTGGAGACAGAAGGATCACGCAGGTTCGAAGCCAGCTGTGCTGGCTTAAGAGACCCTGTTTCCAAATAAAAAGTATAAAATAGGTTTGGGAGTGTAGCCCGGAGGTAGAAGGGTTTCCAGGAACCCCAGTACCACCACCACAAAAAAAAGAAAAAATCTTTCATTCTTGGAGATCCAAATGGGAGCAGCCCATATGATATTCACTCATAGGTTATTCTAAGGATCTCATGCAGCTCTACCCCCTCACATGATTCTACTTATAATCTGCCAACCACTCAGTGGACCTGTGAACTGAGAAAAGTGAAGTGCATATCTAAGGAAAGAGAAAAATTTTAAGTTTGCAGGAAAGTTGTAGAGGGGTTAGTGGAAAGGGAGTGCAGAGAGAAGCTAAAGATATGAGTATATTCAAATAGTAAAGAAATGGCCCAGCATCAGACAACAGGACTGAGACTCAGAGGAAAAAGAAAAAAGAAAGGAAAAAAAAAAAAGCCAAGATTTATCCAGCAGTAGGAATGTCCAAACAATCTCTTAAATCATAGACTCTTAAGATGTTCACTATGCTGAGATGTAATCCCTGCCACTACTCCCAAATTTTCAAGACAACTCTACAACAAATACCTGTTTTGTGCCTCATGTTTTAGAGAAATGAAGGCAGACACCAAAAAGAGTAAGAGGCAAGATGCAGGTAGAATCTAAAATAGAGCAGAAGAAAAGAAGTTGAGGATCAAAGGTTTGAGACCAGTCTCAGCAACATAGCAAACCCTATTTCAAAATAAAAATAAAAATGGTTGGGGTATAGCTTGGAAGCAAATGTTCATGGGTTCAACCCCCAGTATGAAGAAAGAAGGGAGAGAGAGAGACACACACACACACACACACACACACACACACACACACACACACGCAGCTCCCTGAAACTCCTCAGAGACATTTGAGGGAGGAAACTGTGCCCCACCATTCATAGTTTGTGGCTATTAAAGGATGAAGGATAAAGGTATACTTTGGCACATAGGGCTAGATTACACCAAATCAAGCAATGACTGAGTAAGGCAAGAAAGGCACTTAAATGTGTTTTTTGGAAGGTTAAACAGGGGGTGATTATCATTTAGATCATTTAGAGTAGCTAAATACTTCCATGCTCTAGCTCTTCAAAGACAGTAAGAATTACGGAATAGAGGATACACGGAGAGAATTTCCAAGTAGGGCTAGTAGCATGGATAAAGCTTCAAAGCCAGAAATGAGGGTAGTCTGTTCAAACAGCCCAGAAACTGGCCTATTTGGAACAGCGAGTATCTACTGGCAGGCAAGAGCACTTTAAGATTAACCAGGTAAAATGAGACCAGATTAAAAAAGGCTCTGAAATCCAGGATAAGAAATCTGAACTTTATAAGCATTGAGGGAAGAGAAAGAAACTGCTTTGTTCTGTTTATTTGTTTAATACTGTGGCAATGTCCATTGGTCCCTTTCTCTACCTTCTAAAACTGGCCCACTAATTTCTACTACCTACGATACGTTATATGCTCTCAGGTACACAGCTATCACTTCTATGAAGATAATGCCTCTATAAATGTTTGTACTAGTCTCAGATCTCCAATGCTTGTCAATTACCTTTAAAAGACTCAACTATCCCACATCATTTATCCACTTACTGTCAATCCTATGACAGATCCAAAGTAGAGATTTAAAGACGGCTCAGTCCACGCCCTTAAGAAACTCAAGGTTTTTTTGTTTTTTGGTGGGGTTTTTTTGGTGGTACTGGGGTTCCTGGAAACCCTTCTACCTACGTGCTACACTCCCAGCCCTATTTTTATATTTTTATTTGGAAACAGGGTCTCTTAAGCCAGCGCTGGCTTCGAACCAACGCGATCCTCCTGTCTCCACCTCCCAAGCGCGGGGATTACAGGCGTGCAGCACCACGCCTGGCAAAAGTCAGGTTCTGATGTAGGCAGAAGCCAAGGAAAGAAACAAGTACAATACAGAGTGGTATCTGCTACAGAAGAGAGGCTTAGAATGTCAGGAAAGTAGACATCTACATCAATTTGAAGAGAGGGAAAAAACAAAAAACACCTAAGAGGAGGTGTTAAGTGAGTTGAAGGGAAAAAAAAAAAAACCAAGTGGTGGGGATGACACAGATTACAATCAGACTACAAAGGCTGCAGGGCCTGTTACCTCAGAGACTATAATTCCACATGTCTGGATAGGTACAAAAAGTAGTCAAGGACCAAATCACAAACACAAAAGTTTCCATTTCACAGTGGCTGAAAGATTTTAATGAAGGGGTAATATGATCATATTTGTGTTTCTTAAAAGCAGCTCAGGTGACAGTGGAAGATAAAGGGCACGCAAAATATTTATTCATCATAAATGCAACAAATATCTGATATAAGCTGCTATAAAATTCAATTTCTCTTGTTAGCCATTCCCAATCCTGTCCAGGTTTGGCTTACATCCTTCATAAAGCCTTATCTAACTACTCCCAAAGAGATTAATCTGGTCTTTCTCAGAACTTCTAGGCCTTGAGGGCCTATATACTTCTGGCATCATCTTACATGTTAATACTTTATGTTTAAGTTTCTTCTCCCTAACAAAAATGGAAGCTCTTGGAGAAAAGACATCTTAAATTTTTTAAATGTATGATGCATGTGTGTATGTGTATGTATCCTATGATCTCACACAGTAGTACAATATTCTGAAAGACATTTCCTTTGAACTGAATAAATGGCCCTTTTCCATAGATTTCACTTTTCTCCATAATTAATAAATAAAATGTATGCTTAAGTAAAACTAAAGTGAAAAAATTAACACAGTAGTAGTGGGAAATTATTAGGAATGAGTATAAAGAAAATGTTTGGAGAGATGAAAAGTTCCAATTTGTAATAGGAATATATTACACAAATATAACCATTTGTTTAAAAATGTATAACTAAGATTTGTACATTTCAATGTATATAAATTTTACCTAAAACCTGCGAAAGGAAGGGGTAAGGAGCAAACAGATATAGATGAAACAAGAATATCAGAATGTTATTAGGTAAAGTGAATAGGGAGGTGACTATATTATTCTACTTATTATATATGTATGCAATTTAACTGGGTAAAAAACATTATATTAGCCCAAATTAAAAATAGCCCAGAACATTAAAAACTTACTCATTCTCCTAATGTTACACTGTAACTTTTAAAGTGCTTTTGCTAGCTCTATTACCTATTCAATTAGAGGAGAATATATATTCTAAGGCAAACCTACTATTAACAACATGGACAAAAGAAGGCCTAGCAACCACAGTTTCCCTAACTAAGCACCACACATTACAATTAACTAGTCCTATTACCAAAAATACTCAAAAGGACAGTGAAATACACAGGGTTAGAATTTTCTAACCTTCAAATTGTGATAGAAAAAGTAGTGACTGAAAGACAGGCATAAGATTCTGGAATTATATAACATCTACAAAGATAAGACTCAATTCCATTTTTAGTAGCTTCAAAATAGTTCAATCGTTTTATCTCAGGAATTTAAACCTCACATTAATCTGATCGTAATCTGCATCCTCCTGCCACAAAACATTTAATGTGTAAAAGAGATTTTCCTACTCATCCAAATGCAAAAGATTAGCAACAATCTTTTGTTCAGTAAAGTACTTGTTGCATAATTCAATTCCCCAAAAAGTGTAAAGTCCCTCAGAGATTTTTTTTTAATTACAATGATGAAAGAACTACAATTATTTAGTAAGACAAATTCTATTATAGTATTTTATTACTGTTGGTACTATTTCCATTAAGTTGTTTAAAATTCCCCTTACTCAATAATCTTAAAGGATTAGTGTAGCAGTTGCCTGTGCCTGTGACTAGAAGAGGGTCTGACTAGAGTTTCTGGGGTGCTGGTAATGATGTTTCTTGATCTGTGTGCTGATTACACTGGTGTGTTCTGCTTGTAAAAATTCTTCAAGCTCTACCCCTGAGATGTGTATTTTTCTATGCACTTAGTACTCTAATAAAGTTTTTTTAATCATCAAAGTAAGCTAGAACTGTTAGCTGTCTTTGAGTCTCCTTTCCCAGGTAAAAACGATTGTATTCAATGCACTGAAACATTTCTCTGCAAAAAATGTAATTCAAATCAAAGCATTTAACATTTTCTGTCGGCATATTCCCAGATAACAGGTAACTTCCATTAACTTTTGAAAGCTCAAGAAGCCAACAATCCAATAGAAAATAATGTTTTCATATTTCCCAGAACTAATCCTTTAAAAGCACAAAACACAGGAGACAATAAAAGTGAATAGATACTGTAATGTCCTGAATGTGATGCAAATCATTTTCAACTTTGTTAAACTTAATTAAGGAAGGAAAAGAGAAACCGTCACTTCAGTTTAGTAGACAGACAGAAGACTAGAAAATACTTCATGGAAAAAGGACCTGTCAGTGTTTAGTTCAAATGGTACTACTAATTAGATATTTTAGGTACATCAAAAACAGGAGACAAGGGTACCTGCCCAGAGGGAGGAATGAAATAAATTACATGAAAGCAGTGTGCTAAGATTTAATGTGACATATCCAATGACTGGTAAGAATGTCTTTTTTCATTCACCTGGTGAAGGCAAGTGTGGCCCAGTAAACAAAAGTTGTGCCTGCAATCCCTCAGTCATAACGCAAGTCTCTCTTTCTTCCTCTAGTCTTATAACCTACGCAAAGTTAAATCCTCTAGCGGTGGAGTCAGTGAAATGTAATTAAAAAGGATCTTGAACCTCACCTAAAACACACTTTCACCTTTCACCTATAAAGCCAAGGGAAGGAACTTTGTCCTCCAAATACCACGGAACTAATTCAGCTTTTCCAAATGAAATGTGAGGGCGTTCACCGAGTGATTCCAAGGGGGCAGCACTTCGGAAGAAAAACCACGCCAAGCGGACCCAGGGTGGTTCACACGAACCACCCCTTCAACAGTAAATACTCGGGAATTCAGCCCAACCTCATCCGAGTGACTTGAGCACAGCGTCCCGTCTGGCTAGCTCAATCCCCATCCTCAAATCACACATCCGCGTGCACAAAACAAATTCTTCACGGTCTGCCTGGAGATGAGATGGCAAAACTAGCACACACCCAGAAAGTTGATGCAGAGGGGGAGGCGGTTCGGGAGTGGGTGGGGGCAGAGCTGCCTCTGCAGGAGCCCTCAATAGGGAGCGACTGCCCCGAGTGGGTAGTCCCCATCTGCTCGGGGACACTGGAGACAATCGCAGCCCGGGGGCGGAGCGCGGGGCCCAGGCCGGCCTGCGGGGACACCCTGACATTGGCGCCTGGCAGCGGCCGGCTCCGCGCTGACCCCGCCGGGCACCGGGGCTCGGCGGCGCGGGCGGGGAGGGAGCGCCCGCTCGGCCCGGAGGGCGGCGCGGCGGCGAGCTTACCCGTGCAGGGCGCGGCGCCGCTTGTGGAGCAGGCAGAGCAGCAGGAACGCGGCCCCCGCCAGCGAGGAGTTTCGCGCCGTCAAGTACTTGCTGAAGGCCGCCATGGCACCACCGGGGCGAGCGAGCCGGCGAGGGGGACGCGGCGGCCACTACCTTAATGCAGGAAGCGCGGGGGAGACTGGGAGGAGAGGACCGCGCGCAGGGAGGGCGGGCGGGAGGCGAGGGGCGGGGCCTGCCGCGAAGGACCGCCCCCTGGAGCGCGCGCCCGCCGCCGGCCCGCGGGAGCGCGCCCGAGCCCACCTCGGACTTTGGCTCGGCGGGAGCGCGCGCGGGAGCGCCGCCAGGAACGCCCAGGACGCGCTCTGCGCACGCGCGGACCCTCGCGGGGCACCGGAAGCGCGGCGCCGCCACGCCGCTGCCCAGCCTCCGCGGCTCTCGCCTCCCGCGCCTCGGCGCTGCCCCCGCCTCCGCCCCGCTCTCTCCGCGCGCGCTCACACCCGGCTTTCACAAGAACTGGAAGAGCGGGCCGGGCCAGCGCCCCGGACCCGCGGGCCCGCCTCTCCGCCGCCCCCTCCCCGCGGGCCGCCTCCACCCTCTTAAAGGAGCCCGGGAAGGAGGAGCGCGCGGGGAGCTGGAGGCGCAGTTAGGGTGGGAGCGCACCCGGGTGGTCGGAAACTCGGGAAAGGCGCAGGGAGATGGGGGAAGAGTGATGACAGGTCAGCTGCCTTTTTCCCAGCCAGAGTTTTCCAAACCGTGGGTAGGTTACAGTTTCTAGGGGGACGGTGGAATCGGTCCGGTAGGTCGGTACCACCTCTTTATTTTAATGAGAAGAATGGGACACAGCGGAAAAAATTCCAGAGTTGTTTTGAGACGTCCTTAGTCCTTTTTTTTATTTTTTTGTAGTTATGTATGGCAGGTGATGACAAAATGTGTTTCTTTATGTAGGTCTGGTCAGACAAAAAGTTGCAGAAACACTGCTCCTTTGCAAAGCGACATTCAGAAACAACAATCGTGCGTTGTATTAATGCTGGCCTTGCTCCCAGAATCAAAAGAGCTTTACAGATTACAGCATTCTTCTCCTGTCTGACTCCTATGATGCAGAAATTGTTGTCCTTAGCATTTAGTCTAGCACATACACAATAGCTCAATAAATCGGTGCTTTCAGTTGAGGAGACTGGGGACAAGCAAGTCTCGGTGGGAAAGTTCATAAGACCTCACATAATACACATACTAAAGGCGCCAACAGTGATGCTTTAGGTGTTTCTCAATAAGTGGTTGCCAAATACAGGTCAGGAGAATCACAAAGACCAGATACAATGTGCAGGGTGCTCACAGGTCAATTTTAAGTTATGTAAAAGTAGAGTTTCTACCAAATTTTCCATTTGCCATATACACATTTTAATTATATAACATTTAGGTAATTGGCTATGTCTGGCACGCGCGCGCGCACACACACACACACACACACACACACACACACACACACACAGGAAATTGAACAGATAAACCCTATTCTCCAGAGACTGGTAGAGAAGAAAACACAAAATAGAAATTACAAATGTGGTGTCATATTAGAGGCATGAATGAGGCACCATGAGAACACAAGAGATGCTTAGTTTGGTCAAGAGTTTTCATTTAAGTCTTGACAAGTTTTTTGTTGTTGTTCTGTTTGTTTGTTTGTTTGTTTTATTTGAAGCCAAAGAACCAAAGGAGTGACTAAGAAGATAGAAGAATAATTACTAATTTACTAATGAATTTCAGGATCATGTACAAATATTGGGGACCTGGGAAAAAAGTGATGATGTCATCTTGGAGTTTGAAACAAAGGAAGTACTTACAAAGCTAATCAAAAACATACTCTGTTAAGGAAATATATTTTAAAACATTCAGAGGAAACAAGTAACTCACTCAAGAGGTAATTCTAAAAAGTACACCTGTTCAAGAAGCTTGGACGATTCTAAGAATGAAATCATTTATATAAGTTCCAATAATGTTAGCAGTTCATAAAACCCATGGGATAAGGACCACTAAGGCCAAACCTATGACCCAGCAAAGTTAGGTTTGCTGCAACAAGGGACACCACACAACACAAAAATTATGAGCATGTCTCAAAAAAAAAAAAAGAATGAAGGGTCATTATACTTAGGGGACAAGTATAGGTAAAATCTAAATGAAGCAGGATTTGACAGGGTCAAAGCAAATCAGATCTCTATGTAATGTGAAACCTGAGTCAAGAAGCACACCCACAGTTCTATTTCCTTGAAAATAAGTTTTAATGTAGAATATTATATCTGGAAACTCCTTATCTGAACGTCGGCTCTGGATATTAAGGCTGCTTCTCTAAGTCAAAATGACTCAGATAATTCAAATACTCCAAGCAAAAAAGGGATCTTCTGTTCTCACTGATAGAATCTCAAAACAAGAAAGTTTCTGACAGTCTAGAATTTTAGACAAAGAGGTTCTTCAGCATTCTGTCCTTTGATAATTAAAACCAAAGCAATTTTTGAGGTTCACATTTTGTAAAACAAAGTAAGAATAAGAGATAATATATAATTTTATCAGCTTTCCAAGAGTTCTGATGTTTAAAGAAAGTTTGCTATTAAGAACAGGCATATAGCATATGGAGTTAATATAGAAAGGCTCTTAAAGAAATTTGTTAGCTAGCCTCCAGGATTGTCCCCAGTAGTCCTCGCCTCCTGATATGCATGCCCTTGTGTAATCTCCTTCGTGTTAAAACTGGTCCAAAGAGTAAGGTGAAGGTGATGATTTGAGGGTTTGGGGTTTTTTGTTTGTTTGTTTTGCTTTTGTTTTATGATGGGTCTCATTAAAATGCCTTGGCTGTCCTCTAAGCAGTGATCCCTCTGCCACAGCCTCCTGATTAGTGGGAGTACAGGTGGCACACACCCACTCAGCCAGTGACATGTCACTTCTGAGGTCAAATCACAAAAGGCATTGTTGCTTCTGCCATGGTGTCTTGAATTGCTTAATCTTGGGAGCCAGCTGCCACCAAGAACACTCCAATAGCCCTGGAGAGGGACTGAGGCCTCCCACCCAGTGCCAGCACCAGCACCAGCTAACCAGCCACATGAGAGAGCCGCCTGAGATCTCCATCCCCAGTCAAGCCTTCTCCTCCTCCTCCTCTTCTTCTTCTTCTTCTTCTTCTTCTTCTTCTTCTTCTTCTTCTTCTTCTTCTTCTTCTTCTTCTTCTTCTTCTCCTCCTTATTCTTTTTTTGTCTCAGCCTCCCAAATGCTGGGATTACAAGCGTGCACCACCACACGTGGCTTCCCAGTCAAGCCTTCTGAGAACTGCAATCTCATGAATGATCCCAGGCCTAACAGCTCAGTCCAGATGCTCCTAAATTCCTGACTCACAAAGACGGTGGGAGATAATGTTTATGTGTTAAAGTCACTAAATTTGGGGGTAATTTGTTATGCCGCTGATGTGATTTGAGCCCCAAGCCTTGAAAAACAGATGGAAGAAAAGAGATTTGAGAGAAGATATAATGGGAGCAAAGATACAGAGATAAGAATGCACACTGCAGATTGAGGAAGATGACTAAGTTTGTGTTGAGAGGTTCAGAGAAGGGTGTGGAATGAGAAAAGGCTGACATGCTTAATTGAGATCAATTTATGGAGAGTCTGAAACTCCGTGCTAACCAGATGGGATTTTATTCTGTAGATGAGAAATATTACATACAATATATGCAGGTTTGAGGAAAGGCAGTGTCCTCTGCTCTTGTTTAAGGAAGGTCCTGCTAGTTGCAACATGAAGGATGGACTAAAGGAGGAAACGTTAAGCAGAGAGACCAGTTCAAACGTTCTTGAAATAATACAGCTGGAAGGTCATCAACAAATGAGTCAGGGCAGCACCAGCTAATAGGAAGAAAAGCACTTTGTAAATTCAAATAGGATGAGAATAGGTGAAATTGCTAATTAACCGGAAGAAAACTTGGCCAGACGTGGTGGCACATACTGTAACCACAGTTCTTGGGAGGCTACAGTAGGAGAATTGTAGGTTCATGGCCAGTCTCAGCAACTTAGGGTCTCAACAACTTAGTAAGACTTTATTTCAAAATAAAAAATAAAATAGGGCTGGGGGTGTAGCTCAGAGGTAGAATGTCCTGGTTTCAATTCTCAGTACTATACACACACACACACACACACACACACACACACACACACTGTAAGAAAACTTCTGAATTGACCTGATACTTCCTGAGTAGAAAGAGAATCAGATGCAAAGGAATAAATTCCTCTGCTTTCTCCAAGATCATTAGCATCTCACACAAAACTCTGCCTACCTCTTCAAACTCTTAATCTTGGTAGTCCTCTCACCCAAAAGATGTATTCTACCTCCACAGCAGGAGATAAATACCCATTACTAGACACTTCTTTAGTCTTCCCCTTGTACCTGCTATTTCATCTGCCTGAAATACCAATCTCTTCCTACCCAAATATTCTCACAACTCAGTTCATCCTTTAAAACAAAACTTGATGGTCTTATTCCATTCTTCTCTGTACATGCCTCCCTAGCCACACAGCCCTTTTCAATTAACCTTTCCTTTGTGCTATTTTTGTTTCTTACATAATCCTAATAATATGTAGTAGAGTGGGGATGCAGATCTTAAAACATTTTTATAAAGAAACTGCCAGTCATTTCTCTCAGAAGGTAAGTATACCAAGTCACAGGAACAGATGATCTTTACTTTAAAAAGAGTCCTTGAGAAGCCCCTCTTATTAACATAAATGGAAGGAGAGGGTAGGTGCTCACCGCATTAGGCTAAGTTACAGAACATCTTGGCAAGAGTGTTTCTCTAAATAGCCCTACTTAGCTCAACCTGGCACTAGAAAAGTTTTCACAGTAGAATCCTTTTGGGAAGAAAGATGCCCAGCCTCTTTCCTTTTGAGGCTCGACATGATTAGAATCTTTCTAATAGACTGAGCAGTCCTGTCTCACTGGCTCAAAGTCCTGAAGAGGAACTAACTCTTCAGGGAGAATGGGAAGCCACAACAGAGCCTTTAAGACACATAAAACATGGGTTCCTGCAACAGTACATGGCTAATCCTTCAAGCCATCTCAATCCAGTCATCTAGAAACTACCTATGTTTTTTGAGGACAACATCCAGGAATAGGAAAACCTTAGGAGTCATGCTTTCAGCCAGTTTACAACATGTGTACCTGGGGTGTATATTGGCAGGGTAGCTAAGAGACTTGCATTGAGAAGAGCCAACTTGCAACAGCAACACCAGATAGCAGCCGAAGGTTTTTATTGGCCCCAAACTGGTCAACAGATTATTTGAACAACTCAGTTCTTCTGCCTGGAAACAAATGTAGCCTCTTTGGGCTGAATAGTTCCTTTAGTTTCTGGTAAATTAGGTGAGAGGGAACATCAAATTTTCCTAATAAGAAGTTCCTAGTAAAGATATTCAATTTGGAAATTGGACAATTCGTTGGAAAAGACAAATGATATCTGACTTTTGCTCCAGACTGATGAAGCAGGGCATACCAACTTTAAATACATATATTATACAATTTTACTCTTCATTAAGTACATTCTAGAGCCTTGATACAACATTTGTGTCCAGCAAGTGCTCAATAAATGTTTGCTGACCTGATCAAATTGATTTTGAATGCTAAGAAAAATGCCCAGTTGAAATGCCCCAAAAATAACCAGATAATTAAGATCCAAAGCTTAGTAAAAAGATAAATCCTAACTTTATTCACATTAAAATATTTAGTAACAACTATGTGCCAGAAATGGGCCAGTGATAAAGAAAAACAAAACAATCCTTATCTAGGATAGTCAAAAATGGGAATAGATGGTAATCAAGTAATGAATAAATATAAAATTATAAATGTAAATAAGTTCAAATGTAAATTCAATAAAAATATATACATAAATATTTAGAAGCCTTTGCACAATAGATGAATCCTTGGAAACAAGCTTTTTTTAATATATAAAAGGGAGATAGCCAGGGATGGTGGCACACACTTGTAATCCCAGTGCTTGAGAGACTGAGACAGGATGATCACAGATTCATGACCAGCCTCCAAAAATTAATGAGACCCTGTTTCAAAATAAAAGAATAAAATAGGGCTGGGGATATAGCTCAGAGATATAACACTCCTGGGTTCCATCCACAGTACTATTTTTTAAAAAAAAAAAAAAAGGGAAGATGAGAAGTAGGATGTAATCCTTTGAAATGCCTATGTTGAGGGATGAAGGAAGAAAAAGAAGCTGAAATGATGTATGGAGGCAGGAGGATCACAGAATCAAGGTGAATAGAACTTCTAGGAGGATATAGAGCCATTTGCTCTATAGCCTGTCAGTAAGTACTGGAGAAATAATCTTTTGTGAAGCCTTTTTTTATTTTTGCAGCACTGAGGACTGAGCCCAGGGGCATAAAAAGAATAAAAGCATAAAAAGAATGATTTTGTGTGAGTGTGGTACTGGGGTTCCTGGAAGCCCTTCTACCTCCGGGCTATACTCCCAGACCTATTTTTCCATTTTTATTTGGAAACAGGGTCTCCTAAGCCAGCGCGCGCGGCTGGCTTCGAACCTGCGCGATCCTCCTGTCTCTGCCTCCCAAGCGTGGGGATTACAAGCCTGTGCCACCACGCCCGGCAAAAATAGAAAGAAGATGGAAAGGGCTGGAAAGCATTATGTTAAGTGAGATCAGCCAAACACAGAAAGAAAAGGGACATATGTTTCCTCTAATATGCCCAAACGAATGAGCATTGGGGATGCCAGAGGGACTCCAGATAATGGAAGGGAAATCTCAGCAAAGTTTGAATGGAAAACTAAGAGAGGAAGGAGGCTGAACTTGATTGATGAGCAGCTATTTCCAAATAGGTATAAAAGTATGAATATAGCAAGGTTAGCCTGGATATTAAGTATCAGGAGGGGGGAAGGGAAACGAAGGGGGGAGAGGGCACCAAATACAGATTAAATGTATAACATTTGCCTTCAATAAAATAAAAAAAATAAAAATAAAAAGTAAAAAAGATAAACCACAAAACACTAGACAAAGGCATGTGTTGTTTGTTTGTTTGTTTATTGTGATACTGGGGGTTCAACCCAGAAGCAGTCTATCTCAGAGCTTATTTTTTATTTTGAAGCAGGGTCCCACGAGGTTGCTGAGAGTCTTGCTAAATTGCTGAGGCTGTTCTCTAATCTGTAATCCTCCTATCTCAGCCTCCCACATAGTGGGATTACAATGTGTGCCACCACACCCAGCTCATAAAATTATTCTTTGTGAAATAACTGTTAAAATCTTTGCATGTGTAAGACTTTCCTCAATATTAAAATCCAAAAGTCATATAATAAAAAATTGATAAATTGACTACTTAAATAATTTCTTCATGACAAAAAAAAAAACTATAAACAGTAAAATGGTAAGGGGAAAGGGAATGCACTTAAGTTCACAGATAGGTGGTCAGTTTTTCTTAGCATACTTTCAGATGAGTAAGGAAAAGGCCATAAGCTGAATAGAAAAATGGGTTAAAAATATACTGTAGTTCATGGAGTAAAAATGGTTTTCCCCTACCCCCTGTGGTACTGAGGATTGAACACAGGGGCATTCTGCCTTCAGGCTACACCTCCGGTTCTTTTTTTTTGAAACAGGGTCTCACTAATTTACTGAGGCTGGCCTTGACCACATGATCCTTCTGTCCTAGCCTCCCAAGTAGCGAGATTACAGGCATGCACCACTGTGCCCAGCTTATGTGCATAAATTTTGTATTGTAAATACAGTTTCACCAGTATGACAATAATAGTAATAAATTTTGAGATAAGAAAATTTTAAATTGGTATATAATAGAATATAGATCTAAATTCATACTCTGTCATCTAGAGTGCCTAGGTTATAAACTGTATAAAAGATCTACCAGTAGATTAATCTCAGTAGGGAGAAAATCTTGCAATATGAAACAGTTGACAGTTAGGGGTGACTAACTGAAGATGACTATGGTAACAGTCTTTATCAGAATCTAACTGCATTTCAGTACAGGAGGGCACTGTGTGCTCTACCTGCTCCTAGATTAAGTTCCTTGGAACTTTATTTTCTACTGCCCCTCCCAGCCCTTTTTATAATACACAAATATAAGCCGGGCGTGGTGGCGCACGCTTGTAATCCCCGCACTTGGGAGGCTGAAACAGGAGGATTGTACAGGTTCGAAGCCAGCCTCAGCTACTTAGTGAGGCTCTCAGCAACTTAGTGACACCCTGTTTCCAAATAAAATATAAAATGGGTCTGGGAATATAGCCCGGAAGTGGAAAGCCTCTGGATTCCACCCCCAGTACCACCAAAAATAAAAAATAAAAAATAAAAAAAAACATATCAGTCTCTCGTCTAAAATTCTTTTACTCCTTTCCATCACATTAAGAATAAAATACAAACTTCTTAGCATGAAAAATGATTTCCTTTATCTGGTCCTCAGCTACCTCTTCTCACTCAGCCTTGGAGGATTACTTACAGTCTCAGTAGGCTAGCTCTGCCCAACCTCTGCATTCTGATTATAATAACTTCTAGCCTTGATCTTCCAGCTCATTGAGAGATTGCTGTCTTTCAAGATTTGGCTCAATGTTTTCTCTGTCTTTTCCTACCCCCAAGTCAAAAGTCCTCTTTGGTCCTCTATAATAGTAATTATAGCTCTATGTTTTACTAGTTTACTTGTCTTCTACCTCCCTCATATAGTGAATTAGTTCAGGAAAAGGTCTGCAATTTTTTTTTTTTTTTCTACAAAGGACCAAGTAGAAAATACTTAGACTTTATGGGCTAGAGAGCCTGCCATAAAATCTCAATTCTGCCATTGTAGCAAGAAAGCAATCATGGTCAATAATGTGAATTAATGGTATGGTTATGTTCTAATAAAACTTTATTATGAACAGGAGTGTGGTGGCAAAGGCTTGTAATCCCAGTATTTGGAAGCCTGAGACAAAAGGATCCCAGATTTCAGGCCAGTGTATAGTCATTTAGCAAGATTGTTTTCAAAATTAAAGGGTTTGGGAGAGTAGCTCAGAGGCAGAACACCCTGGGTTCAATTCCTAGTAACGCAGGCATACATATGCGCATATACACACACACCTTATTATGAACCCTAAAATTTGAATTCCATACAATTTTCACATATCATGTAATACTATTCTCTCATTTGTCATTGTTTTAATTGGCCATTGAAAAATGTAAAATTATTCTTGGCTCATGGCATTCAAAAATGGGATGGGCCAGATTTGGTTTCCAAGTGGTAGTTTGCTAACCATTGTTTTGGAGGCATGGACTGAGTATAAGGGAGTTGTCAAGAACAAACTCTGGACCTAGATTGCCTCAGTTTTTTAGTCTAGCTAGATGTTACTTTTGTCCTGGATAACACTAGGTAAGATACTTCTCTATAACTGTTTCCTCATCAATAAAAGAGTACCTACTTCATAGAGTTGTTGTCAGGATTAAGATTATGCTGCAGGTGCATGTGTGTGTGCCCATATAGGTATACATGACAGCTGAACAGTGATTAACACATAGAAATCCTCATAAATAACAGCTATTATCATTAATACTTTGACAATATCTTGCTCCAGGATAGACACTCAATATGTGCCTATGTAGTAAGTGGAAAACTTTTGACAAGAATTGTCCAATAAGCAATTATTTAGAAGAGAAAAACTCATAAAGATTGAGCCAGACATAGCATCAAAAAATGGCCATTATAGGCATAAAATATATAAGACATTATACATATATTTTATAAGGAAAAAATCTTACACTTTTAGGGAGCAAGAAAAATAACTAATATTTTGGCAGCGAATTTTATTATCATCATCAAAATACCAGTTTCTTTCCTTCCTTATCACTTGTCAAAATGAATGTAAGTCACTTCTCCTGAATTTCACAACTTCCACAGTTTATTCACCTTACCTAGCCAACTTTCTAAACACTGCATCTCTGTTGGTACTCTCTGTTCCTGACAGGCCAGTGCTCTCAACAGGCCATACCCATCTGTATTTTTGTTCATATATTAGCCTTATTTTCATATAAAAAGTCCCTCTTCATATCCTCTGCTATCTAAATCTTATTGTTTGGAAAGAGTGATTCTTAAAGCTTAAATAATATCATACATTTTTTTTGCTTAAAACCCTTCCAGTGCCCTTCCATTGAAATTTAAGACTTAGGTCCAAACTCCTTGCCAAGGCTGTGTAGTCTTTCCTGGTCCAATAGGATTCACCTCTCATCATCTCTTCTCAATATGCTGCAACTTCCTCTTTTATTTTATTTATTTATTTATTTATTTATTTATTTATTTATTTATTTATTTATTTTTGGTGGTACTGGAGTTCCTGGAAGCCCTTCTACTTCCGGGCTACACTCCCAGACCTATTTTTACATTTTTATTTGGAAACAGGGTCTCCTAAGCCAGCCCGCGTGGCTGGCTTCAAACCTGTGCGATCCTCCTGTCTCTGCCTCCCAAGCGCGGGGATTACAAGCGTGCGCCACCACGCCCAGCTTCCTCTTCTTTTAATTACTGAGTGAGCTCATTTTTGGGGTCTGTTTGAAGATTAAGTAGTTAACATTTGTGTAATTACTTATTACAGTGCTTGGCACATAGTAAGTGTTTTACAAGTTTGATAAAATGAACTAAAATTTATGGCGCACGCTAGTAATCCCCGCGCTTGGGAGGCTGAGACAGGAGGATTGTACTGGTTCGAAGCCAGCCTCAGCTACTTAGTGAGGCTCTCAGCAACTTAGCGAGACCCTGTTTCCAAATAAAATATAAAAAAGGTCTGGGAGTATAGCCTGGAGGTAGAAAGCCTCTGGATTCCACCCGTAGTACCACCAAAAAAAAAAAAAAAAAAGAACTAAAACTTAAAAGGTGTGTGTGTATATACACACACATATGTACTCATAAGCTTTTATGTGCATAGTAATGTGTGTATACTACACATTCATCTAGATTTTACATATATACACATATACATATAGTTTTTATTTCATTTATGTATCTATGAATATATTATATTTTATTATATGTAACATATGTGTATTATATATGTGTATATAATGCATATTTTTCATTTATATATCCTATTATATATACATATATGTGTGCGTGTATATATGTGTGTACATATATATACACATATATATACACACATATATATACACACATATATACACACACATACACACACATATATACATATATATATACATATATATATATATATATATATATATATATATATTGTTTTGTTTCTCTGGAGAATGCTGACTAATGTAGGCCCTTTGTACAAATGTTTGCCAAGAGAATCGAAAAAATTATCTCAAACAATAAAATATTTATGAGAAGTAGCAGGATATAAAATTACATGCAAAAATCAATAACATTTATATATACAAATAGCAACCAGTTATAAGATATAACAGATGAAATGTCCCATTTTTCAATGGCAAAATAAAAAGTTAAAATATTTAGGAAGGAATTAACAGAAAATGTTTAGAATCTACCTGAAGAAAATTATAAAACATTCCTGAAAGACACAAAAGTAGACTTGAACAAATACACATTGCTTTTCTTAGAATGTTTTGATGCCAATATGTCAGTTCTCTCTAAGCTAATTTATACACTTAATATAATTTCCAGAAAAATGCCAATGAGCTTTTTTTTATGATGGTGTGGACAAGTTAATCCTAAAGTTTATATGAGAAAATAAGCATCCAAAAATAGCTGAAAACAAAGGGTCTGGCACTACCAGATATTGAACTATGTGATAAGTTAACTCCTCTGTAATTTAAGCAGTTATGGCACTGGAACATGAATAGATAGTCTAGAAGAGAATAGGATAGGATAGGATAGAATAGAATGACTAAAAATGGAGCCAACTGCATGTAAAGTTTTAGTAGACGATAAAGGTAGTATTTCTTATAACTTGGGCAATGATAATAGCTTATTTGTTTAATAAATGGTAATGAGGCAATTGGATAACCATTTGAAATAAGATGAATTTAAATCTATTTCTCATACCATATACACAAATTTCACATGAATCAGATCTAAGTGTAAAAAAATAAAACAATATAAATACTATGAGAAAACACAGGTGGATTTCTCCATAATCTAGATATCATAAAATGATTTCTAACTATGACCTAAGTCCAGATGCAATAAAAAAATAAACATAATTAACACAATTTTTAAATTTTTGACCTGTCAAAAAAAAAAAGAAAAACACCATAAGAAAAGTCAAAAGTCAAGTAACTAACTGGTAGAAAATATTGCCAACCTAAATTACAAATAAAGTGTTAATATTACTAGTTTATTTTAAAAGCTATAAGTTTAAAAGACCAAAAATCCTCTAGAAAAATAGGTAAAGGATGAGAACAAAGAATTTACAAAAAGAGTAAGTATTAAAATGGTCTTTAAACACATAAGAAGATGTTTAACTTCACTCAAATTAGAGAAATGCAAAATAAGCTAAAGTCTGTATTGTGCCCACCACATTGGCAAAAACTAATGAAGCTTCGTAATATTATTCTATGGTAAAGCATGAAGGAGACATTCATACGTTGTTGGTAGAAATGGAAAAAAATTGAAAGGAATTTAGCAATACAGGCTCAAATACAAAGCTATCTGTGCATTTATCCACCAACCCAGAAATACTCCTTCTAGGAATTTAGATATAATAGAAAGTAATGATTTAAAAAAAATATACACAAGCTGAGTATGGTGGCACATGCCTGTAATCCTAGTACTTGAGAGGCTGAGCCAGGAGGGTCACTGGTCAAGACCAGCGTTAGCAATTTAGTGAGACTCTCAGCAACCTAGTGAGACTCTGTTTCAAAATAAAATAGAAGCCAAGCATGGGGGCTCACACTTGTAATCTTAGTAGTTGGGTTGAGACAGGAAGATCACAGGCTCACTGCCTGCCTCATCAGATTAGTCAGGCGCCCCTCAACTTAGTGAGACTCTGTTTCAAAATATAAGGAATAAAATAAGGCTTGGGGTATAATGCCCCTAGGTTCCATCCTCAGTATAAATAAATAAATAAATAAATAAATAAATAAATAAATAAATAAGTAAATGAATAGAATAAGGGTGTAACTCAGAGGTAGAATGCCCCTGTGTTCAATCCCCAGCACCATTCACATACAACATATACACAAAAGAAAATATATATGCATGAAATTATTTTGAAATATCAAAATATTAAAAAATAACCAAAATTTTAACATAGAGCATTGGCGAAATAGTTTTTAGTTTATATACAAGTGAGTCTTTATAACTATAAAAATTAATAGAAAAGATCTATACGAACTAAAGTGGAAACATTTCCAAGAGGAATTATGAAGTTTAAAAAGTTATATGGAAGGCTAGCTTTTTTTGTAGGAAAAAAGGAAAAATAAAGATGTGTGTGTGTGTATATATACATACATATATATATATATTTGCATATACTACTGAGAATAGAATAGAATCAGTGATCTGTGAGAGGTTGGGAGAAAATGGAACAGAAAAAATGCAAAGACATAATACTTCTCTAAGAATATCTTTTTGCCAAATCTTGATTCAGCATGTTTATGTTCTGCATAATAAAAAATGAATTCAATCAGTAAGAATAAGAAGGATACAATGAAACACTGAAAGCAAACCAAAACAAATGAATTTAATTGTATTTCAAATTAATTCTATAACCACACTGGAGGGAAAGAAGAGCCAAGGGTAGTAGAGGGGAAAAAGATAAAGGATCTGAGTAACTTATGGACAATAAATACCCATACAGCCTCAGCCTGGGCAGAGGTGGGGAAGGATTACAGTGGAATCCTGACTCGAGCCCTTTATTATGCTGGATTTACCACAGTAGTATAGTAAAATTAATTATGTAACTATTTTAGAATATTTTGTAAAATTTAGCAAATATAATGGTATTATTGAGAGCTAAAGATATCACTGAAAAAGAAGCAACTTAAAAAAATGGAGTGGAAGAAGACAAGAAAGAACCCTAAGGGGAATGGATTGGAATTGGAAATCTCAAGTGTGGTGGTATGATTATTAAAATAGATATATCGTATGTGTATGCATGCATATTTGATTTGTATAAGTCTGTATGTAAATGGATGCAGGCATATATATATTTGTATATATACATAGATACTTATATATTTCTTTGTTCTGTCTGAAAGGGCCAAGAAGCAACGACGCTCTGGTAGCAATTATCATACCTCACACCTAAATCTTGGTCTTTAATACAATTTTTGACTCAATGGAATGAGGGCTTCTCAAAGAATAGTTAGTTACAGGGATACAATAGATTAGGTATAAGAAAAACATCTGGTTATGTCAGGGAAAAAAAGGGGAGAAAAATGGGAGTATATTGTAAGAACACAAGAGCCATCTTAAAGAGGCTCCTCTTGACCAAATCTGGGATCACTTGTGCACCAAAGTAAATACAGTAATGAGCTATAAGCCACTGAAGAAATAGAAATAATTTTATATCTATCATAAACAAACAGTGGAGAAGAGATTGCTTTTCATTACAGTTGAATGCTGAAGGTCAACTGGTAATGTGGAGGAATAGAAGCTGGAAAAGCATTATAAAGTAGCAATCATAGTGAAGACTGAATCAGGCAAGGATGGATGTTAAATCTAAGTAGAAACTTCAGTGAGGAACGGGATATTTTCATAGTTCTAAATTACCTCCCCAGAGTCTTCTTACTAGTTACAATGGAGAAAATAGTAATTTTATAATGAATAAATTGAGCCATCACTTGACTGGTCAAATTAATATCACCAATATAAGACAGATGGACATCTAATGCCTATAACATGCAACACCAAGGATACAGTATCTCCTATGCAATATTCTATCCTAGAAAGCACAGGACATCAGAACCACTAAAGTGAAAACCATTTTGTTGAAAGGGGAGAAGGCACTGTATCCATACAAAATGCCACTTTCGTGAAAGACAGAGAAAGACTGTGGAAATGTGAAAATGTCCCAGGTTAAAGCAGCTAAAGAGAGATAGCAATAGTAGTTGACCCGAAGCTGGAATTTAAATTGGGGGAGGGGTGGAGAGGACATTATTGAGGCAAAACCCAACAAAATTGGAATATCATTGGTAGATTAGAGTATTGCAGCTTTGTTAAATGTGTTGTAATTTGCTATGATCATATTAGAGAAAATACATTTTAAAGAAATATACACTGAACTTTTCGAAAGTAAAGGGTCATAATTTGAAAGTGAAGGGCCTTCAAATTGTTTGGGGGATAAAACCAACATATATAAAAAGAGAGACCACACACATAAATGATAAAGCAAAGGTTAAATATTTATAATAGGCAAATCTGGATAAAGGATTTATGAGTGCTTTTTGTGCCATTTTAAGTTTTTGCAATTTTTGAAAACTTAGAAATTATTTAAAATAAAAAGTTTTTTAAAGACTTATTCAACAAGATTCATAGCAGCCTTATTTAAAACAGCCTAAAATGAGAAATACCCACAGTGTCCATCAATAAAAGAATGGGTAAACTGATTGCGATATTTGCATACAATTAAACAAACACTAGTTAGCAATGAAAGGGAAGAACAGATAAGTACAGCAACATGACTGATTCTCAGAAACATTGCGTGAAAGAAGACAGATACAGGTTACTGGAGTCTGTGACCATGAAGTGCAAGAACAGGCAATATAAACATATGACAGAAACTGGTTGCATTGGGATAAAATTCACTGAAAAGTAGCATCAGGGAATTTTCCAGGACAATGGAAATGTTCTATACTTTAGGGTGATGGTTTCATGAGTATTTACAAATTTCAAAAGCCATCAAACTGCGTGGTGGCGCACGCTTGTAATCCCAGTACTTGGGAGGCTGAGACAGGAGAATCACGCAGATTCGAAGCCAGCCTCAGCTACTTAGGCTCTCAGCAACTTAGTGAGACCCTGTTTCCAAATTAAATATAAAATAGGTCTAGGATTGTAGCCCAGAGGTAGAAGGCCCCTGGGTTCCATCCCCAGTACCACAAAAAAAGTCATCAAATTGAATGCTTAAGGTCTGTGCCTTTTCTAGTATGTAAATCTAACCCCAAATGAATGAGTGAAAAAGCAAAGACTTTTTTTTTTCCCCAAGCCATGTCTTCACAATATAGCCATTAAAAAAAAAAAAAAGGAAAGAGCTTAAAATCAGGTTGTTAGAGAAGTTGTATCCAGCTAAATATTCCCAGAGTGTATTCCAGATAATACCAAAACTTATAATTTTAGGTCCTGAGAAAGACTTGGAGTACCTAAAAGAGAAATAAATTATCTTAAGAAGACCTGGGTTATCTGAAAAATAGAAAGGAAATACTGTTACTCTAATATCCTTCAACTACCTTTATAATATTTAAGCATGCCCTGTAGAATATAGTTAATTTCAAAACACAACTAACTGGTTAGTAACCCAGAAAGATACATATATTGCTACACTTGGAAGGATTTCTAGAATGTGCAGGTTGGGTTTCTTTGTTTCATACATCTAAGGAATGGCATGTCTCCATAGAATTGGGGCCTGTTGGGACACCATTCTCTGCTGGGCATGTTGTCTTGATCTGATATATAGTGTGACTATACATGTTAGCAAATTCCACCCCCTTCATGTATCTCTCTTTAACAGTATGTAGAGTTCATTTTGTTCTAGCAATAAAACAGTTTGTTTAGAAAAATGAAATTGTACAATGGTGATACAGTAAACTTAAATATCTGAGCATGTTTCATGCACCCTTGGCCATCATCAGAGCCCAGCATGACAGTGAACAGTACCCACGCTTCCTCCAGCACGGAGAAGCTCTCAGCCCGAGGCCCTTGGGGGCATCCTGGCTGGTCCTGTGGCAGCCCCACCTCTGCGGTAAGCCTGGCACTGGTGTTCTCCTCCCACCTCTGTTGTCTCTGGGGCCATACTGGTCTAGCGTGGGAGCTGCTTCCTGTTATCAAAGTTCATAAATGAACTCAGGAGTTTCTTATCCCCATCAGTTCCCCAGAGTTCATTTCAAGGGCAAATACTTTATCAATGATTCTTTTATTGTTTTAGAATGCTGTGCTTCTATTTGCTCCTGCTTAAAACTTTGAAAATGAAGAAACTTCCATAAGATTTTTTGCTGTGGCTTTCCATCTGAGAGTTTCTTTAGGAATCCCTACTAAATTATTGCTATAACCATGGTAGAATGGGTTTTTGTTCCTTTGGGAGAAGAATTATTTTGGTGATGTTTTCTGTTGTTTAAATAGCCCTCTATTCCGTACCATGAAAAGTAAAACTCCTCCGGATCAAGATCCTCCTTCTATACACAAAGAGTTTTTCTTTTGTAACTACAGTCCCTAGGGTCACAACAAAGATTCTTAGTTATTTCACTAGTTATCTTTTTAACACCCACCCCTATTTAGTTTGTAGTCTGATCTGAGCATCATTAAATAAAGAGAATCATGAGCTGGAGTCCAGAGTCTGAGTCCCATCTCAAGCTTTGCTCTCAGTGACTGTATGACCTCACTCTGTCTTTCAGCTTTCTGAGATGTGAAATAAATGGGTCAATATTGGTTACATCTTGGAATGGGGCTTGGAATCTTTGGGTACTGGGTGACACTTCTGGATTTAAAGGCCCAAGACTGGGCCGAACCAGGACATACCTCTGGGGATCAAATGAGTCCCAGAAGCAAGCAAGTCCTCACATATTCACACATGCAAACACAACTAAGGTAGATTTGTTTTTCATATGACACATTTCCCTACTGTTAAAAATATATGTGCATTAATAAATTAATTAATTAATTTATTTGTTTGTTTACAGTACTGGGGATGGAACCCAGGGGCATTCTACCTCTGAGCTACACCCCCCAGCCCTATTTTTAATTATTTTGAAAAGGTCTCACTGAGCTGCAAAGGGCCTCATTAAATAGCTGAGGCTGTCCACAAACTGTGATCCTCCTGTCTCAGCCTCCCAAATGCCGGGATTACAAGTGTGTCCCACCATGACCTGCTATATATGCATTATCTAACCCCAATCAGAGTGGCAAACATAAAGAAATCAAATAACAATAAATGCTGGCGAGGATGTGGGGAAAGAAGAATCTTACACTGTTTGTGGGAACACAAACTAGTTCAGCTGCTATGGAGATAAGTGTGGAGATTTCTTAGAAAACTGGGAATAGATCCAGCATATGATCCAGCTATACCACTACTGGGTATTTTTCCAAAGGGGTTGAAATTATAGAACTACAGTAACATATGCATACCTATGTTCATAGCAGCACGATTCGTAATAGCCAAAATATGGAACAAACCTAGGGCTCCATCAACAGATGAATGGATAGTAAAATTATGGGAAAAATACACACAATGGAAGTCTATTCATCTATAAAGAAGAATAAAATCATGTCATTCACAAAAAGATGGAAAGATCTGGAGAACATTATGTTAAGTGAGACCAGCCAAGTACAGAAAGAGAAGGGACATATGTTTTCTCTAATATGCCCAAACTAGGGAGCATTGGGGATACCAGAGGGACTCCAGATAATGGAGGGGAAATCTCAGCAAAGCTAGAATGGAAGGATAGGAGAGGAAGAAGGCTGAGGTTGATTAATGGAGGAGCTACATCCGAAAATGTGTAAAAGTATGAATATTGCATGGTTAATCTGGACACTCATTGTTGGGAGGTTGGAAATGGGAACGGGGGAGGGCAAGAGGCATCATCAAGCACAGTCTAAATGTATACAATTTTCAATATGTTAATATGTTCCACTTATAAATAAAAGTAAAATAAAAAAGTTTTTGACAAGTTGATTTCTTTTTTTTTTTTTTTTTTTTTTTTTGTTGGTGGTACTGGCATTCCTGGAAACCCTTCTACCTCCGGGCTACACTCCCAGACCTATTTTTATACTTTTTATTTGGAAACAGGGTCTCTTAAGCCAGCACAGCTGGCTTCAAACCTGCATGATCCTCCTGTCTCCGCCTCCCAAGCGCGGGGATTACAAGCATGTGCCACTGCGCCCGGCTCAAGTTGATTTCTAATATCCCTTATTGTTTGAACTTTGGAGGCTGAAACATGAAGATTGCATATGTTAAGGTTGAGAGAGGGAGTTCACTCAAAAAAAAGGCGCATGATGGAATTTTAGGGTGATGAGCTGCTCTGTTTGGTACTATGGGGGTGAGAAAATGACTGGGTACTTGGTAAAACCTATTCAATTGTTACACCATGAAGAATAAATTTAACCATAGACAATTTTTAAAAAATAAAACAGGCTGTTGGGAATCTCAATATGGAATGCAGACTATAACAAATAGACCCAACCATATACCACAACCATGTGGCAGAAGGGAGGGGCTAACCTAAGTAATTTTAGAAAGCAATGGTTTTATTGGAATCTATAAGACTAAAGAAAAAACTATACAGGCCTTGTAATATATTTGTGTTTCACACCAGGGTACAAGTTAGCAATTCTAATATTACCTCATAGTATGTTAGGATTCAATGCACAGGCAAATAAATCAAAGAGCATAGAATCATGTTTGTCACTGTCAGGGAACAGCAAGAGGAGGAAGACTAGAATGAATCCTGTGGTTCTAGAATAGAGTCAGAGATATTAATCTGACTCTTATGCAGATTGATAGATGGATAGATGACACAGAAATAAAAAGTGTTCTTCATGACCAAACCTGGGACAATTACAGCAACAAAATTAAAAACAATAGTGTTAGATTATAACCCAAAGAAAAAATAT
Organism: Muscardinus avellanarius; assembly: GCF_963383645.1. Taxonomy (NCBI): domain Eukaryota; kingdom Metazoa; phylum Chordata; class Mammalia; order Rodentia; family Gliridae; genus Muscardinus; species Muscardinus avellanarius. Next base: position 84,065,836 of record NC_137788.1, on the reverse strand, counting down.
CCATGAGTCTATACTGACACATAATGATTGAATAAATAAATCAACCAAGGAGATGGACAATTTTAACAACAACAACAACAACAAAAAACTCCAAGTAATAAGTATAGAAGGAATGAGGGCAATAGAAAAATAACCCTTTTGAAATCTTACGAATAATTTATTGTGAGTGAAACTCAGGAATGAATGCTAAAATTAATGGGTGAAATTTAACAGTCAAAAAAATAATTGTATACCTTTGGAGTATTTCCCCCAAATAGGTATTAAATGCTTTGGTGATTTTAACCTATGTCTACAAATTATTTGATACTCCTACCTCCAGGAGGTGTGATTTATTTCCCCAGTCCTTAAGTAGGAAAATAAACTTAGTTACTTGTTTCTAATGAACAGAAGAAAAATAAGCACTTTATAGTAGAGAAACCTGGCAAACCCCACCTGAACCATACCTGCAGTAAATTAACTAGTACATATTGCTGTCATCTCTATATGGCATTCTTCTGAAAATCTATGACCCCATCCTAATCATGAGAAAACACCACATGAACCCAAACGGAGGGACTTTCTTCAAAATATCTGCCTAATACTTTTCAAAAATGTCAAGTTCATTAAAACAAACAAAAAAAAAAAACAAGAAAAACTTGAAAGACCATCACAGACTAGAGGAGACTAAGCAGTCATGATGGCTAAATGCAATGTGCAATTCCACTGAATCCTGAAACAGAAGAAGCATAAGTAGAAAAACTGGGGAAATTCCAAGAAAGTCTGCAGTTCAGTAAACGATGCTGTGTCAATGTTTCTTAGGTTTAATAAATGGTCCACACTTGGGTACAAGGCTAACTTTAGGAGAAGCCAGGTGAAAGGTATACAAGACTTCCCTGTATTGTGTTTGCAACTTTTGTATAAAATCTAAAATTACTTCAAAAGAAGTTTAGAAAAATGTTATGTTACAATGCCTTTAGTGTCATGATTTAAAAAAAAAAATTACATCTATTCAGAAGCCCTTGTAGCTGGATCCAGAAATCACATAAGAAACCAGCATAAATAATTTCTTAACATTTTTGAAATATAAAGAAACAAATAACTAATTACTGTTTTTTTTCTTGAGATGTCATTCACACGCCATGCCATCTCAGACCTATCAACAACGCTTGGGAACATAGCTCGCAAATCATGTGAGATTAGAATTTGTTATTTTGTCACTTAGATTGCTTTTCATATCTCTAAAGAACCTCAAGAGCTTGTGTAGTTTCAGGCTGGGGAAACATTTCATTCCCATCCAGGCCCAAAGATCCACATAAAAACACTAGCATTAATACAAAGCAACTTAACACAGTTTTGTTCTTGCAGAGATAGAAATTCATAATGTTACATTCAAATAACTTTAAAATTAAAACTTTACAGCCAGATGTAGTGGTACATGGCTGTAATCCCAGTATTTGGGAGACTGAGACCAAAGACTTGCAGGTTTGAGGGCAGCTTCAACAACTCAGTGAGGCCATCAGTAACTGAGCAAGACCCAGTTCCAAAATAAAAAATAAAAGAGGGCTGAGGGGCATAACCCAGAAGTAGAACACCCATTGGCTTAATTCCCAGTACCAAGAAGAAGAAAAAAAGAATTTACATCAAAATATTCCATAACTGGAAGAAAAACAAATGATTTGGATCCAGATGTCCTCCCAAAGTTTATGTGTTGAAGACTTGGTACACCCAGCAGAGATGTCCAGAGATGGGGCAGTGATTCAACCACGAGGGCTCTGACGTCATCAATGGGTGACCATTTGATAGAGCAACAATTTGAATGGAATACTGGGAGGAGGTGGAAACTGAAGGCAGGTGGGGAATGGATGGAGGAAGTAGGTCACTGGGGTCATGACCTTGGGAACTATACCTTGTCTCTGACCCCTTCTTCTCTCGCTGTCATTGCTTCCTGGCCACCATGAGCTGAGCGGCTTTCCTTGGCTACACTCTTCCTCTTGGTACTAGGAATTAAGCCAATGGGTGCTCTGCCTCACCTCAGGCCCAGTGCAATGGAGCCAGGCTACGTTAGTCGGAAACCTCTGAAACGGAGCCAAAATAAATTATTTTTGCTCCAAAGTTGCTGTTGTCTTGTATTTTGGTCCCAGCAACAAAAAGCTGACTAATGTGCCAACTATACCAAAAAAAATCTATTCACATTAGGAACAGTTTGTGAAATGAGGAAAAGGAGACAAGAAGGAAGATAAGAATTGCCTGTACACTTGCGTGGGTGTATATTGGCAGGAGGTCTAGAGAAGGAGGTCGGAGGAGATGATGTGCAGCAGTCACAGTGAGAAGCGCCTGAGAGAACTGTAGCCTGTGTCCTAGTGAATGATGAGTGCTAAAGTTCAGTCCTGGGAGTGTGATGTCAGGTCCACAGGGTGAAAAGAGAGAAGTGAATAATAATTAGATCTTCCGTTTATAGAGGCATGGCTCATTTTATTCACACAATAGCTCTATAAGGCAGGTCCTGTTATTATCCTCCTTTTACATTTAGGGGAAAGGAAGCTAAGGAATAATATTAAGAAACTTGCCCAAGGCCACACAGCTAGTAATTGGGTGAGCCAGGCTTGGAATCTAGGGTTATGTAGCCTCGGATTTTTAGTTCTTAACCACAATGCAAAAAGAGTCAGAGACTAAGCAGACATGGGAACCAACAAGAAAAGGATGGCACAAATAATGTGAGTTTAACATTTGTCTCAAGAAACTAATATCCACTTTTAATGGCCACTGGAGCTACATTTTCAGGCAAAAGTTTAGCACAAACAAGGAAACACTAAATGGAGACAGAAACATAAGTGTTACCTTTCTCTCTCTCTCATGTATGCATACACATACCCAGAGGGAGAGAGACAGAGACTGAGACAGGGAAAGAGAGATCCTAGATGCATAGAAGAAATGGAAATGGTGCCACCACAGGTAACCACACACTCGTAGAGGAACAGTTACCATCTCTACTACCTGCCAGCCTTCTGTCTGGCTCTGTCCTGTCCAGGCTGGGAGTTTTGCAGGGGCAAGTCTGGTGGCACAGTGATTGGGAATTCTTCCACCTCGAGCAAGTGGTATCTGGAAGTGGTTTCTGCGCTCACACCTGCCAGCTTGTGATCCTGAGATAAGTTGGTCTCCTGAGAAGTTTTCCCAACTGTCTAGAAGAGGTGAGGTCACCTACTGAATGCTCCGCTATCGCCCATCCTTCTCCACAGTTTTGTTGAACACAAACCTAACAGGTTAGAGTTTGAAACCACCCCATTCTTCTAGTATTTATTAGGTCTTTTCTTGGGGTTAGGTACTGCTTCCCTCCAAAGATGACCTACAGCAAGCTGATTGGACTGGGGTCTCTGAAGCTGGATCCTGCTACTGAGGTAACAGAACTTAGAAGTTTCTAGTTTGTCCTCTGCCCTATCCGCCCTCAAATTCAACGCTTTGTAAGCCTCCTCTCTACTTCATAACCATTTTTTCTGCTGGGAGCTCCAATGGCCTCATAGCAAGAACACACCAGATCTCAGTCACACAGATGCTAAGGAGCCAAAGGAATACATTGTGATGGATATGGTCCATTTTGGACAATAGCAGCAACATTTTATGATAAGTGATTTATTATCATTTTCCTTATTTAAAGATCTACAGTTGGCCGGGCGTGGTGGCGCACGCTTGTAATCCCCGCGCTTGGGAGGCAGAGACAGGAGGATTGCGCAGGTTCGAAGCCAGCCACCCATGCTGGCTTAGGAGACCCTGTTTCCAAATAAAAATGTAAAAAATAGGTCTGGGAGTGTAGCCTGGAGGTAGAAGGGCTTTCAGGAACCCCAGTACCACCAAATAAATAAATAAATAAAATAAAGATCTACAGCCTTGTATAAAGACTAATGAAAACTAATGCCTTAGTTTTCAGGTGAAAATGTGACAGAATTGATAATACCCAAGGATGCTATATTAGCTGATGGGATTTTTTGTATATATGCCCTACTTTAGGGAAAATAATTTTCCTTCTGGTTAAAAGGATAGTGGCGTTGGGCGTGGTGGCACACGCTTGTAATCCCAGCATTCAGGAGGCAGAGAATGGAGGGTCATGGTTCACGGACAGCCTCAGCTACTTAGCGAGGCCCCTCGCAACTCAGTGAAACCCTGTTTCAAAAAATAAAAGACTATTGGGAGGCTGAGACAGGAGGATCGCACAGGTTTGAAGCCAGCGTCAGCTACTTAGTGAGGCTCTCAACAACTTAGTGAGACCCTGTTTCCACATAAAATATAAAATAGGTCTGAGAGTGTAGCCCGGAGGTAGAAGTGTAGCTCAGACGTAGAATGCTCCTGGGTTCCATTCCTAATACTGAAAAAAAAAAAAAAAAAAAAAAAAGTAGTGGATGCTGATGGGGAGAAAATGGGAATTGATTAGGCTGCACAGTCTCTATTTTCAAATCTAATTGTCATCTTTTTTATACTCTGTGTCCCAAAATCTTGACCTTTATCACTAGCATTAAACAGGCTTCTGGTTGGGCCTGCCCAATAAGAACCCTGGCAAGAGACTGGAAAATCAGAGTACAGAAAAAGGCTGATGGACTAATTCCCTTGGTTGCTCCTCAATTAGTGACAGGTAATGAATTCCTAAGCCAAAGCCCATGTCTCCCAGGAGAAAGTCCTGTCCTAATACTACTGCTCCCACTGGTTTCAGTAAGTCCTTTCTCCTTGCTTTTTCCAGTTTAGAATTAGTAATGGCTTCCTGCTGTTGCTAGCTCCCTGGTACCTACAACACCTCTCAGGGTTTCCCCATATGTTGATACATGTCTGGAAATAGTATTTTCATTAAATTTCTTCTAATTTCCCCTTTTGGGTTCCACCTCTTTCCTGCCAGTCTCTGGACTAACAGAGCAATTTAAAAGGGAATGGAGTTAGGTGTGGTAACACACACCTGTAATCCTAGTACTTGAGAGGCTAAGACAGGAAGATCATAGGTTCAATGCCAGCCTCAACAATTTAGTGAGGCTCTCAGCAACTTAGTGAGACCCTGCTTAAAAATAAAAAATAAAAAATAAAAAATAGCTAAGGTTGTAGCTCAGGTAGAATGCCCCTGGGTTCAATCCCTGCACCACCAAAAAAAAAAAAAAAATTGAAAATGAAGTGGGTTGACCCAGGCATGGTGGTGCACACCTGTAATCCCAGTATGTGGGAGGCTGAAGCAGAAGATTTAAGACCATCTTTGGCAACTTGGTGAGGCTCCATTTCAAAAATAAAAATTGGAGCCGGGTGTGGTGGCGCACACTTGTAATCTCTGCACTTGGGAGGCTGAGACAGGAGGATCGCGCAGGTTCGAAGCCAGCCACGCTGGCGTAAGAGACCCTGTTTCAAACATATAAAATAGGTCTGGGAGTGTAGCCCGGAGGTAGAAGGGCTTCCAGGAACCCCAGTACCACCAAAAAAAGAAAGAAAGAAAGAAAGAAAGAAAGAAAGAAAGAAAGAAAGAAAGAAAGAAAAAAAAAATTGGGCTGGGAGTGTAGCTCTGGGGTAAAATACACTTGAATTCAATCCCTAGTACCCCCCCCAACACACACACACATACAGGAAGAGGGTTGGCTACAGGGAGAAAAACACATGGACACCCTTCATACTAGAGGGACTTGTGATACTCATGGTATGAGATGGAGTGCAGGTGAAAAGCAAGGTGCAGGAAAACGGCCATGGCATTTGGTAGCTATGGTAACAGTGGTAAGTACAAAGACAGCATGGCTTGAGATGGCCATGTCTCACAACACTGGAGAGAAAACAAAAAAAAAGGACAAACCAGACGTGGTGGCGCATGCTTGTAATCCCAGTACTTGGAGGGCTGAGACAAAAGGATTGCAGGTGTGAGGCCAGCCTCAGCAACTTAGGGAGACTCTCACTTAGCAACTTAGCAAGACTCTGTTTTCAAAATAAAACTAAACTAGATCTGGGGTATAGCTCAGATGTAGAACACCCCTGGGCTCAATCCCTAGTACATCCTCAAAAAAAGAAAAGGACAAACTTAAAGCACTGAATGCCTTGAATTCTCAATTCAGGAAAAAATCAGTGTTTGTCATGTTTTTAAAGGAGTCCCTTCTGTCCTATAGGCCCAGGGTATATGTGATCGATCATTAAATACAGAGCCTGATTATAAAGGTTGCAGAGTTGCGGTGTCAATTAAATCACAACACCGTTAGATGTCTGCGCTAAGGCATTAATAGGTAAGGAACAGGAATCTATGGCGCATAGTAGGGACATTTAAGAGAAGAGCTGGGTATGAAAACTTTGAATCTCTACATCTCCTGAACATTCCTTGCCAGCACAACATTTCCCTCTACCTGCTCTGAAAGAGTGACTTCCCATGAGGAAAAAACTATGAATATCTGAATAACCAGAGTTTTCCACTTTGCTTGTTCACTTGGCTGGTGACAGAAGGCAAATGAATCCTGAAGAATGAATATGAATTCGTTCAGGCTTAAGTGCAGCGATATAATAGGCAGTCTGGCATGTATCATGCAGGTGCTGACCTAGATAAAAAAAATTTTTTCAGTTTCCATAACCAGAAACAACTTACCTGTACATAGCAGCAAACATAGTATACCAACAATTGTCTTACTTCAGAGCTACATCAACTCTCCTGTTTCCTGTCATGATAATCCCCTCAGAGAAATGTCCAAGATGGCATCACAATACCGGACTCTTTCCCATAAAGGGAATAAACATCCCTAACACAGTATGCCCAAAGAATGTCTCCTAAACTGCTTACAGTACAGCTAAATTATAGGAAAGAATCTTTTGGGGAAAATTCAGCAAATTCCTCAACCCTGAATACTTTTAATCAAAATATGAATGATGCTTTTCTTACTTAAGCTAGATTTGAAATAAGAAGACTTCAATGAAACAAAACACCAAGGGCACAGAATTCTTTTTTTTTTTTTTTTCTGGTACTAGAGATCAAACTCATAGGCATTCTACCTCCAAGATACATCCCCAGCACCCCCAGCCCTTTTTTTATTTTTATTTTTTCATTTTGAAACAGGGTTTTGCTGGGTTGCTGAGTCTGGCCTCAAACCTAGGATCCTTCTGTCTCAGCATCCCAAGTACCAGGATCAGTTGTGATCCACCACATCCAGCTAAAGGCATAGAAGTATAAATTTGCTAAATTTTATTCACAGCTGCTTACCTGTTTACATGCATAGATATTGACATTCATCTTATCTCTATTGGGTTGGGAGTTACCATAGGTTGGAGGACTTGTTCAAAAAATCACATCAGCCAGGCGTGGTGGCGCACGCTTGTAATCCCCGCGCTTGGGAGGCGGAGACAGGAGGATGGAGCAGGTTCGAAGCCAGCTGCTCTGGCTTAAGAGACACTGTTTCCAAATTTTAAAAAAGTATAAAAATAGGTCTGGGAGTGTAGTCTGGAGGTAGAAGGGTTTCCAGGAACCCCAGTACCACAAAAAAAAAAAAAAGAAAGAAAGAAAAGAAAATCACATCTGAGAGTACTGTGATTGACACAAGGCATCTTTACCTATAATTTCAATGAAAAGTGTTGAAGGTCCATTTCCAACCTTCTTTTTTACTTTATCAAAAAATTTAAAAGTACATTCAAGGTTCTCTGTTTACTTGGGACTTCTCCTTGACTACCTGTGTTGTGTGCTGACTCTGAGCCACCGTAGATCTGAATGAAATGTGACCAGAATCAACACAATTACAAGGTGCATTTAATCCTATCAGTTTGATTCTTTTTTATGGGATATTTAATAAGCTTAATTTTATCTACTTACTTCATTCTACTAAAGTTCTGTATTATTTTATTAGATTCCCATACACAAACCTTAAGAGGAGGAATATAGAATGTCTGTGCTAATGTCAGCCCATTAGAGCAGAACCAGCTTCTCACAGATCTAAAGCAAAGGAGGGGAACAACTTCCTCCCCACAGTGACAACTAGCGTCAACTTTCTGTTCAGTAGCTCTTAACCTTTGTTTAAAAAAAGAGCAATATCTGTGTTTCTGAAGATATTTGAAAGATCACACCTGAGGTAGCTTCCTCTCAAAGTCATGCTTATCTCTCCCAAATAAGATCCAAGAAGCCTGGTGTGCTGGCATTTTCCCGTAATCTTAGTACTTGGGAGGCTGAGACAGAAGGATCTCAGGTTTGAGGCCAGACTCAACAATTTATCGAGGCCCTCAGCAATGTAGTGAGACCCTGTTTCAAAATATTTTAAAAAAAATTTAAAGGGATGGGGGTATAGCTTGAAGGTAGAATGTCCTTAGGTTCAATCTCTAGTACCAAAAAGAAAAGAAAAAGAAAAATCTGCCTTCTCTGATGTCTCCAAACTGGTTACAAAGGGGAAACACTCTTCAAGTTCGGGGAGAAAGTGACCTATATGCTAATGAAATTGCAGAACTTGATCAAGGGCGTATCTCTGGAACCAGGAGAACACATACGTACCGTTATCTTGAGGCTACTGAATCAGAGATGGTGGTGGGAGGCAGGCCTATGAAGCTGGGCGTGCAAACACGCCTCAGATCTTGGAGCTCGATGCCCTGGCAAAGGTTCCTGTATCCTACTGAACATGTCTTTTAGATGGCTCTTTGAAATGTGTGAATGCAGACAGCCTCCTGTAAATGAGGTAGAGATCTGAAACTGCCTTGGTATTGTATTGAAAAAGACTTACAAATATTCAAGGAGGTAATATAATAATGAATTGATTCACTGTAATTGGAGAAAATGACATAATGTTCCCTCAGAGGACCAAGAGGACACCTCTCTCTCTAAAAATAAGGAAAGCCTGACTAAGGAGCACCAGGTAATTTAAGAAGCTTCATAATAACTGTCTTATAAGCTGATATTCACAAGGGGCGTTGCTACTATGGAATTAAGTTCCTAGTATCAGGAGGATGACAGAATTCTGCAGTGGCAGAGGTCAAATGGCAGGACTTCATTGTTAGCGTTAAGAGGACATGGTTTCTGTATTGAGTAACAAAGCTAGAGTAGTATTCAACACGCCTCAGCCCTGGTGAATCTGCACCATTACCACACGAATCATGTGTACTAAGGAGTGAAATATATGTAGAGACCACCAGAATATTATTTGACTTCTCTAATATAAAGTAAAAGAAATCAAGAGTTTGTGAACAGAAACTTTCACCAGTTTGCACTTTCAGAGGAAAATGATCCCTTACGTGGTTTCCAGGTAAGTCACTGCACAGACGCAGAGCCCACTCACTGAACAAGAGACGAGTCTCCTTAAGGAAGGACAATGTGATCCCACTGCAAGTATATATGATAAATATTCTTATGATTTCCCCCCAAAAAACTAAGACTCTTTATCAGAGTAAATATGCACTGAAAAAAGAGAATCCTCAGACTTTTCAAGGACTGTTGGCGTTAGGATTTCTGTTGATACTGAATCAAGGAAGCTGAAATATCTTCATTATCTTCTGTTTAGAACAAAGGTACAGAGAAGCCAAGTGATAAATGAAGTTATGGTTCAAGAATATCTCACAGTGGGTTTAGTGGATGTTTTAGACCCACCCTTTGGTTATTTCTCTGGTTTCTGAATATGCAGTTGTAATATACCTGGTTAGTAGCTGGCAGAGTCCTCACATTGGTTCTTCAACCTGAGGAGTAAGAGCCATTTTAGTAAAACTGAAACTATCCTTTCCCTCCGCCAAGTTAGCAGTTCACAGTAATGATACACAGGTAATGCTGCAACAGTAATGATACGCAGTAATGATACCACTGCAAAGATTGACAACACCGTTACAGACTGAAAAAGTGAAAGAGCAGCCAGCCATGGTGCCACATGCTTGTAATTCCAGCATTTGAGAGGCTGAGACCGGAGGATCACAAGTCATGGGCAGCCTCAGCTATTTAGTAAGGCCCTTTGCAACTCAGTGAGACTGTGTTTCAAAATACAGACTAAACAAAAAAATAGGTCTGGGGATGTAGCTCAGATATAGAATGCCCCTGGGTTCCATCCCCAGTAACCCCCCCACACACATACACACACACACAAGTGAAAAAGCAGCACACACCCAACCAGTCACCTATGTAACCCCTACAAAAAGTACATGGATCATGATAACGAGAGGGAACTTAACCAAGTGATAGCTTAACCCATGCCTGCCATGGTTTTCTAGGGAAGAACAAGATAGCCTTTGGGGCTTTGAATGCTGCTAATAATCAGGTGTTTGGGGTTTTTTTCCTCAACATTCATCAGTAAGAAGAATAAAAAACAACCACTTTTGCAAGGAAAGAACAGCAGTCCATATGCACCATTTTAGTTCAGGTTTTTATTAGCAGCCTTGCTCTTTGTCACAATATAGCCTGCAGGGACCTTGGAGATCTTAACATTCTACAGAACATAACTCTGATATAAGAAATTAGTGACACACTAATTAGACCTTATGAACAGGCAGTGACAAAAACTCTAGATGCCTTAGAAAGACATATGATCCAGGAAAGAGATGATGAATATGTGAATATCTCAGGACCAGCTGCAACCAGAAGGATTATAGATGTGAAAGGAATGGAATTTATTTGTCCATTTTCTATGTGTTTCTTCCCAGCCTAGCTGGGCATTACTACAACAAACATTTCTGGTTGCATAACTTTGCACAAAAATAATCTGTTAGCACTTTACCTGGGCCCACGTTCTGTTGCTTCCATCTTTGGGAGCTTTTAATAATTAGGTATGAGATACAAATAGGAAGCCACTTGCCACCCATGAGCAAAATGAAAATGGAAGGTAGTTAACAGTCATGGGGCAAGAGGTATCTTGATATGGCCAGAAGCCAGTGGATAAATGATTCCCCTTTTCTTCCCTCAGGTAAGAAGTTTTAAGATGCATGTCCTAAACTGGCTCCTCAGAATGTCTTGGCAGAACTAAACATCAGCTACCCACAGTAGTTGCCAAATCAATAATTGGCTTCTGATTTTTCTTTCCTATTTTACTTTTAAATACTCCTCCCTAGGATGCTTCTTAAATAGATTCTATGTATGAGGCACTGCTTTTTCTTGGGAGATAGGGGAAATCCAGGCTACAATGATTCTTCAGTGGTCTTGTCTTGTGTTCCTCCACTTATTTCAGGGAACTTAATCTCCTATGGCCAAATGATCTGAATGGGAACTGCCATATTCATCAGTAACGTTGTCTCATTGGCCACCATTGTTGGTCAGGGAATGCGTACAGAACAGAAGATGGGCCTTGTAGAGTACTTTCCTGGTTTTCCTATAGCTGGAGCTATTGGAAAAAATAGACTTCCTTTCTCACCATAGAACTATGAGTAGTTTTTCAGATATTCACATGCACATCCCCCACAACTTGAAGAAATTGGTCTGAGAGAATGAGGCTGACACTAGAGAAGTTTAGAGGGGATATTCTAGAATTCTATACATCAATCATCCCTAACTCTAGTTCTATGCCCTTCCAGTCACTCAACTACATACCACACTGTTGCAATAAGGGTTTTTTGTTGTTGTTGTTGTTGTTTTTCTTCACTTGTAACTTGAAGAAATTCTATATACTTATTGATAACAAATACTTCATGGAAATTACGTTTTTTTAAAAAAATAAACTTCACTTGTATAGCTATGTCTGAAAACCACGATTAGGAAATGTGCACACTTGGGGAAGCAGTGTGGGTGTGGCTATTAAATAACCTACCACTTCTAAATTATGTGCCCTGGAGTAAGTGACTTCACCTGCCCGAGCCTTAATGTTCTCCCTTTTGTCTTTAGTGTTCAGTCCAGGAAAAAAGAAACCACCTTGGGTATTTCTAGCAGAAAGAGATTTAGTACAAGGAATTTGATACTCCCCAAATCATTGTCTGCCCAGAAAGGATAACTATCACTTGCTATCACATTATAAAGTTACTGCTGCTGTTCAAGTATCAGAATGCATCAGAGATCCTCACAGATAAGAACTGCTCTGCATTGTCAAGACCGATCACTGCTGACAGAGCACAAAGTCTGGCCCAACCTGCAAAACTTCACCTCTGTTGAAGCCATCTCTTCTGGAAGAATGCTGTTGACTCTCCTTTATTTTATTTATTTTATTTTATTTTATATTTGGTGCTGGAGATTGAACTCAGGGGCATTCTACCTCTGAGCTATACCCCAACCATATTTTATTTTTATTTTGAAACAGGCTCTCACTAAGTTGAGGAGGCTGGACATGAACCTTTGATCCTCCTGTCTCAGCCTCCCAAGTGATGGGATTACAGGCATGCACCACCACATCCAGTTCTTATTTTTTTTTTGTTGTTTTGTTTTTTTACTTTTTTTTCTTTCTCTTTCTCTCTTTTGTGTGTGTGTGTGTGTGTGTGTGTGTGTGTGTGTGTGTGTGTGTTACTGGGGATGGAACCCAGGGGCATTTTACCTCTGAGCTACACCTCCAGCCTGATTTTTTATTCTTTATTTTGAAGCAGGGTCTCACTGAGTTGCAAGGGCCTCACTAAGTAGTAGCTGAGGCTAGCTAGCTGCAAACTGCAATCCTCCTGTCTCAGACTCTCAAATGCTGGGATTATAAGCATGCACCACCACACCAGGCACTTCTTTTACTTTCTTAAATATATCTTATTTGCAGAATTTAAACTGCATCCAGAAAGCTTCTAGTTCCTTTGATACAGGGAAAAACATAGAAGGGGTGAAAATAAATGTTGACTGACAAGCAATATCAAATATCAGGGATACAGAACTGGGAATGATTAAATGTATGATAAGAACATTCAACTTTTTTCAAAAACAGGTGAAGTGGCATTGCCCTGATGAAAAACTCTTACCTGTTATGCATAATTTTCCTTTAACAATCCTATAGAGCTAGAATAATCAGCCACTTTTACAAACATACAAAAGGCAGACTATTTTTGTGCCATTATATTCTTTTTTTTTTTTTTCTGGTGGTACTGGGGTTCCTGGAAGCCCTTCTACCTCCGGGCTATGCTCCCAGACCTATTTTTGCATTTTTATTTGGAAACAGGGTCTCCTAAGCCAGCGCGCGGGGCTAGCTTCGAACCTGCGCGATCCTCCTGTCTCTGCCTCCCAAGCGCGGGGATTACAAGCGTGCGCCACCACGCCCGGCATGCCATTATATTCTTTATAGCTGTATTAATTTATATAACAGCCATAAGAGATGGATATTATTGTCTCCATTTTACACATAGAGAATCGAGTTTTTAAGAACTACGGAATTTTCTCTAGTTGGCATGACAGAAACAGGTTTTGAACTTAGTGATCTTTAACTTCAAGGTTCATGGTCATTCCTCTGTACCATGATCAATTATAATAGAAATGCAGAGGGCCTCTGGAGTACAAATATATTAATTCTAGTTGGGGAAATTAGGGAAACTTCTTGAGGGAAGCAACATTTAAATCTGGCCGTTTGCAGAATTCAAAGGTGACTGTGGAGAAAGAGAAACCTCCCAGTGAGAACTTCCTGTGGAGGTCAGAGTGGAAGCAGGTGTGCATGGGTCCAGCAGGAAGAAATGTGGCTGTCTGCCAGAGTGTTTAGTCAATGGGCAAATTCTGCCTGACCTTAGCCAACCCAGGAAGTGCTGTGAACTCAGCCCTATATAATGTGGATGCTGGGCACAGAGATGTTATCTTTGATCAATTCCACGCAGTACAGGGCATTGTGGTAGCAAAAGGGATTCATTTTGTCATCCCTAGGGTACAGAAGCCAATTATCTTTAACTGCTGCCCTGGACCACATAACATGCCAGTAAGTATCATTGGGAGCAAAGATTGACAGAATGACATCACCTTGCGTATCCCCCTTTGGCCCTTGCTGGCCAGTTTCCTCAATGCTTTACCAGCATCCAAAAGGACAACGATGAGAGCATGCTGCTCTCAGTCACCAAGGAGAGCCTCCTCAGCGGCAGCTCACTTTGATGCTGAGAACTAGTCAGCCAGAGACAGTTGGATTTCAGGCAGGTGAGCAATGACCTTTTGGAGCCCACAGCAGCCTTTGGGCATTCTGGATGACATGTCCTTGACACATCTGACCTTCAGGAGGAACTCCCAAAAGCATTGGAAGATAAGCAGGTGACTCAGAAAGAGGCAGAGATGGCAAAGTTTGTGGTAGAAAAGGCAGATTCTAGGTTTATCCAGGAGGAGCTCGGAGTTCTCCAGGAGCGGTCCAGCCCCTATCCCCAAGAGAAGACCACATTAAAATTATTTTCAGCACACCCAGTCTCTCTCGCCTTTTTACTGCTCCAAAAACCTAACATCTTCAACTGGTTATTCCAAGGCAACCAGCTGCTCTAGTGACTGTGGCCACACAGGCGATGGCCTGATGGAGCTGTGCAAGCTGCAATGGACATTGCATATGAGCTTGAGGCAAGGTAATCTTGTTCTTCCAGCTGCTGCAGTAAAACCAGCCTGCATGTACCTCCTCAGGCCATCTGCCATGGCCCAAATGATCCTAGACACTACCTTTCCTCTGTCTTCACCCCAGAAGTCACTGTGAAATTTCATGGCTAGCTTAAAGTGAAGGAAGTGAAAGTAAAATTAGTTCAGGGGAAAAAGAAAGGAGAGGGAGAAAGAGGGAGGAAGGAAGGGAGGGAGGGAGGGAGGAATGAAATTCTAGGTAGAGGAGACTAGTGAGGGAAAGCATATCTGCAAAGTGGCGAGTGGTTTGGGGGCTTCAGAATTCAGAGGCACATGATAACATGTCTCAGAGTAAGCTCAACGAGGCCAGTACACCAATGAGGCCAGCAGCTGGGTCAGCCATTGCTCACCACTGTATCCTCCAGGCATAACACAGCACCAGGCACACAGAGGACTTATTTGTTCAGTCAATTGATTGAAAACAAACCTAGAGATATGGTTAGTTAGAGATTTAAAGAGCTTATAATGCTAGGCTGGGTTTGAACTTTATTCCATGGGCAATAAGAAGCCATCTGAGGATTGCAAACAGAACAATCATATGACTGCCTCTGTGAAAACATGTTCCTAGGCAGCCATGTGTAGGAGGTCCTGGAGGAGATAATCAAAGATATATATATAGTGTTTGCGTGTGTGTGTTGTGTGTGTGTGTGTGCTTCAGAGGGAGGATGGGATTGAAACTATTGAACTATATTAAAAATACAGAAACCTAGGTCATCAAATGAGAATGTAGATTATTCTAAAGTGGTGCAAATTGTGGATCAGGTCAAGCATAATAGTGAACTCCTGTAATCCTAGTATTGAGGCAGCTGAGACAGGAGGATTGCAGGTTAGAGACCGGTCTCAGCAACTCAGTGAGACCTCAGTAACTTAGCAAGAATCTGTTTCAAAATAAAACCCGGTCAAAGATATAGCTCAGAAATAAGATATCCCTTGGATCAATCTTCAGTACAAAAACAACAAGTGATTAAGTATAAAAATAGTGCTTTCAAAATAACATGGTCATATGTAAGATGTGAAGTTAGGTAAATTTATTCCACTACTTGTTTCACATAAAAATATAGGAAAAGTTTTATAGAGAAACATTTACTAACATACACTTAACAAATAAAGGATCTCTTAGTAATAAGTTCTTCCTATAAATTTATGTTAAAATAAAAAAAAAATCTTTAGAAAATCTTAGTTGTCAGCCGGGCGTGGTGGCGCATTTTTGTAATCCCCACACTTGGGAGGCTGAGACAGGAGGATCGCACAGGTTCAAAGCCAGCCTCAGCTACTTAGTGAGGCTCTCAGCAACTTAGTGAGACCCTGTTTCCAAATAAAATATAAAAATATGTCTGGGAGTATAGCTTGGAGATAGAAAACCCCTGGGTTCCACCCCCAGTACCACACACACACACACACACACACACACACAAAATCTTAGATGTCTAGACAAATAGTTTATAAATTATTTTTAGATACCCTTATATAAACATGGATTATCTATAAAAAGTGAATATTGCATAACCATCACAATGTCCACTTGACAGCCTTCATCCATGCAGAGCAAAAGTCACTATACTCCCACAGACATGTGTTATGAATGCCTGTCCTGTGTTTGGTTATTTCTCTTTTGTTAGATATCGTAATGAGTTTGGTTTTGCAGAGGTAAATCCCGAAATGAGTCTGTGAAAAGGACTCAAGAAATAGGATTGTTCTTTACAATAGAACACATGGAGCAGGGTGTGATGGTGCACACCTGTAATCCCAGTACTTGGGAGGCTGAGACAGGAAAATCACAGGTTCAAGGCCAGTTTCAGAAACTTAGTGAGATCCTGTTTAAATTTTTTTTTAGTTTTGGTACTGGGGTTCCTGGAAAACCTACCTCCAGGCTACACTCCCAGACCCATTTTGTATTTTTTTATTTGGAAACAGGGTCTCTTAAGCCAGCGAGGCTGACTTCAAACCTGCGTAATCCTCCTGTCTCTGCCTCCCAAGCGCGGGAATTACAGGCGTGGACCACCATGCCCGGCTCCTGTTTTAAATTTAAAATAAAATAAAAAAGGTCTGGAGGTGAAGCTCAGAGGTAGAATGCTCCTGGGTTTAATCCAAGAAAAAAAAATCAGAAGAGAAAGAAAGAAAGAGAGGAAGGGAGGGAGGGAGGGAGGGAAGAAGGAAGGAAGGAAGGAAGGAAGGAAGGAAGGAAGGGAGGAGGGGAGAAGGAAGAGGAGGAGGTTGTTGTCCTTCAGGCTATCCAGTAGGAAAGGGTAGGGGTGAGGAAGAAAAGTGGGAGGAGTAAGAAAAGAAGAGGAGACCATAGGTCTTGAGTAGCATGGTGCAGTGTAGGATGTGGCAGAGGCTCCAAAAACTTGTAGAAATAAAGCTAACTTTCAATGTCTTTAAAATGTCTCAGGGAGCCAGGCGTGGTGGTGCACGCTTATAATCCCAGCGCTTGGGAGGCTGAGATAGGAGGATCGCACATGTTCAAAGCCAGCCTCAGCTACTTAGTGAGGCTCTCAGCAACTTAGCAGACCCTGTTTCCAAAAAAGTATAAATTAAATCTGGGATTGTGGCCCAGAGGTAGAAAAGCCCCTGGGTTCCACACCCAGTATCACAAAAAAAAAAAAAAAAAAAAAGTCTCAGGGAAGCCATCATTCTGTTTCTAGTCTCCACAACAGCAACTATGAGCAGTAAAATGATACGCATTATCTCAAACTACTCAAGGCCTGTTGTTCAACAGAGCTCCAAACAATGAAGTGACCCATGCAAGACAGGACAGTCAGATCACAGCTATTTCACCCATCACTGGACAGCAATATGGCAGATGGCTTCAAGCTGTCCTTGAACCATGAAATGGAAATTCAAGCATATCTTAGCAGGATAAGTTTCACATAGAAGAAAAGTTGACAAAGACACACCAATGACAAATAATCTATCTGAGTACATCTATTGAAAAGAAAAAGCAAGTCAGAGAACTAAATTTCTTATAGCAGCTCCAAATAAACATTATAGTCTCATTGAGACATAGATCTGAAAGTTAAATAGAATTTTAAAATCATTCATTGAAAATTGTAACTAATCCAGTGTATTTCTTTTTTTTTTCTTTTTTTTTTTTTCTGCTGGTCTGGGGGTGGAACCCAGGGACATTCGACCTCCAAGCTATACCCTCTGCCCTATTTTTTATTCTTTTATTTTGAAACAGGGTCTCACTAAGTTCCAGAGGGCCTCACTAAGTAGCTGAGGCTGTCCTCGAACCACAATCCTCCAGTCTCTGCCTCCTAAATGCTGGGGTGACAAGCATGCGCCACCACACCCGGTTCAGTATATTTCTTTAGTAATCAAATAACCAATTGCCTGCTTAGAAAACAAAAATTGATTTTTTTATTTAGAAGCCATATATATATATATATATATATATATATATATATATACACACACACACACACACACACACACACACACACATATCGTGTGTGTGTGTGTGTGTGTGTGTGTGTGTGTGTGTGTGTAACCCAGGGGCTTTTCTACCTCCGGGTTATACTTCCAGACCTATTTTATACTTTATTTGGAAACAGGGTCTCACTAAGTTGCTGAGAGCCTCACTAAGTAGCTGAGGCTGACTTCGAACATATGCGATCCTCCCGTCTCAGCCTCCCAAGCGCTGAGAGTACAAGCGTGCACCACCACACTGGCTAGAAGCCCTATATTATGCCAAAGGATTCAAAAGGTATAAACTGTTAAAATTGGAATCCTATAGCCCTTCGTGGGTGCCTTTCGTCGAATATATCATAAGTTGTGACCTGTGACATTATTATACATGTACTTATATTTAACCCTTCCTGTGTATTAGTGTTCAGCTTTGCATTCTTTCAAGCTACTTTGTGAATAGAATATAGTGAGTATGTACTGAACTGAATTTATAGTCTACCTGGAATTAATAATATATAATGATAAGAGTTAAATATAAATTATATTAGTAATTTGGTTTGCTTTGAAAAGGGTAGAAATGCATTTATGAAACTCTAGACTTGTTATTTTTATTACTAAATTTAAGTGATGAAAATGAAATAACTTGTCTAAGTATTTTGGTGACTATCCTTCCAATCTATTTTACCTGAACGCTTGTTTTATTATTAAGATCACACGTTATATATTCTATTTGATATCCTGCTGTATAGCATATATCTATAGGTGTTTCCCCACCATATATGAGAACCCAAGGTAAGTCCACAGGAACATAGGAAAGCATTTCCTGAATTAGAGTAGGGTGATGTTTCTCAAGTTGTGGATGATGGTTAATAACAGATTCATATGTTAGACACAGAGGATTAAAGTATAAAGTCCTTTGGGAGATTAGTTACACATATATTCTATGGACAGGAAAATAAAGTCCACCCATGTTTGAGGCACTGACCAAGAAACACAGAATATTTTATGTGTCACCAGGTGTAGGACACACACAAAAATAACAACAGATGTCAGGGGCTAGGTGATTCCAGCTGCTTTTGGTTCACAAGTGCTTTGTGTAACAGCTGTTTACAGTTCCTGGCCCTCTCTTTTCTTGACTGCTTCACTCCAGGGCACTCAGCATGTTTGCTCTCCCTCTCCTCCCGCTCAGCTTGGCCTCTTTCTGCTTTGTATTCTGGAATCACGTCTGGGGTTAGGAAACCAAAGGTCTTATTTCAATGTATGATCGTATTTTATTTGCTCAAGGCCCCTTCTACACTTCCTGGGATGAAGTTCCAAGTGGAATCTGTTTGTTGATTAATATTTACTTCTGAGTCTAAATGCTTGCCCTTTCCCTGGGCTAAGAAAAGTTTCCATTTTTCATCTCTGGAGCAAGTTCTGGGATGTTCCAAAGAGAGCAAGATTTTTTATTTTTTATTTTTGGTGCTACTGGGGTTCCCCTTCTACTTCCGGGCTACATTCCCAGACCTACTTTTTATATTTTTTTATTTGGAAATAAGGTCTCTTAAGCCAGCACAGCTGGCTTCAAACCTGTGTGATCCTCCTGTCTCCGCCTCCCAAGCACAGGGATTACAAGCGTGAGGCACCACGCCCGGCGAAAGAGAGCAAGATTTAATCTGCTCACATCTGGTCCCCACTACAGAAACACTCAACTGTTAGGGGTTCATCTCCATGGATAGTATTTTGCTCCCTGTTCCTAGCTGCCACCAAAGTTATTCACTGGGCTTTGTTGCTAAGGAGCCATCCCTAGAGAGTGTGGCCCTAGAGATGATTTAAGGTCCTTCCTCCCCATCCCCCTTGCTTCTAGCCTCAGTGATGTGAGAACCTTTGCTCGCTCACTCATGCGCGCGCGCGCTGTCTCTCTCTCTCTCTCTCTCTCTCTCTCTCTCTCTCTCTCTCTCTCTCTCTTCTCTCTCTTCCCTTTCTGCTGCCATACCCTGAGCTCCACAGACTTGGCCTGACATAGACTGAAACTCTTAAATCTCCAAAAACTGTGAGCAAGTAAATCTTCTTTTCTCTAAGTCTTATGGTCAGGCTTATTGGGTAACAAGAGTGAGACAGCCATGCATGGTGGCACACACTTGTAATCTCAGCATTCAGGAGGTGGAAACTGGAGGATCGCAGTTGGCAGACAGCCTCAGCTACTTAGCAAGGCCCTTCGCAACTAAGTGAGACCCTGTTTCAAAAACTAAAAAGACTAAAAAATAGTGTTGGGGGGTGTAGCTCGGAGGTACAATGCCCCTGGGTTCCATCCCCAGTACCGCAAGAAAAGAGAGAGAGAGAGAGAGAGAGAGAGAGAGAGAGAGAGAGAGAGAGAGAGAGACTGTTGACTGAAACAGAAGTTGGTACTGGGAGTGGGGTCACTGCTGTATCTAAGTCTGATCATGTGTGTTTTTTTTTTTTTTTTTTTGTGGTACTGGGGTTCCTGGAAGCCTTTCTACCTCCGGGCTACACTCCCAGACCTACTTTATATTTTTGAAACAGGGTCTCTTAAGCCAGCGCGGCTGGCTACAAACCTGCGCGATTCTCCTGTCTCTGCCTCCCAAGCACGGGGATTACAAGCGTGAGCCACCACGCCCGGCTTGATCATGTGTTTTGTGTCTTTAGAACTGGCTTGTGAGTGAAAGTTGGAAAGGCCAAAATGCAGATACAGAGGCAGATGGTAGAGACTGCTCAGGAGATTTCTGAGGGCTAAAGGGGCTCTATAAGAAAATGGATTCGAGGCCACATGTGTTACATTCTGGCAAATAACTTAGTGGCATTTTGCCCATGTCTCAAAACTTTGTATGAGGCTAAATTTAGAGATGATGGACTAATTAAGCCAGTGGAAGAAATTTCAAAAAAATCAAAGTATCCAAAATGCATTTTAAGGATATTGATATCTATGTTTGGCAAATTGTACAATGAATTTTAGAAATAGAAAGTAGAGAGACTTTATAGATTTCCAGTTTGGCCAGAAAGGCATGTGTAAAATTGGGGTCCCGAAATATGATGTTATGGAAGAAAGTGAGATGACTGAAGAGAAGTCAAATGCTTTGCTTAGAAATAAAGAAAGGAGCCGGGCGTGGTGGCGCACGCTTGTAATCCCAGCATTCGGGAGGCTGAGACATGGAGGATCGCGGTTCGCGGACAGCCTCAGCTACTTAGTGAGGCCCTCTGCAACTCAGTGAGACCCGGTTTCAAAATAAAGAATAAAAAATAGGGCAGGGGGTGTAGCCCGGAGGTCAAATGCCCCTGGGTTCCATCCCCAGACCCGCAAAAAAAAAAAAAAAAAAAAAAAGCCGGGCGTGGTGGCGCAAGCTTGTAATCCCTGCGCTTGGGAGGCAGAAACAGGAGGATTCGCTCCAGTTCGAAGCCAGCCGCATGCGCTGGCTTAGGAGACCCTGTTTCCAAAAAATGTAAAAATAGGTCTGGGAGTGTAGCCCGGAGGTAGAAGGGCTTCCAGGAACCCCAGTACCACCAAAAAAAGAAAGAAAGAAATAAAGAAAGGAGCCAGGCATATGACACATGCTTGCAATTCCAGTACTTGGGAGGATAAGACAGGAGGTCTTAGCCTGTCTTAGCCTCTTGCAGGTTTGAGGATAGCCTCGGCAAGTAATGAGACTCTCATCAACTTAGTAAGAACCTGTTTCCATATAAAAATAAAATAGCGCTGGTGGTGTATCTTGGAGGTAGAATGCCCCTGGGCTCAATCCTTAGTAACACACACACACACACACACACACACACACACACACACACGAAGAAGGAATGTCAGGGCAGTCGATATCCTTGGAAAGGCAAGGCCCAGTGGCACCCATAATAGTGGCAGGACTAGCCAGTGGTTGTGATGGAGGCAGGCCCAGCAGCAATGATTATATAGAGTATAACTACCTGACCTGTTGGAAGTTGATCTCAGTAGGCATGTAACTCTGGCTTTGCTGGATAAAAGGGGGCATGGGATCTTCCTCCCAGATTTCAAAAGAAGGTCTGGGAAGCCAGGCAATGTGTGACAGGGTTAGAATTCCTGCAAGCAGACTTAAATGGGGCAATTTGTGACACTCTGAGGGTGAAGCCAAGGTTGTAAGGAAAGCCCTTGAGATTTAAAAGTGTCAGAATCATGGAATTACCATGACAAAAGATTGTAAGCTATGAGCTATGGAGCCAGGCTAGAAAAGCCAGTATGCCACCAATTGCCTGACAAGGACTAAACCACTGAAATCTCCAAAGACTATGAGCAAATACTTCCTTCCTCTAAGTTGTGTGGGCAGGCTTATTGGGTCAAAGCAGTGAGAATGTTGACTAAAACATAAACATACAAGCATATAGCATTTGGTGTGAATCCCTTCAATCCCTCCCTGCCCCATACATGTTAGAGTTTGGTAGTAATATCTCCATGTATGGAAATAGCATTATTTGAGCTGTTTCCTTCATCAAGCCTCCTTTTTCCCCTCCTTTTTCTCCCCTAGTCCCCTTCTACTATTCAACTGGTCTCTATCTTCATTTATCTGAAGTCCCTTTTGTTTCTTATTTTCCCTCTAGCTTCCACATGAGAGAAAACACAAATGACCCTTGACTCTTTGAGACTAGTTGATCTCACTTAGCATAATATTCTTTAGTTCCACCCATTTTCCTGCAAATGACATAATTTGTTCTTTATGGCTGAATAAAATTCCACTATGTGTATATACTATATTTTCTTTATCTATTCATCTGTTGATGGACAACTGGTTAGGTTCTATAATTTGGCTACTGTGAATTGTGCTACTATAAACATGGGTATGCATGTATCACTATAGTGTTCTGATTAATTATTTTGGAAAGATTCTGGGGAGTGGTTTAGCAGGCAGGCCATCATTTTTTAAAACAAGTCTACCCCCCAAGTAATGTGTCTGGTCTTCACAGGTTCCCGCCTTCAAAACTGTGGGACAGCAGTTTGGCCCTTCTCTCCATCAACCGGGGTCTTGGAGAAAAGCTCATGTGTTTGGTTCTAACTTTGCTCAACAGTGCTTCCCCTGAGGGCCCTGCACAGCCACTCATTTTTAAGAGTGGTTGCATGCATCAAGTGGGATTCCCTCTGACTTGGGGAAGCTTCTCTCACTCTGCCAGCCCTTTTAGAATCATCCTGCTACATCAGGGACTACTGGGCCTGCAAACCAGAGTAAGTCTCACAATCTACCTGAGCAGTCATAGTCTCAAGACATTGTCCTTTTTTGCAGGAACATCCTCACCAGTGCAGGTATTAGGATCTGCTTTAAGTCAAATGCCAGTTTCAGAAACTGACTCTCAAAGTGATGATGTCACTTTGAGACTTAGGTTAAGTGGCAGTGTTGCTTAGGAGGAGGAAAAAGTGTTTATATTAACTACATTTACTCAGCTCCCAGAATGAGACATACTCTCCATATAACTTATTTTGTTTTAATCAGTATAGTAACCGTGCAAAAGCAGATATTTACTTGTTCCTAATCACAGGTAAATAGAAGCTAAGACAGACCGAGTGCCTTCCCCAAAGATACAAAGCTAGTAAATGTTAAAACTGAAGTTCAAACCCAAGGCTGATATGACTCCAAACCCTTACTCAATCACCATGTTGACAGCCTCCCTCAGAGAAAACATTTAGATCCACTCCACTGCAGTAATGGCACAGGTCACGTTATTGTTAAACAGCTTATCTGGAAAGTGCACTCTGAGGTCAATGATTTACAGAGTCCACCTAAATGGAGGCACATCGGCAGGTCAGGAAAGGATAAGTCAAATTATGACATGGTTGTTGCCTTGAAGTTGCAGAAATGAAATCAAACTGAATAATAAACAAAAAATTCAAAGACAGCATTTAGACAGCAAGAATGCAAGAGATACTTCAAATGACATTTACAGATCACTTTTTATGTATCAGGTCCTGTTCCAAGCACTTTAACAAAAGCTTTAGCTTATTGTGGTGAAAAATACATAAAATTTATCATTTTTAAGTGTATAGTCCAGCAACATTATATTCATATTGCCATGTCCCATACCTGCTATTTATTTATTTATTTATTTATACTGAGGATTGAGCCCAGAGACATTCTGCCTCCAAGCTACATCTCCAGCCCCCACCATTTTCTTAATTTTTTGGTTTTGAAATAGGGTCTTATTAGGTTGCTGAGAGTCTCACTATATTGCTGAGGCTGTCCTCAAAGCCTCCCAAGTAAGGGAGTTATAGGCATGTGCCACCATGCCCAGGCCTATCTAGAATTTTGTAATTATTCCATACTGACTTTTTTTTTTTTTAAGCCGGGCATGGTGGTGTACGCTTGTAATCCCAGCATTCGGGAGGCTGAGACTGGAGGATCGTGGTTCACCGACAGCCTCAGCTACTTAGTGAGGCCCATTGCAACTCAGTGAGACCTGGTTTCAGAATAAAGAATAAAAAATAGGCCAGGGGGTGTAGCTCGGAGGTCAAATGCCCCTGGATTTCATCCCTGGACCCACAAATAAAAAAATTTTTTTTAGTGTATGCTACTGAGGAGTGGACCTGGAGCAGTCTATATCTGAGCTATACCTCCAGCCTTGTTTTATTTTGCATTTTAAAACAGGTCCTTGCTAAATTACCATATGCTGGTCTCAAACCTGCAAACCTCCCATTTCAGCCTCTCAAGTACTGGGATTACAAGCATGCACTACTGTGCCCAGCTCCCATACCAAAATTCTATACCTCTTCGAAAATAATTTCCAGTTTCCTGTAGCCTCTGCTTGCCAGTGTTTACTTTCTGTCTTCAAGCATTTGAATAGTCTAGATACATAATATAAGTTGAATCATAGAATATGTGTCCTTTGTATCTGGCCTATTTCAGTTAGCATAATGCCTTTGAGGTTCATTCATGTTGTAGCATGTGTCATAATTTTATTCCTTTATGCAGAGGAATTCCTTTTTAAGAAAGAATTCATGGGGCTGAGGATATGGCTCAGTAGTAGAACACTTGCTTTCCTAGTATGTATGAGATTTAAGCCCTAGCCCCACAAACAAAAGGAATTCATTGATGAATGGATGAATAAGCAAAATGTCATATATACATACAATTTTCTTTATCCATTCAGCAACTGATGAATATGTAGGTTATTCCAAGTACTTTTATAAGAATTAAACTGTGAGATTACTATTATCCCCATTTTCAGATGAAGAAGCTGATGCTGAGATGGATTAAAGAACTAGCCCAAGATGAGCTTGATGGTGTATACCTATAATCCCAGGACTTGAGAGCCTGAGATAACAGGATCCCCAGTTCAAGACCAAGAGCAGGAAATTAGCAAGATCCCATTTCAAAATAAAAATAAAATAGGGCTGAGAGTGTAGCTTGGAGGTAAAATGCCTCTGGCTTCAATCACCACGTACACACACACACACACACACACACACACACACACCACGCCCAATAAATGGTGAATTTGAATTCATGTTGTAAGTCTTTTAACCACTGGGCTCTGGTATCTTTCTCTATTTTTAAGTGAGAGCTATGAGAAACTAAATTCTTTATGTTGTAAGGATGAGGCAATCCCACAGGCTGGATTGGAATAGGAGCTCTTCACGGGGGCTGGGACTCTGGTTCTGCCCATTAAAAGACATGAAAGATTTAAATAGGCCGGGCGTGGTGGCGTACACTTGTAATCCCAGCACTTGGGAGGCTGAGACAAGAGGATCGAACAGGTTCGAAGCCAGCCTCAGCTACTTAGTGAGGCTCTCAGCAACTTAGTGAGACCTGTTTCCAAATAAAGTATAAAATCGCTCTGGGAGGATAGCCTAGAGGTAGAAAGCCCCTGGGTTCCACCCCCAGTACCACCAAAAAGAAAAATATAAAAAGGAAAAAGAAAAAGAAAGAAAGAAAGGAAGGAAGAAAGAAGGAAAGAAAGAAAAGATTTCAATAGATGACAGGCTGCAAGAGCCCTGGTAGGAGAGGGTGGAACAAGACTTGCTTTGAGAGAAAGGATTATGTAAGGGCCTGCAGGACCAGCTACTTCCCACAAAGGAAATTATGTGCCTGGTAGAACACCTGCTTAAAGAAAATAAGGTGAGCAATTACTCAAGCACCTCCCCACAGCCTGCCCAGCCACAAACAGCCTGGTCAGGACTGTACTGCCTTAAAATCAGCTATTGAGTACAGCAGACCAAAAGGATTTTAAAGACTGAACATCCGTTTTCTCCCAATCTTGCCTATATACTTAACTTTTTAATCAAATGGCATTTTAAGTGCCCTCAGAGGCTTGGCTACTTAAGGAAACGTGCCATTTCTTTTTAAGTAGTGTGGATTACAGGCCATCTCTGTTTCCTCATTTGCATTTCCTCATTTATATTTGCATCATTAATGGGTACTGTCTGATCACAATCTGTCTTTCCTCTGTTTTACCTTAGTGTGATTCTTCCTGCTAAAATCTGAGTATGTAAGTCAGACATGGTGGCCCACCTTGTAATCCCGGTGCTTGGGAGGCTGAGACAGGAGGATCATACAGGTTTGAAGCCAGCCTCAACTACTTAGTGAGGCTCTCAGCAACTTAGTGAGACCCTGTTTCCAAATATAGTATAAAATAGGGCTGGGACTACAACCCAGAGGTAGAAAAGCCCCTGGGTCCCACCCTCAGTACCACACACACAAAAAAAATAAATAAATAAAATCTGAGTATGTAAAGATAACAAGAACAGTTCAGAATTATACTAGACCCACCAGTATCCAAATGATAGCACTTAGGCTTTCAGATAGAGCTCCTCGAAAGCAAAACATATTTTATATCACAGTGCCCTCAGGACCTAGCACTGTCATGCAAGACTTGAATGCACACTTGGAATGGCATGGAACCTAAAGGCAGGGACTGGTTGAAATAAAAAAAGCAACTTCCTCATTTAGACTTGGCCACTCTGGCAATGTGACACCAGCACAATGTTTAAATGTGCTGGACATCAAGATCTTTATTTGAAAAAAAAAAAGAAAGAAAGAAAGAAAGAAAAATTGTGATGCCTGTTTGTGCCCTTTTCTTTTTCATCTCATTCTTCTTCAAATTAGGTACTTTTGCCTGAAAGAGGACATACTGACCTAATGGAAAACCTACCCCCCAGTCAAACACAGCTGCTGTTGTTTCGCTAAATTCCCAGCTTCAAGGAGAAGAGGGAGACAACCACATCAAAAGAAGGTTAGTGACTCACTACTGCGGTCCACTCTGCAAAGGTGGACAAAACAGTATGGGGTAGGGGGAACGGGTGGTTATTGTTTAACAGGTATAGAATTTCAGTTTGGGATGATGAAAAGTCCTGATAATAGATATTGGTTGTGATTTCACAACAATGTGAATGAACTTTCTTTCTTTTTTTTTTTTTTGGTGGTACTGGGGTTCCTGGAAGCCCTTCTATCTCCGGGCTACACTCCCAGACCTATTTTTACATTTTTATTTGGAAACAGGGTCTCCTAAGCCAGCGCGCGGGGCTGGCTTCGAACCTGCGCGATCCTCCTGTTTCTGCCTCCCAAGCGCAGGGATTACAAGCGTGCGCCACCATGCCCGGCGTGAATGAACTTTCTGTCACTGAACTGTACATTTAAAAATGGTTAAAACAATAATATATATATATATATATATATATATATATATTGCATTACTGAGGAACGAACCCAAGAGCATTCTACCTCCAAGCTATACCCCCTGCCCTATTTTTTATTCTTTATTTTGAAACAGGGTCTCACTGAGTTGCAAAGGGCCTCACTAAGTAGCTGAGTTGTCCGTGTACCGTGATCCTCCTGTCTCAGCCTCCTGAATGCTGAGGTTACAAATGTGTGCCACCATGCCAGGTTTACATTTTATATAATATATAACATAAATGTTATGTTACCAAATGCTATGGGATATCCAACTCTACATATATCCTGAATTTTTAGGGGATCAATATACGGATTATTAATACAATCCTTGTATAAAACACAATAACTAGAGTTATTCTAAGCTGTATCAAGGTGCTTTCTTAGGGACTGATTAGCTGCTTAAGACATGATTTGGCACAAAAAGATGAAACCGTCCATAGAACACAGTCTCCCTTTGCCTCTCCCTTCCTCCCTCTCTCCCTCCACTCCCTCTGCTTCTCTCTCAAATCTTACTGGGAAACAGCATTGCAGAGGTGGAAGTTGAGAGGATGCACACAGATCTGCCATGATGCAGTAACCATGAGGGCCAGGAGGGAAGAGATGAGAAAGGGTGGTTGAGGAGTCAGAGCAACACTAGTTACTGTCAGAAAACAGAGCCTGCGTGGTGGCGCACACTTGTAATCCTCGCGCTTGGGAGGCAGAGACAGAAGGATAGCATAGGTTCGAAGCCCCTCGCTGGCTTAAGAGACCCTGTTTCCAAATAAAAATTAAAAAAGAAAAAGGTCTGGGAGTATAGCCCAGAAGTAGAAGGGTTCCATCTTCAGTACCACCAAGAAAACAGAAACTATAAGAAGCAGGCACTATAAGTAAGAGACAGGGGAGAGGCGAAGAAGAACAGTTAGGTAGGAGGATTAAGTTCCAGGTTCTAAAGCAGAGTAAGGTGGCAACGATTTCTTTTCTTTTGTTTTCTTTTCTTTTCTTTTCTTTTCTTTTCTTTTTTAGTGGTGGTGGTGACGGGGTCGGGGCGGAGGGAGGCTGGGAATTGAACCCGGGGCATTCTACCGCCAAACTATACCCCGATCTCTTTTTCTTTTTCTTTTTTTATTTCGAAATAGGGTGCCACTTGTGCCAGTACTGGGAAATGGCTTCAAAATGTATTTGAAAATAGCTTTTGGTATTAATGTGCTGGTATTGGAAAATGACTTTGGTATTAATGTATTGGAAAATTAATTTGGTATTAATGTATCAAAAATTAGTTTCAAAATGTAAAAAGTAGTGAGGGCCTGGTTACTGCCAGGCACGCAGGCAGCTGTTATAATGAAGAGTTCCCTCACTAAAAGTAATTAGCAAGTAGACAGAAGAATTGGGACATAGCACCTTCAAATTCTGAAAACAGGTTTTCATAATAAGTAACTTATAGCAGATAGGCTAGACTACCCCAGGAATGTAGGAGGAGGGTACAGGGCTCTGTCCAGAGGGGACAGATACCATGTGACCCCTGACTTTGTTAATCATTCTGGTCCTAACAAAAAAACCTAGGCCTACGCCTGCATCGAGGCTTTGGGGACCGAGCAAAAATCCCCATAATCATAATCCCCATAATAAAAAAAGGGGGCCTGGATGGAGTTAATGGGTGGCTCACACCTAGGTCAGAAGATTATTGGTTGAGCAAGATGAAGGATAATGTGTCTTAATAAAAATTGTTCTGTATCCAAAGCTCCAGTAACTTGTTTTCAAGTTACTCCCCTACACTCTCCCCCTTTTGAGTGTAAGGCTTTGTTAACTCTGTTCTTTCTCTCTTTGTAATAATAAAATTGCTTAAGCGTATAGCAAAAAAAAGAGTTGGGGCTATTCTTTTCTAAGATAGCTAAGAACAAGAACCTGTGGTAACATCTCACACTGTTACAGCTTCGGAGCCCAACAGGGCACCTTAACACGTTTTCACTGTAACAACACTAAGTTGCTGAGGTTGGCTTTGAACCTGTGATTCTCCTGTCTTAGTTTCCTAATTATGGAGATTCCAGGCATGCACCAACATGCCTGGTTATAACAATTTGTTATATATTTTAATAAAGAACCTGAATAAAAGAGTGGGAAGTCTTCCGATACAAAGAACTGATAAATATTTAAAGAGATGGGCATGCTAATTATCCTAGATTGATCATTTTCCATTGTGTACATGTATCGAGTTACCTTAGTGTGCCCCATAAATAGGTACAATTTTTGTGTTAATTAAAAACATAAGTAAATAAATGTTTTAGAAAGTATACTGTAAACTGTATTTATTATAGTAGATTTAGCTGTTTACCAAACTTTGAACTTCATAAGGAAAGAGTTTTTCATGCTTCTTTATAGTCCTTTCTTATGATAGCATTTAAAGGCATATCATAAGAAATTCACATAGATTTTTTTGTTTTTGTTTTTGTTTTTTGTTTGTTTGTTTGTTGTTTGGTGGTACTGGAGGTATAACCCAGAGGCTTTCTACCTCCGGGCTATACTCCCAGACCTATTTTATATTTTATTTGGAAACAGGGTCTCACTAAGTTGCTGAGAGCCTCACTAAGTAGCTGAGACTGGCTTCGAGCCTGTGCAATCCTCCTGTCTCAGCCTCCCAAGCGCAGGGATTACAAGTGTGTGCTACCACACCCAACCACATAGATGTTTTGAAAACATGAATTTGAGAATGTTACTTAAAAGATGCACTGTGAGACAGGCATGGTAGAGCACACCTGTAATCCCAATACTTGAGAGGCTGAGACAGGAGGATCACAGGTTTGAAGACAGCCTTAGCAACATAGTGAGACATTCAATAACTTAGTGAGACCCTGCTTCAGAATAAAAAATAAAATAAGGCTGGGGTTATAACTTGGAGGTAGAATACCCCTGGGTTCAATCCCTAGTACCAAAAAAAAAAGATGCACTGTGGACTTTTTTTTTTATTACATGGGATTTAATGGAGGAAGAAAGGAAGATGGAAGGAAGGAAGGAAAGAAGGATGGATTAGTTGCATAAGTAGCTAGACCCCAGGAGGAACAATCAAGTAAAGAGTAGCTGAATAAGGTTAGCAGAGAAGAGTCCTACGTGAGGTTCCTGAAGGCCTGCTGTTCCCAGTATGATCTCTACACAGCCCATGAACTCTCATTTCCTGTGTACTGATATTTAAGGTATTCATTCATTTCTATGCATAATATTGCTACACAGACAAATTCACCATACCACACATTGCCCAGACAGATGTCTTTGATGTTACTTATTCCATTTGTAGGGAGTTCTTCAGCTTGAGAGGCATATGAAACACAACACAGAGAAATGCAATAAAAATGAACAATGAGGCTGAGGATGTAGCTCAGTGGCAGAGCACTTACCTATTATGCATGAGGACCTAGGTTCCATCAGAGTACTGAAAAAACACACAATAGTTGTGAATGTAATCTATTGGAGGCTTCGCTAAGATTAGGGTGAGTTAACTGGAAGACAAAGTAGCTGAGATTACTTTGGTAGAAGAAATGGCTTTAGTAAGACTTATAACAATCACCACTACTCTATTGCAGGGCTAACCGGAAATGTTGGAAGGTAAAAGATTTCAGTCTTAGTCTGTTCCCTCAGGAGCAGAACCTGAGACAAGGGCTGGGAGTGGGCAGATGCTGTAGGAATGTAATCCTGGCAGTATAAAGCAAGGAATGAATGAAAGGGAAGAAGAGAAAACCAATCCAATAGGGCATTGCCCCTATTGCTCCTATGGGCTGGTTACTTCCACAGGGACTGATTACTTTTAAAAATCTTTTGAGAAACTGGCAGGTACAGTGAGTAGTCTGAGAAACACATACATACATACATACATACATACATGCATGCATGCATATATATTTTATTGAAAATCATGGTGAAATATGCCTCAAAGCTATCCACTCCATGAAAGAAAAAAAAAAAAAGCTTTTACACACACACATTCTTATTCTCCTTTGGACAGAGGTTCCCAGTCCAGTCACCATTTCAGCATCAGAGAAGCCCTGGCAGCGACGCTGAAGCTGGAGGGAGGCTTTGACTCTGATGGCACAGTTGGACCAGCAGGTCAAGAGGACCTGAGATGTATATAACAGGTGTTTGAGAAAGTGATATTTGTTCTTATTCCAACCAGGCCTCTACTGATATAGGTTCTTTAAAGAAAGGTTAAAGGAAGACCCCACTACTTAAATACCACGGCCCTCAATTCCCACTATCTAGAACTTTTTTCTTCAATACAAATGCTCTGTCTAGTTTAAACTCATTCCCTAAAAAATGTAGTAACATGAGAAAGCAAAAAACCATAAGGGTAGCACATTGTTCAGACATGTTTGTATTAAGAAACATTTATTGTATCATTATTGTGAAAATGTAGGGAAGCCATACTTTTGAAGGGTGGTCACACCTTTAAGATTATGCCTTTTTCAGTCAGGCATGCTTGTAATCTCAGTACTTAGAGGCTGAGACAGGAAGATCGCAGGTTCAAGGCCAGCCTCAGCAAGTAATGAGACTCTCATCAACCTAGTGAGACCCTGTTTCAAAGTAAAAATAAAAGAATGCCCTTGGGTTCAGTCCCCAGTACCCCCCCACCCAACATGGCCTTTTTCCTAAAAAAGAAAAGGATAATACTTTTCAATGTGATAGCATCCTTATGTCGGGATAGGGGAGGTAGTATGGCAAAAGCTATATGGACAGTAAATGTTAATACATGATAGCTTTTATTATTTAAATAGATTTTGTTTTTAAATTCTAAGTTTCATTAATTCTAATTTTAAATTCTAAGCTTTTTAAACTGTAAGTTATGCTGGCTGCTCTGAAAAGCCATCTTTGCTTTGTTTCCCCGTTCAGCTCCCGGCTCTTTGCAGCCACCTCCGCCGCCGCTGACCCGGGCAGCTTTCTCGCCAGTCTCTCAACCCTCGCTTTCTTTCTATCCGGCTTCTTCTTCTACCTGGTGTGCCCCGCCCTCGCTTTCTTTCTATCCAGCTTCTTCTTCTACCTGGCGTGCCCCGCCAGGTCAGACGCGGCGGTGGACACCAGCTCCGAGATCACCACCAAGGACTTAAAGGAGAAGAAGGAAGTTGTGGAGGAGGCAGAGAAGAGAAGAGACGCCCCTGCTCATGGGAATGCCATGAGGAGATGGGGAACAGGAGGCTGACAGTGAGGTTGGTGAAGGAGAGGAATAAGGTGGAGAGGAAGAGGAGGAGGAGGGTGACGGGGAGGAAGAGGCTGGAATGAAGATGAGGAGACCGAGGCGGCTATGTGCAAGCGGGCAGCTGAAGATGATGAGGGTGAAGGTGTTGATACCAAGAAGCAGAAGATCGATGAGGAGGACTAGACAGCATAAAGGAAAAGTTAAACTAAAAAAGCTGCCGTGAGCTACCTCCACTTCCCGTCTCAGACTCTAAACGTGGTCTCCTTTGAGTAGAGGCTCGCCCGCCCACCATGGGCAGAGCCACCGCAGATGATCCCCACAACGTGAATTTGCAACAGGGGAGGAAAAAAAGAACCAAAATTTCCAAGGCTCTTTATTCCTTAAAAGTACTTTTAAAAAGGAAAATGTGTTTGTATTTTTTATTTACATTTTATATTTTTGTACATATTGTTAGGGTCAGCCATTTTTAATTATCTCGGATGACCAAACTAGCCTTTGGAGTGTTCTCTGTTCTACTTCTGACTCTACTTGTGGTGTGACTATGTTCATTATAATCTCAAAGGAGAAAAAAAAAAAACTTGTTAAAAATAAAGCAAAAACAACAAAAACAATCTTATCCCAAGCATTTCAGTAACTTTTTTTGTGTATGTGCTAGCTGTACTATAAGTAGCTGGTTTGTATGAGATGGTTAAAAAGGCAAAAGATAAAAGGGTTCTTTTTTTTTTCCTTTTTTTTTTCTATGAAGTTGCTATTTATTTATTTATTTATTTATTTATTTATTGGCCTGTTTGATATATGTGTAAAATGATGTTGTCCACAATAAACCAAAATTTTATTTTGCTAAGTTGTTCTAACAAAAAAATAAATAAATAAATTATAAGTTATATGTAAAGCAATGATCATAAATCCCAAATTTTAATAGTTTGTGTTTTTTAAATTCTAAGAGTTAAAAAAATCAGCTCACATTTTAAGTTTTGTTTGTTTGTTTGTTTGGTATTGGTGACTGAACAGAGAGGCATTCTACCTCCAAGCTATGCCCTCAGCCCTTTTGTTTTTTATTTTGAAACAGGGTCTCCCTAAGTTGTTGAGGTTCTCACTAAGTTGCTAAAGCTGGCCTCAACCCTGCAATTCTCATGTTTCAGCCTTCAAATACTGGGATTATAGACACGGGCCACCACCCATAGCTTATTTTTAGAAGCTTGTATTGAGAAACTTGGGGCCACTGCATTTTGAGATAATCATAAGAATAGCAGCATTGGAGAACTTGAAGACTTCCGTCATAATGCACATTTCAGTTTCCGTCAGAAAACAGTGATGTTGAGAGGTGTCTGGTGAGTTATGGTTTATCCAGTGAAGCAAGCTTTGCCCTTTGTACTTTGTAGTGTCTGACACAGTCATTTTAGCTTGTCACCCCATGGGACAAAGTTCATGCCTTTTATTTTAGCAAAGCCTCTTTTCACAGTCCATTAAAACAAATACATGTACAAATATAAGACCTACCAATATTAAACAGAAATGGATGGAGCTGAAGAAATAAATCTATTATTAGAGACATAAATACCTCTCCAAAACTGATTGAACAGCTAGACAGAAGATTATCAAGGACACAGAAAAACTCAACACCATCATTCAACAACATCTAAAACATAGAAAACTACAATAAAAAACTATAGGACACAAATTCTGTTCAAGAACCCATGAGACATATACCAAAATTGACTGTATCCTGAGCCAGGAGACAAACCTAAAAAATTTTAAAAGAACTAAAATTATACAAGCATGATCTCAAGAAACAATAGAGTCAAACTAGAAAACAAAACATAAAATTAAGAAAATCTCCAACAGTAAGAACTAAACATGCTTTCATGTAATTTATAAGTCAAAGAGAAAATCTCAAGAGAAATAAAAATTTCATTGGACTGAATAAAAATGAAATTATCCAGTTATAGTCCATATATAAAGCAACACTGAGAGGGAATTTAATGAGACCAGTTGCATATATTAATGCATAAAAATGATTACAGGGTGTGGTGTCACAACTTAGTAATGCCCTCTGAAGTTGCATATATTAAAAATGATTACAGGGTGTGGTGTTACAACTTAGTAAGGCCCTCTGAAACTTATTGAGACCCTGCAAAATAAATAATTAAAAAATAAGAGTAGGGGTAGAGCTCAGAGGTAGAATACCCCTGAGTTCAATCCCCAGTAACACACACAAAAAAGAAAGAGAGAAAAAAGAAAGAAAAAAAGAAAGAAAGAAAGATCCCACATCAATTATCTAAATCTCTACCTTGAGAACCTAGAACAAGGGGATTAAAATAAATCTAAAGTATGCAGAAGGGAAGAAATAATAATAAAAGCTGAAATCAGTGAAATAAAAAAACAACAGTAAAACCCAAAGAAACAAGAACTGGTTCTTTAAAAAAATAAAAATGACAAACTTCTAATAAGACTGAAAAAAATAGAAAAAGCAGAAATTATTCATATCAATAATGATACAAAATATCATGACATACCTTACAAATCTCAAAGAGACAAAAGAAAATACAACATACATAACTAATAATGATATATAAATTTTACAACATAGATGAAATGGACCAATTCCTAAAAACACACAATCTATTGTAAGTTATAAAATGGAAATAAATAAAAATTTGAATAGAAACTATTAAGGAAATTGGATTTGTAGTCTCAAAAACTTCCAAAAATGAAATCTTCTGGTCCAAATTCTTTCACTGAAAAATTTTACCAAACATTTAAAGAAGTTCTTTACAATTCTATATAATTTCTTACAGAAAATAAGAGGCAGAGATAATTTCCTATCCATTTTGGAAAGATAGTATTTTCCTAATATCAAAAACAGATAAATACAGTACAGAAAAAAGCCTAATGAATATCAACACAAAAATGTTTAACAAAATATTGTGAAATTGAACCCAGCAAAGACTGATATACTTTAATCAAAAGGGGTTTATTTCAGGGAATGCAAGGCTGATTCTGAACTTATAAATCAGTCAATGTAATTCACCATATTAAGAGGCTAACGAAGAAAAACCACATTATTCCAGCAAAACACAGATATGCACACACAAGACATTTAACAAAATTAACGCCAGATGTGGTGGCGCACACTTGTAATCCCCGTGCTTGGGAGGTGGAGACAGGAAGATCGCGCAGCTTAACCACGCTGACTTAAGAGACCCTGTTTCCAAATTTAAAAAAATATAAAAATGGGTCTGGGAGTGTAGCCCGGAGGTAGAAGGGTTTCCAGGAACCCCAGTACCACCAAAATAATAATAATAATAATAATAATAATAATAATAATAATAAATAATAATAATAACAACAACAACAACAACAAAATTAACACTCATTTATGATTAAAAAAAACTCTCCAATGAGGGTGAAAACCCCTCTATAGCTAATATATTTCGTGGTGGTGGTGGGAGGGAACTAGATGCTTTCCTTCTAAGATTAGGAAAAAGGTAAAGTTGTTCACTTTTCCCAGTCTAGTTGAAAATAGTGGTGAAAGTTCCAGACAGTGCAATATGACAAGAAAAGGATTAGAAAGCATTTAAATGAGGAATTAAGAAATAAAATTACGAGTAGTGGAATTAAGATGGCGACCGAGAAAAGCGGGGCTTAAGAGTCCCGCTAACAACCAATCTCCATTACCACAAAAAGAGCGCCTTTCATAGCCAGAAAACACCATCACCAGAAAAACAAAAAAACCACCAGGCTCCAGAGAGAAAGCGGACTGAGAACAGAGCTCAGGGCCACAGAGGAGACACACGCGCCCGAGGACGCGGCAGCAGCGCCATACTGCCGGCGGCAGCGGCGAACTCAGCGGACGGCTACAGCAAGCCGAGGTGAGCCGATGCGGAACAGCCAGGCGGGATCTTTCGGCGCAGACAGCATTTAAAGCTCCCAGTGGCTGAGCTCAGCACACGCTGCAGGGATTCAGAGTGGAAATCAAAACCAGAGAAGAAAAAATACGCCAGCCTCATGGCCGAGGGCATGGCAGAGGCGCCATATTGCCACCGGCGGCGGCAGCAGCAGTGAATTCACCGAGTCCAGTACAGCTACATCTGCGTACTCAAGAACAGTGAGTCAAATTGCGGGCCACAGAGGAGAAATCGCAGTATTGTGCCTCCTGGGACTTGACCCAGTGACGGAGTGGTGGTGGCAGAGATATCACACCATAGGAGAGCGTGCAACCTGGCACCCCCCATAGTTTAAAGCAGCCTCTATCGACTCCCTGGGTCGGAGACTCTGTGATACAACCCAGTAAAGGAGTAGTAGGGTCTGAGATAATACAGACTCGATCCAGAGCACCTTAAGTGAAGCCATAGTGACCCAAGGGAAGAACCCAGAGAAGGCACAAACCTCCGAAATCATGGGAAAGAGGAATAACACTGAAGTAATGAATGTGCACAACCCCACAACATCAGAACCTGATAAAACAGAAAATCAGAGATTTCTAGAAGATCAAATCAGGAAAATAACTGTAGAAATAATAGAGGTGCTTCTAAAAGAACTCAGAGAGAGCCAAAAAGAGATAAAGGATGCAATTAATGAAGTAAAGGCCTCAATTCAAAGCACAAACAACCGATTAGAACACATGGAGAACAGAATCTCGCTCTTAGAAGATGAGCAATCCAAAAATGAATGCATAGTTTCTAATCTAGAAAAAGATATCCAACAGCAGGAATCTGACATTGAAGAAATATGGGCCCATCTTAAGAGAGCTAACCTAAGAATAATTGGAATAGAGGAGGGAAAAGAAAGTGATACCAAAGGGATCAACAATCTCTTCAAGGAAGTAATAGCAGAAAATTTTCCAAATATAGAGCAAGAGGTTGATACACAGATCCAGGAAACTTATAGAACTCCCTTTAGACAGGATCCGAGAAGAGGATCCCCACGCCACATAATTGTCAAAATGACCAATGTGGAAGCCAAGCAGAGAATCTTAAAGGCAACAAAAACAAAGGGCCAAGTGACATTCAGAGGCAAACCAATTAGAATCACTCCAGACTTCCCAAACCAAGTCATGAGAGCCAGAAGGGCTTGGAGTAACATATTCCAAACTCTGAAAGAAAACAACTTCCAGCCAAAAATTTCCTATCCAGCAAAACTTTCTATCAAATTAGATGGAGAAATAAGAAGCTTCCATGACAAACAGAAACTGAAGGAATTTATGTCTTCAAAACCAGCGCTAGAGAAAATACTCAAAGAGATTAACTACAAAGAAGAAATAGGTAACACTCACCAGTACCAGAGAAACAAGAGTTTCCATCCAACAGACAACTAAGATTGGTTATCTGTGGAGATTCATTATTTATGTTAGTCTTTTACCTATCTCTAAATTGTATTGTTTGCCTTTATTGTTGTTAATTTTTAGGATTTCTAGTTGGAATATTAATATACCTTCAGATATAGCATTTGGAAATATTTTATCCAATTCTATTAGTAACTTTTAACTCTGTTTACATTGTCTTTGGATATACAATATTTTCTTTTATTTTTTAGGGAGTTTGTATATTCTTCTGTTGCCTGTGCCATTGAAATCATATCCAAGAAATCACTGCCAATTTCAATGTTGTGAGGTTTTATGACCCAGATTTTCTCCTAAAAGTTTATAGTCTTAAGATTTATATTTAGGTCTTTTATCTAGTTTGAGTTAATACTTGTATGTGGGATTAGGTAAGGGTCCAATTTTATTCTTTTCCATGTAATTATTATTTTTCAACAATATTTAGTTAAAAGATTATTATTTCCACCACCAAATCTTCGTGGAAACCTTGTCAAAAATAACTTGACAATATAGGGAAGAAGTTAGCTCTAGGCTTGTATTTAACTCCAATGGTCTATATATCTGCCTTTAGAACAGTACTACACTGTTTCAATTATTGTAGCTTTATATGGTTTGAAATCAGAAAATATACATCTTCTAGCTTTGTTTTTGCTTCGAGATTGTCTTGGGTATCTAGAGTCCATATTCCATATCAGGATAGATTTTTTTCTGAAAAATAAATATATGATAGTTTTATCTAAAAAAAAGAAAAAAATATTCTCTGGTAAGAAAGAAAGCAAAAAGAAATATTGAAATGTTATCTTTAAGTCATCAAAAGCTTGGTATCAGACAAATGAAACTGTTATGTGAGATTATCATTTTTAATTTTGGATAAATTGCTATAATACTAGATGTCAACCACTAAGCCAAGCATGGGAGGGAGGGATGGGGAGAGAATGGGGTGGGGATCGGGTGGGGGCTGACTGGGCGATGTGTGCATGTATGTCTACAAAAGTTTGTATCCCACTATGATGTATGAATACAGTGCACCAATAAAATAAAATTAAAAAAAAAAAAGAAATAAAATTACCTCTATTTTGAGATTGCAGGAGTATCTACTTAGAAAATGACAATATACAATAAAAACTTCTAGAAATAATGAGTCAGTGGGTTTGCAGGATAGAAGATATATAATCAAAATTCAACTGTAGAGTTAAAAGATGGAAGAACAGAGGGAGATGGCATGTCTCAGGTGCTCCAAGGGTCAGATCTCCACCAGCAGAAAGACTGCTTCTTAGCAAGGGAAGAAAAGCAGTCAAAATGCAGTGGAATTGGATGGAGCACACAGAGAAAAGGACTGAAAAGAACTTCAAGTATCTTGCCTGCTGAGCAGAGAATGAAGGTGGCACCACCTTTCTAAGTCCACAGCTGGTGACTGCTGGGACCTGTGGCTCTCAGACGGCAGCTCCATCAAAGAAGGAGCAGAATCTTGTAAAGCCAGTGACTGCAGAAAACTACCAACTAAAGCAACTATATTCTCCTCTCCATGCTCAAATACTTCAAGACTTGACTCCCCAGACTGCCCAACCAGATCATGCAGTAAAATCCTGTGGCTGCAATTGAACTCATATCTGCCTTCAGGGACCACAGTGGCACTCATCAAGACCGTGAGTTAAAAAATGGTTCCAGCGGGAGCCTTCCCTGTGTGGCCACAGGGTCTTTTGTAGCAACAAACAGACCCATGGGGTTTGTGAGTTTGAAGATCATCCCTGTGGAGGAGGAGGTGGCAGCTGCATTCAGACACAGTAGAAACATGATTTAGCAGACAGCTTCTAGGGATATTTGGGTGAGAGAGACCTAGGGCTGGCAGTGTGCTAGGCCCCTGTAGGGTCTTCAGCAATCTCCACAAGACTATCTACCATGCTGTTTGTGGGGTGAAATAACTCAGCCAACCATGCTGCAGGTTCAGAAGGCTGTAAACTCATGCCTGGTGGTATTTGGACACTATAAGCACCAAGCTAAGAGCCAATAAGGTTTCACATGATTGCAGCCACCCAGAGCAATAGCAGTGTCCCTGGAACTAAATAACTGAGCCACCCAAGTCCTATCCTTAGAACAGTATAATTTCTCTCTGCTAGTGCTTGTGCCCTTAAAGCAGGGAGGCCAGGGATCCAGCAGGGGTTCAAATGATCACAGCTACAGGCTGGGACTCAACATTCTCTCTACCAGCAGAGTTTGAGCCTGGTGTGCATGCATGCCAGTGACTGACAGCTTCATGTGATCACAAGTAGCAGATCAGTGGTGGTATCCCTGGGCCATCAAAGATCAGCCAGCTCGTCCACAAGCTCAGAACATAGTCATCTCTGGCCCTGCTGAGCTTAGGCCTAGTGGTCAAAAAGACCAGAGGTCAGTGCTCTGCAGAGTTTTACGGGTTCTCAATCAGCAGAACAGTGGTGATGTCTTTAGGGTATTAAATCCCAACCAGCAGGCTGCAGGCTCTGAACAGAACATCATAGTATCTGCCGCTATGGAATTTGGGCCTGGAGAGCATGGTGGCCTGCTGCCAGAAACTCCTGTTTGCCTGCGCTAAGAACTATATTTTGTTAAAGAGGCTTTGCGGGAAAGCTCAAAAGTTTGATAATATGAGACAGATTCACAGAGGCAAATAAATACCCTCAGTTTAGGCCTTATTATAAAGGGATAACATAGACATAGGACTTTCATACAAAGAGGAAAAGAATGCCAAGATGCCGCAAACCGGCTCAGTCGAGATGGGCGTGATCCCACTCGCGATCGAATCAATCTCAGAAAAGATGTGTGAAGATAGGGTGCCGTACTGCAGCCACTTATCTGCAGCGATTCTTTCCCTTCTAGGAAATAAATTTCTTTAAGTTCCTATTTATGGCGCTTCTGGAAAGAATCTGACATGGACAAGAGCTTCTTGAGCTAATGACACTTTATTACAAGAACCCAGAAAATTTTATACCCTTCACCAGTGAAGTTAATAATAAGAGAAAAGAGGGGAGTGCAATCACTGTAAAACAATAGTGAATAACATGTAAACAAAGGTAAAAAAAACTAGTCCGGCTTTTAAGAGATTAGCTCGGATCTTCTCCGGATCTTGCAGACAGGCAGTTCCAAAGGGCAACTTCCAGAAGAAACAGGGCATGCCCAGGGCTTGGAGGCCTCTCATGGAATCTTCTTTAACTTTTGTGGAACTTTCCATCTTTTGGGCTTAGTCCATATGGCAGGGGGGATGTGGCGATCCAGGTGTTGCCCGCCTTGCCTTCTAAAATCTGAAATCTTAAGCAAACTCACAACACAGTTTGGCAGATAAACACCAAAAAATACCATGAAGTTTTTAGATTTAGTTGTCAGATATACTTCCTTAGCTGCTGGACACTTTTCCTCGAATGATAGGCTTATTAGAAACTTATTCCTCTTTT
This sequence comes from Muscardinus avellanarius, assembly GCF_963383645.1. Lineage (NCBI taxonomy): Eukaryota > Metazoa > Chordata > Mammalia > Rodentia > Gliridae > Muscardinus > Muscardinus avellanarius. The sequence goes on along the minus strand of NC_137788.1, from coordinate 84,024,528 downwards.
AATAATCCATTTCCACATCACAGTCCTTCTGCAACCTGCTTTTAATCTTTCTAATTCCTTTCTTTCCCATTTGGGACAATCTTATGATAAGCTCTTCTTCATATAAGAATCCTTTCTTATTCTCACCATATTTCCTTTCTTTTACACATTTATTATATCTATCCTTGTTTCAGACATATTCATTTCTTAGCCACATGGCACCTCCCCTGTCTCGGGCAGGGCTCATACTGAGTGTAAAGGTTAAGAATCTTCCTAGCCTTCAGCTCCATTGTATTGGGCAGTATTAGTTGCTCATAAATTAGGTTGCTTTGATGTCACACCCAATGTTTGTCTTCCTGTATCTGGACAGGATCACAAAGAGAGAGGTAAATAGAGGCATCGGATCACCTCCCCCTCTAGGGCCTTTTTTTGTAAGTTAGTGATTAGGTTGAAGGTCAGAGATTGAAGGGAAATCTGCGTTTGTAATTACTGACTGGAATGTTGCCACTGCATCTAAATTCTAACTAGATTTTATTACCATTTGAACAAAGCCGAAGACATTTAGAGGCTTAGACAAATTACCAGAAAGTTTATTTTCCACGGACTCAGTTTCTCTCACAGTCCTGATCTTACACCACTGGAGCAATTCGTGTGGAGAGTTAAAAGAATACTAAAAGAATAATAGTTATGAAAGAATATCTAAAAGTGGAGGAGTTTTTTGGCCAGAGACAACACACACCCTCTCTCGTGGCTAATTGCCGATTTGACTATGTGTCACACACACGCAGATGCTGAGAGGAAGTAGGTGGTCTCGGCAAAGTCTCGGCACCAAGACAACAGAAAAGCACACCTGAGAACTCTGAAAACATGAGAATAAAGACCAGTGAAGAAAAAATAAACTCCCACAATTCAACAAGAGAGACCACCAATGTTGAGCTGCAGGAAATGCCAGAAGGAGAATTTTAATTTTGATTTTCAATATAATCAAAAGTCTCAGAGGAGAAAGTATACAGGAAATGAATGATCATATGAACAGAGAAAGTAAAGTCCTAAGTAAGAGCCAAAAAGAGGCTTTGAGCAAGATAAATGAATTAAAGACCTCAATAGAAACCACTGCTGGGACCAAGAAAAGCGGGGCTTAAGAGCCCCACTAACAACCAATCTCTATTACCACAAAATCAGCGCCTTTCATAGCCAGAAAACACCATCACCAGAGAAACAAAAAAATCACCAGCTCCAGAGAGGAGGGGGTCTCATAACAGAGCTCAGAGCCACAGAGGAGATACGCCAGCCTCACGGCTGAGGATGCAGTAGCAGCGCTTTACTGCTGGCGGCAGCGGCAAGCTCACCGGACGGCTCCAGACCAACGCACTCAACAGCCCACCAGGCTCCAGAGAGGAGCGGCGGACAGCGAGCCAAAGTGAGCCGCTGCAGAAGAGCCCAGACAGCGAGCCGAGGTGAGCCGCTGCGGAAGAGCCCTGCAGGATTTGACAGATTTTTCAGCGCAGGGAGCATCTAAAGCTCCCAGGGGCTGGGCTCAGCACACGCTGCAGGGAAGTCGTAGTGACACAAGGGAAGAACCCAGAGAAGGCACAAACTTCCGAAATCATGGGAAAGAGGAATAACAATGGAGCAATGAATACCCACAATCCCACAACATCAGAACCCGATAAAACAGAAATTCAGAGATTTCTAGAAGATCAAATCAGAAAAATAACTGTAGAAATAATAGAGGTGTTTCGAAAAGAATTCAGAGAGAGCCAAAAAGAGATAAAGGATGCAATTAATGAAGTAAAGGCCTCAATTCAAAGTACAAACAACTGATTAGATCACATGGAGAATAGAATCTCGCTCTTAGAAGATGAGCAATCCAAAAATGAATGCATAGTTTCTAATCTAGAAAAAAATATCCGACAGCAGGAATCTGACATTGAAGAAATATGGGCCCATTTTAAGAGAGCTAACCTAAGAATAATTGGAATAGAGGAGGGAAAAGAAGGTGAAACCAAAGGGATCAACAATCTCTTCAAGGAAGTAATAACAGAAAATTTTCCAAACATAGAGCAAGAGGTTGATACACAGGTCCAGGAAACTTATAGAACTCCCTTTAGACAGGATCGGAGAAGAGGATCCCCACGCCACGTAATTGTCAAAATGACCAATGTGGAAGCCAAGCAGAGAATCTTGAAGGCAACAAAAACAAAGGGCCAAGTGACATTCAGAGGCAAACCGATTAGAATCACTCCAGACTTCCCAAACCAAGTCATGAGAGCCAGAAGGGCTTGGAGTAACATATTCCAAACTCTGAAAGAAAACAACTTTCAGCCAAAAATTTCCTACACAGCAAAACTTTCTATCAAATTAGATGGGGAAATAAGAAGCTTCCACGACAAACAGAAACTGAAGGAATTTATGTCTTCAAAACCAGCGCTAGAGAAAATACTCAAAGAGATTAACTACAAAGAAGAATTAGGTAACACACACCAGAATCAAAGAAACAAGATTTTCCATCCAACAGACAACTAAGATTGGTTATCTGTGGAGATTCATTATTTATGTTAGTCTTTTACCTATCTCTAAATTGTATTGTTTGCTTTTATTGTTGCTAATTTTTAGGATTTCTAGTTGGAATATTAATATAGCTTCAGATATAGCATTTGGAAATATTTTATCCCATTCTATCGGTAACTTTTAACTCTGTTTACATTGTCTTTGGATATACAATATTTTATTTTTTAGGGAGTTTGTATACCCTTTTGTTGCCTGTGCCATTGAAATCATATCCAAGAATTCACTGCCAATTTCAATGTTGTGAGGTTTTATGACCCAGATTTTCTTCTAAAAGTTTATAGTATTAACATTTATATTTAGGTCTTTTATCTATTTTGAGTTAATATTTGTATATGGGATTAGGTAAGGGTGCAATTTCATTCTTTTTCATGTAATTATTATTTTTCAACAATATTTAGTTAAAAGATTATTTCCTCCACCAAATGTTCGTGGAAACCTTGTCAAAAATAACTTGACAATATATGGAAGAATGTATCTCTAGGCTTTTATTTAACTCCAATGGTTTATATATTTGTCTTTAGAACAGTACTACACTGTTTCAATTATTGTAGCTTTATATGGTTTGAAATTAGAAAATATATATCTTCTAGCTTTGTTCTTTTTCGAGATCGTTTTGGGTATCTAGAGTCCATATTACATATTAGGATAGATTTTTTCTGAAAAATAAATATATAAATATATGATAGTTTCACCTAAAAAAAAAAGAAAAAAAATATTCTCTGGTAAGAAAGAAAGCAAAAAGAAATATTAAAGTGTTATCTTTAAGTTATCAAAAGCTTGGTATCAGACAAATGAAACTGTTATGTGAGATTATCATTTTTAATTTTGGATAAATTGCTATAATACTAGATGTCAACCACTAAGCCAAGCATGGGAAGGAGGGATGGGGAGGGAATGGGGTGAAATGAAACTGTTATGTGAGATTATCATTTTTAATTTTGGATAAATTGCTATAATACTAGATGTCAACCACTAAGCCAAGCATGGGAAGGAGGGATGGGGAGGGAATGGGGTGGGGATCAGGTGGGGGCTGACTGGGCGATGTGTGCATGTATCTATACAAAAGTTTTTTGTATCCCACTATGATGTATGAATACAGTTCACCAATAAAAAATTTAAAAAAGAAAGAAACCACTGCTGGCAGGCTAGACCACACAGAAAATAGAGTCTCACTCTTGGAAGACAGCTCATCAAAACAGACTACACCATCAACAATATAGAAAAGACAATACAACATGACCAGAATATCCAAGAAATAAATACAAGATAATATGAAATAACCTGATTTACAGATAATAGGCATTGAAAAAGGTCTAGAAGCACAAAACAAGGGCATCAGAAACCTCTTCTCAGAAATAATAGCAAAGAAGTTTCCAAACATAGAAAAAGACTTGGACATCCATGTACAGAAGACATCAACAAGATCAAAGAAGGACTTCCCCATGCCACATAATAATCAAAATGACTAACATAGAGGCCAAGGAATTTTTAAAGCATTAACATAGAGGCCAAGGAATTTTTAAAGCATTAAGAAAAAAAAAGAACAGGTGATATTCTGAGGCAAAACAATAAGAATCTCTCAGATTTCTCAACCCAAGTCATGAAAGCCAGGAGGGTGAGGTAAGATATACTCCATTCCCTGAAAGAAAACAACTTCCAACCAAGACTGCTATATCCAGCAAAGATATCATTCAAAATTCCAAGACAAGCATAAACTAAAAGAATTCATGACTACCAAGTCAGCACTAGAAAAAATACTTAAAGAAATAAAACACAAAGAAAGTAAAAAGCAAATACCAGAACCAAAGGAGGAGCGAATTTCATCAGATGGGCAGCTAAGTAAAGGAGAAATAACACTACATCAAATAGAAAATATAATTCAAAATAACAAGGAACAAAAATCATCTCTAAATGATAATGAGGTAGCACAGAAGGAATAAAATATTAGGTAGAAAGAAGATAAATTAGAAAGGGAAGGGAATAGATTTCATTGATCTTAAATAGTTTAATAGATTTAAAATCTAGAAAACTTCATAATCCTTAGTTTCACCTTATAGAGCCTACCCTTTGTCAGAAAAAAGCCCCTTATGGTCTGCACTTTTAATTATAATAGCAGACATGGCCTGTCTTCTTCTTAGGCAAAGGTCTTCAATAGGCCTGGACTGCACACTTTTAATAATAATAATAGTTCATCTGGCCCTCCCTCTACTTGGGTTCTCAAAAAGCCTGGCCTACATCTTTAATCATAACGGCCTAGTGCAGCATCCAGCGCAGCTCTGGGAGGATCACCTGAGGGGAGAAGGTGGGGGATAGGAAAGAAAAGGCTTCATGTAGAGAAGTGGGAAACGGAGGACTCTCCAAGGCTGATGACCTGAGAGAGCGAGTTTACTTTCATACTGCTCAGTTTTATACAGTAGCAGGAGAATGTTTTAGCTGGAAACTCCATAGGTATAGATGTGTACAGCTTGCCCCACCAGTGTCTCACCAGGATATAAATTAACTCCACCACAGAGTTTGCACAACCAGAGAAAAAAATTCAAGGGCACCATATCAGAAAAAAAAAATCTGAAAATATAAAGTGCATAAACACAGGTATTGGTCTGGGTCCAAGCAGACAGGCTCTTCTGAGAAAAGTCCAAGTTTACTTGAACTTGGGTCCCAGGGCTATAGCCTTGCTGATAGCCTTTGGCTCCCCACATGTCTTCCTTTTTATTTTTTAACTTCAATTCATAGGCAAGGGCTTGACTGAAACTGATCTGGGGGATGACTGGCAGAAAATTAAAGTGATCATGGTGATGAATAGCTTGTCAGGATTAGGTGAGCAACCTGTTGCTTGACAGGTGCTTGAGCTTTATTTGTCAGCTTCTTCACTTGTCCCCAGGATGGGAGGGACACCTTTTGAATGGACTGGGATCTCCATTGCATTGGCATAGAAGGCATGATCTTGAGCCTCTTGAAGGGAGAAATCAGCTGTGCTCACCTCCATTCATAAAGTCATACCAATTGCTCTGTACACCAAATGGGGGTTCTTATCTACCTGGGAGAAAACACAAACATGCCTTCATCCCCAAGAGAGTACCAGATCAGGGCCAAGCCATTGCCTGTTAAAGGATCTTTCCACAAAAACTCTGGCTGACTCTGCTGCGGCTGGCTCCATACCTGCTTTGCTGCAGATTCCCCATGGACATCAACATCTAAAAAACTTAAGCTAAGCCAGGAGTGGTGGCGCACACTTGTAATCCCAGTGCTTGGGAGGCTGAGACAGGAGGATTGCTGATTCAAGGACAGCCTGAGCAAGTAGGGAGACTGCCATCAACCTAATGAGACTCTATTTTAAATAAAAATAAAATAGGACTTGGAGTGTGGCTTGAAGGTAGAATGTCCCTGGGTTCCATTCCCAGGCCCCCCCAAAAAAATTAAAGTGAAATTTTTTTAATGGTATAAAAGGTTTTGTGGAGAGTGGAGGTACTGCTCCCCCTTCTTCTCTTTTTTCCAGTGGCAATTTGATGGAAAGATGGACACGCTCCATAATCCCTTGGGGGCCTATGGGTTATAAGGAATGCCTGTTTTATGTAGAATAGAGAAAGTTGTGCAAAAGGAAGCAAACATTCTAGAGGTATAGGCAAGAGCATTATCAGTTTTTATAATGGTGAGGATGCCAAGAACAGGAAAGACAGCCAAGTAGTGAGCGAAAACGTGCTTAGCAGTTGGCCTATATGCGGAGTAGCATAAATGAAATCAGAAAAGGTATCAACAGTTACATGAACAAAGAAGTTTTACCAAAAGATGAGATGTGAGTGACATCCACCTGCCAGAGTTATGAGGGCTTGAGCCCTCTGGATTAATTCATAATGTGGGGTTGGTTGAGTGGTGGGACAAGTATGACAAGCCCTGACAATCTGTCATGCTGCTTCTCAAGTAACAGCAAATTGTTTTTAAAGATCAGAGGCATTTGGATGATGTAAAGGATGTTACTCTTGAGCCTGCTCTAGAGCAGGCACAGTGTTAATCCGAGGTTGGGTCTGTGTCTGCTAAAGCATTGCCTCATGCAAGTGACCGAGGTAACCCCCAACGTGCCTGTGAGTATTGAACAAAAAAGGCAGGAGCATCATATAGTAAGTGTTTAGAGAGTAAGGAAGAGGTGGAACAGCTCCTCACCTGCCAGAACCTGGAACTGAGCAATCTGTGCCACCATCATGATGTTAACAAGATATTTACTGTCATAAAAAGATTAAAGGAAGAGCTGGGCAACAGTTGGAATGCTAGAATAGTGGCCTGAAGTCCTATACATTGTGTTGTTGAAGATGGAGGAGAATTGATAACATGCTGGGTATAATGTCAATCAGAGTACAACAGTGACTCGGACAGAGCTAGATTAATAAGTGAAAACATAAGGTACCACAGGTAGAGGAGTTGAGGAAAGCAGCCTTGGAAATAAAAAGGAATTAGTGGAGGCAAATTGAAGTATTATTGGAGAGGTGATGGATAGCCATCTGGCAGGGGAATGCCGCTAGCGTCATTTTGACCTCTAGAGAAGGGTACTATAATAATGGGAAGTTTGAGACCAAAACGTTGTCTACTTCTGCCTTTGATGATAAGAGTCAAAACTTCATCATGGAAGGGCACAACTGACAAGGTAGAATAAAGGAAATAAAATTTTAGGTAGAATGGAAACACATTGGAGAAAAAAGGAAAATATGGTTTTAAAATCTGAAAACTTTAGTTCTGTTTTAACAGAGCTTGTTTTTTTAAAAGCCAGGGCCATACTTTTAAATCATAATGGGCTGGCTCCTTATCAGAAATTCCTGAGGCGATTAAATACTGAGAGAGTTTCTCCTTTTGTCTAAGTTCCACTTGCCTCAAGGAAGAGATCCTAGAAAACAGTCACACCTAGCCCTGCACCCAGGTGGACCCAACTTCCCATCTCCATTCCTGAAGAGTCCTATCTCAAGGAAATCTCCACTTATTTTACCTTAAAAGTTTCAAAGAGAAGAGGCTGCCATCCATTTCCCCATGTACTCCTTAGCCACCCCGTTTTCTAGGTACCCTATAAAGAGGGATTATAAAAGATCCCAGGGCCACTCTCACAGTCTCTAGGTAGCCTGCATTTATCCTGAATATGTATCTTTATTTTCTTGAATTAAACCTCTGCCTTTATTTCTGACTGGCTCATGTTAAAATTATTTTCACCATGGAAGCCAAGAACCCACAGAACTTATCATGCTGGCTTCGAACCAGTGTGATCCTCCTGTCTCCACCTCTCAAATGCGGGGATTACAAGCGTGTGCCACCATGCCCGGCATTCTTGGAAATTTATAGATGGGATTAAAGGCAAATCTAGGACAATCTTGAGGCATAGTAGAATGGTTTAAAAATTATTTAAGTCAATTACAATAAAGTTGAAGTCCAAAGGAATTGCAGTAGGAAATGGAAGGCCAGGTTGCAGGGCCCCCATAAGCTGCACGGTTTTTTAAATGGCTCGGAAGTCCTGCAGCGGTCTCCAATTACCTGATTTTTTTTTTAAGAACAAAAATAAGGGTGTTCCACTGGCTATTAGATTTCTGAGTATGTCCTAGTTGAAGCTGTTCCTGCACCAGCTGATTTGTAGTTGAACATGTAGTGTTCCAGAGTGTCAGGCGCCACTGATCCACCCATACTGGGTCATTAGTTAACCAGGTAATTTGATCAGCAGTGGATGGCAGGGACATCAGGGCCCCTAGGAAAAAGCCTGATGCTATCCAAATCCACTCCTATTGATTTTGACCTCAGGTTGAAGAGGGGAACATCTGTCTTGTTGATGTTCACCTAACACCTCTAAAGGATGAAACCCTCGGTTTAGAATTTGGTGTGACACCAAAGCATTTAGACTCATGAGCATATCTCCCATTTTTGTTAATATATCTCTTCTCCATAGGTTTACAGGAAGAACCAGGGAGTATATACGATGTAAATTGTCCTGAGTTGCCTTCAGCATCTGTCCAAGTTTACAATGCAGCACTTTGTAAAGAAGTGGCTTGACATATACCCTGCAACTCAGAGGTAGCCTGTCGGGTTGGCTGTGAAGCAGGCCAATGGAGTTGGAAAATAACTGAAACATCAGCTCCAGTATCTAACAAGCCCTTGAACTGTTTACAAGATATAACCAACTCTAACTTTGGATGATCAATAACTATCTGCTTAATCCAATAGTTCAGTCTAAGGAACAGAAACCTTGATTGCCTTGAGGCTGAGATTGTAGCACAGTCCCTGCTTCTATGTATGGTAACAAAAGGAGCTGGGCAATTTTCATTCCTGGACTGATGGTAATAATAGTTTGATTTACTTGGGCTATTACTTTTAGCTCCCCTGTCTAGTCAGAATTTATGACTTCAAGCCACACACTTAAGGCTGCTCCACTCAAAAAGTAAATCTGTGGTTCCAGGTGGGTCGTGATCCAAATATGTCTGTGGGGATGGCCTGAGGGCCATCTTGGGGGTTAATATGAAACAGGTGATAGGACTGGGGTCCAGTCCTGCGATGCCTGGTGTTACTCTAGAGAGGACTGATACTCCTGGGATGGACTAGGCAGCATGTGAGGTGGGTATATGCATAAGGCCTCTATTGTTTGCAGTGCCAAAGCTGGCCTCACTTCTCATTTCCTGGCATTGGGTGACCATCGATGGTAGTTTTAGATTGGCACTCATCAGCCCAATGTTGTCCTTGCTTGCACTGAGGGCAAACTCCTGGCAGACAGGAGGTAGGCACAGGAATAGGGGGAAGGCATGACCTGATTGGAATTCTGTTATGAGTCAGGAAGGAGAATTGTTGGGCAAAATGCCCAGGCTGACCACATCCACAGCAGCGGTTTCTGAGGCTAGAGCCCCTTGGGGGAGGCCTCTTCCCTCGACCTGATAATTTCCCTTGTAATACCATCGTGTGGGTCAGACCTTGAATATATGAAGGGCCAATGTCCACACAAGGTCTTAGGTAATCAGAAAGTGTACTCTTTTTCAGATAAGGTCAGATGGCAGCCTGATAGGTGGAATTTGCATTTTCACAGGCCAACTGTTTTACTAATAAGGTACCAGCTTCCCCATGTACCACAAGCAGCAGTCCTACAGCTTGAAGTAAGCAAGGGACAAAATTCTGATAAGACTTAGTAGGTTCCTGATAAATCTTACTTAATTCTTCAGTTTTAACCCCAGAAGCAGGAAACCTCTACCATGCTTGTGTAGCCAAAGTATTAATTTGTTGGTAAACCTTTAAGGAATATTGTAACTGTTGTTGCATAGGAGCATTAAAATAGCAACATCAACTGGGAGGTTAACCTGTTGATTCCTCCCTGCTGGTTCAGCAGCTCCCTCTGGATGTTCTGATTTCCATTGAAAGTAATCTCCCTCAGACAAACAAGCTTTGGCGATAGCCTTGCAATCATTAGGGGGAAGGGCACTGCCTGATAAAGTATCCACTAGTGATAAAGTAAAGGAAGTCGTGGGGCCATACTGTGCACAAGTAGATTTCAAATTCTTCAAAATCTTAAAAGATAAGGGCTCATCTACTCTTTGTCTGCTTCCCTGGTCATTCTGTTCTCTACCACTGGGAAGCAGGAGAAAGAAGCTTTTCACCCAGTGCCTTATTTTATGACAGGACATACTTCAAGGGAGATCTAAAGGAGGCTGAAGGCCAAGCAACACTTAGAGGTCCCCTTAGCAGTATTGGAGATGATTTTATCCTTATGGTACAATCAACCTGGTCAGTAGATACATATGGCTTTTTCCCTATTTTAAGTCCTGCAAACACACTGATAGCTCAGCCTCACTTTCAGATTTAGATGGTGACACCTCAGTTTGTGGCCACTCTGCCTGGGCTCATTCTTTCTAATATATGAGAAGCAACAGGTCAGTCACAGGAGGAGTACTAGACAGGCAATTAACAGGCCCTGCAGGATCTATGCAATCTCTGATCAATACCCAAAGAGAGAAAGCTTCTATGGGGACCTTCAAAGGACCTTTAAACATTTTTCTACTTTATCCAAGGTTTCTAAATTAACTGTGCCTCTTTCTGGGAACGATGCACAAATATCCTGGATATACTCTAAAAGCTTCTCCAGCTGTTGTCTTTTTACCTGCCAGCTTTTCATCCACAACATAGACTGAAGCATAGTGAGAAAAAGTTCTTACTCTCAAGATCCAGATGGTCTCGCTTTTCACTCCTGATGAAAACAATTCTTTCTACACACAATTCCACGATGCAATATTCCCGCAACACCGTAGGAAGTACTCTCACCTATCAATGCCCTTTCTCTATACTCAGATCCCTGTTCTGGGTGCCACCATGCCAAATCCAGCACAGCTCCAGGAGGATCACCTGAGGGGAGAAGTGGAGGATGGGAAAGAAAAAACTTCACATAGAAAAGCAGATCAGGAGGATTCCAGGGCTGATGACCCGAGAGGGTGAGTTTACTGCTCTGTTTTATACAATAACATACTATATTCTGCTCAGTTTTATACAATAATATGCACAATACATAATATACCGCTCAGTTTTATAGAATAACATGCCATGGCCTGCCTCCCTTGGAGTCTGTGTGCGTGACCCTGCACGCATGACGTGGCACATGCTTAAAGAAAGCAAGCCCTGAGGGGAGCGTGGTCCCTGGTCAAACTACTTCTTGCTCTTAGATGTTCTTTCATAGCTATTGTTCTTTTGGTAATGATTCTATTAACTTTCCACACAAATTGCTCCGGTGATGTAAAATCAGGACTGTGGGAGAAACTGATTCTGTGGAAGATAAATTTTCTGGCAATATGTCTGGGCCCTTAGACTCCCCCTGCCTTGCCCCAAGCTGTAATAGTCAGAGCTTAGGTGCTATGCAAGCATTCAGGCTGCAGCAATTACAATGCAGAGTTCCTCTCTATCTTTGCCTTTGACTATAATCATTAACCTATAGTAAAAGCCTTAAGAGTCAACTGAGGCCATTAGCCCCAAAAACTACAATAGAGGTACCACCTGGCTAAGGAATATATATGTCAGAACAAAAGACAGATATAATAAGTATACAGGTATAAAGTTTTGATGATTATAAAAAAAGGAAATCTTGTGAGAATAAGAAAGCATTTTGTATGAAGTAAAGTTTATCCTAAGATTTTCCCAAAATGGGAAAGAAAGGACCAGGATAAAAAGCAGAAGGTTAAAAGCAAAGTTGCAGAAGGTTTGTGGTATGCATATGTGATGAAGATGGATTATTGAAAGAGGAGTAGGTTTCTAATAAGCCTACCGCTTGTGTATTCCCAAGAAGAAAGTGCTCAGCAGCAGGTAGAGGCTAGAGGAGTACATCTGACAATTAAATCTAAAAACTTCATGTTGCTTTTTGGGCCCTGACTGCTAAAATGTATTGTGAGTGTTGTTTCATAGGATTGAAGCTTTCAGACATCAGATGGTGTTGCAGACAGAACCTGACAGACATCCATAGCAGTCCTCTGGATCGTCATAGACGTACACGGCATGGATTCCCCCATGCCAACTACATGCATGAATGCTGGGACCTCCAACTTTGTCCCCATCCAGCTCAAAGAAGTTACTAGATAGAGGAGGACATGGACAAAGCCTAAGGAATGGAAAGGGTTAAAGGAGATTCTAAAAGGCAAATTCTCCAAAAAACTCTGGGTGTGACTGTTATCCTTTCTGTAATTTGCCCCCTACGACCCACCTGCAGGGTCAGGGGGCTGATCTTAATCACAAAGACCTGTGATGTCACAGGCCTTACTTTTGTCTTGTTTATGGTTGGTGATTTACATGTCCTTCACTCTATGCTTCACTATTGTTCTTTGGTATTTACACTTTTCTACTAGGAATCTCACTGGAAAAAGGATATAAAAATCTTGGTTTTGGGAAATAAACTTTGTCAATTGCACAAGAGGAGGCAATCGTCCATGTCCAGTCATTTTCAGGTTTCTCTCTCCCAAATCCCAGGGAGGAATCCCCACATTTAGCACCATGAACAGGGATTTGAAGGAGTTTGTTTCATTAAGGGGGTGAAATCGCTGCAGAAAAACCTCTGCAGAAAACAGCCGAATCTCTTTGCCCATCTTTCAAGAACTAAGTCCCAGCGGTTTCAGTGCCGACCAAGCTGGTCCATCACAATAACAGAACATTTCAGCTAAAAATTTCATAGGCATAGACACGTTCAGCTTACCCCACCAGTGCCACACTGGACTATGAATTAACTCCATCACAGAGCTTGCACAATCACAGAAAACAATCAAGGGTACCATATCAGCCAAGAATATCTGGAAACATAGAGTGCACAAACACAGGTATTGGCCTGGGGCCATGACCCAGCTTGGCCCTAGCACACAGGGGCTTGTGGGAAAGGGCCATAGTTCCTTGAATTGGGCCCCAGGGCTACAGCCTTGCTGGTAGCTTCTGGCTCCCTGCAGCCTAGCTTCACACCTGAAATTTCTGAGATACTAAATCTCAAAGAGAAAATTTTATCTTTTGTCAAGCTCCCTCCCAATACCCTGGTAACCCATTTCATGCCTCAACTTCCTGGGAGAAAAAATTCCCCAAAGAATTCTCACCTTTCATCAGCCCAGTACCAACCAATGAAATCACCATCCCATGTTTTCCTATTTCTGCCATGTGCCCCTAGCCACTTCCTCTCTAGGTCCCCTATAATAAGAGTATTGAAAAGATCCCAAGCCAGGTGTGGTGGTGTAAGCTTTTAATCCCAGCATTAGGGAGGCTGAGACAGGAGGATAGCAATTCGTGGACAGCCTCAGCTACTTAAGGAGGTCCTCTGCAACTTAGTGAGACTCTGTTTCCAAATATAGAATAAAAAATGGGGCTGGGGGTGTAGCTTGGAGGTAGAATTCCCCTGGGTTCCATCCCCAGTACTGCAAAAAGATCCTAAGACCCCGCTTGTGCTCTTGAGATTACCGGTGTTCTCCCTCAAACTGGCATCTCTAAATAATTCTGTCTTTGTCTCTGACTGGTGCATGCTGAAATTCTTCTCTGCCATGGAAGTCAAGAACCCCATAGAATTATCATGTTTTCCCATAACAATAACACTGAATGTCAAAGGTCTAAACTTCCTAGTTAAAACACATAGACTGGCAATGTGGATCAAAGAACATAATCCAGCTACATGCTGTTTTCAAGAAACTCGCAAAAATACCCATAAGCTAAAGCTGAAAGAATGGAAAAAGATATACCAAACAAATGAAGACCATAACTGAGTCATAAGGGTTGTAATCCCAGAAGTAAATAAATCCATTGTCATGGATTTACCTGGGTGGTACCTGGTAGGATATGGTTGGAGGTAGGTCTGTGGGGGTACAGCCTTCAGGATTATATAAAGGGTTCCTCCTCTCCTTGCACACACACCCACACCCCCACACACACACACCCTTTCTTTCTCTCTCTCTTTCTCTTCCAGTCTCTGTGATATAAAGGACACAGGCCATGTGCTCTCTCCCTACCTTTCACTGCCATTTCCTGAGACCTGTGGTCCCCAGCCTCACATGGAATGAGCCCCAAACTGTAAGAAATTAAATCTTCTTTCCTCTAAATTATGTGGTCAGATATTTAGATTCTGGCTGCAAGAATGCTGATGGATACACACATCAAGAAAATTGCACACCATGACCAAATTGGTTTCATCCCAAGAAAGCAAGGCTGGTTCAAAAGATGCAAATCAATACCTGTTATTCACTGCATAAATGGAACTAACGACAAAAATTGCATGATCATCTCAGTAGATACTGAAAAAGTATTTAACAAAATCCAACACCTATTTATATTAAAAACACTGCAGAGCTGGGCATGATGGTGCACGCTTGTAATCCCCGCGCTTGGGAGGTGGAGACAGGAGGATCGCACAGGTTTGAAGCCAGCCTTGCTGGCTTAAGAGACCCTGTTTCCAAATTTAAAAAATATAAAATAGGTCTGGGAGTATAGCCCTAAGGTAGAAGGGCTTCCAGGAACCCCAGCACCACCAAAAAAAAAAAAAAAAAAAAAACTGCAGAAAATTAGAATAGAAAGAACTTACCTCAATATCATTAAGGTAATATACAATAAACCAAAGCCAACATCATATTGAATGGGGACAAGAGGATGATATCAAAGAAATTGAAATGGGAAAAGAAGAACTGAAATTCTCTCTATTTGTACATGACATAATACTACTTTTAGAAGACCTAAAAAACTCAACCAAAGACTTCTAGAGCTGATTAACAAATTTAGCAGAGTAGCAGGATACAAAATAAATCTAAAAAAATGAGTAGCTTTTCTATATGCCACCTCTACGGTGACAATTATAAAATACTTTAAAAAAAGAAACTGAAGACGATCTTAGAAGATGGAAAGCTCTCCATGCTCTTGGATAAGCATAATGAATATTATCAAGATGGCTATTCTACCAAAAGTGATTTACAGAGTCAATGCAACCCCTACCAGAATATGAAAGTCATTCCTCACAGACCTAGAAAAGTCAATCTTAAATTTCATATGGAGAGCCGGGCGTGGTGGTGCATGCTTGTAATCCCCTGCTTTGGAGGCAGAGACAGGAGAATCATGCAGGTTTGAAGCCAGCTACGCTGGCTTAAAATACCCTGTTTCCAAATAAAAATATAAAAAATAGGTCTGGGAGTGTAGCCCAGAGGTAGACGGGTTTCTAGGAACCCCAGTACCACACACACAAAAAAAAATTCATATGGAGAAATAAAAGACCCATAATAGCCAAGCAATTTTCAGCAATAAGAACCATGCAAGAGGCATCACAATTCCTGACTTCAAATTATACTGTTGAGCTATACTAATAAAAACAATATGGTATTGGCACAAAACAGACACAAAGACCAATGAAACAGGATGCAAGATACACAAATAAATCCACATACTCATTGCCAAGTGATTTTTGACAAAGGTGCCAAACACATACATTGGGGGGAAAAGACAGCCTTTTCAACAAATGGTGTTGGGAAAACTGGCTATCCAGTTGTAGAAAAATGGAACTAAATCCTAACTTCTCACCTGGCACAGGAGTCAACTCAAGATGGATCAAACACCTACAAATTATACCAGAGACTGAAGCTGCTAAAGGAGATGTATAGATCCAACACTCCAACATTTATACACATGGAGAAACTTCCTCAATAGGTTCTCCAAAGCTCAGGAAATCAAAACAAGAATTAACAAATGGGATGACACTAAACTAAAAAGTTTCTGCTCATCAAAGGAAATCATCAAGAGTCTAAAGAGAGCCTACAGATTGGGAGATCTTTGCCAGCTGGCTCTCTAATAGAGGACTAATATGTAGAATATAAAAATAACTTAAAAGACTTTATGCTAAAAAAAAAAAAGCTAAATTAAGAAGTGGGCAAGTAAATAGACACTTCATAAAAGAAGAAATAAATACAAATGGCCAAAAAAAATACATGAAAAAATGTTCAACATCATTAGCAATTAGGGAGCTGAAAATCAAAGCTATACTGTTACATCTAATCCCAATCATAATGGCAATCATCAAAAAGACAAAAAGCAATAAATGCTGGTGAGCATGTGGGGAAAGTGGAACATTTCTACACTGTTGGTGGAAATGCAAATTAGTTCAGCAGCTATGGAGATGGTGTGGAGATTCCTCAGAAAAGGATCCATCATATGATCCAGCTATGGATCTTTGGGTATCTTTCCAAAGGGACTGAAATCAGAGAATTATAGTAGTATATGTATATCCATATTCATAGCAGCACAATCACGATAGCCAAATTATGGAACAAATCTAGGTGTCCATGAACAGATGGATAGATCACAAAATTATGAGATATGCACACAATGAAAACCTACTTAGCAATAAAAAAGAACAAAATTTTGGCAGGAAAATAGAAGCACCTGGAGAATATTATGTTAAGTGAGATTAGCGAGTCACAGAAAGTGAAGAGTCATATCTTTCTCTCATATGCAGAAGCTAAGGAGTAAATGGGATACCAGAGGGACTTCAGATAATGGAGAAGAAACTTCAGTGGAGCCAGGGAGGTGGTTTTGGAGAAAGTGGAGGGGAGAGAAAGAGAATGAAAGAATCACTTCCATTGACATTATGTCCATATGTGAAAATACCAATGCCAATTTCAATACCCTGTATGAGGAAGGGAGGGGTAGTGGGGAGGAAGCCAGGGGAAAGCCCACCAAGGGCTGTGTGCATGTATGTCACCATTACTCTGAATTACATTATGATGTAAGACTATACTGCACCAATAAAAGTGTATTTAAAATTTTAACCATATTTCTGTATACTAGCAATAACCATACAGACATAGAAATTAAAATAACTTTACCATTTACAATTGCTCTAAAAAATGAGTAAATCTAACAAAACATACAGGATTTATATTCTTGAAACTACACAATGCTGATGAAAGGAATGAAAGTTTTAAATAAATGGAGAATCATACAGTGTTCATAGATTGGAAGACAACTTACTAAAGGTATTGATTCTCTCTAAATTGATATACAGATTTAATGTACTATGCATAGAGATAAACTTGTCCTAAATATATATATATGGAGAGATCATTTCAGAGAGAAGATGGCAGCGGCCAAATAGGACATGTATTATTCTGAGAAACCCTGGACATCAGATTTTGGTTTAATATCTGATTGGGACAACATATAGAGACATTTATAGCCATGACTTCCTACCTAAAATATAAGAGATAAGAGACAGACCTAGAGGGCGGAGACAGTGGTGGTGGCAGCGGTGACGGCCAGTATTCGAGAGAGATAGATTAAATCCAATCCAACCTGCCTTGAACTGTTGGAGAAATCTCCCCCCAAAATTGCCCCACATGCCCAAGAATTCTGGACAACATATTATATAAGCAAAATGTTCAGTAGGAGGGCCAACATAGTGGCAGCGGCAGCAGCCAGTATCCAGGAGAGGCAGGTAGATTCATTCTAATCCACCCTGAACTTTTGAGGAAATCTCCCCAAAAGTAGATTTCACCTGCCCCACATGCTCAGGAACTCTAGACAACATACTTTGTAAGGAAAATGTTTGGGGCACGTCAGATGGAGCCCCGCATAAGCAGGTCGGCCAGCGCCACGCGTCTGGGAGCCAAGGGCGCTCGTGGCTGCCACGCTCCTCTGCGCAGTGCTGGGGCTGGGTGCACTCAGAGCAGCAGAACCCACTCTCTGTGGTGAAGCTGTGGGCCTCTGCTCTTGGTGGGGAGATAAAACACATTGCTACTAAGTACTTCGGCCCCCAACTCCTGCAAAAGACACGTACTGTTTTATTAAAAAATATTAAAGAGGGAGGAAGTTACTCACCTTCTGGCTTTCAGATTTTCAGTAAGTGGAAATAAGTGTGGAGAAATAGAAGCTCTAATACATTGTTGGTGGGATTGCAAGTTGGTGCAACCACTTTGGAGAACAGTATAGAAGATCCTCAGAAGAAAGAAAATGAACTTACCATACGATCCAGCAATACCACCTCTGGGTATCTACCAAAAAGAATGAAAACCAAAATACCAAACTAATGCATGAACAACCTGTTTATAGCTGCACAATTTACCATTGCCAAACTGTGGAACCAGCCAAGATGTCCTTCAACGGATGAGTGGATTTCAAAACTATGGGATATGTACACAATGGAATTTTGCCCAGAAATAAGGGAGAACAAAATTATGGCATTTACAGTGAAATGTCACAAAAAAAAATAAGAAACCAGATGCTTTTCTTAATGTGCAAAATATTAGGGAGAAATGGGTAACAAGAGGAACTCTAGATGAAGAAGGGACCCTATAGAGGAGCAATGAAGGTGACATATCTGAGGGGATAAGAGGGAGGATAAGGAAAAGTCTTTAAAGTGCATGATGTACTTAAACATATCAAAGTCAATCAGGAAAACATGCATGGGTAGGAGGGAGGGGGATGGAAGGGGTTAGAGGTTGGGTAGGGGCTGATTGAGTGATGTGTGCATATATATCTCCACAAGTTTTTTATCCCATTGAGATGTATGACTACAATGCACCAATAAAAAATTATAAAAAAAACCAAGGGAAATAGAATAGCTTAAAAAACCTTTGATAAAGAAAAACAAAGTAGAAGAATCCAATTTATCCTATTTTCAGCCTTATTATAGAGCTATCATAACTGAAGCTGTGTGGTATTGGTAAATAGAAATAAAGATCAAGAAAATAGAACAGTGGGCTATGGGTCTAACTCAGTGGTAGACACTTGCCTAACATGAACATGGCCCTGGGTTCAATTCTAAGACTACAAAAAAAAAGGGTGGGGGGATGCCTATCTCAGAAATATAACAATAAAATATGCTCAACCGATTTTTGACAAATGTACAAAAGTATTTCAATAGAGGAAAATAGCCTTTCAACAAATGGTACTGGAATAATTCAATGTATATAGGCCAAAATAAAGAAAATTTATCCTACATTTCTTATTGTATACAAAAATTAACTCACAGTAGATCACAACTTTATCACATATAAAAAACTAGCTGGGTGTGGTGGCGCATGCTTGTAATCACAGCATTTGGGAGGCAGAGACTGGAGGATCGCAGTTCCAGACAGCCTCAGCTACTTATCA
Source organism: Muscardinus avellanarius (assembly GCF_963383645.1). Lineage (NCBI taxonomy): Eukaryota > Metazoa > Chordata > Mammalia > Rodentia > Gliridae > Muscardinus > Muscardinus avellanarius. Next base: position 84,005,400 of record NC_137788.1, on the reverse strand, counting down.
AGGCCCTTTGCAACTCAATGAGACCCTGTTTCAAAAAATAAAAAGACTAAAAGATAGGACTATGGGTGTAGCTTGGAGTTAGAATGCCCCTGGGTTCCATCCCTAGTACCACAAAACAAACAAACAAACAACCCAACAACAACTCTACAACTTTTAGAAAAAGAAAAGAAAGAGTAAATCTTTAGGTTATAGGGCCAAGTAAAAGTTCTTAGATGTGACACCAAAACTATAATTTATACAAGGAAAAGATTGATAAATTAGACTTGGTCAAAACAAAAATATTATGCAAAAGTTCCCGTTAAGATGAAAAGAGTCGGGCGTGGTGGCACACGCTTGTCATCCCAGCATTTAGGAGGCTGAGACAGGAGGATCATGGTTTGAGGGCAGCCTCAACTACTTAGTGAGGTCCTTTGTAACTCAGTGAGACCCTGTTTCAAAATAAAAAATAGGGCTAGGGGTGTAGCTTGAAGGTACAATGCCCCTGAGTTCCATTCCTAGTATTAAAAAAAAAAAAGAGGATGAAAAGACAAACTACATAGTAGAAGAAAATATGTGCAAATAATATTCAATCGGAAAAAGGGCTAGTATCTAAAATACATAAAGAAGTCTCAAAACTCAACAGAAAAAAAAAAGTCCAGTCAAGCCAGGCATGGTGCCGCACACTGTAATCCCAGCATTTGGGAGGCTGAGACAGGAGGATCGCAGTTCATGGACAGCCTCAGCTACTTAGTGAGGCTCTTTGCAACTCAGTGAGACCCTGTTTCAAAATAAAGAATAAAAAAAAAATGTGGCTCGGAGGTAGAATGTTCCTGGGTTTCATCAATACACACACAAAAAATCCAGTCATAACAAGTAAAAGATATACAGATGCCAACAAATACATAAAAACATTTTTAACAACATCAGCCATTAAGGAAATGCTAACTTAAACTGCAATGAGTTACTATCACACACCTATGAGAATGGCCAAAATAAAAAGTAGGGACAACACAAAATGCTAACAGGGATGCAAAGACACCAAATCACTCAGATTGCTAAAGAGAGGCAAAATGCAATTGTTCATCTGGAAAAGCGTGGCCGTTTCTTTAGAAAGTGATAGATGCGACTATTATACAGCCCAGCAATTTTGCTATTATAATTGAGTGATTTTTTTTCTTCCAGTTATTATTTATTCTTATATCACTTTTTCATATGAGCTATGTGTATATTCCACGGTGGCCTATTTTGTGCTTCTTTGTTTAATGGTGCCTAATGCATGCTAGGTAAGCACCACTCCTGAGCTACACACCAGCCCTTTTGTTTGTATTTATTTATTTGTTTGTTTGTTTGTTTGTGATACTGAAGATGAAACCCAAGGGCATTCTACCTCTGAGCTACACTCCAACCCTATTTTTTTTCTTTGAATTTTAAAGCAGAATCTCATTGAGTTGTTGAGGGCCTCGCTAAATTGCTGTGGCTGGCCCCAAACCTGTAATTTCCTGTCTCAGTCTCCCAAGTGCTGAGATTACAAGCATGGGTCATCATACCTGGCTAGTTTTATTTTGAGACAGAATCTCACTGAGTTGCCCAGGCTGGCCTCAGATGTGCAATTTTCCTATCTCAGTCTTCCACATAGCTGGGATTACAGGTGTGTGCCACTCTGCCTGGCTACAGTATATACACACACACACACACACACACACACACACACACACATATATATATATATACACATATGTATATATATGGCATACATATATGCATATATACATATATGACAGAAATATATATGTGTGTATATACATATATGTATATGTATATACGTATATATGTATATACATATACATACATATATGACAGAAATAAATGACCCTTTATGCATTTATGCCAGGAAAAGATGTGGAAGAAATTTAAATTCATATTGCTTAGTGAAAGAAGCCAATCTGAAAAGGCTACATCTGTAAGATTCCAGCTATGGATACACAGTTGTCAATAGGATGTACAGCACAGGGAGTGAACCCTAAAGAGAACTACTACTTACTTTAATCATAATAATGTAACAATATTAGTTCATTAAATGTAGGATGCTAACCAAGATATTAATAAAAGAAGTCCAGTAGTTAGGGTATATTAGAACTCTATTTCTCCTTCCTTCCTTCTTTCTTTCTTTCTTTCTTTCTTTCTTTCTTTCTTTCTTTCTTTCTTTCTTTCTTTCTTTCTTTCTTTCTGTGGTGGTACTGGGGTTCCTGGAAACCCTTCTACCTCCGGTCTACACTCCCAGACCTATTTTTATACTTTCATTTGGAAACAGAGTCTCTTAAGCCAGCAAGGCTGGCTTCAAACCTGCGTGATCCTCCTGTCTCTGCCTCCCAAGCATGGGGATTACAAGCGTGCGCCACCATGCCTGGCCCTAGAACTCTATTTTTAATCAATTTTTCTACAAACCTAGAACTTTTCTGAAAAATAAAGTTTATTTTTATTGATTTTTAAAAATATAAAAGATTTTTCATTCTACATTATATTTTTATGGGGTTTTTGTGTGTGTTTGTTTTTGAGATAGTGTCTCTCTATGTTACCCAAGCTGGTCTCAAACTCCCAGGCTCAGGCAATCCTCTGAACCTCAGCCTCCCAAGTGCTGGGATTATAAGTGTGCATGACCATGCCTAGCTTGCATTTTAGATTAATGTGTTATTATGCTGGGTTATATATATAAAGTATTTCATGTTGTATGAAACACTGACTACTTAAATGTTTTCTATGCCTTTGTTTTGTATGCTGTCTTTATAATTTTTATTTTATTTTTCATAATGTTCTTTTATTGGTGCATTGTAGTCTTACATCATAATGTAATTCATGTTGACAGTAATATACCTGCATACAGCATTTGGTTCCCCCCCTTCAACTCCCCATTTCCCCCCTTTCCAATACAGAATACTGAGATTGCCATTGTAATATTCGCATAGGTACACATAGTCAATGGTAGTATTTCCATTTTTGAACCTCAACCTTCCTCCTCTTCTTCCCTTAGACCACTGAAGTTTCCTCTCTCCATTGGAACTCAATTTCTACTCAACTTTCTCTGGCTCCACTGAAGCTTCTCCTCTATTATCTGGAGTCCCTCTGGTATCCCAATTACTCCCTAGCTTGCACATACCAGAGAAAATATGTGACCCTTCACTCTCTGTGATTGGCTAATCTCACTTAACATAATGTTCTCCAGGTCCTTCCATTTTCTTGCAAGTGTCATAATTTTGTTCTTCTGTATTGCTGAGTAGAATTCCATTATGTGTATTTCCCATGATTTTGTAAGCCATTCATCTAAATTTATTTTTTACTTTTTTACATTAATTCCATGGTTAGGATCTAAATAAAGTGTTCCATTAGCCCATTAAGTCCTACATTTTTAATTCTGGGAACATAATAATATTCACATATTATGTCAAAGTTACCATAGGTGGTGTATTTGTTGCTCAGTATAAGTTTTTATAGGTGGTCCATATCTGGGAGATTGAATACAACACACAGGAAAGGAGCTGTCACAACATGACCACAGGTAGTTTGAAAAGCCTAGTGTGAAGCTCCCTTATGGGGTCCTCTGGGCATCATCACTTGCAGGCCATCACTCCCCAGAGTGGTGATACTCCTGGGCCCCAGAGGCTGACAGGCTGCATCCACCACAGCTCTGCCATTTAAGGAAGGTGCAACCTCAACCCAGTCATCGGCCTCTCTGAACCCCAGTGTTCCCACCTGCAAATGGAAGTAGGAACACGCATTTTTTCTTAAAGCTATTGCCATCTTTAAGCTGTCTGGACAAACTGAACACAACTATGTGGCCAGCACCTTGATCAGGAACATTTCCTGGCTCCACACACCCTTCTTGGACTCTGTTCTTGTCACTCTGACCCAGAGTAACTACCGTTATGATGTCAGATAGCTTACTTTGTGCTGAATGTCAATGAATCATGAAGTACATGCTATTTGTATCTGGCATCTTTTCCTTAACATTATGTTCTGAGATTCCTCTGCTTAAGGTAATTATAAAGTGTTCCCTTTTCTTACTGTACAGTAATCTGTTGTGTGAAGATCCCACCATGTGCTAATCCATTCGATCTCTGATGGGCATTTAGGTTCATGGAGTTGTTTTGAAGATTGGTTGGTGTAGGCTGAACTTTCCTAAATTGAACTCTCCCATGTAATCAGCACCTGGGTTGAGAAACATGAGCTTTCCTCTCATTCCCTTCTACTCCACATGCCCCGAGACTGACTGTTAACTTGGTCTCAAATATATGTTTGTATTGTTGTTGTTGTTTTGCCAAGCTACGGATCTAACCCAGGGCCTATTGCATGCTGGGCAAGTGCTCTACCATTCAACCATACCCTCAATCCCTATATAAATTTTTAAAATAGTACCTGATTATTAGATGTCTTGAAGTTAGAAGAGATCCTTACAGTTATTTTCTCTCTCTTTCTTTGCCAACAACTTGGGCCAGCTGCAATCAATGAAAGTAGATCCTCACTATCTGGAAAATAGAGTTTTAGTACCTTAAATCACTTGTATATGGGTCCATATACAAGGACATGTTTAAGGGTCTCTCACTTTAAATCACTCAAGTGACTTCCTCTGAGTATGGATACGGGTCCCCAGGCGCTCTGAGAGCAGCTACTTGAAAAAGAGCTCACCTTGATCTCCTTTGTCCAAGGAAATGGAATATAATCATACCTTTGGTGACTTTGAGGTTTAAATAGAAAACCTGGCTGGGCATGGTGGTACAGGCTTGTAATCCTAGTAGTTAGAAGGTTGAGATAGGAAGATCGCAGGTTTGTGGCCAGCCTCAGAGACTTAAGGCCCTCCACAACTTAGTGAGACACTGCTTCACAATAAAGGCTGGGGGTGTATCTAAGATGTAGAATGCTGGACTTCCGGGAAGATGGCGACCGAGAAAAGCGGGGCTTAAGAGTCCCGCTAACAACCAATCTCCATTACCACAAAAAGAGCGCCTTTCATAGCCAGAAAACACCATCACCAGAAAAACAAAAAAACCACCAGGCTCCAGAGAGAAAGCGGACTGAGAACAGAGCTCAGGGCCACAGAGGAGACACACGCGCCCGAGGATGCGGCAGCAGCGCCATACTGCCGGCGGCAGCGGCGAACTCAGCGGACGGCTACAGCAAGCCGAGGTGAGCCGATGCGGAACGGCCAGGCGGGATCTTTCGGCGCAGACAGCATTTAAAGCTCCCAGTGGCTGAGCTCAGCACACGCTGCAGGGATTCAGAGTGGAAATCAAAACCAGAGAAGAAAAAATATGCCAGCCTCATGGCCGAGGGCGTGGCAGAGGAGCCATATTGCCACCGGTGGCAGCAGCAGCAGTGAATTCACCGAGTCCAGTACAGCTACATCTACGTACTCAAGAACAGTGAGTCAAATTGCGGGCCACAGAGGAGAAATCCCAGTATTGTGCCTCCTGGGACTTGACCCAGTGAGGGAGTGGTGGTGGCAGAGATATCACACCATAGGAGAGCGTGCAACCTGGCACCCCCCATAGTTTAAAGCAGCCTCTATCGACTCCCTGGGTCGGAGACTCTGTGATACAACCCAGTAAAGGAGTAGTAGGGTCTGAGATAATACAGACTTGAGATCCAGAGCACCTTAAGTGAAGCCATAGTGACCCAAGGGAAGAACCCAGAGAAGGCACAAACTTCCGAAATCATGGGAAAGAGGAATAACACTGAAGTAATGAATGTGCACAACCCCACAACATCAGAACCTGATAAAACAGAAAATCAGAGATTTCTAGAAGATCAAATCAGGAAAATAACTGTAGAAATAATAGAGGTGCTTCTAAAAGAACTCAGAGAGAGCCAAAAAGAGATAAAGGATGCAATTAATGAAGTAAAGGCCTCAATTCAAAGCATGAACAACCGATTAGACCACATGGAGAACAGAATCTCGCTCTTAGAAGATGAGCAATCCAAAAATGAACGCATAGTTTCTAATCTAGAAAAAAATATCAGACAGCAGGAATCTGATATTGAAGAAATATGGGCCCATTTTAAGAGAGCTAACCTAAGAATAATTGGAATAGAGGAGGGAAAAGAAAGTAAAACCAAAGGGATCAACAATATCTTCAAAGAAGTAATAGCAGAAAATTTTCCAGACATAGAGCAAGAGGTCGATACACAGGTCCAGGAAACTTATAGAACTCCCTTTAGACAGGATCGGAGAAGAGGATCCCCACGCCACATAATTGTCAAAATGACCAATGTGGAAGCCAAGCAGAGAATCTTAAAGGCAACAAAAGCAAAGGGCCAAGTGACATTCAGAGGCAAACCAATTAGAATCACTCCAGACTTCCCAAACCAAGTTATGAGTGCCAGAAGGGCTTGGAGTAACATATTCCCAATTCTGAAAGAAAACAACTTCCAGCCAAAAATTTCCTACCCAGCAAAACTTTCTATCAAATTAGATGGAGAAATAAGAAGCTTCCATGACAAACAGAAACTGAAGGACTTTATGTCTTCAAAACCAGCACTAGAGAAAATACTCAGAGATTAACTACAAAGAAGAAATAGGTAACACACACCAGAACCAGAGAAACAAGAGTTTCCATCCAACAGACAACTAAGATTGGTTATCTGTGGAGATTCATTATTTATGTTAGTCTTTTACCTATCTCTAAAGGGTATTGTTTGCCTTTATTGTTGTTAATTTTTAGGATTTCTAGTTGGAATATTAATATACCTTCAGATATAGCATTTGGAAATATTTTATCCAATTCTATTAGTAACTTTTAACTCTGTTTACATTGTCTTTGGATATACAATATTTTCTTTTATTTTTTAGGGAGTTTGTATATTCTTCTGTTGCCTGTGCCATTGAAATCATATCCAAGAAATCACTGCCAATTTCAATGTTGTGAGGTTTTATGACCCAGATTTTCTCCTAAAAGTTTATAGTCTTAAGATTTATATTTAGGTCTTTTATCTAGTTTGAGTTAATACTTGTATGTGGAATTAGGTAAGGGTCCAATTTTATTCTTTTCCATGTAATTATTATTTTTCAACAATATTTAGTTAAAAGATTATTATTTCCACCACCAAATCTTCGTGGAAACCTTGTCAAAAATAACTTGACAATATAGGGAAGAAGTTAGCTCTAGGCTTGTATTTAACTCCAATGGTCTATATATCTGCCTTTAGAACAGTACTACACTGTTTCAATTATTGTAGCTTTATATGGTTTGAAATCAGAAAATATACATCTTCTAGCTTTGTTTTGCTTTGAGATTGTTTTGGGTATCTAGAGTCCATATTCCATATCAGGATAGATTTTTTTCTGAAAAATAAATATATGATAGTTTCACCTAAAAAAAAAGAAAAAAATATTCTCTGGTAAGAAAGAAAGCAAAAAGAAATATTGAAATGTTATCTTTAAGTCATCAAAAGCTTGGTATCAGACAAATGAAACTGCTATGTGAGATTATCATTTTTAATTTTGGATAAATTGCTATAATACTAGATGTCAACCACTAAGCCAAGCATGGGAGGGAGGGATGGGGAGAGAATGGGGTGGGGATCGGGTGGGGGCTGACTTGGCGATGTGTGCATGTATGTCTACAAAAGTTTGTATCCCACTATGATGTATGAATACAGTGCACCAATAAAATAAAATTAAAAATAAAATAAAATAAAATAAAATAAAAATACAAAAAAAAAAAGATGTAGAATGCCCCTGGACTCAATTCCCAGTACCAGAAAATAAACAAAGAAATACAAACAAACATTGGTCAAAGTTTAGATCAGTGGTTTTCAAACTATGGGTCTCAAATCATTAGTGGTTCCCAATCAAGTTTTTTTGTTTAAATAGAATGTCAAAATAAAGAGAGAATATAACAGTATGTGTTATATGTAGAAAGAATGAGTTTTGTAAAAAATTTGTTTCACATGAGTGTGTGTGTTGGGTTGAGTAATGTATTACTCACTGTAGGTTGAGAAAACTGTTCTAGGTGGTTCTGTAGGAAAGGAAGAGGGCTGAGGCTCAGGTCTAACAGCTCTATGAGGCCAACATCCAAAAAGTGTCTGTTCACCCAATTTGAAAATGCTGAACCCTCTGTGCAGCCACACAGGGACACAGGAGAGGGGTACACTGATCGCCCTGGGCTATAAGGGCCTGGGATTGTGCTTTCTGAAAGAACAGAGCAAACCTTGCAGTGAGTGACCTGGGTCATCCAGGCAGGAGGTCACAGTGGACAGAGATCGGCTGTGGGATTACGCAGATATCATTCTACTTCAGAGGGTATCATAGGACAAGTGTGTGGTGCCTCAGAAGATACTTGGCTTTTAGGGCTTTTCAACAAAAGTGAGAATCTTCAGAGGAAGATATAGGGCTTTCTGCTTATTCAGCAGATGAGTGCTTAGACCATTCTCAGAAAAAATAAGGTATACGAGTGTATTTCTACTTTTAGTTTATAGAGTTAGTTCAAGATGAAGTTGTCCATTATCTATCTATCTATCTATCTATCTATCTATCTATCATCTTTTTTTTTGTGGTACTGGAGATTAAACCCAGGGGCTTTTAACCCCCAGGCTACACTCCCAGGCCTACTTTTTTTATAGTTTATTTGGAAACAGGGTCTCACTAAGTTGCTGAGAGCCTCACTAAGTTGCTGAGGCTGGCTGTGAGACTGTTATCCTCCTGTCTCAGCCTCCCAAGTACTGAGATTATATGCATGTGCTTTGTTTTAACGAAGTTTTTTAAAATCCTCTACAGTAAACATATTACTTTTAATTATTTAAAAATAATTCTGCCGGGTGTGGTGGTGCACACTTGTAATCCCCATGCTTGTGAGGCAGAGACAGGAGGTTCGCACAGGTTCGAAGCCAGCCACACTGGCTTAGGAGACCCTGTTTCCAAATAAAAAATATATATAAAATAGGTCTGGGAGTGTAGCCTGGAGGTAGAAGGGTTTCCAGGAACCCCAATACCACCAAAATAATAATGATAATGATAATAATAATAATAATAATAATAATAGTAATACTATCATAAAAATAACTAAATAAGTGTTCATTATTTATAAAATGAAGATTGAAATTTTATTTCCAAAATTTAAACATTGCCTTGACCATCTCACTGGTATTAGGTTATTCCATTGAAACACCAGGAGGGGCCTGGGTTTGCAGTTCAGTGGTAGAGCACTTGCATAGTGTACACAAAGCCCTGAATTTCATTTCCAACCCTGCAAAGAAAGAGCGAGCGAGCAAGCGAGAGAGAGACAGAGACAGAGACAGAGATAGAGAAACAAGGAGGACTCACAATGAGAAAAGAATTCTAAGAGAATAGTCTTTCATAATTGTAGTTCCTCGAATTATTTTTCCCATCCCTATTTGCCACTTTCTCTAATTGTTTGTTCACAGTAGAATATTTAAAGTTTTAAAACTGTAAAATAAATAGATAATTTTCTTCAACATAAGAAAAAACCCTATTTGAGCATCCTCTTCTTTAGCTACCGGTATAAAAAAAAAAAAGGCCTTTATCTTCAAAGCCCCTCAGTGTGAATTAGAAGAGAGACTTCAGACTGTTTTGAACTGAATAAACTGAATGTATTCAGATACATTTAGACCATCTGCTTCATTTCAGATCTTTTAGTAGGAAGCTTCAAGCCAGGTATAGTGGCACATGCCTAATCCTAGCTACTTGAGAGGCTGAGGCAAAAGGATCTCAAGTTTGAGGCCAGCCTGGGCAAGTTAGCTAGACTTTGTTTCAAAATAAAATAAAAAAGGGCTGAAGGAAGGGTGCAACTGAGTGGTAGAGTGTTTGCCTGGCACATGCAAGGCCCAGCCCCAAAAAAGGAAAAGAAAGAAGAAAAAAAGAGAGAAAGATTAAAAACAAAGTTTCAGATGTTTATACAAAATACTTTAAGGAAAAGCACACAAGTCTTCCATGTTTAGATCTAAGTATATCTAATGGCATCTTGGAATCTCAAATGTGAAGTCTTTCCATCTCCAGTTCATTTAAGATAAAATAACTCCTGATTCAGAAAACTCTGGAAATGAGTTACTCAATGTTATTTCTATTCTTGCTTCTTATGAGGTGACCTCAAGCGTATGGGTGTTAAAGGAATGCCGCCCAGGATGAAGCAACAGTACACTCTTGACTTAACCAAACAGAGCCGCCTCACTGATAGCCTCTGTCCCAGTTCTACAGTGCCTTTCCCCTTTCCCCTAGTTGCTTTAATTATTTTATAAAATAATTCTGAAGACTTGTTTGATAATCTGTTGACAGTAATGATGAGAGTGGAGGATGGCACAGTAAGCTGGGTCGATTTCTTCTATGCATAGTCCAGATTTTCTCCCAATCACAGGTTGGTCAGATGTGGTCAGCAGACAAGACCTCTCAATGAGGTGATGGGAAGGGCCTTCCCAGGACAAAGGGCAGGAGGAGCAGAGGTAAATCAATTGATCCATTGATCCTGTCTGGCCATTATGCTCCTTCCCACCCCCACATCATATAATGCTGTGGTAACTGTGAAGATTATCAGGGGAATAATATACAATTCTCTACTAAGGGCAGAAGTTTCTTATGATTACATAAGATTATAGATAGAAAATATATATACAGAGAGAGTTATATGGTTAGTATGTATATATGTGTACATATAATTTTGCATCACAGAATTTTATGATTAGTATATTTGTGTATGTGTTTAAATGCATATATATGTAAACACACACATATATGTATATATTTCCAAAGTTTATATAATATATATGGTCCATGAGACAAGCTTGAGGAGCTGCTTGTTTATTTCCTTAATGGTAAAAGGACAAATATAAGCTGGGTGTGGTGGCACACGCCTGTGATCCTAGTACATGATATATATTCATAAACAATATAAAGGTCAATCATTAAGCCAAACATGAGAAGGAGGGAGGGGAGAGGAAATGGGGTAGGAATTGGGAAAGGGCTAAATGAGTGATTTGTGCATGTATGCCTCTACCATCTTGTACCCCATTAAGATGAATGACTACAATGCACCAATAAACAATTAAAAATAAAACTGCAGGTATTTAAAATTTTTTAAAAGACACAAAAAATAGAGCTGGGAATGTAGCTCAAAGGTAGAATGCCCCTGGGTTCAATCCCCAGTAATACACATGGCAAACATAAAAGATGCCAGTTGTTGCCAGTCAGATCTTGAGAGCAAAGAGTCGCTCCTGAAAGGTGGGATGCCCTTTGAATAGGCTTATCATCTCAAGGTGCTTAAAATACATGGATTATTAAATAAAAGCTCACATATTTACTTTTGGCTGCTTTCCTAGGTGATCAAATAATACATGCGATTTGATATTAATATTTGACTTCTTTCCAGGGTCAACAGTGGCCTTGCAGTGGACATGGGAGAGTGAAGCTGGGCTGCTGGGCTGCAGGCAGACATTTTGCATGGCTGAGAAGCTTTGAGAGATATGGTTAGCATCAGCTGAAATGCTTTAGGGTGTGAATGACAGCCTCATGTGAAGTAACAGAGTAGGGGTTAGTTCTGTGGGTTCTAAGCCATATCTGAGCTTAAATCCTATTGCTTAACTAGCTGTGGGATCCTGGCAAGGTATTTAAGCTCCTACATCTTAGTTTTCTTTTGTAAAAAATGAAGGCAATAATAAACATGATAGCATTGTTAGTCTTAAATACAAAGAGACTAGGGGTGTGCATGAGCAGTAGAGCACATGCTTAGCCTGCTTGAGGCCCTGGTTCAATTCCTATCACCTAATAATAAGACTTAACTACATAAATTCATTTAAGGTATTAGAGGAGAGCCCAGAACTTAGCTCAATGTTTGTTAACAAGGATGCCCTACTCAAACTGACTTAAACATTTCAGAAAGGCATTCTATCTCTTAGCAGGAAGGCCAGAGGTAGAAAGGACATTATGGTTGGTTAACTGAGCAGCACAACATTGTCATCCTGCCTCTGTTTGGTCATCCTGAATGGCAGCTTCATTTTCAGGCTGGTAGGAAGATGGCTACAGAAGCTCCATATATCACATTAGAAATAGGAGATGTTTCTTTCCATGGTCTTCTCTTAAGAGGGAAAGGTGACATTTCAGAGAAGTTCCTCCTCAGAGTCCTAAAATCTCATTGGCCAGAATTGGTCTTTTGACAAAAGAAATAAATAAAGGGTTACTCTTAGACCAGTTAATTCCACCTCTGAGGCTAGAGGAGGGGGCCAGCTTCCTATGGATGCTTAGAAATAACTGAATGTCTGAATGATGCTTGGGTTCCATCAGGAGCTTGTTCTAAGGGAGGCAAGAGCACTGTAGAAAATGAATTAAGCAAGAGTAGCCATTAGACCCAGGATAGACAAAGACCAGGAACCAGCTGGTAGGTGAAGTAGAATGGCACAAGAGTCAAGATGCAAGAGGCAGAGCCTGGAGAGACCTACTGAGGTAACTTTCCCCACTGGGAAAGGGCTGTTTAAGAGCCTGGCCACACCCACTGAAGGGGAGAAAGCTATGAAGAAAATGTGAATCAAGTCCCTCACTGCTTCTTTTTTGGGTAGTAATGGGACAGAATTAAGCTAAGTTATTTTGGTAGAAAACTTACTCTTTTTAATGAAACTAAATCTGTTCAATTGCCCCATACAACATTTAATTGAGCTATTATCAATAGGAATCTAATCAGCAGGATGAGGCCAGCCTGCAGTATTGACTTTAACCATGCTTCCTATGATACCAAACTGAGACAACTGAATGATAGATAATTCCCTTTAAGAACATCATAAATAAAACAGTAAGCTCTTGAATTATGTAAGAGCTATAAGAATCTGAGATTTAACCCTACTTGCAAGCTAACAAAGTAGCCTACCATAGTTTCATGGACTCTGGCAGAGAACTTGAGACTCTTGGGGCTGAGGCAAAGGGCATTATTACACACAGCAATAGCCAAAGTGTGATTATTTGTGCTGGTTTCCCAAGACCCAACACCCACAAGACCATGCAAAAAGAGCCAGATGGTGTATGCACATATAATGGATTCTATCACAGGGGAGGAACCCCAAGCTTAGAGAACCCCATTGTTTTATAATGGAGTGTAAGCATGTCTGTCTATATTGCCTTAGACTCTGGTGGATTTTCCCATGAGTATGCCACTCCAATAGAGGATGAAACTAAATCTGTTCAATTGCCTCATACAGCATTTAATTGAGCTATTATCAATAGGAATCTAATCAGCAGGATGAGGCCAACCTGAAGTATTGACTTTAACCATGCTTCCTATGATACCAAATTGAGACAACTGAACGATAGATAATTCCATAAATTCCACAAGTAATCAAAGTATGCCTTAGAGAATCAGGCAGATTGCTCCATAAGTTTCTGTACTGAACTTTGCACTTGGCCTGAGATACTACTCTCAGATCAGCAAGATATATCAGCAATTGCACAGGCTTTATCCTGGCCCTTAGAAAGTAAATCTAGAACTATTAAATTCAAAACAACTAACTGGCGAGTTGAAGTCAACCTGAATGCCTCCAGGGATGAGGTAGCAGCATTGATCTTTTCAACTATAGTCAGCTACTAATTGTGCATCGTCTTTTTTAATTGAATGACTCCTGGCATAGGGATAACTACATACAGGGAGCTCATAAATAAGGAGTCAGATATCCCTCTGGAACTGTCTCCCAAGTAACCAAATGTAGCCTCTTTGGGGAGAGGTATCTGTGGGTCTGAGGGCCACAAGATCTTCCAGTGATCTTCAACTTAAAGAGTTGGAGATTTCTTATGACCACTGCTAAGTTGCATATCTCTGTGTTTTCAGAAGTCAAGGGGGTTAATGCCTGGCACAGAAAAAATAGCCATGGAAAGAAAAGCATTGGTTATAATTGTTGGGAATCCCTAAGTGAAACCTACATGTTCTTAGGAAAGAGAGTGACAGAACCTTCAGCCATTCTTGGCCAACTGGTAAACCTTCAAATTCCAGTTCAGTTTAAAGATGTTTAGTCAGAAATCAGGGTATTTGAGAGGCTGAGACAGGAGGATGGCAGGTTTGTGGCCAACCTCAGCTACTTAATGAGTCCCTCTGCAATTTAGTGAGACCCTGTTTCAAAGTAAAAAAAAAAAAAAAAAAAAATAGGGCTGTGGTGTAGCTCAATGGTAGAATGCCCCTGGGTTCAATCCCCAGTACCACAAAAGAAAAAAAAAAAAGGTTAGTTTTTGTTTTGAGGAGGATGACCTGAGAGCAGTCAGTCCAACCTTTCCTGTTTGTCAGCACCATCAGCCAAGTGGCATTTGTCCAGCAGAGGGAATAACTGAGTGACAGTTATGAGAACAGGGGTAAGAAAGACCACAGGTGGAGGTGTCGCAGATGTTTTTTGCAGGAGGTGCAGGAACTGGGGCCACCCTCCTCTGTTCCTGATAGACTTCCTCCAGAATTCCCCTGTGATGTTAAGGGAAGTGGCAGACAGATCACAGCCAGAGCCATCTGGCAGAGGACTGCAGATCTAGCAGTTAGTGTAATTTAAGGCCCATACAATAGTCTAGGAAAGTCTCCCCAGCATGTTTTTCTCAATGAAGAAGGCTCCAGAGGAAAAACAAACACCATTCAAATCCCTGTGTCTCTTGGGCTCTGAGTTTGTGTTGCAAAAAAACAAATAACTGTTTTTTTCTCTGCTCTCACACAGTGACCATCACTACTGAAGACTTCTGACACCAGATGTGGGGGCAGTTTTCCACATACACCAAGAAAATAATCAGTTCTGCTGAGAATATCAGCTAGGTGTCCTCTAATCCAATTCAGGTCCGACACTGGAGACCAGGAGGTAGTGCCAAATGCCACAAACTGAGGGCTTCGTTTCAAGACAACTCTTCCCTCCTCTCCCGACCCACCCTAGTGGCCAATCATAAGTCCTGGATCAATTAATCTCTGCTTCTAACAAACCAGTTGCAAATGGATTATCCCACACATCCCTCCTCAGATTCAATTAATTTATTTGAGTGGTTCACAGAACTCAGAGAAACATTTGCTGATTTATTATAAAGAATATTACAAAGAATATCAATGCAGAGATGAATAAGGTAAAGTAAGGGAGAAGGCGCACAAGAGCTTCCGTGTCATCTTTGAATTTGCCACCCTCCAGGAACCTCCTTACTCCAAAAAACCCTCCTCTGAAAACTCTGAACCCAGCCCTTCTGGGTTTTTATGAAGACTTTTGGACTATGTGGGGAAACCCAGCAAGGCCTGTCAGCTTCTTCTTGGCCAAGGTGCCTGCCTAAAGCATGTGGACCAGGTGAAGGTGAGGGCAGTAGTCAGAAAGCTGCTTGAGTCCACTTCCAAGTAGGCCATTCTATCGCTCAAAAACACCAGATGCCTGTGGATGAGAAGGAGAACAGAGAGTACATCACATACCCTTGCTTCCTAGAGCTGAGGTCAGTGCAAGAGGATGAAGGATGGATAGGGAGAAAAGAAGGAAAGAGCTTGTCCATCCAGTAAGGCTCCACTTGATGTCTAGTATCCCACAGTGTGGCAGCAGTTGATGGCTCAACCAAATAAATGGTAAAGCTTAGTTGATCCAGTGCTTTCTTCCAGGTAACATGATCCTCATGCCTTAGAGTCATGTGGCTTTTTGAGCCACAGCCATACTGTTTTCTGGCTGGTGTTACCAGGACAAAAAACAAATATGCACCTTTGTTCCATTGGGGAGGCATCATCTTTATCTCCCAGGTTGTTGTTGTTGTTGTTGTTGTTACACAAATATCCTTAAGAATATAGTTGACAACAAAGGCAATCAGTCATTATGCTTGAAAGATGTATAGCAACATGAGTAGGCCATAGAGAACTGTCTCCTAACAAGGAGTTTTAACAAATGATCCTTTGAGTCACACCATTCCTCATAAGTCTCTTGTGAGATGTAGAACATTTTTCATCCTAGCTTATCACAAGTTGAAGATGGGGTATTAGTAGATCCAAAAGAACTAGCAATGATGATGAATGGGAGAGGGTGTGAATGGACAGAGGAAATAGGTATTGGAAAATAGGAGTGTTTTTTAGTTGCAAAGGAAAGATCTAATTTTTTTAACACCAGTAAAAATGAAATAGATTATAGAAATAGAGAAATAAAGGAAAAGTTGAGTTATTGAGTCTTTGAGAGAACAGGAACCAGAGCAGATCTAGGAATGTAGATCTAGGAACCAAAGGGCAATCTCTGGTGTCCTTGTTAAGGCAGACTTAATGTCCATGGGCAACCTTTTAGTCTTGTGTCACTCAGCTTAAGACTCAAATTCTCACAGGATAATGTCTGATTGGCCTCACTTTAATTACATGACTTGGACAGGAACCATAGGACTGTCAACTTGCAGTTGAGCCAAGACTCCATTTAGTGAGGTGTGGATCCCCTAAAGCAAAATAGAGATTATTTTCCAGAAAATTAGATTCCTTTTCTTAATCTTCTCTATATTATGAGGGATGCTGTTAGCAGTTTTGGGATCATGTCTTAT
Source organism: Muscardinus avellanarius (assembly GCF_963383645.1). Lineage (NCBI taxonomy): Eukaryota > Metazoa > Chordata > Mammalia > Rodentia > Gliridae > Muscardinus > Muscardinus avellanarius. The sequence continues at coordinate 83,988,938 of NC_137788.1, read as the reverse complement.
ATCTCCTACACCAGTGAAGAGAGAGAAAAAATTTTTTAAAATGTCTCTGAATAGCCTTTCTGAGTCACATACCATGTGTATCGAGTTGAGGGTGAGATCAGCATACTAGAACTGGTTCCTATACCAGAACCGTAGGATGAAATAGGGAAGAAACAGTTTTTTTTTTTTTTTTTGGTGGTACTGGGGTTCCTGGAAGCCCTTCTACCTCCAGGCTACACTCCCAGACCTATTTTATATTTTTGAGACAGGGTCTCTTACGCCAGCACAGCTGACTTCGAACCTGCGCGATCCTCCTGTCTCAGCCTCCCAAGCACAGGGATTACAAGTGTGCGCCACCACGCCCGGCTTGAAGAAACAGTTTTCTAAAGAATGAGGGTGTCTTTAACTCAAAGAAGGGGTGAGAGTAGTACTGAGCAGAGAAACACAACGGATGCTCACCATGGTCATTAACTGGACATTATCCTTCTTTCTAGACTGGAATGTTTTATGTCCTGGTCTGAGCATATCTATAGGAGAAAGGAAACTAAAGTATTGCTAATTTATTTTCACAGTAGCCACAGTCCAGCTCAGGGTAGGTGGGTTCTCCCTCTGGCCACCAGAAGATAATGGGGGAGGCAGGCAGATGGGTGCTCAGGGGGATGGAAAATGACTGTGGTGAAGGCCTTGGAGGTTGGCCACTGGATGCTCAAAGCCATTCTGGGGCTACTGGAAGGAATGAACAGCTGGAGCCCAAGCCTGCTTGAAAATTTTCCCATTAAAATTGCCAGCTTCTCTCCAGGGAAATAAAAAGGATCTGCAAGTTGTAAGGGTCAGGGAATTGGATTTGCCTTTGGGAACCTGGGGCCCATGGGTCAGAACAGGCACTGTCCTATCTCTCATCCCAAGCCACTCTGGAACAAGAAGCGTGGTCTACAATGTCAAGCTCACAGCACCAGGAAGAGGTGGGAGCAAGGATGAAGTGCGTCAGCAAAACTCTGCAACCAGCTGCCAGCCAAGGGCCCCTGAAGGCAAAGAACCTTCAGGTGGAGTCTGAAGATACCCCCTGAGGCACCAAAGCCAGGGACAGAAGGCCTTATGGAGACTATGAATGAAAATAAAATGGTGTGAGTGGAGGGAATTTTAAATAAATAACTCCACAAAAAAATGATTTTTTACATAAGAATAAGAGCATCAGGTATGCAGTTAAGTGATATAATTATATGTGCATATTATATAACATCACATATAATAAATTGCATTATGTTATACATATAATATGGTATGATATAAAACTTTCTTTGGCCTATCTTTTGGATTACCATGCAACTACTATATAAGTCATAAAGAAAGTTAGGCACAAAGGAAAATGTCTGCTGCTCCATAGTTTTCATGAAGCCTATCAACAAAAGTCTCCAGCCACAGAGCTCTCTACATGGGGCTTGGCTTATAGAATAAAATCTGGGATCTAACAAACTGAAAAATCATGGCTCAAGATGTTAAGCTATATCTGGACGTGGAGGCGCACACTTGTAATCCCAGCATTCAGGAGGCTTGAGACAGGAGGACTGTGGTTTGCAGACAGCCTCAGCTACTTTGTGAGGCCCTTTGCAACTCAGTGAGACCCTGTTTCAAAATAAAGACTAAAAAATAGGGCTAGGGGTATAGTTCAGAGGTAGAATGTCCCTGGGTTTCATCCCCAGTAACAGACACACACACACACACACACACACACACACACACACACACACACACGATGTTATCATAAGAAAACTCAAAGGACTTCTACGGACTTGTTTATACCCATACACAGCTAACATGTGCACCTCATCTTCATGTGACAATGAGATCTTCCTCTTTGGCAGCCTAATATTCAACCCAGGCTGGCTTTTTAAAAATTCAATAACCAAGCTGGGTGTGGTGGCGCACGCTTGTAATCCCCACGCTTGGGAGGCGGAGACAGGAGGATTGTGCAGGTTCGAAGCCAGCCTCTCTGGCTTAAGAGACCTTGTTTCCAAATAAAATATAAAATAGGTCTGGGAGTGTAGCCTGGAGGTAGAAGGGTTTCCAGAAACCCCAGTACCACTAAAAAAAAAAAAAAAAAAAAAAAAAAAAAAAAAAAAATCAATAACCAGTGTTATAGTTTGGTTTGGAATATCCCCCCAAATCTCATCTTGAAAGCCTGATTTCCCATGCAGCAAGGTTCAGAGGTGGGGCTTCAGGCAAAGATAGTTCACAAGGACTCTGACCTCATCAGTGGATTAATCCATTCTATGGACTACAGGAAGTGTGGGAGGAAGTAGGCCACGAAGTGGCTGGGGGGAAGCTGAGCAGCTCTCCTCCATCGTAGCTTTCCACTACTATGCTCTGCCTCCTCTCAGGCCCAGAGCAATAAGAGCTGGCCATCCATGGACTAAAACCTCTGAAACTGGGTGCACATGGTGGCCCATGCCTGTAACCTCAGTACTTTGGAGGCTGAGACAGGAGGATTGCAGGTTCAAGACCAGCCTCAGCAACTTAGCAAGGCCCTCCCCAACTTAGTGAGACCCAGTTTCAAAATAAAAAATAAAAAGGGCTGGGTAGAATGCCCTTTGATTATATTTTCAGTACCAAAAATTAAAAAAATTAAATAGAACCTTTGAAACTGTAAGCTCCAATAAATTGTTCTTCTTCTAAGTTGTTCTTGTCAGGTATTTTGGTCACAGTAATAAAAAGCTGAGTAATGCAACCAGATAGCTCAAGTGTCCTCACCCTAGTTATGGTCATTTTATAATCTTTGATTGCACAACCCCTTTTATATACTCTGGGAAATAGATAAATAATGGTACATACATATGATTGAATACCACTTGGTGATAAAAGAAATGAATAACCAACTCATACAATATTGATGAAATTCAAAAGCATTATATTAAGTGAAAGGCTAGAATAAAAGAACTACATGGTTAATGATTACATTTATGTGCAATTCTAGAAAAGGCAAGATTATAGTGATGAAAAGTAGGTTGGTATTTTCTAGGAATGAAGGAAGGGGATAAGTGACTGCTAAGGGACACCCAGAAATTTGGAGGGTGATAAATATTTTTTATTTTAATTATCTGGTGGCCTTTTATTGTGGTAAAATATAGAGAACATAACATGTGACATTTGAACCACTAAGTATGCAGTCCAAAGCTATTAACTAATTAACAATGTTGTGCAACCATCTCCATTTCCAGAGCTCTTTCATCATCCTAAACAGAAATTCTGTACCCATTGAACAATAACTCCCCATTGCCTCTTTCCTCAGGTGACTTTGTTTATAAATTATACTTCAGTAAAGATTATTTTAAAAATTCACTGCCTCTATCCAGATCTGTAATAAGTGTCCTCACCCTATGGTGATTTTATAATCGTTGATCGCACAACCCCCTTTTTTTGCGGTACTGGGGGTTGAACCCAGGGGCATTCTACCTCTGAGTTGCACCCCCAGCCCTATTTTTTATTCTTTATTTTGAAACAGGGTCTCACTGAGTTGCAGAGGGCCCTACTAAGTAGCTGAGGCTGGCTGAGAGCCTGCAAACCTCCTGTCTCAGCCCCCCAAGGACTGGGATTACAAGCTGAAGACTTATTCTTTAACATTCATCCTAATGGCAAGGCAACCCTTCCCTCTCTCCAGTTAATCATGTTTCAGTGAATCTTTTAGCCCAGCCGACCAGCATCTGACTTTGGAAACAGACACACATACATCAGAACTACAGCTTCTCCCTTTGACAGTGTGAGTATTTGATGTCTTACCTCACTCCCAAACCCCTGACCCTCTTTCCTGTTAACATTTCCTCTCCTTAACAGTCAACTAAGTCCAACTTGGTGAAGTACTTATATTTTCAAATGGTATAGATTGCAAGGTAGAAAGAAAGACTTTGAGTTTTCTCTTAAAAAGACAGGAGTTCTTTTTCATGTTATCTTTTCTATAACAGTCTTCTAACCACAGGATTCCAAGGACAGGGACTTACATTTCCCAAGTAGTCTTATTTCACTCTTGCATGTCAGCAACTTAGAATCTGTGCTGTTGTCCTTTCAGGGAAGGAAGTAAATTGTGCCTCTCCTATTGGTTCCTTTTCACCTCCTTCCAAAGACATGTAATCTCTACTTCCTCCCTCGTTTCTCCCCAAACTAAAGGCTAGGACAGTCTTTGATTAGCAAGAAAATCTTGTCTTTTCACAAGAGATATTGTGAAACTGCTGTGGGGAGTTTGGCTGAAAGAGTGGCCATTCAGAGCCAATTTCATATTCTATATGGCCTAAAGGGACATGATTTAAAAGCATGGGGGTAAGGAAAGTAATTAATATATTCAGTAATGGGAAAATGAAGATGGGATCTGTAGCTTATTTGGGTTGAAATACCTCCAGAGAGACTGGACTTGGGCTCCCAAGTCCATAATCCTCCTCAGAGTTTGGAGTACCGAGCCTCTTTCCATGTTCCTCTGGGGATTGCAAAGGCAACAGACAATTCCCCTAGGGGGTACTAGAGCCCCATTTCTCCTTCAACAGTCTAAGAAAGACCAACTTCTAGAGGCAGGAAAATAATTCTAGGATAAGAGTAACCCTGGGAACCAGGCATGGTGGCGCACACCTGTGATCCCAGTAGTTGGGAGGCTGAAACAGAATGATCACAGGTCATCAGCAGCTTAGTGATAACCTCAGCAACTTAGCAAGAGTTTGTTTCAAAATAAAAATAAATAAATAGAGCCGGGGTTATAGCTCAGAGTTATAGAATGCCCTGGATTCAATCCCCAGTACCACACACACAGAAAAAAAGACTGACTCCTGTCCCAGTGTACGGGGCTTCTTTGAGAGGTAGGAGAGAAATCCACAGGGAAGAGCTTAGAAGATAGATCTAAAGGTAGGAGTGATGCTAGTAACGAGAGTGTACCCATGAGGAACTCCCTGTGAAATACTTTAATGTGCTGAGTACATTCCAGAAAAATCACAGTAGTTTGGAAAATAAATAAAGATATAATAATACACAAAGTGTGGTCTTCCACACTCATAATCATACCTCAACTGGTGCCAGGTAGAGGGATCCTTCCAGGAGAGGAGATTATGCCTAGTGACTCCAGGCAGGAGGCAGCTGTAAAATTACCCAAGGTCCTCAGCAGAGTGGGAGCCTAAGGACAGCGTTAGGTAGCTAGCTAGACATTAGCAAATGGGGTCCACTGGATGAACAGAAAGTTTACCTGCAGAGACTTGCTCACCTTGATCCCCTCCCCTCTGGGAAGAGGGCAGAGAAACAATGCAGGGTCATTTAAGTGTAACATGCAAAGGACAGTCAATCACTCCAAATTGAAATACACATAAAGAAGATGCCCAGAGGGACTATAAAACTCACACATGGAAGACTCCATATGGCTTTCTCATACGTCTTTCCATACCTGGAAATGGACCCATCGAGATCCTACCATCTCCACCCCACCCCACTCTGGTCGGTCTCTGAGGTGTAATCCCATCGCCCCCCTCTGCCTTTCCATTCCCAAGAATGGCTTGATCCAGAGCTTCCCCTGGAGCTCGGCCCTTTCCCCCCTTTTCAAGCCTTTTTCCTATGGCGCCTTCATCTCTCTAAATAACCTTCCTGTTTTCTCCACTTGTGCTTTCTGTCTGAATGCTTTCCAAGCAGATAAGCAAGGGCTGACATTGTACGAAATCATTTTGATATCTCCCATCTGGTAACAGAAGCGCTTGATATTGGAAAACAGCTGCTAACAGACAACTCTAAAACACCAAAGGAAGCCTTTTCAAATACTTAAAGAGAGCTGTAACCCTTCAAGGAGAAGCTGACCTTTGGGCCACATGTGGGCCAGATCTACACATTGTACTCCACCCAAAGATGAAGGGGAAGGAATTTCTATGCATTTGTTAAGACTAAAACCTGTTTTCTAGAGTGGAGCCTTGAGTAAACATTTGAAGAAACCTATCCCATGTTAAACAAAACTCACATGCAACAAGCAGGAGAAAGGTTCTCACAACAAACAATTAGCAAAGGTTGTGCCTCTAATAATTAAAGAGTGCCTACAATTCAGTTAAAAAAGACAATGTAATAAAAAAAAAAAAAGAAAATGATGGTACACCCCAAGTAGGATGAGCCATGGTGGGTTTATTAACAAAGGGACTTATTTACACACCTGCAATTTAAGGGCACTTACCTGGGGCTACTTGCAGCCCCAGTTATTAACTTCTCTATTGAAAAGACAAGAGGAAGAGAAAGTTACAGGAGCCAAGAGGGGGAAAGGATCAGGTTAAAAGAGCAATGAACTTTGTTCTAAAGACACAGCCAATCAGAGGTGACCTCACAGGGAGGGACCCAAGAAAATAAATACCTTGAGCTTATTCTCTACCCACCTCCAGTCTCCTGCCAGGCTCTCCATAAACTGAAACCAGCTGGGAGCCAAAGTGCACAGGTACTATGCTAATGAAGCCCACAGAGGTCACACCTGCAGAAAAAGGGAGCAAGAGAATGAAGCACAGGAGGAAAGAATATGAACATTCAAATCACAGAGGAGAAGACATTAAGGGCTTATTGGCCACAGGAGACTGGACTGGATTCCAGCTCATTAACGCTCAGATTGTAAAGTCAGGCTGCCTGCATGTACTTGTTCTACCACTTCATTATTAGGTGATTTTAGTCAAGTTTGTTTTCATCACTTGAAAAATGAGGTAATAGTAGTAACTACATCACAGAGTTGGTATAAGAATCAAACGGAAAAAGGCATGAGAAGTCCTGGGGGAGTTCCTAGAATTGGTAAACAATCAATATATAATACTTATTTTAAGCAGTCACTATATGATACCTATTTTTAAGTCTTTGGGGAAAATAATTTGTCCATAATTATTATCCAAAGTAGGAATAAACACTCCATGCCTAATAATTTATTCTATAGTATTACTTCTGAAATATCCCTGAAAATATACTAGATTACAATAAAGTTGAAAGTAATGTAAATTTACATGATGTAATTCTGTGTACCCATCTGTGATGATTGTTTTGCTTAGCTTGGTGCCTCTGGCTTGAGGTCTCTCACGGAGTTGCAGTTCTACTGTTGACCAAGGTTGTGATGTCACCTGAAGGCTTGATGGGAGAGAGGGAGCCAGAGATACAGATGCACAGATGCATCTTTTATTCTTCTTTCCCGAGATATAGATGCACAGATGCATCTTTTGTTCTTTTATTATTGGGCAAGAATGCAACCTCTATGGTTGCTACCCTCTCTTCCTACTGGAGTGGTAATAACCATGTTAAAGATTTGGACTTTGATGCAGAAAAAAAAAAAAAAAAAAACAGAAGAGGTCCTTCTGTTCCACTTAATCCTAGCCCCTTCAGGCCAGTCTAATTCTGGGAAGAAACTTTTCTCCTTTTAAGAAAGATGGTGATTCAGCCGGGTGTGGTGGTGCACGCTTGTAATCCCCACGCTTGGGAGGCAGGAGGATGGCGCAGGTTCGAAGCCAGCCGCACGCGCTGGCTTAGGAGACCCTGTTTCCAAATAAAAATGTAAAAAAAAAAAAAAAAGAAGAAGAAGAAAGATGGTGATTCAGAACTAAAGCTCAAGCCAACTGCAAGTTTTTACCTACCTTGTCTTGCTTTGTTCTCTGCAAATCTATTTCCCTTAATGCTTCAGAAAAGGCTGGCATCTAAAACAGAATTAAGATGGTTATATGTCCCGGCAGGCTCTAGCCAATCCATGTCTCAACAAGTCACCCACTTCAAATATAGAAGACTACATTTCTCATGAAGACATCATCAGGTCCCTTCTAGGTTTTCTCACCTCGAGGCTAAATACTCCCTTATTATTCATATTTTCCCTTAAATAGGGTAGATTTTGAATCCTTTATTGCCGGAGCCAGCCAGCAAAAGTATGGGTTCTGAAGAGAGGCGTGAGGATGAAGAATTTTTAATTCTAACGTGGGGGAGCTGCCAGCCTATTATCTCTACTGGCCGACCCCTGTTTGTGGGTCAATATTTCCTACGGGTCGACGACTTATGCCTGGGTCATTATTCTCTATTGCACCGACACTCCTGGCCAACACAACTTCTGGGTCAATCTCATCTTTATTGCGCCGACGCCGACCCCGGGTTTGTTTTTCCAGAGATATTTATACACAGCTACAGGTCAATCAACATTCTCGTGCTACCACCACCAGAATACAATAAAGACCAATACAAAACACACACATTACAGAGAGGTCAATCAGTACCCTCGTGTCATCACCACCTGATCCTCTCTCAGACCTCTCTGCACTTTCCATAACCCCAAACCTTGTTGACTCTGGGAGAAGTACAATCAGCTGAGTCAGAGACACCAATCTAGGGGAAGGCCTTAATGGCTCCCAACACTTTATCACTTAGTTCACTCTGTAAAACACTTGAATTCTACTTATAGATACTTAAGGAATGAATGAACTTATTCAATAAGAAATTACCCTTATTGAAGAATAACAAAATTATGTCATTTACAGGGAAATGATGGAACTGGAGAACATTATGCTAAGTAAGATTAGTCAGTCACAAAAAACTAATAAAAAAAATTAGATGCTTTTCCTAATCTGTGGAAGCTAGGGAGAAAATGGTTTGGATCATAGGAGGAACTCTAGATGAAGGAGAAATCATAGATGAGCAAATAAGGTGACCAAACTGAGGAGGATGGGAGGGGGAAGAGGAAAATTCCCTAGTATATGATGTACATTTGCAAACATATCAAAGTCAATCACTAAGCCAAACATAAGAAGGAGGAATGGGGGGTGATGGGTAGGAAGTGGGGAAGGGCTAAATGAGTGATGTGTGCATGTATGCCTCGACTATCTTGTACCCCATTAAAATGTATGACTACAGTGCACCAATAAAAAAAAGAAAGAAAGAAAAACCTCCCTCAAGATGACCTAAACAATAAGGGAATCCATTAGGTTGCAAAGCAGAGCCCAAAGTGGTAAAGACGGGGCAGGATTAGAAGGGGGCTTCACAGTACAATCAGAGGCTCTATTTATCTGTGAAGCACCTGATTCGTCCCTTGACCTGGTCCTCAGGTTGAGACTTCTATCAACACTTACCAAGTTCACTGTTCCCACCAGAACACAGAGCACTCCTTTACCCTGGCCACCAAGTCAAAGGGGTGTCAGTGGTATCAGACTGATGTAGGATACCTTTTCTGCCCAAACCAACCACTGTCTATGCTGTTCAACTTGGGTAGGGAGGTGGCCTCCCTGGAGCCAGTGATGCCCAAGTCATCAAATCCTGCCCTTCTCACTCTCCCCCAGCACCCAGAGGCAGGAACATCTCCCCCAAACCTCAGGGCTGGGAAACATTGATCCTGTGAGGGAGACCAGAAAAGGGACTTATTCTTTTAAGGCTCATTCATTCATTCAGCTGGTGGTGTTGGAGTGCTACCTGTGTGCCAGACCTTCTTCAAGGTCCTGGGGAAACAGCCGAGAACACAGTGGACAATGTCCTTGCTCAGGGAGGGGAGATAGAAAATAAGCAAACACATAAATAAGTCAGAGGGAACGAGGATGATGAGGAGCTGCCGGTGTATAGAGGGTTGTTGGGGAGATGGCTCAGGAAAGGTGACATTTGAGATGTGATTTGGAGAAAAGAGGGAGGGAAGCTTGCGGGCCAAGAGAGCAAGGAACACAAAGTGGGACACAAAGGAAGCGCAGAGGGCCTGAGTGGGCGTGTGCTGGGTGGATCTGAAGATCCCAGCGAGGATGAGGGAGGGCCAGAAAGCAGTGAGGGGCGCCTGTGGGGCTGGAGGCTCTGGCAAGGGCCTGAGAATGGGAGTGGGGGAGGAAGTGAACCAGGCCTTCTGGAGGCAAGAAGACTCTAAGCTGTATCTACACTGTGGTTGCTACATCACTGCCCTCCCCCATTGAAACATAGCAGGGAGTGGTGGTGCACGCTTATAATTGTAGTACTTGGGAGGCAGAGACTAGAGGATTGTAGGTTCAAGGTCAGCCTCAGCAACTTGGTGAGACTGTTCCAAAACAAACAAAAAATTATAAAAGTGCTGGGGGTTTACCTCAGAGGTAGAGTGCCCCTGGGTTTAATCCCCAGTATCACACACACACACACACACACACACACACACACCAAAAAACAAATATTAAGACATTTGTGGGTATTGGTGGAAGAAATGAAGTTATCCTTAGAATGCTATGCTATATCTGGAAGGAGGAGCTATAAATCTTTGAGCTAATACCAAATATGGGGAGGAATTACAATCGTTAACTCAGAATAGTTCTAGAAGACGAGTGCAGAGAAAAACAGGCAAAATGTGAGATGAAGGCCGAGGAGTCATGAGATCTAACCTTTCAGATTTTCTAGAAACAGAGCAGTCATATTTTATGATGTGATCATAGAGTACAATTATGAAAAATTTAACACAGTCAATATTGATGTTTCCAAGGGAATCAACATAAGGATAGATGTTGCATTCTTAGCCTGCATGATAAACACAGGGGTTTTGTGCCATTTTTTTGGGGGGGGGCTGATCTTGTAGCCAAGCCAATGGCAGTTTGTCATGTTTCCAATTTTTCTTCCCCTGTTTTAGGATACTTCAGGAAAATTAAAGTTATGTGAGCTATAATCTTGCTTTCATTCTCACTTGATCTCAACTGTCTCGTAGTATGCTTTCTCTCAATGGTTCTCAACTCAGGAGAATTCTGGGCCTCTCCGCTACTCTCCCCGACCCATCCACCTACCCTCCCCACCCTCCTCAGGCATTTGACAAGGTCTGGAAACATTGGTGATCCATACAACAATGGAAGGATGCTACTCGCATCTACTGGGTAGAGACTAGGGCTGATGCTCACCATCTTGCGGGTGCACAGGAGAACCCTCAGCAACAAATAATCTAGCCCCAAGTGTCAATAGTGCCGAGATTGAGAAGCCCTGCGAATTTTATCCCTAATCAACAGCACAGCATAACAATCCTTTGGTGGGCAAGTTCCAAGATTCTAGGGTCTCTGGTTGTTTCTCGTTCTGAACTGTGCCACAAGAGGGTGGCAGAAGACTCCTTTAAAAATCTTAAGCAAGAGGCGGAAAGGCTTGTTCCTTGCTGTGTACCGACATGACACAAGATGGCGCCAAAAGATTCCTATTGAAAACCTAAGTGGGCCATGGTCAGTTTGGTTGTTTAAATTAAACCAAAACAAATACTTCTCTTAGCATATTTAATTAGAACAATGCAACTCATAAAGCTCAAGTGCAACCATTTAAATTTAAGTGTAGATCAAATTGGTTTTCCCTGTTCTAGATCTAAATTGGAGGAAAGGTCTTGGAGAGAAATTTGCCTCTATTAACCAAGGAAAGCTTCAGTGAAACATAATTTTTGAATAGCATTTCTCTGGTAGTGAGTTAGCAGCCCTATTTCATAGAAAGGAGGGGGTTCTTGAGATCTGCTAGAGTTTCTGCTTTGGAGTATACCTGTGAAAAAAGAGCTGCTTTGATGAGCCCTGGCTTCACCTAAGCTAAGGAGAGACCATGTTGGAAGCAAGGCCTCTATGGAGTCCCGAGTTTTGTTCTAAAAAGACTTCAAAATATGATTTTAGCAACAAAAATAAGTGACTCATGGGGCCATGAATTAGTAAAACCTCTTGTCTCATCCAGTTGTCTCCTACCTGGGGGCTTGCCCTGGGAGGCTGAGGGGAAGACAGGAAAGGGGCATCTGTGGCCCTTCCCACAATATAGCTGCCCCAGAAGGTAAAGTCTTAGCCTGAGGAACACATTCAAAGTAGGAAGTGTGCAATTTTTTGTTGTTGTTGTTCTGGAGATGGAACTCAGGGGCATTCTACCTCCAGCCCTATTTTTTATCCTTTATTTTTTTATTTTTATTTTATTTTTGTGTGGGTCTGGGGATGGAACCCAGGGGCATTTGACCTCCAAGCTACACCCCCTGCCCTATTTTTTATTCTTTATTTTGAAACCGGGTCTCCACGATCCTCCGGTCTCAGCCTCTTGAATGCTGGGATTACAAACGTGCACCACCACACCTGGCCTATTCTTTATTTTGAAACAGGGTCTCACTGAGTTGCAAAGGGCCTCACTAAGTAGCTGAGGCTATCCGTGAACTGTGATCCTCCTGTCTCAGCCTCCTAAATGCTGGTATTACAAGTGTGTGCCACTACACCCGGCTATTCGTGTGCAGGTCTTTTGAGAATGCTTTCTACCAGCCATGAACAAAAGGAACTGGGAACATCTCTCAGATGTCTGATATGCCCATTCACATAGTGATAATTTCTTAGAAATTGTTTTCTCTGTTTCTTGTACTATTTGTATTTATGTAAGGGATGCATTTAAGAATTATATCGAAATAAGATAGAGGCTTGAAGTCTGGAACCAAAGAATCCCAACTTAGTCACTTCCAAATTGCTGAGAAGCCTAGCATAGCAGAGGAAAGAAAAAAGAACCAGAAGAAGGGAGGGAGAAGGTGGTAAGGCTGGCCTGAGCCAGGCAGGTCTCAGCATCTCCTACACCAACTCCTATAATTCTCAAAATAACTACCAGTTTAGTGCTGTTTTCCCTGCCCCCCCTCCCCACCCCGCCATTGGGGATGGAACCCAGGGGCATTCCACTTCTGAGCTACACCCCCAGCTGTATTTGATGTTTTTGTTTGGAAACAATCTCACTAAGTTGTGGAGGGCCTCGCTAAATTACTGAGACTGGCCTGACACCCGTGATCCTCCATCTCTCAGCCTCCCAAGTACTGGAATTATGGTGTGGGCTACTACACTCAGCTAAGTTTGGTACTTTTATATTCTTTTGACAGATAGGTAAAATGAGAATTTGGGAAGGTAAGTAACTTTCTCAAACTCACACAGTTAGTAAGGGGAGGAACCAGGAGTCAACCAGATAGCTAAGAAATGCCAAGTATGTGGGATTTTAATCAAAACTGACAACTAACCCTCCATAACTTTTAGTATTGGTGCTATGTGGTCATAAGCAGATTATTTGCTCTGTGGCTTTGTGGACACTGACCATAGAGGATGCAGATGGGACACAGACTCCCACCCTCTCTCTAGGGAGGTCTTGGGTTGCAAGACAGTTTCCAGAATAAGGTGAAAGTTGCTGCTGCCAGCTCAAGCTGTGGCCCATCCAGTAAAAACTGCCTGGCTTCCTCCAAGGTGGTAGTTTCCCTCTCTTGTTTATTGAGATGCCATAAAAAGAAAAGTGCTTGTAAACAACTTGAGTGCATGAACAATCTAATTAAAATAATTAAAGTAATAGCTTGTGAAAAAAAGTAGTAAAACTAATTATTAGAGAGTAGCCGTGTGGGAGGATGAAAATCGCTGACATTCTTTAAGTCTAAGCAGCTCTCTTTGGCACAGAAAGCGTAGACGTTTACCAGATCCCTTCTGAGGATAGGGCTCCCCCCACCCACCCGCCCAACCTCGATTTAACCTCTCCTGCTTCTCATCTCGATTTTTTAATTTCCTTCTTGGCAACAGTGCTATGCTGGTGACCTACCCTCCGGTGTTCTCACTACAGATTGTCCCTTCTAGTCAAGCATTTGACTGCCTTTTTCTTTCTTTCTTTCTTTCTTTCTTTCTTTCTTTCTTTCTTTCTTTCCTTCCTTCCTTCCTTCCTTCCTACCTTCCTTCCTTCCTTCCTTTTTTAACTCAGGCAACTATGAATGCTTAGAATCTGAAAACCTCAGCACTGGGGGGGACCTTAGACCCTCTAGTGAAAACATCCACAGGATACAGATCCCTTTGCAAAGTTTCCAGCATTACTTCCACTCAATGCTGATTCAGCCCTTTGAGCCCTTCCTCCCTCCCTCCTTCCCTCCCTCATTTCCTCCCTTCCTTCCATTTCATTTATTTGTGTGTGTGTGTGTGTGTGGTACTGGGGACTGAAACCAGGGGGCACTCTACCTCTGAGCTACACCCCCAGCCCTTTTTATTTTTATTTTGAAACAGGGGCCTGCTAAGTTGCTGAGGGTCTCATTAAGTTCCTGAGGCCGGTCTCCAACCTGTCATCCTCCTGTTTCAGCCTCCCAAGTACTGAAATTATATGTGTGCACCACCTTGCCCAACTCCTTCGGAGCCCTTCAGTGAAAAGAAAATGATAGCTGTGGCCTTTTGGTTTTGCTGTAAACAATACTTTTTTAAAGTTCCACTCTTTCTTTCTTTTTTTTTTTTTTTTCTTCTTTTTGTGGTACTGAGGATGTAATCCAGGGACATTCTACCTCCAAGCTACATGCCCAGCCCTATTTTTTTACTCTTTATTTTGAAACAGGGTCTCACTGAGTTGCAAAGGGCCTCACTAAAGTAGCTGAGGCTGTTCGGAAACAGTGATCCTCCCGTCTCAGCCTCCCAAATGCTAGGATTACAAGCGTGCATCACCACACCTGGCTTTTCACTATTTCTCATTCTCTGTCATAGAGCCTAGAGAATAATAAAATGCCTCTTCTATATTTGAAGGCATAGTGCTGTCAGCTTACACCTTCCCAGTGTCCAATTTCAGGGCCAAACTGGCTAGGTATCCCAGCCATACTTTGTGGAGTGCCTTTGGAAATGTCTCATGCTTTTTCTCAGAGTGTTTACCTGAGATGGATGAGTGCTGTGCACAGAGGATAGCTAGAATCTTCATTAAGAGGAGCCACAGTCACAGATATGAGAAAATGGTATAAACATAGCTGGGTGTGGTAGCACATGCTTGTGATCACAGTACTTGGGAGGCTGAGACAGAAGGATCATGCATGTTCAAAGTCAGCCTCAGCTAGTTTGTGAGGCTCTCAGCAACTTACTGAGACCCTGTTTCCAAATAAAGTATAAAATAGGTCCAGGAGTATAGCCCAGAGGTAGAAAAGACCCTGGGTTCCACCCCTAGTACCACAAAAAAAAAATGGTATAAACATTAGTCCAAATGCAGAACAGGAACAAAAAGATGTGAGCACATCATTAGCTTAGGGTAGAGAAATAGAGGAAGAACAGATCTAGAAAAGCAGATGAGAACTAAGACCATGGACGATAATTTTTTGTTGTGTTGTTTTGTTAAGTGCTAGAGATCTAATTCAGGCTCCTGTGTATGCTAGGCAAGAGCCCTACTACTGTACTCAAGCCTATAGTGTGTGTGTGTGTGTGTGTGTGTGTGTGTGTGTGTGTGTGTGTGTGTGAATGGAGATTGAATCCAGGAGCATTTTACCTCTGAGCTACACCTCCAGACCTTTTCTTTCTTTCTTTTTTAAATTTTGAAACTGGGTCTCATTAGGTTGTTGAGAGTCTCACTAAGTTGTTGAAGCTGTCTCCTAAGCTGGGATCCTCCTCTCTGAGCCTCCATAATACTGGGATTAGAGGTATCTGTTACTGAACCTGGCTCCCATACATTTTTTTAGGACCAGATACCCCCAGTTAAACAGATACCTAAATTAAAGATGGTGGAATAGAGGAAGACAGCATGTCTATGGCACTCCAAGACTTGAAACTCAACCAGTGGGAACACTGCTTCTTGGCAAGGGAAGAAAGCAGTCAGAACTCAACAGAATAATAACAGTTGAGATGTGGTGGAGATGGACACAGCACAGAGAGCAGAAGACTGGAAAGAGCTCCATGCATCTCAGCTGGTGAGCAGAAAGTAGAGGCAGAGCCATGTTGGCAAGCCTGTGCCAGGGCTGGTGGCTGCTGGGAACCACAGCTCTTGGACACCAACTCCAGCAAAGGGGGAGAATCTTGCAGAGCCAGTGACTGTGGGAAAACTACTAACAAAAACAACCACAATCTTCTCTCCATGCTCAAATACCTCAAGACTTGATTCTCCAGAATGCCCTGCCTGACTGTTTAGTGAAATCTTGTGGCTGCAGCTCAACTCATCTCTGGCTGCAAGGACCCAAGAGGCACTTGTCTAGACTGTGAGTTAACAAACCATCCCAACGGAAACCTGCCCTACATGGCCACAGAAACTGTGGAGTCTGTGAATTTGCAAATTACCCCTGTGGAGGTGTAGTTGGGAGATAGTCAGACACAGCAGAAACCTAAGTTAGCAGACATCCCCTAGGGACATTCAGGCAGGAGGGACCTAGAGTCAGCTGTTTGAAGCACCTTTGCAGGGTATCCACTGATCACCCCAGGACTGTCAGCCATGGTGTCTATAGGGAGAAATAACTCAGGTAACTGAGTTGTAGGCTCATAAAGTTATAAATTCATGCCTGCTGTGTTTGGGTGGTACAAGCACCAAGGCCAGAGGCCAAAAGGTCTCATGTGATCCCACCTGCCCAGAACAGCAGTGATATCCCTGGAGCTAAATAACTGAGCCACCCAAGCCCCAGGCTCAGAATGATACAATCTTTCCCTGCCAGAGTTTGGACCCTGAAAGCAGGGAGTCCAGAGTCCTGGAGAGGTTTTTAAGATCACAGCTATAGGCTGGGAATTAAACACTCTCTACCATCAAAGTTTGGGCCCAGTGTGCATAACCAGCAGATCAGTAAAGGCGTTCCAGAGCCATCAAAGCTCAGCCAGCTGGGACATAAGCTCAAAATATAGTGATCTCTTGCCCTGCTAAGCTTAGGCCCAGTGGCCAAAAAAGCCAGAGGTCAACATTCTGCAGTTTCATGGGTTCTCAATCAGCAGAACAGTGGTGGTGTCTTTGGGGCATTAAATACCAATAGGACATCATAATATCTGCCCCTATAGAGTTTGAGCCTGGAGAGCACAGTGGCATATGGCCAATCAAGAACTCCTATTTGCCTACACTAAGAACTATCTCCTATTTTTATTTTTATTTATATTTATTTATTTATTTATTTATTTATTTTGGTGGTACTGGGGTTCCTGGAAACCCTTCTACCTCCAGGCTACACTCCCAGACCTATTTTTATACTTTTTTTTTGTGGGGGGGGGTCTGGGGATGGAACCCAGGGGTATTTGACCTCTGAGCTACACCCCTTGCCCTATTTTTTATTCTTTATTTTGAAACCGGGTCTCACTGAGTTGCAGAGGACCTCACTAAGTAGCTGAGGCTGTCCACAAACCGCGATCCTCCAGGTCTCAGCCTCCCAAATGCTGGGATTATAAGCATGCGCCACCATGCCCAGCTCTTTATACTTTTTTAAAATTTTTATTTGGAAACAAGGTCTCTTAAGCCAGCATGGCTGGCTTCAAGCCTTCATGATCCTTCTATCTCCGCCTCCCAAGCACGGGGATTATAAGCGTGAATGCCTGGCTAGAACTATATCTTCTTAAAGAGGTCTGGGGGACACATTTGAAAGTTTGATATTATGAGACTGATTTGTAGAGGTAATAAATACCCCAGTATAGGCCATATTATAAGGGAATAACCAAAAGACACAGGACTCTCACACAAAGAGGAAGAATATGCTGAGACAATGGAAAAACACAACCAAGAACTCTGAAAACATGAGAATGGAGACCAGCAAGGAAAAAATAAATTTCTACAACTCAACAACAAGAGAGATCCCAAATACTAAGCTGCACGAAATGCCAGAAGGAGAATTCAGAATTTTGGTTTGCAATATAATCAAAAGTCTCAGAGATTAAATCAGAGAAATTGTAAAGAAAATGAAATAATAAAATGAATAGAGAAATTAAGGCCCTATGTAAGGACCAAAGAAGCTTTGAGCAAAATGAAGAAGTCTATACATGAATTAAGGACCTCAATAGAAACCATCTCTCTCAGGTTAAACCACTTGGAAAATAGAAGAAGGTGTAGAAGTACAAAACAACAGTATCAGAAACTTCTTCTGAGAAATAATAGCAGAGAATTTCCCAAACATAGAAAAAGACTTGGATATCCACATACAAGAGACATTCAAAACATCAATAAGACAAGATCAAAGGAAGATTTCCCAATGCCACATAATAAAATAAGTAATATAGAGGCCAAAGAAAGAATCTTAAAAGCATCAAGAATAAAAGAATGGGTGATATTTAGGGGCAAAATAATAAGAATCACTCCACACTTCTCAATTTATATAATAAAAGTGAGAAGGGGCTGCTATGATGTACTCCAGACCCTGAAAGAAAACAACTTCCAACCAAGATTGCTATATCCAACAGAGATCATTCAAAATTGTTGGAGAAATATAAACCTTTCAAGACAAGCATAAACTAAAAGAATTCATGACTACCAAAGCAGCACTAGAGAAAATACCTAAAGAAATAAAACAAAAAGAAGAAAAAAAAAAGCAAATGCCAGAACAAGAGAAGAGGGGTGAATTCCGCCAGATGGACCTAACTGAAAAAGAAATAACACTATATCAAACAGAAAATAAAACTCAAATTAACAGAAAACAAAAATCAATTGTCAATAATATCACTGAATGTTAAAGGTCTAAACTCCTCAATTAAAAGGACTGGCAATGTGGATCAAAGAACATAATCCAACCATATGCTGCTTTCAAGAAACTCACAAGCAAAAATACCCATAGGCTAAAGGTAAAAAAATGGAAAAATATACCATGCAAATGGAGAGTAAAAACAAGCAGGAATAGCAACACACATATCCAACAAGGCAGAATTTAAGCTAAAACATATCAGAAGAGAAAAAGTGGGTCATTTCTTAATAGTAAAAGAAGCAACCCAACAAGAAGATGTAATGATAGTAAACATATTTGCTCCAATTGTGGATGCACCCACTTTTATAAAACAAATTTTTCAGAACATCAGGTCTCAAATAGACCAAATAGAAAAATATTGGGAGACTTCAACACACCAATCATACCACTTGATCAATCTTTAAGGTAAAAGTGAGTAAATGCACCAGGCATGGTGACACATGGTTGTAATCTCCGCGCTGGGGAGGCGGAGACAGGAGGATCACGCAGGTTTGAAGCCAGCCACACTGGCTTAAGAGACCCTGTTTCCAAATAAAAATATAAAAATAGGTCTGGGAGGCTGGGCATGGTGGCGCATGTTTGTAATCCCCACTCTTGGGAGGTGGAGACAGGAGGATTGCGCAGGTTTGAAGCCAGCCTCTCTGGCTTAAGAGACCCTGTTTAAAAAAAAAAAAAAAAATATATATATATATATATATTGGTCTGGGAGTGTAGCCCGGAGGTAGAAGGGTTTCTAGGAATCCCAGTACCACCAAAGGAAAAAAAAATTGGATCAGAGAAGAAATAAGGGTAGAAATAAAAATTTATTATAATTAAGCAAAAGTAAAGATACAACATACCAAAATCTAAAGAACACTTTTAGAGCAGTTATAAGGAAAATTTATAGCATGAGTTCCCAATTTTAAAAAAACGCAGAAAGTCACCAAATAAACAACCTAAAGACACATCTCAAGGACCTATAAAAACAGGAACAGTCTAATTCCAAAGGCAGTAGAAGGCAGAAGATCATTAACACCAGAGCAGAAATTGGTAAAATAGAGAACATCAACAATAACAAAAATATAATACAAAAGATCAACAAAACAAAATGCTGATTCTTTTAAAAGATTAACAAGCCATTTATTGACTGCTAACCCAGAGATGAGGGTCACCATTAATGAAATCCTGGCGCACCCGTGGCTGAGACAAGGTAAGAAACATTCACTTCTTTCTAGGAAGCTGCTCCCCAAATGCCTGAATCCTGCAATCCTGAAAGTCATGCCTGGGTTATGACCCACATCAGACCTGGCTATTAATGTCATATAGGCTATTTGGCAAAGCAATGGCTACATACCTTTTGATCCAATGCCATGTGAGCCACAGGGTAGGGGGCACCTTCCAGGCTGGGCCCAAGGTTTGATGTGTTGCACCACCTCCACCCCCAGCAGATCCTTCTGCCTTCTCTTTGCCACCTAAGAGAGGCAGTGAGCTTGACTTTCTCATTTTCCAGTTTCTGTCCCCTAAGAAGGACTCACAGATAAGACAGAAGGGCAGAAGAGAAAGCCTGCCTGCCATTCCCCTTAGCTGCCAACTGAGGAGGATCCATACTCCCATCTCAGTTTAGCTCTGAGACCCCGGACCAGCACCAGCAACCCCATCATGAGCCCACCTCCAGGACCTAAGACAACAGGAATGGCTGGAGATGGGTCACCAGAAGGATTGTTACCTGCATCATCTGTACATGTTACTGTTGTGTGCTGGCCCCTGGAGCCAACAGAGTCACTCCAGAGAGAGGGAGGTAGAGGTGCTCCAGACTACCGAGCAACAGAATTGCTCTAGAGACCAGACAGATGAAATGGATGTAACAAACTCCCTGGATCCTTACTTAAGCCAGAGGGGACTCATCTACATAGCAATGGGCTTCAATTGCCAACTGCCACAGGCTTCTCCACACAGATTCCAGTCAAAAGGCCAGGGCCCAGGAGAAACCAGAGAGTATTTTTCCAGGAAACTCACTCCCCTTTTTCCTGAGATGATTTTTAATAAATTGTTATGAATTTTATAATAAAAGTGAGATGCTAGCCACGCGTGGTAGCACACACTTGTAATCCCTGTGCTTGGGAGGCAGAGACAGGAGGATTGCGCAGGTTCGAAGACAGCCGTGCGTGCTGACTTAATAAAAATGTAAAATGTAAATTCCAGATAAAAATGTAAAAATAGGTCTGGGAGTGTAGTCCGGAGGTAGAAGGGCTTCCAGGAACCCCAGTACCACCCCCCCCAAAAAAGTGAGATGCTTCTTAAAAGTAAATAAAATTACTATTAAACAGATACCTGGTACTTTTCCAATAATGTAGTTTTTCTATCATATGATAGACATTTGCAGTCATCTTTATAATCCATTCTATAATCTATCTTTTAAATTAATTCCTTAGAAGAGCTGGGCATGGTGGTGCCCACTTGTAATCCCAGCATTTGGGAGTCTAAGACAGGAGGATCACAGTTCAAAGACAGCCTTAGCTACTACTTAGGCCCTCTGCAACTCAGTGAAACCCTGTTTCAAAATAAAATATAAAAAAAATAAGGCTGGGTGTATAGCTCAGAGGTAAAATGCCCCTGGGTTCCATTACCAGTATGGCAAAACAAACAAACAAACAAACAAACAAATTCCTTAGGAAAGAATTTCATTTCCTAGAGACACAGTGAAATTACATATCAACAATCCTTCATTAATGAAGAAAAACAATTTTTTAAAAAATTTTATTGGTGCATTGTTGTCATACATCTTAATGGAGTACAAGATGGTGGAGGCATACATATACACATCACCCAATTAGCCTTTACCCAATTCCCACTCCATTTCCTCCCCAATTTCATTGAATAACTGGTCATTAGTTGGTAGAATCCATGTAACACTTTTAGATAATAGGGCATCTAAGAGGTGCTTGGAAATGTATACATGAACACAGAGCAAACTTTTTTTTGCTCAGGAAAAATCACTTTTGTAGAACCTCTTTGTTACATAAACATAGTTTGATTTAGGATAGGAGTTACATCAAATTATAGCCCAGCACAGAAAATAACTTCAAACTAAGTATTAGATATCCTTGTGCTTAAAGCTCACCCAGCCCTCCTCCTCCTCCTCCTTCTCCTCCTCCTCCTTATTCTTCTAATTCTTCTAATTCTTCTTCTTCTTCTTCCTCCTCCTCCTCCTCTGCCTCCTCCGCATCCTCCTCCTAAGTAGCTGAGGCTGTCTGTGAACCAAGATCCTCCTGTATCAGCCTCCCAAATGCTTGGATTACAAGCATGTGCCAACACTTCTGGCTCTGAGATTTAATCTTTCAAAGCCAAGGTCTTTTGCTTAAACAAAGGGTAGTCCTCTTTCTGAACATTCTACTTCCATCTTTAAAATTAATATTTGCAGGTTGATTACACAGTTTTTCCGCACCATTTCTAGAGAATTTCAGAATCTTAATTTGAAAATTAAAATCAGTGCAGGAGAGGTGTTAATTGATAACTAAATCCATTTGTGTTTCTGCCAAAGAATGAATAGATGTGTCTTCGAAGATCCTTACTGTAACTGTCATGTATGATTTCAGCTCAGTGTAATTAAAATATATTTATGGAGTTGTACTCAGTCCTAAAAGCTATACTAAGTCACTTTGGGAGATTATTAGATATAAATAAAATTAGCTTCTACCTTTAAGAACAGCTAGCTCTTAGCTTCTCAAGAGAAAAAGAACAGCACCCAATGTATAGAGCCATGAGAATTCAGCAGCTGACTAGCTAAATTAGAGGACTTCACCTTATTCAGGTGGGGTGAGAAATATGTCATTTATCTAGAGAAAGATCAGGACAAAATGCAGATGGAATAGGGATGGAAAAAAAGAAAATTAGGTGGTTTTAGACATGTTTTGGTGGTGTTCAGTAAAAATACTCATTGAGCGGATGAATAAATAAATAAAAAGGCAACAATGAGAGGTTTTCAAAAGATGACTGCGAATTATAATCTCAGGAGTGTAGTCATGGAATGACCTGCAAAGAAATGACAAATGAGGTCACTCAGAGGAAATCAAGCATCAGAAACTGAGCAGGCTTGCTGGGCATGGTAACATACACCTATAATCCCAGTAATTGGGAGGCTGAGATAGGAGGATCACAGGTTCATGGCCAGCCTCAGCAGTATAGCAAGACCCTGTTTCAAAATAAAATAAAATTGGGAGCTGGAGGTGTAGCTCAGAGGGAGAATGACTCTGAATTCAAACTCCACTATGGAAGGAAGGGAGAAATGGAGGAAGGAAAGGAAGACAGAATTCTTAAAGATACTTACAGGGACCACATGAGCACAGAAAAAGACTAAAGAACACTCAGAAAAAAAGAGAAGTGCCTGTCGCCAAAGGTAAAGTCAGACTCACAAGAAACTAGAAAAGAACAAACAGGGAGAAACTTTCTTCTTTGTGTTAATAGAACCAGAATTTCAATAGAGTAAGGTGAGGGGAGATCAGAATTCAGTTTATACAATGAAGGTCATAAGTTCGCAATGCTGGACCTTGGAGGATGAGAGGCAAAGCTTCAGAAGACTTGCACCCAGCTAGAGACTGAGGAGGAGGAGCCCATGGAGAAGTCAGTAGAGCTGGGATAGAGGAGTGAGCATCCCGCTGGACACCCAAGAACCCCACTGCATTCACAGTGCAGAAGAGGTGTGAGCCTCGGGAAGGAGGGGAGGCACTGTGCTCTCCAAAATAGGAGAGGAGGCTAGGCTAAGAAGAATAAAGTAAGTTTTGAGTGGAGAAAAGGGAAATCAACAGTGAAAATAGCCTTGCTACCATCTCTTAGAGCGAGAGAACCAGATGGATCTGTGGTGCTTGGAAAATGTAAAGGGCTTGAAAAGGCCACACACGGTCTGCCATAGATGACCATAAGGAAGTTGGGAAGTGTGCTGTAATCCTCGTGCTATCCACGATTCATTCATAGTGACAATTAATATTGGAATTCTTATGGTTCTAAGTGCTTAGACACACATTAGCTCACTTATCTACAACAATCCTTAAGGCAGCTTTGCTAAAATTCTAATTTTGAGATAAGAAAAACAAATCACAAAAAGATTTTTAAAATTATATGATCTGGGTTTTTTATTTATTTAATTTTTTTGTACTGGAGATTGAACTCAAAAGCATTCTGCCTCTGAGCTTCACCCTCAACTGTTTATTTTCTTTGTTTTGAAGCAGGATCTCATTAGGTTGCCGAGTCTCACTCAGTTGCTGGGACTCACTAAGTTGCTGAAGGTGTTCTCAAACCTGTGATCCTCCTGTCTCAGCATCCCAAGTACTGAGATTACAGGCCTGCACCACCACACCCAACTCATAGCTTAACCTATGGAGTCAGAATTCCAAACGAAGTTATCTCACTGTAAGGCCTTAATTTAAATTTGCCTCCCATTCTAGAATATCATGCTTTTCCCATTTTTTCTTACCAAACTTATGTATACTTTGTCTGCCCAGTAAACTGTTCCTTCCATCATTTCTTCAGGATTTTTTCATGCACAATTTTTCTAAGGTAATTTCTCTCTGCAGATGAATCTGAGATGGAGGTTCTTGCTTGAGCATGTCCTGTTCACAGCATGTGTGGAGCACACGACTCGCTTTCCTACATTGGATGCCTAGCTCATGGGTACCTTTGTGTCTACATTGATGGCAGAAGTAAGGTAGGCCTCAAGAAGAAAGCAGGCAGTTGAATCTGCTCCCAAATCTCTCGTATCAGTCTTTATTATTCCATGATGCTAGGTAACAAATACTCTGCAGAATATGATGATGCCAATAAATATTCATCATCATTGTCTATAAATTCTAGTATAGTGGCCAAAATTTAAAAGTCTAAACTTCTACAAGGATTTTAATCAAGAAGTCACTTTTCTTAAAATTTCATTTTCTTGTCTGTTGAACTCATATTTCTAGGTGTTAGATAATTTCCCTCTGATTGCTTAAACTATCCTTTTTGGGGGGTACTGGAGATTGAACTCAGGGGCATTCTACTTCTGAGCTATACACCCTTTTTTGTTTGCTTTTATTTTTGTTTTGAAACAGGGTCTCTAAATTGCCCAGGCTGGCATGGAAACTATGATCTTCCTGTCTCATTCTCCCAAGTACTAGGATTACAGGCAAGTACCACCATGACCAGCTTAATATATACTTTAAAATTTTCATCACTCAAGTGACAAAAGAAAGGCTATATATTTTTTGCTTCCTCCTGGTCCTTTTCTTGAAATGTACTAGATTTGCTTGACTGTGTTTTCCCAGAGTATCTCTGTCTTTCTAAGGAGCCATTCAAATGCTGCATGAAGCCAGCATTAATATCTGCAGATTCTTCTTGAGAATCATCTTAATTTATCAGAGGGGAATTCCTAATTGTCCTTAATTTATCCTTCTGATACTGTTGTGATTTCTGATACTTGTACTAGGGATGGAACCCAGGGGCATTGCACCTCTGAGCTACACCCCAGCCCTATTTTTTAGTCTTTTTATTTTTTTGAAACAGGGTCTCGCTGAGTTGCAAAGGGCCTCCCTAAGTAGCTGAGGCTTTCCATTAACCATGATCCTCCAGTATCTGCCTCCTGAATGCTGGGATTACAAGCATACGCCATCACGCCAGGCTAATTTCTAATACATTTATTGTCTTCAGAAAGGCAAAACCAAGCAATTAAACAAAAATACACTAAAATAAAACTGAGCTTAAATTTTCCAGTTTCTGAATCCTCTCCCTGCCTACCCCAATGCCCATCCCCCAGCAGCAATCACTTTAAGGTATGGAAAGAATCTTTTATTGTAGCTTTTTCAAAAACACTTCTTCCATCACTGTCTGCTTTAGATTGTCTCTGTTCACTCTATTCCCTCTTAGTATTGTTCCAAGTGCCTCCCCACTATTCTTTTTAGCATGATGTTTCTATAAATGAGGAGCCTTCTGTTTCTCCCATGGTAACTTTCAGTCATTCTCTTCCCCTTGTGATGCTTCTTCATTTATTAGTTTGTCTGAGCAGCTAATTCATTTCCTGGACACAGAGGATTTTTAAGAATCCTCAAATTGCCTTATTATCCACTTTGCCCCCTCAGTCAACCCTTTGTAATAGTATCTGGTCCTCTAATCCTATTAAGCATCTTCATTCTGTCTTATAATCCCTTCTCCCCCTTCTTTTGAATGACTTAGCTCTGCTGTTCATCCTTCTTGTCTTTCTGTAATTTTAGCATCTTGACTGATTAAACCAGAGCTTCCTCTTAGCTTTCTACCAATCAGTACTTAGGATGAAAGTTTAAAAAAAATTTTAATTGAGGGTCCACAGTAAATCTTTTTTTCTTATGCCAATAACTGTGTGTGGTAAACGTACTATTTTTAAAAATTAGCAAATTCTTATTTTTATAAAAATCAATCCTACTTTTTTCTCCTGTCATCTGTTGGTTATAGAACATTTCATTCCTTTAGGTAATTTTGAAAGTCACCAAAATTATTTTTAAACACCTTTACATGTTTTTCTTTTAAAAGCTACTTTCAGCTGGGCATGGTGGCACATGCTTGTAATCCCAGCATTTGGGAGGCTGATACTGGAGGATCACGGTTCGTGGACAGCCTCAGCTACTTAATGAGGCTCTCTGCAACTTAGTGAGACTCTGTTTCAAAATAAAGAATAAAAAATAGGGCAGGGGATGTAGCTCGGAGGTCAAATACCTCTGGGTTCCATCCCCGGACCCGCAAAAAAAAAAAAAAAAAAAAAAAAAAAAAGTAAATAAAAAATAAAAGCTATTTTCATTTCATGACTCTTTCTTCTTGGTAAACGATTTACACTAATACTTGTGTTCTAGGCATTCTTACATTTTGGATGAAAATATTTTGCAAGCCAATCCAAACTTAAACTTTTGTCTTTTTTCTGGGAGGAAAAAGAGGGGGAAGGAAGCTTTTCTACAGTAAATATGCAGTCGTTCTTATCTGGAATTTATAACAGTCGTGGAAGAATCTCCCAAAGCTTCGTGAATAAATAGCTGCCTCAGAGTGAGACACTCTTGAGGTATAAAAGGGTTAAATTATGAGCCACAGCTAAACCAAACAATAAGGTCCTGACAGAGCCTGGACAGAAAGCCAGCATTCCTTGCTCATTTCTTGGGACTCCTCTAAGTCCGCCCTGCCCGCCAGTCCTCTCTTGTCGCTGCCCAGTTTCCTCTGATTGTAACGCATTCTGTATTCCTTCCTGCTCATCTGTCTTGGCTAATTGTACTTTTCCCACACTACAGGTTTTAATTTCCTCACCTTGTGGCCTTATCACCAGTGGCTCCACTTCCTACACTTCCTTAGCCCTTTCGGGTCTATCTCCAGCTTGCCACTGACTCTACCACCTTCATCCCCAACTGCTCCTTGAGTTTGCAAATGGCTGAAGATGAAGTGTTGTTTCTCCTATTCCTCCCCAGGCAGCTGCATCCAAATCCAGTCCTTCCAGGACAGTCTCACCTATAGAGAACTGCGGACATGCTGAGTTCTGTGATTATTTTAATGGATATTCAACTAGTTCTACCAGTAAGGCTGGAAGCTGCAAGGATTTCCCATCTCTTTAGTTCCCAGATCTATCTTCTCCCAGACAGCCTTTGCTTTGTTAACTTTGCAAGAAAATAGCAATTAAAAATTCTAATTTTCAACCAGGCATACCTGAAATTCCAGTACTTGGGAGGCTAGAACAGGAGGATTGCAGGATTGAGGTCAGCATAATAAAATAGGGCTGGAGTGTGTAACTAGGAAATAAAACACCCCTGGATTCAATCCCCAATACTACAAATAAATAAAATAAAATTCTTATTTTTTTCTTTTTTCTGTGTGTGCACAGACAAGTGCAATTTTCTCTATGCCTTAAACATTGGAGTGACATTTTGAACAAACATACCATCACTTTTCATCTAGAAAAAAAATTACTTTCTCGTGTGTCTTTGTGACATGAGGGTGACCTAGGAATCCCATCATAGTGCTGACTCACCAGTTTTTCTTATATTAGATTAAAAGGGGAAGCTTAATTTTCTGCAACCATAAAATATGGCTTTAAAAATATTTTTCTGACTGCCTTTATTGCATCTGGTAAGAGGGGGTCTCATATTAAAATCAGGCCACTTTGCGTTGATCCCAGAGTATAACAGAAGGAGAGGTGACACACGATTGGGTGTTGCTTTGTTGTTTCATTTTGCCCTGGCAGATTGGTCCTTCTTTTTCCTCTCAGTACCTGGCGCTGGGGACTGAAGTGTCCTCAGACTGAGGAGGTGGAGTGGCTGCCTTTGTTTTAAAACCAGGGTTCTGATTACACCTAACAAGGCTGAAACTTGACTCTCACAGAGCTTACTGGCAGCACCTCATCTTCTTCCACTAGCCACTTACAGCAGGAATGTAATACAAGTTGTCACTTTGATTGGGTTTGTATACTGCTCAGTAAGTTAACAATAAAGCAAAAAGTTCTCCCTCCCCCCACCCTCCTCCTTGAAATTGGTTCCAGGGGGAGTTCCACTTTCTGTCTTTTTCTTCAATATTGTCAACATGCAAGATTTCTTCTCAGACTAAATCTTAATGCTCCTGCCGAGAGTCTCATAGTTCAAGAATAATAGCATTTAATAAAAAGTCTGCCTGAGAAAAAAAATCTCACATAACCTGAGCCATGGCAGTGATTTTGTGGTATTTGGATTCATGTCTATAAAAATATTTGGACACCAGATGGTGGATTGTTCAGCACATTCATCCCAAACTAAAAGTTAAAAA
Source organism: Muscardinus avellanarius (assembly GCF_963383645.1). Lineage (NCBI taxonomy): Eukaryota > Metazoa > Chordata > Mammalia > Rodentia > Gliridae > Muscardinus > Muscardinus avellanarius. Next base: position 83,960,899 of record NC_137788.1, on the reverse strand, counting down.
AAAAAAAATCACACACATAAAAAGCTGTGAGAGAAGAAAAAAAATCACCTCTAGTTTTTTCCCAGTTGTGTTGCCTGAGTAATGGCAAAATCAACAGCTAAAACAATAAAATTATGGGGCCCAATTTTTTAATGCATTGTCAGTCATAAAGACTTTAAGCAGTGCTGAAAAGATTTTCTTTCTCTGAATAACACATACCTTAAGTACAACTCACTTGGACAGCTCACTCAGTGGACATATTTTCTAAAAACAAAACCATCCTGCTGATGGAAGAAGCTATATGGGGCGACTGATGCGGGTCTGGATTGGGAAGGAGCCAAATTAAACCGTCAGCCAACAGCCGAGCGCCTCAGTCAGAAATCCAAAATGACTTTTTTCCCTGTGGGTTGATTTCATTTTTAACAGTCAGTTCTCAACTATGTGCTTTAATGGGTGGGGAAGCATACAGTGAAAATAAAAACCACCAAAACAGGATAATAGAAGACTAAATTTATATTCGACTGTGGAATGTGTGATATGTTTGTGGGAGGGTTGTTTTTTATGTCATACACCACAGCCACACTCTCTGGGCCCGTGGCTCTCCAGTTCTCATGTCAGAGCCAATGTGAACTGTTTTCTGAAGGAAACCTGGCCCCTGCCCATGGGTTCGCCTCTGGCTGCTCTTTCCAGGGGTATGCTGAGGTAGGCACTGGGCCCATTGGGAGCCTTCGTTTTCCCAAGTGAATGCCAAGCTCTTAGTTGTAGGCTTGCATCTAATCAGAAATACAGAGTTTCGACAAGTTAAGTGGCTGCCAGACAATTCATCTCTGATATCTCTTCCACTCAACTCTTACCAAAGCTTGATTAGAGAAAATAACACTTACAAAGAAGTGCTGGCTGGGCTTGGTGGTGCATGCCTATAATCCTAGTACTTGGAGGCTGAGACAAAAGGATCTCAGGTTCAAAGCCAGCCTCAGAAATTTAGAAAGACCTTGTTTCCAAGTAAAAGTAAGCAAAATAGGACTGGGGGTGTAGCTTGGAAGAGAATACCCCTGGGTTCAATCTCCAGCACCAAAAAAAAAAAAAAAAAGGGAGGGAGAGAGAGAGAGAGTTCATTGTTTCTTTTAGAAATTTTAAATTTTATTCCCAGATTCAGTCAATTATAGAACTTCATGTTTGAAATGTATCATTTTGTAGCCTCAGAGAACTGAGTTTTAGAGGATTTGCCTTTGGCATTTAGCCATAAATTAAGGCTCTTTGAGTGATAACATAAGAAACAGCCAGTGGAAACTCACTTGCTTTAACTGTTATTCATGACATCAGTGTCCCTTTTGAGGCTGCACTAAGAACCTTTTATCAGGTGTCAAGACTCCCGAGTCTCTGCTTTGTATCTTACTAAACTTCATGAATCCTATAAACGAGTCTATTTCCTTCATATTGTGGTCTCTCTTTAGTAATCTCTTGAATCCTTATGATTGGAGTTTCTGTGTAGTGGTTTTATTTTTCATGTCACTTTATTGTCTTGCTCTTATTTTCTTTGCTCTGTTTTGTTTTATTTCTTTTGTTTCATTTATATTGAATATTTATCTGTCACCTAAGATGCATTTTGAAAATGAAGCAGGGGTTAAATGTATAGTTTACATTAATAAAATCGTTCTCATTGCATTTTCTAGCCAAACAGTAATGAAATCTTGGCGGTGTAAGAAAGAAAAATTCTCACTCATCACCAGACTCATGGCTGAGGCACCTGTAACAACATCAACAACAAAAACAACAACAAAAACAGATTAACAAGAGAAAAGCATGCAAATTTGTTTGCTGTCTTACACAACACAAAAACATTTGAAAATGAAGATCCAAAGAAACAGGGAGCATGTGTATTTTTAAGCTTAAGTATGGTAAAGAAGTGGATAGTCATGTTGAATTATGATTGGACAAAAAGGATATGATTTAGACGGGCGTGGTGGCGTATGCTTGTAATCCCCATGCTTGAGAGGTGGAGACAGGAGTAACGCGCAGGTTCGAAGCCAGCCGCGCTGGCTTAGAAGACCCTGTTTCCAAGTAAAAATAAAATAGGTCTAGGAGTGTAGCCCGGAGGTAGACAAGCTTCCTGGAACCCCAGTACCACCAAAAAAAAAAAAAAAAAGATATAATCTAATGATGATAAACTGGAGGGGACTTACCAAGGTCTGAGTCTTCAGAGATAAGGGTGCTCCTTTTCCGAGAGCATAATGTGTGGGCATCTCTGGAATGCTTCAGAAGAGAACAGTGAGGAGAAGGCAAGGGTGACCATCCTTCTGTGGTTTTCTCAAATGCCAACTTACCAAATTTGGGAGTAGTGTATCTTGAACCCCATCAGAAGATACTCTCAAAGGTGTAAATAGTTATGGGAGGAAGTTGAAGGATGATTAATAAAATTAAATAATTGGAAATTGATATACAATAATGCTTTATTTAACAAATGCTCAGGACAAAGCTACTTTTAATTAATTTGATGGAGGCATAGAGGAGACTGAAGAATGTGTTGATCTCAAATTAGAAAAAAAGAAGCAAACTGAGACCAGAGGATCACAGTTCGCAGACAGCCTCATCTACTTAGTGAGGCCCTCTGGAATTTAATGAGACCCTGTTTCAAAATAAAGAATTAAAAATAGGGCAGGGGGTGTAGCTTGGAGGTAGAATGCCCCTGGGTTCCATCCCCAGACCCCCCCCCCCACAAAACAAAAAAGAAGCAAAAATATTATCTTAGATAGGACTCACCTACTGGGAAAGCCAGGGCTCACAAGAAGTCAAGACAGTTCCATCTGACACCTTGCTAGGTGGGAAATTGTCCTGAAATGGACCCATCTGACTCAAAGGTGGAGACTAAGACCTGCTTCACTGGAAGAAATTATTACTCTGCTGAAAAAATGTAGCAAGGAGAGAATTTGTTCCCCACAACATAACTGAGTTCTTTTTTCATCTTGTTTATAATACTATTATGCTTTGACTTAAGCAAACGCTAACTCGATTGCTCTATCCACCCTGAATCATGAAGCTTATTTATGAAAATAGTCTATCATGTACATTCAACAATATGTGCCACACTGGGGATAAATGAATAAGTCAGGATCCCTGTCCTCAAAAAGCTTATCCCCTTGGAACCCTTTAGTGCATTCATTTATTCAAACATTCACTAGGAATCTAAAGGGAAGGCTATAAAAATAATTGTGCAAAGGCCCCAAAGTTGCAATATGGGCCCAAGAATGCCTACCTGAGGAGATGGTATTTAGATTAGACCTGAGGGCTGAGGAGTTGGTCAAGGGGCAGGAAAGGAGAATAGCATATTGAGCTAATGGAATAGTGTGTGCAGAGCTCTGGGGTGGGAAAGAGATGGCCAGAGTGGCTGGAGAGCAGCGAGGGAGGAACAAGTGCATTGACGAGGTGACATGAAGCTCAGGTGAGGTCACACTGTAGTGAAGCATATCTTCTTCTCCCTGATAGCCACGGCCACACCCTCACCTCCCCTAGGCCTTTGCTCCAGCTGCCTTCTCCAGGAGCCTTGCCTTGGCCGTCCCATCCAAGTTGTAACACCACCTTGCTCCAATTGGTCTCCACTGCCCCGTCACCTTCTGATATTTTAATACCATGTGATTTAATTATTCCTTGTTTGTCTTCTTAGTGCATAGGCTTCGGGAAGGCAGGGAATTTTTGTCTTGCTTACTGATACTTCTCTAACATCTAGAAGAGGGTCTGGCATTCGGCACGTCTTCAATCAATAGCTGGTAACTAGAATTGCAATGAAAGTCAATGCATGTTTCAAGGATGTAGCGTTACCTCGTTTATATTTTGGGAAATAACATTGAATGCTGAGTGAAAATAATGTTTTAAATAAAAAAGGCATTACTGAATCTAAAACTAAGATGTGCCTGGGAAAAGATGTGAAACTTCTTTTTTTCCCTTTTCTTCCTTTCCCTCCCTTTTTCTTCCCTTCTCTTCCCTTTTAAATCAACCAGGTGGAGGAGAAAAGACAACCTGGGTATTAGGGAGGCTTTAAGCACATGGGTGAAAGTCACAGAATAAAAGCCAAGCATAAGCTACAGGACACACTACATGCATGACTCCCAACAAAGCCCCAAATAACTGGGATCAGTTAAATGGCAGGCTACAAAAGGTGTGTTTGCATCTCAATTCTCTTTTCTGGGGCTCGATACTGCCCCAAGGAAGAAACTGTTTACTTTTCATATTCGTTCTTTTTTTTTTAATTTTTAGCTTTCACTCAAAAGCAAAGCAATTTGTACTGGTTAACTCTTTTTGATGAAGTCTGTTGAAAGAAATTGCCTCAGGATGGTACGCTCATACCCCATTAGGAGGAGATTTATTGGCTACCATAGCCTTAGAAAGCCTACTCCAGGTTGATTCATTCATTCAACAAATATTTATGGAAACTTTTCTATGTTCATGGCCCTAATGCTGAGTTAAAAATGCAGTTCTTTTACTGGTGCCTTATGAAGCTTACCTCTAGTTGAGGAAATGACATTTGTGCACAAGAAGTTAAATGAAGAGTCAACAACGCAAAATGTGCCTCCAGGCACTTGTGATTAAGTACTAAGCAGGTGGTAGAAACCAGAAGAGCTATGAATCACTCCCCAAAGCACGTCTGAGTAGTTTTTACTACCTAAGACAGTCACACAATGATGAGAAATGCAGCAAATTTTTAAATGGATTACATTTAAAGAATTGACCATGATACTGCGATTATCTCCTTCATGCTTTTTGAGTAGTGCAATGTCTTTCCTTAAAAAAATATAACTGTGATAGTGGTATTTTTAAAGTCCTTATTTGTCAAAATAAAATGTTGACAATTCTTTTTTTTTTTTTTTTGGTATGGACATAGAATCCAGGGGCATTCTAGCTCCAAGCTACACATACAACTTTGTTTTTTATTCTTTATTTTAAAACAGGGTTTCACTGAATTGCAAAGGGCCTCACTAAGTAGCTGAGGCAACCGCAATCCTCCTATCTCCGCTTCCCAAATGCTGGGATTACAAGATGTGCCACCATGCCCAACTTAAAATGTTGACAACTCTATATTGGATTTAATGATTATTTTTCAAAATTTTTTATTGATCTATTTTATTTCTTTATTATTTTATTTTTGTGGTACTAGGGATTGAACCCAGGGGCATTCTACCTCTGGGCTATACCTCCAGCTCTATATTATTTTTAATTTTAAAACAGGGTCTCACTGAGTTGCAAAGGGTTTTGCTAAAATGCTGAGGGTGAATTTGAACCTGCTATCCTCCTGTCTCAGCCTCACAAATACTGTGATTACAAGCATGCCTCTTCATGCCTGGCTTTACCGGTCCATTTTAAATCCCATAAACTAAAAGCTGCTGTTGCGGCAAGCAGGATTGTAGCCAGGAGGGTTTTGCTGACCAAGAAGAGTAAACTGGGTAGGATTTTCAAGGTCACACTGGAGGCAGACATTTCCCTTGAGTCTTGGTTCATCTTCATTGAGTTGCATTTAATCATACTCTGGGGAGATGGGGAGAGTGAAGCCGTGGCATGACAGTGGTGACAACCTGCCTAGAACTCAGTGGCTAGTACCCTCTGGAGAGAGTGTGGATGCATGGTTATTGGGAAATATGGTTGAAATGGAAAACTGAGAAAATCATGGAGAACCTTGATAATCCAATTATGTGATAAACTGTAGAGAAAAGGAAAGCATTTTAATGGGTGGTTTTAAAGCAGAAAAAATGATGTAAAGGAGCAGTCTTTTTAAAAGGTTAATCTTAATGTCAATTGTAAACTACGAGCTTTGGGTGATAATGATGTATCACTGTAGATGCATCAGTTATAACAAAATCCCCTCTGGCACTGGGTGTTGATAGTGGGGAGTTTGCCTATGAGGGGGAACAGGAGGTGCTTAGGACCACTGGACTTGCTGTTCAGTTTTGCCGTGAACCTAAAACTACCCAAGAAGATAAAATCTATTTTCTAAAAATGCTCAGGAGTCGAATGCAAAATGGAGGTGACATGGAGCAAATTGAAAACATAAAGTTGCAAATATAAATTTAGGTACAAGCGCTTGAAAGGGGTCTGTCTATGCAAAGAGCTTATGATTTATCAGCTAAATGCCAAATCCACCTCTAGAAGGGAATTACTCTAAAGGCACGGAACTCAGCCAGGAAGCAGTTTCAATGTTCCAGATGTGAGATGAGAAGGGCCAGAACAAAGTATCAACAAATAAAATGGAAAACAGAATGAGTTTGGGAATCAACAGGAAGGAAAACCTGGGGTATTTGATGATTAACGGGATCAGAGAGGAGGGCAGGGTCAACAGAGGTGACCTTGAGGTTTGGCCAGCTGAATGGTAATTACGCTGCAATCAGAAGTAAAGAAATCAACCTGGTGTGGTGGCATACGTTTGTAATCCCAGCATTTGGGAGGCGGAGACAGGAGGATCTCGGTTTGCAAACAACCTCAGTTACTTAGTGAGGCCCTTTGCAACTCAGTGAGCCGCTGTTTCAAAAAAAAAGTAGGGTTGGGGGTGTATCTCAGAGGTAGAATGCCCCTGGGTTCCATCCTCAGTACCTCAAAGAAGAGGAAGAGGAGGAGGAGGAGGAGGAGGAGGAGGAGGAGGAGGAGGAGGGAAATCGAGACAGAAAACTTTGAGTAAGGGGACAGAAAACTGGAGTGGGGTTGTCTCTGCGTTAATGGTGGCACCTCTCTGAGGAGGTAGGAGTCACTGGGTGACATTTCCTAAGCTCCAGAAACAGTGCACACCCATCCCCCACATCTTGATTGAAGCCAAGTGTATGAATGAGTTTTCTAAGCCAGAGAATCTGAAATCTGAAGAGAGCAGCATCCTCAATGGGAGGATGTTTTCAAACCTGTGACATTTCCAATTCCATTCCTCTATTGGCCCCAAGAAATCTCAGAGGAACTGAATATTATGTTATTTTCTCCAAGAGTCAGAATAAAGACAGGATGTGGAGGCCGCTGCTCACCTCTTCCGGGAGTGGTCGGGAGAGTGTTTACAGGGCAGGTCCCTCTCTGCCCTTTGTCTTGGAGAGCACTGAGACTAGAAACAGGGACCCCAGAATAGAGTCTTAGGGGGGTCAACTCAGATACAAATAAAAGATAAGACCAAAGTGGAACTTTCCAAGACACACGCAAACCCCCTTGTACATTCTTAAAAAAAATAATAGAAGAAGCTGGGGCTGGGTAGGGAGGGGGCTACTCTTCTTTCTTTCCCCTCTTCAGCCTCACCCTCTTTGTTCCCTCCTCTTTCCTAAATTGTCTTCCATCTACTAAACAAAAGCACTAAGTGGGGGTGAGGACAGGAAAAGCCTGTATGAAAAATGTTTTTCTCAAATCATAGGTTTGAGATAGGCCACTATCGCTGTTATTACAGTTTCAGCAGGTGAAATGATAGCATTTGCTACACCTACACCTAATTTGACATACACTGGAGTTAGGCCTGGCCACCTATGTATTCAGTGGAGTTGTAGAGTTGGCCTCAAATGTGCAGGTGCAAATCCTTGCACATCACTCCCTCTTGGTGGAGACTGCACTAACAACACCTCACTGGTCATTGTGTGGATTCTATGGTGGCAACCTAGGATAGTAGCAAGCAGAGGAGTTAGGAAGGCAGTAAGTTCAGAAGCATATCAGAGTACTGTGGGACCTGAACATGATACATCTTTGGAAGTCCTCTTTAAAAAAGATCAATCAATTTATCAAGTTTTACACAAACACACGGCTAAGGCCCTCCCTTCCAAGGTCTGAGAAATTTGTTAAAGTGAGAGGTTCTGAAACCCAGCCTTCATCACCTTCAAGATAAACCCACCTCTAAATAAATGTTGGAAGCAGGGCATGGAGGTACACTCCTATAATCCCAGTAATTGGGAGGCTGAGAAAGAAGGGTCACAGGTTCAAAACAAGCTTCAGCAATGTACTGAAACTCTCAGCAACCTGGCAAGACCTTGTTTCAAAACCAAAAATAAAGAGGCAAGGGATGGGAACCTGGGGGGAGTAGCTCAGAGATAGAATACCCCTGCGTTCATTCCCTAGTATGACAAAAATAAAATAAAGTTGGCCCTTGCTGTTATTTATTTATTTATTTATTTATTTATTTATTTAAGAATGTGTATGAGCAGTTACTATGTGCCAGTCAGTGAGCTTTCAGGTAGATGTAGGTGGTCTTGGACATCTGGAAATTTGAAGCCTTAACTAAAGGAAAGTTCATTAAATATCAAAGTGAACTAAATTCCTTATCTAAAGAATGTGGTTCGATTTGACAAAACATCCCAGAGCTAAGAAATGCTTGCAAAGAACTTTGTAGAACTCTTTAGCCAGAAACACAAATTATTTGTGGTTAGTATTTTATTTTATATTTATTTATTTATTTGTTTGTTTGTTTGTTTACTTTGTGGGTCTGGGGATGGAACCCAGTGGCATTTGACCTCCAACCTATACCCCTGCCCTAATTTTTATTCTTTATTTTGAAACAGGGTCTCTAAGTTGCAGAGGGCCTCACTAAATAGTTGAGGCTGTCTGTAAACCGCGATCCTCCGGTCTCAGCCTCCTGAATGCTGGGATTACAAGCATGTGGCACCACACCTGGCTGATTTTATTTTTTATTTTAAAAATTATAATAAAATATGCACAAAATAATATTTTCTATCTTAACCATTTTAAGTGATATTAAGTACATTCATATCATTGTATGACCATCACTGCCATCCATTTCTAGAACTCTTTTCATCTTGCAAAATTGAAGTTCTGCAGCCACTAAACATTAACTTCATTTCTCCCCTTCCATCCAGCTCCTAGAAATCACTGTTCTGCTTTTTGTCTCTATGATTTTGACCTCTACTTAGAGAAATCAAATACTCAAAGGGAATTTGTAGATACCAAAATTGTACATAACACTTATAGAACACTGCATACATGTGAAATTATACAGTATTTGTCTTGTTATTAACTTATTTCAGTTGACATAGTGTTTCAGTGTTCATCTATGAGGTAGCATATATCGGAATTTCCTCCTTTTAAAGACTGAATGATAGTCCATTTTATGTGTATACCACATTTGTTTATCTATCAGCCCACTGAGGGACATTCAGGTTGCTTATACATTTTAGCTTTTGTAAATAATGCTTTATGTACATGGCTATAAAGTGGACATTGTTTTTATGTGGCTTGATAATACTTGTATTTCTACTGATTAAAACGTACTTGGATTGTTGCTTTCTTCTGCTCGCCTGTGAATTAAATAAAGCAGAAAGATCCCTTTAAGCTAGTAATCAAGCTCAAGTTTTTTCTACATCCTATAGTCATGGGACAGGGACAGTTTGTCAGGGATTCAGATATTGGGTACTGGTCTCAATACTGTTAGCTAATGGTAATATTGGAAAAATTATTTCATCTTGCTGGACCTAGGTTTCCTCAGATCCTGTGAGTGGTTTTGACAAGGGTTTCCTTTCTAGGGCAATCAATTTAGCCCAGTTTTTCAAGTCACACACACACACACACACACACACACACACACACCCCTTAAACCTCTTAAACTCAGGCAAACTGGGATGGTTGTTTAAACCACCTTTATCAAGTCCTCAAATCTCACACCAGATTTTTTTAAATGTTCTAGATTCACAGGCTCAAAGCCAGTCTCGGCAACTTAGTGAGGATCACTGCAACTTAGTGAGAGCTTGTTTCCAAATGATTAAATGAAAAGGGCTGGGGATATAGCTCAGAGGTATAATGACCCTAGTTCAATCCCCAGTACCACCCACATATAAAAAAAGAGTTCTAAATTAAATGGAATAAGATTATTTATTTTCTACCCCCTCCACCCCCGGAAATAAAAGGGAATTCAGTAGCTGAGTCAGACTAGGACAAAATTCCAAATGTGTAATCTTTAACAGGCTTTTTGGGAAAGGGTTGATTTTAGATGCAGTTAAGAAGTCATCCCCCACAAGTTCTGGTTAGGGAAGTTTATGTGTTAACAATTAGACAAGAGCTGTTAAAATCTCAGCTGAACAACTTAAAATATGGCCTCCTTTGAATAACTACCTTGGTTTCTCATGAAACCAACAGTAAAACAAGTAGAATTTTTTCCCCTCCCTCAAATCTCATGCTTCTATGTCACAGGAGGAAAGCAAAACACACAATGACAACAAACAAATAGAACTAAGGTGGGGCTCCCTGTCTGATGTGCCGCCAAGAAGAAAGCTCAGTCTGGACTATGTTAGAGCCTCCCCTTTCTTGTGTTAAAGTGTCTGCCCCAAGCCCCAAATGGACCCCCTGTACTGGGAGGATGATTTAGCCAGATCCCAGCCACCAATAGCAAACGGGCTGCACCGGTGTGAAGGAGATCACTGAAGACTGGAAGGCTATTAAGTCTTGGAGGGACATGGAATCCCAGTTGACCTGGGCCAAAGAAGCTTTTCAGCTCAGTTCTCTTGGTTGCAAATTTTTAGGTTATTTGGAAATACAACTCTAAGTCCATGGGCAGTTGCAAGGCATTATTGACTTCACTGGGTCTTGACACAGAGGTTAAAAATCAAGTGAAATTGTCTGCCTACAAGTACATAGAAAGAACAACAAAATAGCCCCCATATCAACTATCGTTCCCAGCACACTATGTAATGGTGACACTTTTTATGGTCTATTACAATAGGATTTATGTTAATAGATTACATATTTTACAAAACCTTTCCATACATACCCCATTGAAACTCATACATTAAGATAATGTACGTGAAGTACAGCCTTATCCTCCCACTTTAAAAATGCAGAAAGAAGTCCAGAGAAATTAGTAGTCTTGTCCACAGATATAAACCTGATGTTAGACTCGAGCCTGAGTGTTCAGAATCACAGTCATGTCTCTTCACCAAAATGCAAAGAAAAATGTGTTTTGCTGTGATGAAAATATTCCTTCCAGCAATTTTGCTAACCTTTCTCATGCTACTAATATCATCCAAGGATAATGATTAACAGATTTAGAGAGTGTATTAAGAGAACAGAAGGTCAAAAGTAGTATAAAAGTAAAATCTAGACTGCCTGAAAGAACCAGCAAGAGAAAAAGAGGCCAAAAAAGATGTCTGAGTGGGACTCAGAGAAGGGGCTTAAAACTAAACCGAGCAGGGTTTGTGGTGCACACCTGTAATCTCAGTACTTGGGAGGCTGAGAAAGGATGGTCACAGGTTTATTCCCAGCCTCAGCAACTTAGTGAGACTCTCTGCAACTTAGTGAGACCCTCTGCAACTTTTGATTCTGTTTCAAAATAAACAAAAAAATAAAATAAAATAGGGCTGGGTGTAGCTCAAAGGTAGAATACCCTTGGGTTCAACCCCAGTACCATAAAAAGACCCAGCAAGCTCCATGCTGTCTCCTAAGCCAAGGGAAGTGAGAGAGAAAACTTCTTCTGTTAGGATAATAGTTGAGAAAGCCCCCTGGGTTGCCATTCAAGGAGCTATTGATTACCTCTGTGAACATAATTCCACAGAACTATAGCATCTTGTGTTCAGTTAGTCCAAATACGAAACCATTCCCTGGCCTACTCCCCAGATGTTTACTGTCTGTTACCTCCAGCAACACTGATGAAGGCATCCATCCAACAAAGGAGACTGAAGGGTGACTACTGATTGAAGAGAAGGATGTCTTAGATGCTAATGAACCAAGTATTTAAAGAATAGGGGGCATCTCTATACCTTCCTCTCAAATTTTTAAACCTAAAAAAGAAAGTCTTACTTTTAAAAAGAAAGAGGAGGAGGATGATAAAAAGAAGGTGGTAGAAACCAGATTTATACAATGGTAATAGGTCAAGTAAAAGAAAGGACAAGAAAGGGCCATTAGATTTTGCGATAGGAGTTTATGGTTACCTTGACGATAGACTGAGGGAGAAATTAAATGATGAGGAAATCCTGACTGGAGTGTGTTCAAGAGAAAATGAGAAGGGAGAGAGGCAGAAACAACTAACATAACTTTCCCAAGAAATTTTGTCAGAAGAAAAATCAGAGAAATGGGGCAATAGCTGGATGGGGATGTGGAGTAAGAGGAAGGTATTGTTTGTTATGGATGGGAGGTGTCACAGCATGTTTACCTGATGACCCAGTAGAGAGAGGGAATATTGATGGTGTAGAAAAGGCAACAATCACAAGAGCAAGGTCTTTATATGGGGTAAGGGTTGGAGCTCCAGGACACGGTGGAGGCTAGCCTTGGAGAGGCTTGGCCAAGGACAGTTACAGAAAAAGCCTTGTAAAGGGAAGGAAGGTGGCATATTGGGATACAGCTGCAGACATTTGATAGACTTGGTGGTATATAGGTGGAAGCTCTCATTATTTATTTGTTTCAGTAAAAGTTGAAGTAAGCCCAGCAATTGAAAGCAAAGATGCTTGAAGACAGAGAAGAATTCGTGGGATCATATTTTTAGAAGAAAAGAGTGAGTTGATTGAGGAAGCCTGCTAGGATTTCCAGGGAGCATGAAGAGTTTGAGGTCACTGTTAAGATTTGATGTTATTGTTGCATCGTTAAGATTGAAGCATCAAATTTTGTCCCTCTGTTTGCCCCCACTACTCAAAAGAAGTCTCCTTTAAAATGTGATAGCAAAGTCAGGTGTGGTGGCATTTGTCTATAATTCTGGTACTTAGAAGGCTGACACACAGGCGTGTGTGTGTGTGTGTGTGTGTGTGTGTTAGATAAGGAGGATTGAACTCAGAGGCATTCTCCTTCTGAGCTATAACCCCAGCCCTTTTTATATATTTTATTTTGAAATAGGGTTTCATTAGGTTGCTGAGAGTCTTATTAAATTGCTGAGGCTGGCCTCAAACCCATGAACCTACTGTCTTAGCCTTCTGATCACAGGAGTGCATCACCATGCCCAGTTTAATTCCTGTGTCTTCTTTGCTCAGGCACTGCTGCCTGGTGAGAGCTACACAACCCCATACCCTGGGCATTTGTGTGTTGTGATTATATATATATATATATATACACATTAGTAAGGGTTTTAGCTAGGCTTGGTGGTACATGCCTTTAATCCCAGTATTTTCAAGGCTGAGACAGAAGGATTATAGATTTGATGATAGTCTCAGCAGTGTAAGGAGACTCTCATTAACATGGTAGACTCTCAGCAACCTAGCGAAATCCTGTTTCAAAATAAAACATGAAAATAGCTGGGCATGTAGCTTGAATGTTCAATCCACCCACCCCCACACACACTCACTCACTCACTCACTCACTCACTCACATTCAAAATAGTAAGTGTTGGAGGAGTGAGCAATCTGTGGGTCATTTCAGCTCCCACTAGCTGCTGCTCTATTCCTTTGTACTGGTTCACAACACAGAAGTGATCTACCCCGGGCGTATCTGAGGCTGGAAAAAGTGTGGACGTGTTTGAAACAGCTGTGAGTGTTATGGCAGAGAGCTGATAAGCGAGGAAGAGCACTTTCCAGAGCGCTAGGCGCTGAGATCAAAGCCCTCCACAAATATTTTGATGGGAGGCAGCTGTGTTATGACAGCACGGGCACTGACCTCCCCTCAGAGGACCTTTGCTGCGTCCCTATTCCATCATTCTCCAGCCACTGGGGCCCTTTAAGATATTTACTTCTAGCTGGGCGTGGTGGTGTATGATTGTAATCCCAGTACTTGGGAGGCTGAGACAGAAGAATCGCAGGTTCACAGCCAGCCTCGGCTACTTAGTGAGGCCCCCCACAACTTAGTGAGACTCTGTTTCAAATTAAAGAATAAAAAGTAGTCCTGGGGGTATAGCTCAGAGGCAGAATGCCCCTGGGTTCAATCCCCAGTACTGGAAAAAAAAAAAAGATATTTACTTCCTTGCACCTCAGTGTCCTCACCTATCAAATAGAAACAGCTACATCTCTCTCCTAAATTTATTGTGACAGTAAAACAAAGATACCTGGAAGTATGAAACAAATTTTAGGATGTGTCATTTTACAGTGAGAGTCCTCCTTTAAAAGGGAGTGGTTGTTGTTTCCACTTCTGGGAAGATGGCGACCGAGAAAAGCGGGGCTTAAGAGCCCTGCTAACAACCAATCTCCATTACCACAAAATCAGCGCCTTTCATAGCCAGAAAACACCATCACCAGTGAAACAAAAAATCACCAGGCTCCAGAGAGAAAGCGGACTGAGAACAGAGCCACAGAGGAGATAATCAGCCTCACACGCGAGGACACGGCGGACGCAGCAGCAGCGCCATACTGCCGGCGGCACCGGCGAATTCACGGGACGGCTACAGCAAGCCGAGGTGAGACACTGCGGAACAGCCAGGCGGGATTTCTCCGCACAGAGAGCATCTAAAGCTCCCAGTGGCCGAGCTCAGCACACGCTGCAGGGATTCAGAGTGGAAATCAAAAACAAGAAGAAAAACACCAGCCCCACAGCCGAGGGCGTAGCAGCGGCGCCATATTGCCACCGGCGGCAGCAGCACCGAATTCAGAGAGGCCAGTACAGCTACATCTGCATACTCAAGAACAGTGAGTCAAATTGCGGGCCACAGAGGAGAAATCCCAGTACTGTACTCCCTGGGACTTGACCCAGTGGGGGAGGGGCGGTGGCAGAGATATCACACCATAGGAGAACGTGCAACCTGGCACCCCCCACAGTCTAAAGCAGCCTCTATCGACTCTCTGGGTCGGAGACTCTGTGATAAAACCCAGTAAAGGAGTAGTGGGGTCTGAGATACTACTGACTCGAGATCCAGAACACCTTAAGTGAAGTCATAGTGACCCAAGGGAAGAACCCAGAGAAGGCACAAACTTCCGAAATCATGGGAAAGAGGAATAATACTGGAGCAATAAATGCCCACAACCCCACAACATCAGAACCCGATAAAACAGAAAATCAGAGATTTCTAGAAGATCAAATCAGGAAAATAACTGTAGAAATAATAGAGGTGCTTCGAAAAGAACTCAGAGAGAGCCAAAAAGAGATAAAGGATGCAATTAATGAAGTAAAGGCCTCAATTCAAAGCACAAACAACCAATTAGAACACATGGAGAACAGAATCTCGCTCTTAGAAGATGATCATTCCAAAAATGAACGCATAGTTTCTAATCTAGAAAAAAATATCCGACAGCAGGAATCTGATATTGAAGAAATATGGGCCCATTTTAAGAGAGCTAACCTAAGAATAATTGGAATAGAGGAGGGAAAAGAAAGTGAAACCAAAGGGATCAACAATCTCTTCAAGGAAGTAATAGCAGAAAATTTTCCAGACATAGAGCAAGAGGTTGATACACAGATCCAGGAAACGTATAGAACTCCCTTTAGACAGGATCAGAGAAGAGGATCCCCACGCCACATAATTGTCAAAATGACCAATGTGGAAGCCAAGCAGAGAATCTTAAAGGCAACAAAAACAAAGGGCCAAGTGACATTCAGAGGCAAACCAATTAGAATCACTCCAGACTTCCCAAACCAAGTCATTAGAGCCATAAGGGCTTGGAGTAACATATTCCAAACTCTGAAAGAAAACAACTTTCAGCCAAAAATTTCCTACACAGCAAAACTTTCTATTAAATTAGATGGAGAAATAAGAAGCTTCCATGACAAACAGAAACTGAAGCAATTTATGTCTTTAAAACCAGCACTAGAGAAAATACTCAGAGATTAACTACAAAGAAGAAATAGGTAACACACTCCAGAACTAGAGAAACAAGATTTTCCATCCAACAGACAACTAAGATTGGTTATCTGTGGAGATTCATTATATATGTCAGTCTTTTACCTATCTCTAAATGGTATTGTTTGCCTTTATTGTTGTTAATTTCTAGGATTTCTAGTTGGAATATTAATATACCTTCAGATATAGCATTTGGAAATATTTTATCCCATTCTATCAGTAACTGTTAACTCTGTTTACATTGTCTTTGGATATACAATTTTTTTTTAGGGAGTTTGTATACTCCTCTGTTGCCTGTGCCATTGAAATCATAACCAAGAAATCACTGCCAATTTCAATGTTGTGAGGTTTAATGACCCAGATTTTCTCCTAAAAGTTTATAGTCTTAAGATTTATATTTAGGTCTTTTATCTATTTTGAGTTAATATTTGTATATGGGATTAGGTAAGGGTCCAATTTTATTCTTTTCCATGTAATTATTATTTTTTAACAATATTTAGTTAAAAGATTATTATTTCCACCACCAAATGTTCATGGAAACCTTGTCAAAAATAACTTGACAATATAGGGAAGAATTTAGCTCTAGGCTTTTATTTAACTCCAATGGTTTATATATCTGCCTTTAGAATAGTACTACACTGTTTCAATTATTGTAGCTTTATATGGTTTGAAATCAGAAAATATATATCTTCTAGCTTTGTTCTTTTTCAAGATCGTTTTGGGTACCTAGAGTCCATATTCCATATTAGGATAGATTTTTTTCTGAAAAATAAATATATAAATATATGATAGTTTCACCTAAAAAATAGAAAAAATTATTCTCTGGTAAGAAAGAAAGTAAAAAGAAATATTGAAATGTTATCTTTAAGTCATCAAAAGCTTGGTATCAGACAAATGAAACTGTTATGTGAGATTATCATTTTTAATTTTAGATAAATTGCCACAATACTAGATGTCAACTACTAAGCCAAGCATGGGAGGGAGGGATAGGGAGAGAATGGGGTGGGGATTGGGTGGGGGCTGACTGGGAAAAGTGTGCATGTACGTCTACAAAAGTATGTATCCTACTCTGATGTATGAATACAGTGCACCAATAAAAATAAATAAATAAATAAATAAATAAATAAATAAATAAATAAATAAAAGGGAGTGGTTAAGCCAAGCATTGTGGTGCACACCTGTAATTCCAGTACCTGGGTTGAGACAGGAGGATTGAGGGTTTAAGGCCAGCCTCAGCAACTTAGCAAGATCGTGCTTTGAAATAAAAGATAAAATAGGGCATAGCGTGTAGCTCAGAAGTAGAACACCTCTCAGTTCAATCCCCAGTATAATAAATAAATAAATAAATAAATAAATAAATAAATAAATAAATAAATAAAGGCAAACCCCAATCTGTTTCTGAGCTCCCCCATGTCAGAATCTCTTGTACATTTATGAATATGATCCTAGCAACTGGGGAACAGAAGCAAAACAGCAAAGGATGGATTACTAAGTTGCTAAGGGCTGTGGATAGCTGAAACTTGATTCTGCACAACCTTACTAGAAGAGGACTTAACTGAAGAGTGTCTCAGAACTGCCCTCCCAGGCGTGGCTACATTTTCTGTACTCCCAAGACTTGGGAGACTGAGACTAGAGGATCACAGGTTTGAGATCAACCTGAGCAACTCAGTGAGGCCCTCTTCAACTTAGTGAGACCCTATTTATAATAAATAGAAAACAGGGCTGAGGTGCAGCTCAGAGGTAGAATACCGCTGGGTTCAACTTTCAGTAACACACACACACACACACACACACACACACACACACACACACACAAGATATGCCCAACCAAGGGAAGAGTTTACCCCAAAGTTCCCTTCCTCATGTATCCAGGGTGGCCCCTGACTTTGACATCCCCTCGCTTCAGGGTTGCACACAGGTGGGTGCCAAGTAGAAACTCCAGATGCCCCTGGGGAAAGTTAAAGGCAGGTGTTGTCAGATGAGGCATGACCACATCAGGTGGCACATTTGAAACTGGATCCCAATGGGTTCCTGTGGCAGCAGCTGGGGTTAGAGGTGAGATCAGGAGGCTGGAAAATGGTGCAGGAAATAACACCCTGCTTGACACACAGGAAAATAAAGAAAAATGATGACATGCTTTGACTTGTGTATTTATAACAGGTATCACACACTATCAGTTTGTAGAAAAAGTAGGTAGACCTTAAACATTGTTTTTAAATCCTTTTCCCCCCAGATACTATGTGTTTCTGGAGAATTAATAAATGCAATCCCCAAATGTCTTAAATGGTTTTTTTGTAAAAAAATATAATTAGACTCAGCATGACCTAATTGGATGAGATCCACACCAAAGCCTCGGGGAAATTGCTTAATTCTCTGGTGAAGCAGGGGTGGGATGACAGAGTAAACCACTAATTCTACTGCTACTAAATTGCCAAAGCTCTTGTTCTCCCTGCCTGTGTCCCAGTGTTTGGGTTCTTGGGTTCAGGAGTGGGGGGAGGAAGTTCATCATATAACCTATTTGAGAATATTTTATAAATGAGGAAGGCCAGGCGTAGTGGTGCACACTTGTAATCCCAATGTTTGGGAGACTGAGACAGGAGGATCACAGATTCACAGCCAGTCTCAGCAACTTAGTGAGTTCCTATTTCAAAATTAAAAAATAAAATAGGGCTGGGGGTGTAGCTTGGAAGTAGAATGCCTCTGGGTTCCATTCCCAGTAATACAAAAATAAATAATTAATTCATTTTCAGTTGAGCAATAAATATTAATTACTAAAGTCTATTTTCTTCACAGGATTCTAACATAATTGAAGTAATTTGAGTTGTCAAGTCAAAGCAATAAAGCTGGAGCTTGTGGTAAGCCCTGTGTAACCCAGTAATAATACAAAGATGCAGAAAGAGGAATGACATATGGAATAAGGCTAATTCTATTTCTTCTCTTCTCTTCTCTTCTCTTCTCTTCTCTTCTCTTCTCTTCTCTTCTCTTCTCTCTCTCTCTCTCTCTCTCTCTCTCTCTCTCTCTCTCTCTCTGGCAGTACCAAGAAGCAAACCTAGGATGCTCTACTACTAAGTTACATCCCTAGCCCTTTTTTATTTTTATTTTTTTGAGACAGAGTCTTACTACATTGCTGAAGGTGGCCTTGAACTTGTGATCCTCCAGCCTCAGCCTCCCAAGTAGCCGGGATTATAGGCATGTGTAGCCATAATTGGTGAGGTTATTTCCTGAGTACCACTTATGACTACGACTATTAGAGGAAGGGAACTATGAGCATCAATGCTTTGCCAGATAGAAGTTCCCAGAAACAATCTTGGTTTATTTCTTAGGTTATGTTTTGCTTATAAGGCTTTTCCCATTATGAAAATTACAACCACTCTCCTATATTTCTATTTAGTACTTTTATAATTCTGTACTATGTTTAAGATACAGCTTTTTTAACCTAGTCATTTATTTTTAATTCATAAGAAGTGGAAATATAACTTTTTAAAAAAATAGATATCCAATTTTCTCAATAGCATTTGTTAAATATTCTATTCATTCCCGCTATCTTGAGATGATATCTTTATTTTATTTTATTTTTTTATATGTGGTTTCTGGTCTGTGCTATTAATGTATTATCTATTCCAGTAATAACTCCACATTATTTAATGATGATAGCTTTATAGTTTGTTTAATAACTAGTAGGGCAGTATTAACCCTACTGTTCTTATTTTTCTCATTTTTTGTTATTCTTATATATTTTGCTGTACAATGTTTATAATCACTTTATATTCCATTATAAATCCCCATTAGAGTTTTAGTCATAATTTGCTCATGTTTTCTATGTGAAAAATTATCCAAAGTCATCTATTTAGAATAAGGTAAAGAGAAGATCAGATGTTTGAAGAGAGGGAAGGTAGGTAACAGATGTTTGGGTGAGTAGAAGAGCTAGACTATCAGATTGTTCTACAGATGAGGAGGTAACCAAGAATTAATAATAGTATTAATTTGTATTTTGGGTCATTTTCTTCATTAGTGCTCAGATGCTCAGGAGCAGTCCTAAAGAATGATATTTTTTTAACTCACACTGGGACTGAATTTGGTAAAATAAACATAATGGACAGAGAGAGAGCAGAAATGGACAGCGGAGGAAGAGGTGGGAGTAGGGGAGGAAAAGGAAGAGAAGGAGGAGGGAGAAGAAACTTTTATTTCTTTGTCTTCTTTTCAGTAAAGTTAGAATAAAAATGTGCTTTTTTCATCCACCAAATAAGAAGATATATGACTACATGAAGACAGGCGTATGTTCTTGTTTCGTTGTATTAAACATGTTTATAAAATAAAAAGTATTAACTTGTGGACATAAAAGCTAAATTGCAATTGAGCTTTGTATGTGTAAATAACTTAATGTGTGTATGATCATGATATCCTTGAGATATTTTCCTTGTGATAGGAGAGCACTACTTGTTGTGAAGCCTTCTTTTTTGAGTGTGTTTATTTTCCCCAAACATTTTCTTTCTTTGGAATTAAGCATTCTCAAATGTGTTCCCAGGGGAATCTGGAAATGTTGGTACATATCCATTTGGCAGTTTAGGGATTTGTTAGAGTGTGGGAAATTTTAGCGGTTATTTTCAGGTTATGACATCTAAATATTTATTTGCAGGTCCAAAGCACAGTTTATTTTTAAAACTGTAAAGACCCACATTTGTAAAACAAACCCTCCTGGACATCAGATCTCAAATAGACCCAAATACAATAATAGTGGGAGACTTCAATACACCTCTCACACCACTGCATAGACCTTCAAGGCAAAGTATGAGTAAAGACTCTTCAGAACTAATGAAAACTATAAACCAAATGGACTTAATAGACATATACAGAATATTTCAACCAGGAACAACAGAATACACATTCTTCTGAACAGCCCAAGGCACCTTCTCCAGAATAGATCACATCCTGGGACACAAAGCAATCACCAGCAAATTCAAAAGATTTAATATAATTCCCTGCATCTTTTCAGACCATAATGTAATGAAAGTAGAAATCAACAACAGGAAACCCAAAATAAACTATTTAAATACACGGAGATTGAATAATACAGTATTGAATGATGAGTGGGTAAGATTGGAAATTAGGGGAGAAATAAAGTAATTTATGGAATTAAATGAAAATAGAGAAACAACTTAAAAATCTATGGGACACTTTGAAGGCAGTGTTGAGAGGAAAGTTCATAGCATTGAGTGCCCACATAAGAACAGAAAGTCACCAAGCAAACAATCTACTGACACAACTCAAGGACCTAGAAAGACTGCAACAGTCTAATCCCAAAGCCAGCAGAAGGCAGGAAATTATTAAAATCAGAGCAGAAATAAATGAAATAGAGAACAAAAAAACAATTCAAAGAATCAACAAAACAAAAAGCTGGTTCTTTGAGAAGATTAATAGGATTGACAGGCCCCTGGCCAACCTAATCAAAAGAAAGAGAGAATCAACTCAAATTACTAAAATCAGAAATGAAAAAGGAGACATCACCACAGACAGAGGGGAAATTCAAAGGATTATCAGAAACTATTTTGAGAATTTATACTCCAACAGACTGGAAAACATGGAAGAAATCGATAGATTTCTAAGCACATATAACCTACCTAAACTGAACCAAGAGGCCATAGCACACCTAAACCAACTAATAGCAAACAAAGAAATACAAACAGCAATCAAAATTCTGCCATCAAAGAAAAGCCCAGGCCCTGATGGGTTTCCAGCTGAATTCTACAAAACTTTCAGTGAAGAACTAATACCAATATTTCATAACTTGTTCCGGGAAATTGAAAGAGATGGAATTCTCATCACAATCCCAAACCAAATAAAGATACTGCAAGAAAGGAAAATTACATACCAATATCCTTAATGAAATTGATTCATAAATTCTAAACAAAATACTAGCTATACGCATTCAAAACCATATCAAGAGAATTGTACACCATGATGAAGTTGGTTTCATCCCAGAAAAGCAAGGCTGGTTCAACATACGCAAATTGATACATGTTATTCACCACATAAATAGAACTAAGAACAAAAACCACATGATCATATCAATAGATGCTGAAAAAGCATTCGACAAAATCCAACACCCATTTATGTTAAAAATACTGCAGGAAATTGGAATAAAATGAACATATTTCAACATCATTAAGGCAATAAACAATAAATCCAAAGCCAACATCATATTGAATGGGGAAAAACTGCAAAAATTCCCTTTAAAGTCAGGAACAAGACAAGGATGCCCATTATCACCACTCCTTTTCAATATAGTACTTGAGACTCTTGCCACAACAATAAGACAAGAGAAGGAAATCAAAGGAATTCAAATAGGAAGAGAGGAATTAAAACTATCCTTATTTGAAGATGATATGATTCTTTATCTAGAAGATCCAATGAACTCAACAAAAGACTTCTAGAGCTGATTAACCAATTCAGCAAAGTTGCAGGATACAAAATCAACCTAAAGAAATCGGTTGCTTTTCTTTATGCCTACAATGAATCCACAATGAAAGAAATAAAGAAAACTATTCCATTTACTATAACCTCTAAACCAATAAAATATCTAGGAATAAACCTAACCAAAGAGGTAAAAGACCTCTACAGAGAAAACTACAAAACATTAAAGAAAGAAATTGAAGAAGACCTTGGAAGATGGGAAGATCTCCCTTGCTCATGGATAGGCAGAATAAATATCATCAAAATGGCCATTCTGCCAAAAGTGATCTATAGATTCAGTGCAATTCCCATTAAAATACCAACAACATTTCTCATAGACCTGGAAAAATCAGTTATGAATTTTGTATGGAGAAAGAAAAGACCCAGAATAGCCAAAGCAATTTTCAGCAACAAGAACCAGGCAGGAGGCATCACAATCCCAGACTTCAAATTATACTATAGAACAATAGTAGTAAAAACAGCATGGTATTGGCACAACAATAGACAGACTGACCAGTAGAACAGAATAGAAGATACAGAAACAAACCCACACATCTATAGTCAATTGATCTTTGACAAAGGGGCCAAACTCATACACTGGAGAAAAGACAGCCTTTTCAACAAATGGTGCTGGGAGAACTGGCTATCCATTTGTAGAAAGTTGGATCTGAATCTTTACTTCTCACCATGCACAGGAATCAACTCGAGATGGATCAAAGACTTAGAAATTAAGTCGGGCATGGTGGTACATGCTTGTAATCCAGCATTTGGGAGGCTGAGACCGGAGGATTGCAGTTTGAGGACAGCCTCAGCTACTTAGTGAGGCTCTCTACAACTCAGTGAGACCCGGTTTCAGAATAAAGAATAAAAAATAGGGCAGGAGTTGTAGCTCAGAGGTCAAATGCCCCTGGGTTCCATCCCGAAACCTGCAAAAAAAAAAAAAAAAAAAAGAAAGAAAGAAAGAAAAAAAAGAAATTAGACCAGAGACTGTGAAGTTATTAGAGAAAGGCATAGAATCAACACTCCAACATATAGGCACAGGCAGTAACTTTCTCAACAAGTTTTCCAAAGTGCAGGAAATTAAAGCAAGAATTAACAAGTGGGATTGCATCAAACTAAAAAGTTTCTTCTCATCAAAGGAAACCATCAAGAACCTAAAGAGGAAGCCTACAGAATGGGAGAAGATCTTTACCAGCCACCACTCTGATAGTGTGCTAATATCCAGACTATATATACAAAGAGCTCAAAAGACTCTACACTAGCAAAACAAACAACCCAATCAAGAAATGGGCAACTGAACTGAATAGACACTTCACAAAGGAAGAGATACAAATGGCCAATAGATACATGAAAAGATGTTCAACATCACTAGCCAATCAGGAGATGCAAATCAAAACTACGCTGAGATTCCATCTAACCCCAATCAGAGTGGCAAACATAAAGAAATCAAACAACAACAAATGCTGGTGAGGATGTGGGGAAAGAGGAACTCTTTTATACTGTTGGTGGGAGTGCAAAGTAGTTCAGCTACTATGGATATCAGTGTGGAGATTGCTTAGAAAATGGAGTAGATCCACCATTTGATCCGGCTGTACCACTCCTGGGTATTTTTCCAAAGGGCTTGAAATCAGAGCACTACATTAATATATGCATACCCATGTTCATAGCAGCATAGTTTGTAATAGCCAAAATATGGAACCAACCTAGATCTCCATCAACAGATGAATGGATTTCAAAATTATAGGAAATACACACAATGGAATTCTATTCAGCTATAAAGAATAAAATAATAGCATTTGCAAGAAGATGGAAGGAACTGGAGAACATTATGTTAAGTGAGATTAGTCAAGCACAGAAAGAGAAGGGACATATGTTTTCTCTAATATGCCTAAGCTAGGGAGTTGTGGTAATACCAGAGGGACTCCAGATAATGGAGGGGAAATCTCAGCAAAGCTAGAATGGAAAGAAAGGAGAGGAAGAAAGCTGAGGTTGTTTAATGGAGGAGCTACATCTGAATATGTGTAATAGTATAAATATAACATGGTTAACCTGGACACTCTTTATCGGGAGGGGGGAAGGGGAATGGGGGGAGGGCACGAAGCACAATCTAAATGTACACCATTTTCGATATGTTCCACATATAAATAAAATAAAATATGGAAAAAAATAAAAATAAAGGCATAGTTCTACCAGAAAGTAGATTTTCAAAAGAAATAAATAAAACCATAAAGACACCATAGTCTTTGTCTTCATTTAGTGAAATAATTGCTGACATCATTAAAGAAATATCTTTTGAAATAAAATCCCAAGTTGTAAAATCAAGATTTAAACTTGAGATGAAATATAGCAGTCTATTAATGTTCCAGATTGCCTGTTGGTTTATTGTTTTTCTTTACTTAGGCAAGCACAGTTAAAGAACTAGTAAAGAAGATGATCGTGAGGGTAAATATCAGAATATGATAAGCCAATCTCTTTACATTTGCCCTCACTATCAACACAGGCCTCAGCAAGGTGAGTCTTTGCTGCACCCTGGGAAGGAACTTGAAGGATTTCCTCTAGAGTTTTCCAGACTTAAGATGTTGCCCATTCCCATCACAGATCTCAGCCTGACTGATAGGTGGGGAAAACCCCAAAGAAGCCATAGCAATCCCAATATTACCCAAAGTTTAACTACTATAAGGAAGAGTAAATGATGCCCTGTACAAGACCACTTCATAACCAAGGCATCTGGCTGCTATTTTCTTCGTTCCCATCAGCCATCAGAATGGTCTTCATTTTTCCATCAGCCAGGGGACCCAAGCTGGACCCATGCAAATCTAAATGTGGTGTCGTTCTAATTTAGACTCATTGATCCAAAATGTGGCCACATGGGGGTGATTGCATTTTTCAAGGGTTGTCAGCACACATCAGCTTCAGGTGCTCTGCTCATGTATCTTTTTCATAATCAACAACTACTCATTCCCTGAGCTTTGAGGTAAGACAAGGAAAAAAACAAGAATTATCAATATATTTTCAGAACATAACACTACTTAGAATATTCATATTTCAGCTGCTGACTCCGTGTGTGTGTGTGTATGTGTGTGTGTGTGTGTGTATGTGTGTTTTACTGGTGTTTGTTTGTTTGGTGTGTGTGTGTGTGTGTGTGTGTGTGTGTGTGTGTGTGTGTGTGTTTGATGGTACTGGGGTTCTTGGAAGCCCTTCTAGCTCCGGGATACACTCCCATGGGCTACACTCCCAGACCTATTTTTTTTACCTTTTTATGTGGAAACAGGGTCTCTTAAGCCAGCAAGGCTGGCTCCGAACCAGCACGATCCTCCTGTCTCCACCTCCCAAGCACGGGGATTACAAGCATGCACCACCACGCCCGGCTTACTGGGTGTTTAACCCAGGGACATTCTACTTCTGAGCTACACCCCTTCCCCTTTTTATACTTTTTTTTATGGTACTGGGGATGGAACCCTTCTACCTCTGGGTTAGAACCCTTCTACCTCCAGGCAACACTCCCAGACCTATTTTTACATTGTTTTAAATTTAGAAGCAGGGTCTCTTAAGCCAGCGAGGCTGGCTTCAAACCTGTGCGATCCTTCTGTCTCCACCTCCCAAGCGTAGGGATTACAAGTGTGAGCCACCATGCCCAGCTTATACTTTGTTTTGATACAGGGTCTTGCTGGGTTACTATGGATCCTTGGCCCAAATCATTGATCTGAATTCCTCCAAGTTCTGGCCTTACCTGACTCCTGCCTCACCTTCTGTTATTCATATATATTGGTGCTTTGGGCTTCTAACACAGAGAACTGTCTCTAATTTCAGTGCTGTTCCTTCTGCCAGAGGTGATATTTAAAATATTGAAAGAAGAAAAACCAACCAATCAGAGCATGGCCACTCAGAACTGCCACAGTAAGACATTCTGCTGAGTGGCCGCTCTGGCTGCCGATTTCCAGCATCCTGACCTAGATTCTCTTCCTGGAGGAGCTTCTGCAGGTCCTTTACATGGTCAATGAACTAGCTATTGAGCAGGGGCTGAGGTGAGAGACAGTGCCATTTAGAAAGGTTTACGGACTTGTACCTCTAGAGAAACTAAGTATTTGCACAGTAGGTGCTATTTGCAGAACCTGAAGTGACCTTTTATATTTTTTGAGGTATTCTTGAAAAA
This sequence comes from Muscardinus avellanarius, assembly GCF_963383645.1. Taxonomy (NCBI): domain Eukaryota; kingdom Metazoa; phylum Chordata; class Mammalia; order Rodentia; family Gliridae; genus Muscardinus; species Muscardinus avellanarius. The sequence goes on along the minus strand of NC_137788.1, from coordinate 83,934,686 downwards.
TCTACTGCCTCATCTCTGGTTGCTCCATTAATAGTTTTGCCTGCTTCTGTTTCTTAGAATTTAATCCACAAAGAGATATCTACCTCTCATAGGGTCCCACCAGCAAATCAGTTTTTTAACCAGGATTAATCTTTTTATTTGCATGCTGACTAGGAAGCATTATGTCCTGAAACGACCTTAAAGTATGAGGAAAAGTTCCAGTATCTTTTTTATAGCAAGAAAGAAAACAATACAAGCTTTTGTTCAATCCAAATAATGGTTGTATAAACCAGTCATCATAATCATATTTCCTGCATCAACATCATTAGTAATAGCAAGTTTTTATTCAAGGCAAAATGCTAAACTGGTTTTGAGAGAAATCTAAAGAAGTAACAGATACAATCTCTGCCTCCATGGGCTGAGAGTTGGGTGTGGAGGTAAGACACAAACAGCCAAAGTAATGTTTATCACAGCTGTCCATGATGTGTTGCTAACCATAGTAGTGAAAAGTTGGTGAGTATGTTTCTCTCAGGTAGGTGAGGCTTCTGGAGGCCTTGAGTCTTTGTAGAGTTTCAGCCTTGGCCCAGCAGGAGAACCAGCACATGCGATAGCATTTAAGGCTGAATAATATCCCATCAAACGTTTTGCATCACTGTTTTATCATGTAAAAACTGGACTTAAAGAAGTTGGTTAATTTGCCCCAGATCACTTAGCCGGTAAGAGAAAGAGGATTTGGACTGAAGCAATCTGATCCTATAGCATATCCTCATGTCCCATGTGAATTCTGACTTGGATAGGGTTAGGGCCCATCATGCATCTGGTGTAGGGAACTGCTGCAGGAAAGCATTCTATTGTTTTTGATTATCTAGTACCACTTCCTCAGCTCATCCTGGTAACATAACAGATTGGACTCAGATCCTTGAACATGCTGAGCATGTGCTCTACCACTGAGCTACACCCTGACCCATAATTCCTCTTTTCCTTGGGGAACTCTTTCTACAATTGTACTACTTCCCCACTCAAAGACTACAAGGGTTGAGGCCAGGCCAATAACAGGCTGTGCCCTGCCCCTCAATGGGGACTGATTCAGGAATGGCACATGTATGTGATCAGAGTTCTCTTGGGGTCTTTCATGAGGTTGTGAGGTGAGAGTTGTAGGTGTCCATTTAAAAAGCTTAGTAGGGAGATGGCAAAAGAGGTGGAGTCCTGAGCAACATCCGATTCCCCGGATCTAGACATGCCTAATGCCACTGTTCCATCAAATCCCCAGAGACAAGATCCAATACATTCCTGGGTTTTGTTTTTAAACTAATTGGAGTTAAGTGTTTGTACCTTGCAAGAGCAAGAAACCTGACTAATACTCTAGATCAAAAGGTCCTCATGGGAATGGAAAGGAAAAAACTAACAAGAAGTATTGTGAAACTGTGTGGTGTGAGGAAGAGGGAAAGGTCAAGAGTCCTTTTGAGGTTTGGGTACCTGGTGACTAAGAATAATACCTTTACTGAAAAGGCAGAAGAAGTTGCTATTTTCAGTAGAGTTGGGAGAGGAAAATTCATGATGCTCCCAGGAACCCAGAGCGCTAGCTAAGTCAAATGCACAAGTCTTATGTCTGCTAACCACTTTACCCCCTTTCAGAATCTCAAACTCATGAACGTTTCCAAAGTATGACTGAAAGGTTTCTGGTCTTTAACCCCCATCCTTGCTCATCAGGCCAAGTCAGAAGTCCACACGATAATAAAAAACAAAAAAAGGTAGAAAGTTACCCACTTTCTTACTCACTCCCCTAGGATGAATTCTCTTTCCAAATACAATGCATTCATTAATCTGTTTGTTTATTCATTTTAACATACTCAGTGAATACTTGTTCTGTGTCAGCTACAGTGCCAGGTGCTGAGGAAACAGTGATGAGAAAATAAACATGGTCCCCTGTCCTCAAGGAGTTTGTGATATAATGGAGAAAACACACACAGGAAGTATTATCACACAAGTGAATCCGATTAGAAATAGTGAGATGTTCTATGAAGAAAATGGAGTTTTATAAGAGGTATTTCAGGGAATCCAATTAATTAATTAATTAATTTTGCAGTACTGGGGGTTGAACCCAGGGGCATTCTACCTCTGAACTATACACACAGCCCTATTTTTTTTTCTTTATTTTGAAACAGGGTCTCACTAAGTTGCAGAGGGCCTCACTAAGTAGCTGAGGCTGGCCATGAACCTGTGATCCTCCTGCCTCAGCCTCCCAAATACTGGGATTACACCACACCCGGAAAGGGGATCTAATTTATATGAAGGAGGGAGGGGGAATTAAGGAATTGTTTTTTGGGGGGAAGAAACTAAGGCCAGGCCAAGTGAGAGGTCTGAATGAAAATGAAAAAGAAAGGTAGAAAGTTACCCACCCATAAGAAACAAGTGATCCACCCATCAGAAATGTGTGATGCGGAGGCTTCAAACTGGTTTATTTGAAGTAGAGCAGCACAGGGCTCTTAGAGCAGGACTTGATAATAAACTAGGGAGCTTAGGGACACCCCCCCCAAACAATCTCCAGCACCTCTCAATCACTGCCCTCATTTATTTATCCATTTACTCATTCACTCGGTTCGGGGAATAGTTATGGAATAACCACAGGTGGGAGGCATTATACTAAACTGCAAGGACTGGGGAGAAGAAAGACTGTGTCGGGTCCAGCTCTGGGTGGGAGGTGGGAGCGCAGGTGTGTCCCTCCTAAAATAGTTCCAAGACTCACCCAGGTCTTTCCCTTAGGGAACCTGTTAGACACAAGTATATGTGTATGTTTAATAAGATTTTATTTTTAGGCCCTCACCCTTAACAGATTTGTGATTTTTTTTTTTAACTCAGCTTAATCTAGCCCTCCCAGCAGAAGCAAAGGTTCTTTACCCACACAAAGCTAAGCAACATGGTAGACTAATACCAAATACAGTGTGGCTGCCCAGTCTCTGCAGATAAACATAAGGAAAGGTCATCCAAACACAGGAAGACAGCCGTCCCCTTCCCTTTCCCTTTACCCCCTCCCCTTCCTCCCTGGCTGCCTTATCCCCAGAGGGTGGACCCAGCCTTTCCCAAAGTTTATTCTGAGAATTCTAGCTCCCACAGTGGAACGTGCTGCAGACATGGGAATACAACTGCCTGGCCAACAGGGAGAACCAAAAATATAAACTGAGATACTTAATAGATTTCTGCCCTCCCCCCTACCAATTGTGGTAGAAATGTCTGCTAATGCTGCTTTTACTGTTCTGAGTATGTCAGCCCTTCCTGGGAGGAGATCTTCTGAAGTTTACTGCATTTGCCACAGTTGATACAGAAGAAAGTTAAACTCTCTCTTGGGCTCTGAGTGCCATTCACTTGATCTAAAAAACAAATGCAATAAATGTCCTGGGAAATGAACTCCAGAAAGCCTTGTGCTGGATTGAATACAAATAACACTAAAACTGCAGGAAAGAAAAAAACAGAAGACTCAATTTCCTCCAAATTTGCCATTGGAATTTTGTAAATAACCAGGAACCCCGGAGCCCATAAATAGGAAGTCATTTTATCTTTCACTGACATATTCTGATCAAAACAGTGGTGAGAACACAAACTTTGGTCTCTTTACTTTGGTTTTTACTCTCCAATGAGGAGGAAATAAAAATCAATTCTTCAGGATTATGTACCTCAATGGTTATAAAGCAGCATTTGTGATGAAATTGTTCAGTAATAATTTCAAAACGGACCCAGTGTTTGAAAGCAAAGTATAATGGTGACTTTTCTCATTAGCTGTTGCTCAAACAAAGATATGTTCTAGCAATATCCGATGCTTCCTTCCTGCCAGGGCCTCCACCCAATGCAATTTAAAACACTGTGTCACATCCAGACCAGAGCTGAGGATGTGGTGTGGCTGAGTTTCAGTAACATTACGCTTGTGGTTTATTATTACTTTCTAAGTTTTTTTTAATGTTTTGTTTTCATAAATTTGTTGTCATTCATTGGGTTTGCAAGATTAGCTCTGCAAGACCATATAATGTTGGGTTTGCAAGATTAGCTCTGCAAGACCATATAAATGAACTCATATACAGATTTACTCTTCTATTTCTCCAGCTCCCTATTTTTGTGACAAATAGCATTACAGGTTCTTAACCATAAGGACAGAGATTTATCTCTCATTGCTCTTTGGCAAGTGTTTTTTATGAATGCTTGATAGGCAAAAACAAAACAATACTTAAGGACTGCATCTAATTTGTTTTGCATAAAATGTTATAAACACAAATCCAGTAAAAAGAATGTGAAAAAGAAACAGAAAAAAAAGAGACATGGAAGGAGAGAAAGACAGTTTTAATATAAGTAATCCTCATATGCATCAAGGCTGATGTTCCTGAATTAGATTGAAAATGGTCAAAGTTAAGGTGGTTTTCTTACCAAATAATAAATAATGAGAACTTTGCTACTGATCAAAGACCTAATGTTTAATCTTTATAGGAATGATCATAAATACTTCATACTAAATGCTATAAGCCATTTGTATTTTATATAATGGGCTTAATTTTGCAATAGGGAAAATGAATGTGTGTTACTTTAAAATAATTTTACTTGTTTATATTTGTGTAGGATAAAACTTTTTATTCTTTCTCTTTTCTTTTTCTTTATTTTATTTTATTTTATTTTTTGCCAGTACTGGAATTGAACCCAGGAGCATTCTACCAAGCTACACCCCAGTTTTTTTTTGTTTGTTTGTTTGTTTGTTTTTGAAGCAGGGTCTCAAGTTCAGAGGATCTCCCTAGAAGCTGAGGCTGGCCTTGAACCCGTGATCCTCCTATTTAAAAATAAAAAATAGAAAGAGCTGAGAATGTAGCTTGGAGGAAGAATGCCCCTGACTTTCAGCCCCAGTACCCAACAAATAAATGAAGTATATGTACATACCTTAAAAACAGTTAAGCACTAGCCGGGAGTATTGGTGCACGCCTGTAATTCCGGCATTTGGGAGGTTAAGACAGGAGGATCATGGTTCACGAACAGTCTCAGCTTCTTAGTGAGGCCCTTTGCAACTCAGTGAGACCCTGTTTCAAAATAAAGAATAAAAAATAGGGTCGGGGTGTAGCTTGAAGTTCCCCTGAGTTCCATCCCCAGTACCACACACACACACACACACACACACACACACACACACACACAAAGAGCTAAGCACTCATCAATTCCATGAAAATGTACTTGGGATGAGACAAGGTCACAACCTACTAGAACAAGAAGTATTTAAAGAATAAAGGTGAGTGTGGTGGTTCATGCTTGTAGTCCCAGCATTTGGGAGGCTGAGACAGGAGGATTATGGTTCGAGGACAGCCTCAGCTACTTAGTGAGTCCCTTTGCAACTCAGTGAGCCCCTGTTTCAAAATAGAGAATAAAAAATAGGCCTGAGGGTGTCGCTTGGAGATAGAACACCCCTGGGTTCCATCCCCAGTAACACACACACACACACACACACACACACACACACACACAAAATCAATATTTGCCAGGCCAATACATCATTTCATTAAATCTCACTAAGTAGCTGAGGCTGTCTGCGAACCATAATCCTCAGGTCTCAGCCTCCCTAATGCTGGGATCACAAGCGTGCACCACCACGCCTGACTCGAAAACTCTGCTTTTTAACACTTATCAACCAGTATATAGAATTTCAATTTCAAGAACTGAATACATGTGCAAAAAAAAAAGTACTGAGATTTTCAGAGTCACTTGTTAAAACACTCACATACAATGAATGTTGTCAAGCAGCCTTTTTGAGAATCTACATGAACTTTCACATGCTCAGCGTATTGTTCATCCCTGCAAATGATATCTGCTGCTTCTGTCTTCTCAACACTTATATATCGTTTGAGAAAACCTCCTCTCACCCATGTCTTTGTGTGTGTGTGTGGGGGGGGGGTCTGGGGATTAAACTCAGGGGCATTTGACCTCTGAGCTACACCCCCTGCCCTATTTTTTATTCTTTATTTTGAAACAGGGTCTTACTACGTTGCAGAGGACCTCACTAAGTAGCTGAGGCTGGCTTCGAACCTATGTGATCCTCCTGTCTCAGCCTCCCAAGCTCTGGGATTACAAGAGTGCACCACCACGCCCGGCTGGCCCATGTCTTTTGACACTGGAAAACCTATTAATTAAAGTGCTCGCCTCTCATCCAGGGACTGTCATGCAAACCAGGCCTGGCCAAACAAGATAGTCCACTCCCCTGTGTCCATGGTAATGAGATCAAGGGATGGGCTGAGATCAAACAAGACCAACCACACTCCTTCCAGGAAATTTGGTCTATGGACACTGGGAGAGTCTCTCATCAGCTGCCAAGGGGTGGGTTTGGAACTGCCAGGAGCCATTTTTCCACATGGAACCATATAGAGAACACCTGTGAACAGCAAGAGAGAATAAGAAATAGAAACTTCTAAGAAAAGTCAGAGATGGAAAAAGAGCCCTGGTAGTATCTTCCACCCCCTGGATCCAGGTATGTCTGAGGTCACCTCTGCCCTTAGACTGTCAGGCTATATGAACCAATAAATCCAGTTTCAGCTAAATTTCTATTACTTGCAACTGTAAGGTCTCATATTATTATATCCAAAATCAGTCATGAACTCAAACATCCTTCTCCTCTACACTTGTCTTTCTAGCTTGTTTGTTGTCCACCTATGCTTGATTAGGCATGAGGGAAACCATTACACTTACACGATAAACTCCACTTTCTCTCTATTTAGAGTCCCCTTCGGCCTTACTTTCCTCTATCTGCAACTTAAATTCATGGTTCATCACTTTAAAAACTTCCTTGCTTTCTTTTCATAGAAGGTTACCCATGGAATCAAACCACCTGCTTTCTCAGTGCCTGGACATAAGTAAATGATGCTAGAGACACCAAGAGCAGACTGGTTCTACCCTAAGTTCCTGATCAGACCTTAAATGAATCTTCTGCGAACATCAACCCCGGGGCGTTTCTTCAGTCAGTTCTTTCCAACTCTCCCCAATGATAACATCATATCTCTCCCATTGTTCGCAAACCTTCTCATCCCTCGCTCCACTACATCTCAGTAGTCTGTTTCATATGCGAAATGGATGCATGAAGCTATTTGCAAATGTCACCTACGTCCTTTTCTCGGTTTGGGAGTTATTTTCCTAGGCCTTACCCTGTCTGGGACTTGAATCTAATTTCCTTTCAACTTGTCAGTAATCTACGCTATCAATTTAACCCTCTCTAGCCTGTGTCTCTAATCTCAGTAGGCTGTTTAGAGCCACTTTTCATGTGTGCTGAGGTGGAAATCTGTAGCTAGGATCCAACAGGCTTCCTTGCTCCCTACTTTTTGGTAGATTCAGCCAATGGGAAGCCCAGCAGGAGACCTAAGGAAGGGTTGGAGGAATGTGAGATAGTAGTGTTTCCTTCTCAGACTTTTTTCCTGCAAAGGCTTCTTAGGTTGGCTGTTTCTTTTGACCAAAGCCATTGTATTCTCAAGACAGCCCTCACTCCTAAATTCTGGTAATTGCTTCCTCCCCTCATTCTCTTAAATCTAAGTGAATTGCTCCATTTTCTTGCCCCAGGGTACTCTACAATTCCTTCTTGGTTCTCTATATTTTAATTACACCACAGTAACTAGTTACTTCCTCCTTTTTTTTTTTTTTTGTACTGTGGATTTAATCTAGGAATGGTCTGCCTCTGAACTACACCCCCAGTCCCACCTTCTTAATTTGAAACAGGCTCTAGCTAAATTGCTGAGACTAGCCTAAAACCTGTGATCCTCCTGTCTCAGCCTCCCAAGTGCTAGGATTACAGGTGTGCACCAACTCACAGAGCTCTTTTGACCTAATTCAAACGTAAACTTCTAACTCCATAGAATGTGGAATTTCCAACTAGAATTAGCATAGACATTTCATCTGTTTCCTGCTGACTTATACATTCTCCTTTGCTAATAAATGCTCTGCATCGGCATATAAATAAGATCCTAGCTTTACAAATTTCTGTTTTGGGGGTTACTTTTGACCTTATTATTTCTTGCTCAGAATGTTACAAAAGCCTTTTAACTCTATGACTTTCCCCATCTCCCCTACCAACAACAGAATGATGTTTCCAAAACTAGAGTCTTAATGCATTCTCCCTTCTCAGACCCTTCAGTAATGCTCCACTGTCTTGAGGGTAGAATTCAGATATATTAGTCTTGTATAATAATCCCAAATAGTGCAAATTTTTTTGGTTGCAAGGGATAAAAATCTGCCTCTGACTAACTCAAGGAAAAAGAGGGTAGCTTATTGAGAAGATACTAGGGAAGCTCACGGAACTGAAAGAGGAATTGAACGACAAAGTGCCAGGAAGAATATGAACCAGAGCAGCTCTGGGAAGGTACCAATCATGTGACTCCCAAATATCACTCCTGACTCTCACTTCAATGCAGCTATTGTTTCTCTCTCTCCCCCCTCCCTTTCCCTCTCTCTCTCTCTCTCTCTCTCTCTCTCTCTCTCTCTCTCATTGGAGCCTGAATCCCAGGAGCATTCTACCTCCAAGCTACAGTCCTATTATATTTTTTATTTTGAAACAGGGTTTCACTAAATTGCAGAGGGTTTCACTAAGTTGCTGAGGCTGGCCTTGAACTTATGATCCTCCTATCTTGGCCTCTCAAGCACTGAGATTGCACATGTGTACCACTGCACCTGGCTTGCTATTCTCATTTTATTATTGATTGATTATACTGGGGATTGAACCCGGGGGCATTCTACCTCTGAACTGTACCTCCAGCCCTATCTAATTTGAATTTTGAAACAGGATCTCACTGTTGCTGAGGACCTTGCTTCAAACTTTCATTCCCCCTGTCTCAGCCTTCCAGGCATGTGCCACCACACTTGGCTATTCTTATTTTTTAAATGATAAAAAAAATAGGGCCCTGAACAGGTTAGTTCATGAAATATGGAAGATTATTTTTTTGTTCCCTTTACTTGTTCCTCTGTGTGGATTCAAGCATGACATGAAATGTGAGTGGAAATGATGTGTGTTGTTTCTGGGCAGTAGCTTTAAGAGCCAGTGCATGGTTAGCTATGCTTTCTCTCTACCATAAAACCATGGTGCTCCAAATAAGTCCTGGAACACAAACTACATGGAGCCACATTTAGTCTTTGATGAACATGTAGAATGAAACAGAAGCAAAACCGGGATGTGGTAAGCCACTGGTCTTTTGAGATTGTTTGTTTCTGCAACAACACCTAGTCTGTCCTGACTGATGCACATTGTAAAGCTGGCAAAACTAAGATTCAAACCTATCTTTTCAATTTCCAAGTCTTTGTCAATGAACAAATGTGCTTGGCATAGGGTAGGCATGTCATAGACATTTGTTGAAGGAAGGAATGCATGGTTGTTGCCCAGAATTGAACATAATATTTCAGATGTGATTTGATCCACATAAGAGTCATTAGGAATGCAAACTCTTTTACACTGAACATCTGTTAATAAAGGCTTAGAGTATATTAGTTTTTGGTTTTTGTGGGATTTTTTTGATTAACCATACTTATGTCTTTATTGATGTCAATAAAATTATTGTCTACCTAACATGTACAAAGTACAGTGGGAGGTATCAGAATAACACAAAAGTAAAAAATGAAAATAACTGTCTTCTTCCGGCTGTTCATAATTTCATGAGTGAAAGTCACACATTTACAACCATCTGTGTTACACATCACTGAACAGAGGGTTGGAGGGAGTTTTTTTTTATTGAATTGACTGCATTTGGAAGTAGGCCACCATGAGTTTCAGTCATTGGTTCCACAAATATAAGTTGAATGTCAGCAATGAGCTGGCTGCTACGTGTTCACTCCTGCAGACACAGATGCAAAAGAATACAGCTCTTGGCTTCAAAGATCTCACAAGCTAGTAGGAAAAACAGATGAGTTAATAGGGTATTACAACAGAGCATGATAAGAGCCATCTAGACTGAGAAAAGCATGCAAAATAATGTGTGTAAGGTGTAGGTTGTGGTCAGAAAATGGTAGCTATTTGGTTTAAATTTTATTAAAAATTTAAAAGTCCTAATATTAAGTATAAGAATGTGGCAAAAGCTCTCTAAGCACTTGAGAGTAAAGTAAATTAGTTCTTTCTTTCTTTGGGTTGTTTCTTTTAAGATCCACTTAAGCTGACTGAATTCTGTTTACAGTACTGGCTTGATGTTTTGCAACTTGGCTTTTTTGGGGGATTGAATTGAGAGGCATTCTACCTTCAAGAGATATACTCAGCCCTATATTTTATTTTTATTTTGGAACAATGTCTCACTAGGTTGACTAGAGTCTCACTACTTGAGGAGGCTATCCTGGAACCTTTAATCATCCTGTCTCAGCCTCTCATGTACCGTGATTACAAGTGTGCACCACCACGCCCAGCTGTATCTCTGCCTTTCATTACTTTGCCAAAATCAAATCTCTAAAGAAATAGTTTGGATAAAAATGTGATGCTTTATTATTATTGTTTTATGTTCAAGGTCAGTTTTCAAAGCAGGATTATAAACAACTGGGTACAGGACCATGTTTCAAATTTTTTGCATCATAAGAAACTAGGACAATGCACCATTCAAAGAATTTCTTAGTACGGATAAGAATGTTTCAAAATAAAATTGAGACTTTATTATTTCATAGCATCTACTGATTTACTAAGCTTATAGTTATATTTTAGAGCTAGTGGGGGGGGGTTGCTGAGGGTTAAACCCAGGAGCATTCTACCTCTGAGTTACACCCCAGCCCTATTTAATTTTGAAAGAGAGGCTCCCTAAATTACTGTACACTGACCTCAAACCTGTGATCCTCCCGTCTCAGCCTTCAAAATACTGGGATTACAGGTACATGCCACCATACCATACCCAGATAGAGCTCTCTATCATCTGTCTGTCTGTCTGTCTATCTATCTGTGTGTGTGTGTGTGTGTGTGTGTGTGTGTGTGTGTGTGTGTGTTTACTGGGGATTCAACCCAGTGGTATTTTACCTCTCAATTACACTTCCAGGCCATTTTTTTCCCCCACTTTGAAATAGGGTCTTGCTAAGTTGCTGAGGCTGGCCTTAGATCTGTGATCTTTCTCTCAGCCTCCCAAATGCTAGGCTTACAGACATGTACCACCATGCTCACTTTCTAAATGAGCATTTATTTTTAAATGCATCTTACTTATTTGTTACATTTACATACCATTTTTCACTAAGTAATGCCAGAGCAAAGAGCATAATCAATGTGGCATATAGTTCTAGAGTTACACAAATCCTGATAATATTGCTTCAGAAATTAATTGTCCACCAAAAACCAAGTGGAATAATAATTTACTGCTTTTTCATCACTCTTCCTGGAAATTTCTAAAATAAATTTTATATGTAAGGAGTCAAAAATTCTTTTCATGGTGTAATTTATTCTAGGTATTTTAAATATTTGGTAACCATGTAAGCTATCAAATGTGATTTTAAAATAATTATGAAATTGGGGACATTCCAAAGTAAGACTTTGAAATATATATCTTCCAACTTAACCTCTTAAGAAGCCTCCTTTGAAGTGAGAGACAGCAGTGAATTTTGGGAGTCAATGGGTGGCACCTTCCCAGGCTTCTCTAAACCACTCAGTCCTGTGAATCCTGCATGCATGGCAACCTGGTTATCCCTCAGCAGTGTCATCTTGTGCGGGGTGTCGCTGGTGATTATGCAATGCCCTGAAGATAGAAAACAATGATACCCAGGCTGCCAAACTAATGGCCAGCTATTTATTATGAAACAGAGAGCATTCCACATTAGCAACTTCATTAAAATTACTACTAGCAATAAGAATTGTACAGTATTGGCATCAGGGTTTAGAATGCTTTTATGCATTTTTCCCTCAAGTTTAAAAAAGGTAGCTAACTACTAGTCTGTAACTTTGCTAAACTTTTAACTTGTATTTATTTATACAGCTCTAAATATGAGGGCCTCTCTCAAGGGAGAGAAAAGTGAAGGAAAAACTATGTCCTCAAAAGGGAAATGAATACATACATCCTCCCTTATTCACAGAGGGAGAAATACTGATTTGAATCAGACTTAAATGACTTAGATTCACTTGAGCCTAAATGAATTAATCAAATCTACTTTGATTTAGATTCACTCAGATTTAAATCGTCAATTTTTTGCATAGAGACAAGCTGCACAGAAAGTGAAACCATATTAATTAGTGCACACATAGCCCGTTCTTGATTCTTCTTCTTGAGCATAAGGTAGTTCAAAGCTCTCTAGGCTTCCAAGCTGACCCTCTTATCACCCAGTTAGAAATCGCAGAGCCATTCCCATGCATACAGCAGAGAAGAGGGGACTGATGTTGAGATGGTAGGGGGCTATCAAATCCCATTCTACCCACTTTACCCACTTTCTCCTCTTTCATTTTTACCAACCATTAGCAAAAATAAATAAATAAATAAATAAATAAATAAATAAATAAATAAAAAGGAACCATTATTTAGGCCACTAGTTCCAAACATGTTGGATTATATAGCCACTCATGGAACTTTTCTAAAAAGAAAAGGTTTGGGGTTCCAGCCCAGATCTACTGAATCAGACTTTTTGGGTGGTAGAACTAGGAATCTGTGCTGTGATTCTGATTATCTGCCGACTTCAGAAAGTATTAAGAGGATTGCAGGGCCATGGGCCATGGGCCATTTTGATGTCTGCCTTGGGTGAAAGGGTTAAATCTGGGACTTGGATCACTTTGGCAACTGATGAGCTTTGGTTAGAAACAGCTCTCCTCATGGCTGCTCCACACTGCCCCTCTTTCTACACACACACCATGCTGTCACAGAGATGGAAGAGTGCAAATCTGTGGATACAGAATGTTCAATGAGAAGGAATCATGGATTGAATTGCATGTCTATTGTAACAACAGGCCTATCACATCCCCAGGGGAAAAATAAATCTTCAGCATTGCTGCCAAAGATGCACCTGTCACTCATTTCTACCGGTTACACTGCATAGCATGTGTTCAACTCCACCTAGTTGGTCCCTGGCTGATTTTATCCAGAACCCCCCTTTCCTCAAGTGCTTGTAAGCAGTACCTGCCAGAGGAGTTCATTTAAAAGGAGAAGGCTATGTTCACTTAATCCAAATCCTGCAATCCCCAGCGATAACACTAGTATGTGTAATTGCCATTCTCTAAATTCTTTGGACTTATTTCCAGCCACTGGAGTGACGAATGCTTTGATATGTTCTTGAATTTCTGTGATGCTCTGCCATGAAGCCCTGTAACTCATCTGACTGACGGTGTTGATCTTGAGGCTAGCTTTAAGTGTTGGGCTGGTCCCAGAAAGAGCAGCTTCCATCGTACCTCCTGCATGTCCTTGCCCAACGAGATATGATAGCGTTCAGGGCCCCCATTCCTTCCCTATCATGTTGTTATATTGGGCAAGCACAGAGATTTATGTAAATTGTGTGTGTGTGTGTGTGTGTGCGCGCGCGCGCGCGCGTGTGTGAAAGAGAGAGAGAGAGAGAGAGAGAGAGAGAGAGAGAGAGAGAGAGAGAGAGAGAGAGAGAGAGAAATATGCTGGAGATTGAACCCAGGAACATTCTACCTCCAAGCTACACCTCAGCCCTATATTATTTTTTTAATTTGTTTTTGTGGTACTGGGGGTGGAACCCAGAGACTTTCTACCTCCGGGCTATACTCCCAGACCTTTTTTTAAATATTTTACTTGGAAACAGGGTCTCACTAAGTTGCTGAAAGCCTCACTAATAGCTGAGGCTGACTTTGAGCCCGTGAGATCCTCCTGTCTCAGCCTCCCAAGTGCAGGGATTACAAGTGTGTGCCACCACGCCCGGCTTTATTTTTTTTTAATTTGAAAACAGGGTCTTGCTAAGTTGCTGAGGCTGGGCTTTGTAACTGCAATCCTGTCTCAGCCTCCCAAATACTGAGATTGCAAGTGTGCACTATCACTCCTAGCTAGATTTGTGTAATTTTAGAAAATTACAGCTCCTTGTTTTAGAGAAGGAGTTTAAATATGTATACATATATAATGTATCTGAATATTTTGCAAATATGTGTACACGTTATGTGTGTGTGTATGAATACATATGTGTGATGCTAAGGTGCATGTGTACACAAATACACTATAAGACATATCTATTCCACTGTCTTAAAGAGCAATATTATAACCATTTCTACAACTAATCAGCATGGCAGAGCATATCTATCACCCGTGGAGACATAACTGACCCTTGAAAAGGTTGAAATGGTTATGTAAGTGGAAGTTCTTATTCAGTTTGGGGAAGTGACTCCTGGCAATTAAAGATTGATGAAGAAGGTGGCACAGGAGAACAGAAGGGAGGACATTAGTCTTCTCTACCCATCTCACCATCATTCCATCTGTGAAATAATCAACTGATCCAGCCTGTCCTCCCAAGTATGAAAGAGGAATGGGCCATGCAACAGTTGTCGAACTGTTTGTAGTATGGGGGGGGGGGGGGGAAAGAATCAGAATAAACTCCAGGCATCCTTTCTCTCCTTCCTGAAATGACTTCCCTTCCTGCTATTGTCCCCAAAGCCTCTTGTTTTATTTGTTATTCCCCCAATCCAGGTCAAAACATTTCTGTACTTCTTTTTTTATGTAGTAAATATGCATAACTATAATAGTCATCATTTTAACTCTTTGTAAGTATTGCAGTTCCATGGCATTAAATTTCTGAATTCCTTCACAGTGAATTCCATGAGTCTACCACGCTTGCTATGGGCAGTTTATACAGTCAATGGGAGGGATTAACCAAAGGGGACAAGTGAGAACCCAACCTTTCCATCTTCCTCTTCATGTCACTTGACCCACTTTTCAGTTCAAGAGACTGGACCAGAAGTCAGTTCAAGATTCACAAAACAGTGAGGCAATGGTGTATGTTCAACCTACATGAACTACATGGCAGGCCTTCTCAAGGCCAGGCCCTGTGGACAGCAAAGTGGAAAGATGTAGACACTGCCTTTGTGGCACTGCATTCATTTTAAAAAACAGAAAGTTAAATTAGTGATTTAGAAATGATATGAAAATTTCTATAATGGGGGTTATGTGTTAAATGCAATGGAATCTGGTAGAAGGAGAAATTAGTACCGCCCCTTGGGGGAATCAGAAAAAAATCTCTTAGAGATGACATTTAAACCTAGGCTTTGAAGTAAAAGCTCATCAGCGAAGTCAGAGAAAAGGAGCAGGGCATTCCAGGCTGAGAGCACAGCAGACAAAGGGGCATGAAATTGCATGGTAAGTAAAGCATTGCTTCATACTACAAACAGCTGTCCACTAAGCTGTGCATAAATACCCATACTGCTGGAGATTAACCATCTGGAGCAGCTTCATAGCTGCTCCTCCAGAACTACTGTGTTAAGGGTCAAAAAGAAACCATGAGAAAGAACAAACCTGGCAAAAGTACCAGAGAAGCTAGCAAGTGGGACTTTGTTGTCCAACACCCACCTGAATATCAGACAGGTAAATAACAAGTTGTTAGTCACTACTTTGATTTCTTACAGTATACATTAATTAGGATTATCACCACCTATTCTCTTATGCATCAGAAGTTCTTATTTTTCCTAAAGGTTACTGAGATCACATTTGTGCATTTCTCCAATAAGCCTGAATACAGTGCACTTCTTCTATGGCCCATGATAAACCAAAGCAGTGGTAGGAGTCATGCCAGGTGGGCAGCCTAATGCTTTGAGCTGTTAAGCATTTGCTTATATCCATTGACACTTGGGTTGGTCCAAACCCCTTCTTTCCAGGCTGACACACATACTTAGTAATTAAAAGTGGGGCTTTTATATGGCTTTAAATATTTTAATGTGAACATGCCCTGAAGGTCCTTAGCAGAGTTTGGTTTAATAAATTTAATAACCAATTAAGACACCCTGAACTTCAACTTCCATTAGGTTAATTGTTTAATGAGTTTCAGAATGTCTCTCAGGACATTTCTTCCCTAGATGTGGTGAGAAACACACATGCATGCAAGCGTACCAGGTATGGATTTCAGTCTTTGATTTGCAAAGGACTATTTGTGTAAAACTTTTGGAAAATCACTAAACATCTCTGGGATGCTCTTTTCTTCTCTATAAAAGAAAAGGTTTGGAGAAAGTTTTCAAAGATCCGTCCAGTTTTTTACTTTTATTAATGCAACAGAATAGTTGGATGGCTGGTTATCAGTACTTCCCTTTTAGAAAGGCAGAGGTTCCTAATCTGCACAAAATACACTGAGTGTTTGTGAGTGTGTGTGTGTGTGTGTGTGTGTGTGTGTGTGTGTGTTTAAATGAAAGTAAAACATCTGGTGACTTTTTCCAAATAGTAAAATAGGATTCGATATGTTGTCAGTGTGCAGAGAGTTTCCTTGAAAGGCTTTATTAACTAACCAATGTACAGATAAAATTTGTAGACAACCTAGAGTTACCAAGACATGTTTTTTCCCCAAAACTGTGTAGCCCCTTTGCTCCTGAGGGCTTAAATTGTTTTCTTTTTAGAATCTACACCATGGAAGATCCATTAGCAATTGAGGAAAAAGAAGTGACTGTCCCCAATCTGCCTCCCTCCTGTAGGAATTTTGGACCAAGCAAATCACTAGCCTTTCCCTTCTATTAGCCTCTTACCAGGTCAGGCTCATTGTGGGAAATTAACCTGAGTTGGAGAGGAGGAGAGAATTGCAAAGAAAGGGAAAGAAGAAAATTAAAATATTAACTGCTTCATTTGTTACAAATGAATGGCCATTTTCCTTCCCAGACAGATTGGGAAAGTATAATCACATATATACATATATTTATATATAATAAGACAAAAAAAGCAAACCCCAAAACTCAAGATACAATGAAATGCTGATTCTGATCACCTAAAAAGACAATTTGTACTTAAAAAAAAACTAGTTATATTTAAAATACTAATCAGATGAGCATTTGCCTTCACCTTCAGCAGCAATAAAAGAGAATATGATCTGAGGAAAAACAAGATTTGAACTGTCACAATCAGTACAGCCAAATGTTAATTATCCAAATCCATGACAAATCTGCCTTTCAGTTTCTTTGTGACTTTGCTCTCTCTTCCTGTGCATATTCAACCCATCTTTAAGAATGAGAAGCTGGCCTACTTTCCAGTTTCCTCAGAGCAATCTTCCCAGAATGTCAACATTCTTTTATTTACAGACGATTTGGATTCCCAGAAATTTAGAAGCATCCATATTCAAATGTTAGAATTAAAAACACATTCCAAAGTAAGATGAAAAAGTGCACTCTGCTCCAAATCTCATGTACTAATCAGAGAAGTTTCAGCTGTGGTGGAAAACATGCCTGTTTTCATTTTCGGTAATTCATACAGGGCTCAGCAACAATCTGGGGGTCATAGCTTTGGTCGTTAAACACATTGGCCTGTTAGTGCTAAGACGCTTAAGTCATAAGTATTAAGTAAAGTTAGCTGATCCTTTATAATGCTCAAACACAGGACAACAAATATTACAAAAAAAGAAATTCAGGAAAATTCAGGATGAGAACCTTTTCTTAGAAAGAGCAAAGATTGACTATCCTGAACCTGGAGGCAGGAAGAATCTTGTTTGTGTTTTGCTAGACTTGATTTATACACAGGTGGTGGTCATTTACTATGCAAAGCATGCCTGAAGCAAGCATGCAGACATTATCCATTCAAGAGTCACATTTTTGTTCTGTTACCTAGAGAGAAACTCCTGACCAATCTTCGGCATATTAGGGCAACAAAATCGACTCCCACACAACAACCTATCAAACAATCCAGTGTCCTTATATGGTAGTGATGGGAAGGTAGGAACCATGGTAAACATCCCAAAAACCATTTCCATTTTTTCTCGCTTCTTGGTAAGATGTTTGTAAATGTAGTCATGGCAATAAACACAGAATAGCTAGCTGGAAAGGTTAAAAACAACTTTAGAAAGCCTCCTGACCAGCAGTTTCCAAACATGGTTCACACACATCAGAAATACTGGTGGAGCTTGTTAAAAGTTGGCTTTTCAGAGCTGGGCATGGTGCCACATGCCTGTATTCCCAGTACTTGGGAGGCTAAGACATGAGAATAGCAGGTTCAAGGCCAGAGTCAGCAGTTTAGTAAGATCTCAGCAACTTAACAAGATCCTGTTCCAACCACAATAAAAACTGAAAAGGTGCTGGAAGTGTATCCCTGGGTTCAATCCCTACTTTAAAAAAAAAAAAAAAGTGGATTCTCAGACATAACAAATATTTTCTAAATCACAATAACTAAAATCAGAGTCCTTGAATTTTATTTCAAATAGTTAAAAGATAGCCAGAAGCTGGTTATAGTGACACATGCCTATATTCCCAGTACTTGAGAGGTTGAGACAGGAGGATAGTAGGTTCAAGGCCAGCCTCAGAAACTTACTGAGGCCCTCTGCAACTTAGTGAGACCCTATTTCGAAATAAATAAATAAAATAAAATGGGGCTGGGGGTATATCTCAGAAGTAGAATGCCCCTGAGTTCAATCTCTAGGAATGTGCATGCATGTACGCATGCACACTCGCGCACCACACACACACACACACACACACACACACACACACACACGACAACCAACCAATCCACATCTGCCTAGTTCCTCTACCTGCTATTCTTTGGGTTAATAGATGACAACTAAGAATAAGGACTATGGCTTATTAGAGAAAGCCAGGTTTTAAGACAAAGTTGAGAAACTAAATCCCTTGAAAATAAACTGGATTTCTTTGAATCAGTCTCCAGAGGATATTATTAAGCTGTGATGCATGAGAACTTTTACACTGTTAAGAACCTTGAGCTTGAAACAAATGGAGACAGAACAGCAAACTAAAGCTGTGCTCCAGCTGTTGTTATTCTAATAACTTTGCTCCTGGAGGAGAGAACTGCCGGGTAGGGACAGAGTTGGCACTGAACCATTAGCCTATTCTGCCAAAGGCCCCCAGTCTTAGTCCATGTTTTCTTGCTCTAACAAAATACCAGAGACTGGGTAAGTGATAAAGAATAGAAATGTATTCACCAGCCTCGTGTGAAGGCCTTGCTTCTACATCCTAACATGGCAGAGGGCACCTCATGGTGAGATAGAACAACAGCTTGGATCTCCATCTTCCCATAAGCCACCAATCCCATCCAGAAAACCTTGTCCCCATGGCTTAACTATGACCTCCCAAATGCCACACCTCCAAATACCACTGACATATGAATTTGGGTGTTAAGTTTCCAACATGTGAATCATTAGGAGACACATTTAAATCCCTTGATTGTCCAGGCCAGGGTAGTTGCTCTTCCTCTATATTCTGATTTTATCCCTACTGCTCCCTCATAAAGTACTTGTCGCACTATATGAAAACAATCATTGTCTACTTGCTTGTCTTTTTTTCATGGTAAATTTAATTAAGGTGACTGTATCACTGTATTGTAGACATCCTAGAAATAAGCAGTCAGTTAGCATTTGCAAAATGAATGAGCTTTGTAGCTTAATTTGCTCCAATCTAGGTAAAATTTTCTCTGCAGTATTCCAAATACATTTCCTTTGAAAAGTGATATATGTGATCTGGGTACGGTGGCACATGCCTGTAATCCTGGTTGGGAGGCTAAGACGGGAGAATTTCAAGGTTTAGGCCAGCACGCAGTAACTTAGCAAGACTCTGTTTCAAAATAAAATATAAAATAGGGGTGAGGGTGTAGCTCACAGGTAGAGTACTCCTGGGTTCAATACCCAGTAGAAAGAAGAAATGGAGGAAGGGAGGGAGGAAAGAAGGCAGGCAAGCAACACACTGTACAATTTAAAACAGTATGCTACCTATGATCCAGAAAAAATCACAGTGGCTGAGCCCACCCTCCAAATCCAGCTAGCCTGTTTTCATAAATTGTCTTTACAGAGGGTCTTCCCACTTCTAAACTAGAATCAAATAGTTGTGACAGTATGATATTGGGCATATTGTTTAGCCTCTCTAAATCTCAGTGGGGTTTTTTGGTTGTTGTTATTTTGCTTTTTAATCTAAATATGGGAATAATGATGGTGTCTTATAGAGTTCTTGCTTGTAATAAGCGGGACAATATGTTTGTATATATTAGCTGTTATTTTTATAATTTTAAAAACTTTCTTATATTCCTTGTCCTTTTTATGCTACTCCTATCTCCTTTTTAGATATAAAATCAAAATAAAGCAGATCATTCCCTACTCTTAATGGAAACACTAGCATTTGAGAGAACTTTTGAGTTCAATCACTTTTTGATGATTAAACCACTCAGCTCTTTTGAACAAAGACACTAAAAGATTCTTTAATTCTTTGGGAACAAAATTCAAGGCTAGATTTCTTGGATGCTTGATAAACATGCTTTGATATGTTTGTTTTGCATAAGCTTCAATCATGATAAGACAGAAATGGGGCTCAATTTCACAGATATTTATAATTTAATTTGGTATCTATCTTACATATTATCCCATCACCTCCAATAGCATACACTCATAGCAGTTCTATTAAATTCCTTTTTTAAAATGCGGGGTGGGGGTGGTAGGGAGCACTCAAAACATCAAGCATGGTTTTTTTGTGTGTTTTTTGTTTTGTTTTTTTGTAGCAAAACAAGTCTGAGTGATAAATAAGAAGCCAAGCCAAAAATCTGTAAGAATATCTTTTACTTACTTAACTTGCAGTCCTCACTGCTGGAAAGCATACTGACCATTCTTGTTAAAAATAAATTGCTTAAGCCCTTTAATCAGAAGGACATCTTGCAGAATGATTGTAGCTCACGCAAAGGAGGACAGGATTCTGACTCGTCTAACATTTTATTTATTAGTCTCTTTCTGATCATGAAGCTTAAATGGAATTTCAGTTTTCCTTTTAGCATTCAAGATTTCCCATCTTGGTATTGACCAAGACTCTACTTTACGAGAATTTTCAGCAATAGACAACTCCCACTTTAACTCCTTTAATCACTCATCCACCCATCTGAGGAGTTACCTGCTGGAGCACAGTATCTAACTGCCCAGAGCAATGGGAATTTACAGTTCTTGTTCATGTATAAATCTGTGCCATAAAAGTTGGAATGCTAGCTAGGCGTAGTGGTACACGCCTGTAATCCCAGTACTAGAGAGGATGAGAAAAGAGGATCACAGATTTGAAGCCAGTCTCAGTAATTTAGTAAGACCTTATTTTAAAACAAATAAATAGCAGGGCGTGGTGGCGCACGCTTGTAATCCCCCCCCCCTGCTTGGGAGGCGGAGACAGGAGGATCGCGCAGGTTCGAAGCCAGCCGCGCTGACTTAAGAGACCCTGTTTCCAAAAATAAAACAGGTCTGAGAGTGTAGCCCTGAGGTAGAAGGGTTTCCAGGAACCCCAGTACCACCAAAATAATAATAATAATAATAATAATAATAATAATAATAATAATAATAAATAAATAAATAAATAAGCCTGGCGTGGTGGTGCACATTTGTAATCCCAGCATTTGGGAGGCTGAGACTGGAGGATCACCTCCACAACTTAGTGAGACCATGTTTCAAAATAAAGAATAAAAAATAGGGCAGGGGGTGTAGCACTACACCTGATCAAAGTCCATCCTTCACCCCACAGATCCACTTCCCTGAACAAGTTCAAGCAACATTTCCATGGAGACCATTTTTCCCATAGTCCTTTTCCTGAGGAAAAACTTAGAAAAGGGAGTTAATGGGACAAACTATAATCTTATATCTGCAGTTGGTCTTAGAATCAAACTGGTACTCACTTATCCTTTTTTCTACTATCCTTTATAAATCTCCCTCATATTGGTGTTTGTGACTATCCTGCTGGTTTAATCCAAATACTCATCCCTGAAGAGTCGAGTCCTTAGCATCCATATTTTCCTACACTAAGGTTGCTATATGTGTCTGTTCACAGTTAAAATTTGGTATGAGATTATCAAGAGGTGCCAATACATAATCTGGGTTCTAAATATGTTCATCCTTCATTGTGCAAAAGGAGCCCATTGACCTTGATGATCAGTATCAATTGTTCCTTCCAAGATAGTGATTTCCCTTCTTACTTGCTATCTCTGGAAAAAAGAATTAGAAAGTGTTCAGGTGAAAACTGTACTGGATAATCCAGTGGGGCTTCTTGCTTTGTGTCCTGGTAAGAGGATACTTCCTTTGAGGACCAGAATTTATAACCTTACAGAGTCCAGAATAACTAATGTGGATCATTGGAAGTTGTGTGAGACTATTTCTGCTTCCTTGCTTTGTATTCTTCCTGAAACGGGTATAGTCTTATAAAGAGATCATTAAAAAGTAATGTGTCCTGAAAGATGGCTCTCTATCCTGTAGGATATTGCCACCAAATTGTCTCTTCAGCTGCATCTTCAGTACAAGGAACCCTGTGTGTCACAAGTCCCAACTGAAGAAGAGGCGGGTGTACTCATTTGGTTGGTGACATGAAGATCTGGGCTACTTATTCATGCAGTTTACTTGGCTCTACAGTGCTGCTTCAGTTGGATCCTGGAGGTAACAGTTTCATATTTTAATGGATTATTGCGGATCTGTTTGACTTTATGACTTGGCAGGCCCAGAATAACCCAACCCATAATGGGTATTTCTAGGGACTTGGTGTCCCATGATCATGAATCCCAAGTCCACCAGAGCTCAGTTACATATCAAAAACTGTTTTTCAAAAAGTGGTAACATTTAGCTGCATATGGCACAACTATGCTTTAGTACTCCAGGGGTCTGGATTGTGATTCTCACACTGGGACTTACCATATACTCCACTGACATAGTCACTATTATGAGTCTGCCACAATTTATGACCCAAGCAGCTGGGCTGTATGTACCAGAACTGCTGCAGAGCCTTTTTCTGCTCTGGGGTACACTCAAAGATGGCAGCCTTCTATGACACCATGGCACAGTATTCCCAGGTATGGAATGTATTTTCTCCAGAACCCAAAGCACTTACTATGCCCTGTGCTTTCTTAGCAATGTGTCTCTTACTTTGGGGGGCATATCCAAACACACCATAATCATTTGACCCTCTAAACTTTATTGAAGTGGTTGATTCCTGAATCTTTATAGAGATTTTCCCCCATATTCTGAATTTTATGTATCTGACCAACAAGCCTCCAGTATTCTAAAACATTTTGGGATTTTGTTTGTTTGTTTGTTTGTTGTATCAGCAAGATGCTACCAATGTAATAATGTTCTGGAGGAAGTCCAGATGGTCCACCTCCCTTTTTCAGAGTATATTATGACAAAGAGTAGCTTAATTAACACTGGAACAAAACTGTACTATTTCTGTCCATCCTTGATTTTCTCCAATTTCCATGAATGTTAATATTGACTATAGAATTGGAAACTAGGAAAATTATCTCTATCTGGATCTCTGGGCTCTGTGGACCCCATATAAACTGTACTTCAACCAGGACTATAATTATGAGTTCATGCACCTGCCTATTATTTATTTATTTTTTATGTGTCTCCAATTTGAGTAGAAGCTCTTTGAGAACTATAGCTTTGTCAATTTTAGCCTCCTTTGTGACCTCAGCATCTATAAGAGTTGGGCACACAGAGCTTCTCTGTTATTAAAAAAATCTTATCTAGCCAGGCGTGGTGGCACATGTTTGTAATCCCATGCTTGGGAGGCTGAGACAGGAGGATCACGCAGGTTTGAAGCCAGCCTCCATGGGTTTAAGAGACCCTGTTTCCAAATAAAAAATATAAAATAGGTCTGGGAGTGTAGCCTGGAGGTAGAAGGGCCCTGGGTCCCATACCCAGTACCACACACACAAAAAAAAAAATCTTATCTATTATTATTTTAATTTGCATTACTTTAACCATAAGCAAAATTGTATTTTTTGTTCTGTAGCAAGATGGCCTTTTCCTCACCATCATTGCCATTATTAGCACAAATAGCAATAATAAAAAATATATTTTGCCTCCTCTGTTTCTAGCCACAAGCAATTGCCATCTCGGAGCAGACAGAAGGGCTGGTTTAATCCTGTAAACCTCTTGCCTACAGATGAACTTTGTAGTGGTTTGGGTTCCTAATGATTATGAATATATTGTAACTTCTATTGTTCCTTCAGTGTACTGTTGTCAACTGTAGAAGGTATACTACATTATCATTGCCTTTTTACTTGTCTATTACTTCCCCTAGATTAGAGTTCTTAAGGGAAAGGAAATTTTTTCTTTTATCATATATAACTAGGACCTCATACAATGCCTAACAAAGAATGGGAAATGAATAAGTTAATTAAATAAATGTTTATGAGTATATGAATCAAATCACCCTACCAGGGTGAAGCAACATCTAGCGAGTTTAATTTAGATAAAAACATATTCTTGCTGAGATTCACTCTAAAATTATGCCGCATATTCAAGCACTGTGGTAAATGATTGAGCTGTCTAACTGGAGTCTGAGCAAAAATTGGACTCAACTCTGGGAGTTTTGAAAAGAAACTTTTTCTGGACTTTCACCCCAGGGCATTCATTGCTCTGTGGGATATGAGATGAAGAATCTTTTTCTTTAGAAATAAACACTGTCCCAAAATAGAAAAGAGGGAAAAATATTATACTCTGTTGAGCAACTTGAAAGCTACTGCACCATGAAAAAAAAATGCAATCTTCTTACATATATGTATGTGCATTTACATATGTATAGATTCGTATATATGTATATCCATACACACATATATAACCATTTCTAAAGTCCAGTTTGACTTAGCAGAAAAATTATAATAGACAAATAGAAGATGATAGATCAAGGATTTGCCGATATTTTTATCACAGAAGATAATCATAATACTAGCACAAGGCCTGACAAAGAATGGAGTAATTTGGTAGGACTATTTTAAATAGAGGCCACTGTATTCATTCAAGGAATGTTTACTGAACACATACCAAGGTACTATTTTAGGGACTTAAAAATGTTAATGAGAGAGAAAAGAAAAGAGAGAGGAGGTCCTGGCATGGTGGCACACACCTGTAATCCCAGTACTTTGGAAGCTGAGACAGGAGGATTGCAGGTTTAAGAATAGCCTCAGCAACTTAGCAAGACCCTCAGTAACCTATAAAAAATATGTTTCAAAAAAAATAACAAAAACAAAAAAATAAGTGTGTATCTGGGGAGCAGAATGCCTCTGGGTTCAATCCCCAGTACTACAAAAAATTTAAAACAGAAGGAGGAAGAAAGGAAGAAAGGTAGGAAGGAAGGAAGGAAGGAAGAGAGGGAGGGAGGGAAGAGAGAGTGACAGAGACCCCCACCCATGCAAAAACATGCAATAAACACAATAAAATTATGTGGTATGTTAGATGGTGATAAAATGCAATGGGAAAAATCTTAGCAGGGTAAGGTAGTTTGGGAGTGTAAAGTGCAAATGGGAGTTATGGCAGTAGTAAGAGAGGGAGAGTAAGTTTCTGGAGCAGTAGAATCTTAGCTGTGGAAGAAGGTGGAAGCTTATAGAACACTTAAAGAAGGGCAGAAAATTAGCAAAGAGAATGTCTTTGAAATCATTACCTCAGATATTACCTATAGATCTTTTTGTGTGTACTAGTCCATTTCCTATTGCTATAGCAACATATCCAATGCTTGGTAACATATAATGAAAAGAGATATATTTATATTACAGTTGTGGAGGCTGACATTCCCAGGTTATGTTACTACTTCTGTTCAGTCTCTGGTGGGAGCCCCCTTGACTACATTGTAAGTCAAATGCCATGTGAGGGAAAGATCACATGGTGAAACAGGAAACAAGAGACTTCAGAGGGCCCAGCCTTGCTCTTTTTATAACAACTCTCTGAGAACCAGCTGGGTTCCTGTGAGAGGTACATTAATCCCTTCTGAAGGCAGTATCTCCAAAGACCTAATTACCTTCTGCTAGGCTCCACCTCTTAAAGGCTCCACTACCTCACTGAGGACCAAACTTTGAACACATGAACCCTTGGGGGATGAGCCACATCCAAACCATGGTACCATGTGATACAAATATTTAAATTAAACTAAGAGCTTCAATGATGATATTAAAAATGAATATTGGAACTAAGACGTAAGTATTTTAAAAATCAGTACGTTAAGCTGAACTGTACGTAGTGAATTTATTAATTGCTCTTTTATGTTTGCCAGGAGAAGGCTATGTTAAGCTGAAGTTTATGTAGTGTAAAAAATAACCAAGAGAACTAAAGAAGAAAAAGGTAAGAGAACAAATATTAGCACTACCAATATACCAAATAAGTGCAGTTATTTTATATAGCAACTTGAGCATTCAAGATATCCTATTCTGTAGTGAAAATTGAAGTAGCTCAATAGAATGCAATGGTTTAAAATTATTATTTTGGCCGGGCATGGTGGCACACGCTTGTAATCCCCACGCTTGGGAGGCAGAGACAGGAGGATTGCACAGGTTCAAAGCCAGCCTCACTGGCTTAAGAGACCCTGTTTCCAAATAAAAATATAAAAATGGGTGTCTGGGAGTGTAGCCCGGAGGTAGAAGTGTTTCCAGGAGCCCCAGTACCACCAAAAAGAAAAAAAAATTATTATTTTGGTGCATTGGCTGTTGGTGCTCAGTAATAAGGGGTTTTGTGGATTATTTTATATAATGATTTCAAATAACATTCATTTTATGAATGAGAAAACTGAGTCTGGAAGAGGTTATGCAATTTTCTCAAGGTCACATGGTTAACAAGAGGCTAGGTCAGGATATGATTCCAGATTTATTTGGTATCAGATCCCACTATCTCATTCTTTGCCTCTAGCATATCTCCACTACTTTTCTTTCTTTCTTCCTTTCTTTCTTTCTTTCTTTCTTTCTTTCTTTCTTTCTCTCTTTCTTTCTTCCTTTCTTTTTTACTATTACATTCTTGTCTACAATGGGGGAAAAACATAGGTGAATTAAATCTTTACAAGAGCAGAGGAGAAATGTAATTAGGATTTGACAATCACATTGCTCTTTTATCTGATCCCAGAACTTAACACGGTTCACTCAAGGATATTCATGATTATAACCCATATTCAACACTTGTGGAAGCCAGGCATGGTGGCGTACATCTATAATCCCAGTACTTGGGAGGCTGAAATGGGGGGATCCCAGATTCAAGCATCAGAACTTAGCAAGGCTCTCAGCAACTTAGACTGTTTTAAAATAAAAAATAAAATCAGTCTGAGGGTAGAGTTCAGAGGTAGAATGCCCCTGGGTTGAAAAAAAAAAAAAAGACTTGTGACACTGTAGCCTTTGGAAATAAAAGTTTGTCTTAATTGAGAACATCCCAACAGAGACTTCCCAGGACATGGGTTTACTAATACATCTGTTGAGTATGGCCTCATGATACCCCTGTTCTCTACCTTAACAGGCCCTAGTATTTTGAAGCTCCTTTGTAAAAAGCCAGAAGAAAATACTAATGAGACAACTGGCCTATTTCTAAGTTATGGAAATAATTTTGATCCAAGATATTGTATTGCACAAGCAAAAGATAAACATAATCTGAGGAAGGCATGATAGCATAATGGAAAGATTCATGAATTGAGGGCAGAAAATCTGAGTTCTTGTCCTGGCCTTACCACTAACACATGTGACCTTGGACAAGTCATTTCATCTCTATGTGCCTTATATTTCCTAATGTGTGTGATACGCAAAGTTGTAAAGCTTAAAGGATGCTGATGAGTGTGCTTACTCCAGGAGCTAATGATTGGTTGTCACAAACAACTGACATATGCATATGTCTCTGGAATCTGAAGAGAACCAGAAAGGTTGAGTCAGGAAGCTTAGGATGAGAAACTTCAAGTAAATTACCATGAATTTAGTAAGGAAAGGCATATAGGTACCTTCACCTAAAGGGTCCCCTTTAGTACCAGAGTTTTGAGAATGAGTGGATTTTCCCAGCCTTTCTCTGTACTCCCCACTAGAGCCCACCATAATGCAGGTGAAAAGAAGCAAAAGTCATAGCACTAAGATGCTCAGATCATGAAGTGGGGAGAAGAGTAGAGGTGAAAAGAGAGAGAAAGGAGACAGTGTTAGCTCTTAGGTTAGTACAGTGAACATAATGTTCAGAAAAAGCCTGTATCAGGAAAGGAGACTCAAAAACCAATTTAAAGCTCTGAAGACTCCCTAACATGTCTAGAGGTGAAAAAATATTGACTTTGTTAAGAACAGAGTTTGGAGTAGTATAGGAATCAGTTGGAGGAAGCCAGGAATAAGCATGCCATAGAAGGAGCAGAACAACAATGGCCAGTGTTCATTTGGTGCCTGGCTTTCAAGTCTAGCCGACCCTCTGCCCTGTACATGTCAGCTAATCAGCCTGTCATTCCTGACTTCCCTGCTAACTTTACCTTGGAGGGACCAGTCCTATCCCTTGTTCTCATGGCCTGAACTGTAAGTAGGTTTCAGTTTCATTTAATCAAAAGCAGCTTGACCAGAAAGAACACCACCAAGTTTCTTGTCCTGCTGGCTCATTAAATAGGCCAGAAACAAGAGAAATGTTTCTTCCCTATCTCCCTGCATTCACATGCCTGGTGCTATGCCAAGTCTATAACAGCTGCTAGGGTAGAGGCATCATCCTCAGGCATTTTGGGACTTCGGCTTCCATAAACCAAGAGGGCTAGCCTTACCTGTTATTTGTGGTGCCCCCCCCCCCATTTCCTCTGGTGAAATAACTTTTATCCTTGTGGAACTCATTAAGGAAACCAGCTACCCCCATCCTTGAAGCAGGAAATGGTAGAAATTCAACCGACAGTCTAAGGGAAAAGTCACTGGAGTTTGGGGAACATTCTAGGCAGTAATTGAAATTTTGTTTCTTAAAGTTCCTTTAATTCTAAGTAGTTGTCCCTACTCTCTACCCTCCTTCCTAAGGTAGGTCCCTGGAAAGAGTTTGTTGAAAAGCAGATGGGTGGTTTGAACTTGGAATACCCATATGCAAGGATTATCCTATATTCTCAGGAGGAAACTAAAATTGCAAGGGTTAAATATCCTATCTGTAGAGTTTCTGGAGCAGGGCCAGAGCCAGGGAGGAGGCAGAGCCGGCAGGAATGCTAGGCCATGCTTTCAGAACAGCTCACAGATACAGCCCACAAGGAATCCAGACCAGGCCAGCAATGCCAAGGCAGGGGACCAGGGAGAGCCCATGGGGAACTGGGATATCATATGGTGGGCAGAGGCCAGAGTGAAGGTCCACCAAGATGCTGAAGCTACAGATGGACTTAAACAGATGGGAGGAGAAAAGACCAAATGGAAATAGAGCAGGGAAGGCATGTCTAGGGAGTAGGGTAGTGTTTATTAAGATGAAACTGGCAAACTGCCACAGTTCTTGTCTGCACACTCAGCACACTCCCTTAATATCCTGAAGCAAGGCCTGAAAGTGTCAGTTTCTCACTGAACTTGTAACACATGGGCCAGAGCATGCTGGGAACAGAAAAGAAACCTCGAGCCAAAGTAAGAGGGAGTCACCTGAATAAAGGGCAAAGCTAGGGCAGAAATGGCAATTCAAAGGAGAAGATCACGATGAAAAACCAAGACCAAACAAAGCTTAGGGAATATAGACATTAAGGTCAAAGGGATAGCTAACTCAGAAGAGCAGCATAAGGGAATGGCCTTAGTAGCTTCTGGCAATGACCAGTGATGAGATGAAGGATTAAGAGGTAAAATACTAACTTTTCTAGGGAAGATAGAAAGTGGAAAAGAGCAAGAGATGGCCCAGCCCCAGGAAATGGAGCAGGCAGGGGTGATGGAGGGAAAGCAGATATGAGTATGAGCTTAATGGTAGAGTGGAACTCCCCCAAGTAAACTCAAGAGCCCAAGAGAAGCAAATGGAAGGGAGCCATAGATTGGCATCCAGAGATATTTAGGGAGAACAACAGCTCAAAGACATTCAAGCACCTGGGTCTCAGGTTTCAGCTTGTGAACCAAAGAACATTTTTAGATTTCCACGACCAGCAGGACAATGGCTGTTGATGTTCTTCCCAGCCAGGGTCTTCTTAGTCTTGAGATGGAAAATACAGCTTTGGGTGGCTGGGTAATGGCTGTGCACAGGGAGATGAACTGAGGATCAGTACAGAACCTAACAGATGAGGCCTGAGTGACCCAGCAAGGACTCCTGATCCTTGATGAGACTTATACCAAGTCATGGGAGAAAGAACTTAAGAGCTGCTGTAGTGAGACAACCATCCTAACATGTTTCTGCCAACATTGTGAATAGGTACATTCTTTGGAGATCAATGTGGCATTATTTAGAAAGAGCCATTAAGTAAATATATCTTTTGACCACATATTTCTACATTGAGAGATCTAAAGATATAAAGATTGATGTAAACTTAGATTTATGTACAAGGAAGGCCATTTTCATGTTATTTATACTGAAGGAAGATTGGAAACCATACAAACATTCAGCGGTAGACAAATGAACCTTCTAAAGGAAAAAACTTCTGGAAGACAAACTATTATGTGGCCACACTAAATCATGCTCTTGAAGAGTACTAAGTGGCATGGGAAAATGCTTATGTTGTAAAATTCAAAGTGGAAAAAAATCAAAGCACAAAGTGGTATACATTGAATAATTTTGATAAAAACACCTTATATATATCCACACAGAAAGAATAACTGAAAGAAGGAATATGAAAGCATTAATAATTACTTTCTTAGGTAATTATATTATAGATTATTTTAGAATTCTTACCAATTTTCTAAGAAGAATCTGTAGAATTTTAAACAGAAAACATAAACATGGTGTATAAAACCCAAGGTGAAATAGGGAAGGAGATGGAATTCATTACATTTGAAGATTTTTGCCTCTTTAAGCAATATTTATAATTGTGCCTCAAATTTTGAGAAAAGTAGCTGGGCATGGTGGCACACGCTTGTAATCTCTGCACTTGGGAGGTGGAGACAGGAGGATAGTGAAGGTTCGAAGCCAGCCTTGCTGGCTTAAGAGACCCTGTTTCCAAATAAAATATAAAATAGGTCTGGGAATATAGCCCAGAG
Source organism: Muscardinus avellanarius (assembly GCF_963383645.1). Lineage (NCBI taxonomy): Eukaryota > Metazoa > Chordata > Mammalia > Rodentia > Gliridae > Muscardinus > Muscardinus avellanarius. The sequence continues at coordinate 83,903,802 of NC_137788.1, read as the reverse complement.
GTATAAGGGTTCCATCCCCAGTACCACCAAAAAAAAATTTTTTTTAGAAAAGTATATAGTTTCTCATGGGAAAAAGGCCAGAAACATAAGACCCCAAATCTTTTATTACTGAATTCTTCTTTAACTTTGTTCAGATGTGGCTATGCTTAACCTGTACACATGACACAGTAAAGGTATATGAGACCCAAACTTGTTGCAAGAAACACAGACAAGTATGTATTACTTCATCATGTTTAATTACAGAAATGAAGTTACATTAAATGCAGTCAGTGCTATCATAGTTCACATGCTTAGATTCATAAAGCATGACAGAGCTTCTGGTGCAGGTGACTTGGGAAAGGGGAGGCACCAGAGATGAGGGAGAGTAGGAGTGGCCCAGTGCCAGAGGAGGAGGCCAGTGGACATTCAGGATCACTGGCGTGATAGCTGAGAAGTTTAATCTGAAGGAATTTGGCAGTGGCAGAAGGAGATTTTGTGGCCTGGTATTTTAATGTCTCAAGAGCAGAAATCTGTTTGCCCTAGTTAATGGTGGCATAGGCATAATCAGGAGATGCTGTAGGAACCATGAGAATATAAGGAAGTCAGGGAATTCTTAAGCTCTGTTTCAGATACTGCGGGGCATCTTTGAAGCCAGCATATCCTTTGAAAATGAGAAGTGTATTCATTCCTGTGGCCCCCGGTGCCAGCATCAGCTGCCCTGACTCTAGTGCTCTGCCACTTGTATGAACTGGTCGCTCTCAGTCTCTGATTCTGCTCGACCAACCAATTTCCTTTATTCTTCATGTCTCCTGGCTTCTGCTCACAAATGGTGTCTGCCACCTCATGGTTTCTGCTTTGTTTGTGTCTTTCCAACTTCTGTCCCATATATCAACAGCAGCACCCCCACCTCTCTAAGCCTTCTATTTAAACTATCTGGGACAGAAGGTCTTGTTGTTGCCACTGATTACCCTGTTCTTCATTAGGTCGAGCTCCCTTGCCTGATTATGTCATAGAATGCCCACAGACCTATGGATGAGCTGGCCTTGGATCAGGCATGCAAATTTTGTTGAACCAGTAGAGGTAAGGGTGCAGAAGCTTGTAGCCAGCTTTCCTCAATAGGAACTATGGGTATTTTGTGAATTGAAAGAGTAAGAGATTCCTCTAAAATGCAGAGAATCCTTTTGTTTTGAGGATGAGCCCCAGACAGGTTAGAGTAAGACAGGGAAATGAGAGCTGGAAAAGTTGTCAGAATTCAGTTTCCCCAAAAGGGAAACTGAATCAGCAACCAGTCAGATAGATAAAGCATGGCAGAGAATAGGGAAAGGTTGTTATTATATATTACATGTTCAAATGCCCATGGTTCTTCCTGCCCCTAACCCCTCCTACCCTCCCACCACACACACCTAACAAATTTAAAGCTTGGGATAGAATGACAAACGGTGGTAGATTGGTAGATGGACTTCCCAACACAGCAAATTTTAGGATTAGCTTAGAATTAAGCCATATTGAATTAACATTCTAGATGTCTCTGGCTGTTATAGTCTAGATATAAAATGCCTCCCAGAGAAGTTCATGTGTTGTGCTATGCAGCTGGGTTGAGAAGTAGGACATGGCTGAAGGGGTTGGATAATTGCCCTGTTCCTGGCCCCCTTCTCTGATTTTCTCTGCCTCCTGGCCACCATGAGGTGAAAGCATCTTTTCTTCCTCCGTCATGCCCTGAAATGCTATTATCAGATTCTTGCCATGGACCCAGCTGATCTGGACTGACCTCTGAAATCATGAGCCCCAAATAAACCTTTCTTCCTCTAAGTTGTGCTTGTCAGGTGTTTTGGTCACAGCAATGAAAAAGATGACTAAAACACTGTCCCTGACTAAAAATTCCACAGGCGGGTTTGCATTGTGGAATTTTTGCATTGTGAAACTTTCTTCTCTGAACAGTTTAGTCTTTATCTAACAATAGGTTAAGAAGTAATTTCTGAGGGGTGTGGGGGGGTACTGGGGTTTGAACCCAGGGCATTCTACCTCTAGCTATCCCCCCAGCCCTATTTTTTATCCTTTACTTTAAAACTTACTGCCAGGATCTTACTGCCAGGCTGGTGGTGAATGCTTTTAATCCCAGCATTCGGAAGGCTGAGACCAGACCATTGCAGTTTGAAGACAGCCTCTGCTACTTAGTGAGGCCCTCCACAACTTAGTGAGACCCTGTTTCAAAATAAAGAATAAAAATAGGGCTAGGGGTGTAGCTCGGAGGTAGAATGCCCCTGGGTTCCATACCCAGTATTGTAAAAATAAAATAAAATAAAATAAAATAAAATAAAATAAAATAAAATAAAATAAAATAGGATCTCACTAAGTTGAGGAGTGTCTAAGTAGCAGAAGCTGGCCATGAACTTGCAATTCTCCTGTCTCAGCCTCCTAAGTACTGACATTGCAAGTGTGCGCCACTATGCACGGCTAATTTCTGAGTTTTTGACTTGAAAACTCTGAATTTAAATATCAAACACAGCCGGGCGTGGTGGCACACGCTTGTAATCCCCGCGCTTGGGAGGCTGAGACAGGAGGATCACGTAGGTTCAAAGCCAGCCGCGCTGGCGTAAGAGACCCTGTTTCAAAAATATAAAATAGGTCTGGGAGTGTAGCCCGGAGGTAGAAGGGCTTCCAGGAACCCCAGTACCACCAAAAAAAATAATAATAATTAAATAAAATAAATATCAAATACAGATTCCTACATTCCATCCTGAAAGAGAATGACAGTATTTAGGTTTTTTTAATTCAACATGTGTGTTAGTGACCTATGGCTGCCTTCACAAATTACCAGAAACTTGGATGACTTAAAAACAGAATACGTTCTCTCACAGTTCTAGAGTCCAGAAGTCCAAAATCAAGGACCATCATCCCTCTGAAGTCTATAAAGAAGAATTCTAGCCTGCCTCTTCTCAGCATGTGATGGTTGCCTGCAATCTCTGTTGATAAAGTATATTTATTACTTTTTATCTCTAAAATGAAAATGGGTTACAGAGGAATTGTAAAACCTCAAATCTTTGGCTAGCTACTAATCATTGGCACAGATTCCCATGGGATCTAGGAAGAAGGAATACCTAGCTAAAGAACATTTTTGCTAGGCAAGGTGATGCATGCCAGTAATTCCAGTACTTGGGAGGCTGAGACAGGAAGATCACAGTTTCAAAGTCAGCCTCAGCAACTTAGTGAGGCCCTCAGCAACTTAATGAGATCTTATTTCAAAATAAAAATGAAATGAAGCTGGGAGTGTAGCTCAGAGGTAGAATGCCCTTGGATTCACAGTATCACAGAAAAACAAGGAAGAAAGGAAAGAAGGGAGAGAGAGGGAGGGAGGGAGGGGAGGGAGGGAGGGAAGGGAGGAAGGGAGGGAAGACCCTGTTTATGACTAACAGGAATCTTGGCTCTAAACAGGCACCCTTGTATCTAGAAATTTGGACTAACCTATTGGGCCTCTGGTTTAAATCCCTGAATAATAACAATAAAATATCTTTTTTACAGACTCAGAGTCAAAACTTTATAATTTTCCAAATTGACAAGAGTTCTAAAAGGATTCACCCAAATGAAAAATGCCCCAAGGGAAAGAGAAAGTTGATCCCTCTAGTAGAGGAAGCAGTAGAACAGAGGATGAAGGATAAAGGTGTAGGCTTTGAGTCAAGATTGATGTGAATTCAGATCCTGGTTTTGCCACTTACTAATTGGGAGAACTTGTTTAAACTAGTCTCTTGAAGTCTCCATTTCCTCATTAGAACAATGGAATGGTAATATCTTCTTCATAGGGCTATTGTGAAGGTAAATGAGATTCGCTATGTAGTACAAGGGAAACTCTAGCTATGATTATTACTAAGGACTAGGGAATGGGCCTAAACTGTCCACATCAGGTCTTTCATTTCCTGGCCCCCCACTTTGATTTCCCCTTGGACTCCCCAGAATAGAAGGCTCTCTCGCTGTGGTAGCACTCTAAAACCCTCTATGTGAAACCAAAAGAGGCAAACCAACGAGCCTCTATAAAGTTTGTGTACAGTGGTGTGTGCCTGTAGTATCTGCTATTTGGAAGACTGAGGCAGAATTGTTTGAGCGTGGAGTTCAATACCAGCCTGGGCAACATAGCGAGATACTCCCCCACCCCAAAATAAAAAGCTCTCTAGTATCAGCCAGTTTTAGCCTAAAGGTTACCAATTGGCAGCTCTCAGGCCAACTTCTGCTCCTCATTAGTTTTATTTAGCCTTGATAATTTAAACATTTTGGAATCTATTGCCCACATTTAAAATCTAGAGATGTCAGCTGGGTGTGGTGGTGCACGCTTGTAATCCTTGCACTTGGGAGGCTGAGAGAGGATGATCTATTGCACAGGTTCGAAGTCGGCCTCAGCTACTTACTGAGGCTCTCAGCAACTTAGTGAGACCCTGTTTCCAAATAAAATATAAAATAGGTCTGGGAGTATAGCCCAGAAGTAGAAAGCACCTGGGTTCTACCCCCAGTACCACCAAAAATAAAAATAAATAAAATAAAAATCTAGAGATGTCTACATAAATCTAAACTTCTGGCTTTAAAAATTGGAAGACCAGTGGGGCGTGGTGGTACACACTTGTAATTCCAGTATTTGGAAGGCTGAGACAGAAAATTCGCAATTCTCAGCCAGCTTCCCTACTTAGGCCCTTTGCAACTCAGAGAGTCCATATTTCAAAATTAAGAATAAACAATAGGGTTGAGGGTGTAGCTCAGAGGTAGAATGCCTCTGGGTTCAATCCCCAGTACCAAAAAAAAAAAAAAAAAAAAAGCTGAAGACCAGAAAATATTAAGCCTGAATTCTCCTGTGTCTAGAGTACCTATTTACCCTTTTATGCAAATTAGCACACTTTTGAGAGTGAGGGAACTATACTAATTATTACGCTGAACAACAGGTTTTTTTTGTTTTGTTTTGTTTTGTTTTTTGCAGTACTGGGGATGGAACCTTCGAGCTACACCCTCAGACCTATTTTTTGAAAGTCGTGAAGGGGCTAAGTAGCTGAGGCTGTCCGTGAACTGTGATCCTCTGATCTCAGCCTCCCAAATGCTGGGATTACAAGCATGTGCCACCACGCCTGGCCTTTGAACACCAGGTTTTGACTGAGTGTACCTTGGGAAAATGGGAATGTGTGGTCAGTCCCTCATCTAAGACCTCAGTGGTCTGGAGCTACATAAGAATGGATGCTTTCTGTAGGGAATCTGTTTTTCTCAGTTTTCCTTTACCTCTTAGGGTTTGAATGTAGACTTTTTTTTTTTTTTTTTTTTTTGGTGATACTGGGGATGGAACCCAGGGGCCTTTTACCTCTGGGCTACACTCCCAGACCTATTTTATATTTTATTTGGAAACAGAGTCTCTTAAGCCAACTCAGCTGGCTTCGAACCTGCTCAATCCTCCTGTCTCAGCCTCCAAAGCACGGGAATTACAAGCCTGTGCCACCGCACCCAGCAGAATGTAGACCTTTTAACACCCTCTTTCTTCTACCATCCTTAATACCTGGTCTTCCATCACCAGAATCCAAAATCTTTGATCTGGGCTTATACCATTTTCTTCTTTCTCTGAAAAGAAAAATGTGCAAAGTAAGATATCAAATTAGTTGGACTTTATTCGGCTGTCATCAGGAGTTCTGATAGAATTTCAGTAGTGTAGTACTATCTATGTAATATCAACAATCTGTCATCATCCTGTGTCTTATTAACTAGCCCTTCTTTGCACCTATAAAGCATGTATCATTGAGCTCTGTCACACATGTCATAGTAATACTTTAAAGACATTTTAATAGCTGGGTGTGGTGGCACATGCTTGTAATGCCAGAATTTGGGAGGCTGAGATAGGAGAGTCCGGGTTCACAGCCAGCCTCAGCTACTTAGGTCCTTTGCAACTCAGTGAGACCCTGTTTCAAAATAAAGAATTAAGCCGGGCATGGTGGCATATACTTGTAATCACCGCGCTTGGGAGGCGGAGACAGGAGGATCGCGTAGGTTCGAAGCCAGCCTTGTTGGCTTAAGAGACCCTGTTTCCAAATAAAAAGTATAAAAAAGTAGGTCTGAGAGTGTAGCCCATAGGTAGAAGGGCTTCCAGGAACCCCAGTACCACCAAAAAACAAAAACAAAAACAAAAGAAAACAAAATAAAGAATTTTTTAAAAAATGGACTGGGAGAGTAGCTCGGAGGTAGACTGCCCCTGGATTCCATCCCCAGTACTGAAAAAAAGACATTACAAGATTCTTAAAGTTCCTTCTGAGTCATGAAAGGACTGGTTTGATAGAAACATAAATCTATTCTTTGAGAATTCTTAGTTTTCAAGAAGTCCCCATTTTATAAATGGATTGTATTCTAAAATTTTATAAATCTAGCATACTTTTATAGAGATAATGTTTTGCCTCCCTACCTTCCTGATACATATTCAAAGTAAAATAAAAAATAAATCATAGATTGTATAAAGATTAAGCCAGGCACAATGGCATATACTTGTTATCCCAGCACTTAGAAGGCTGAGACAGGAGGATCCCAGGTTTGAGGCCAATGAGTGATAACTTAGTGAGATCCTATTTCAAAATAACAAATAAAATAGGGCTGGGCTATAGCTCAGAGGTAGAATGCCCCTGGGTTCTATCCCCAGTGTCTTCTCCGACCCTGTCACACACACACAAAGATTAGTTCTGTTAAATCTATACCTAGGTACTGGTTAAATTGGACTTCTGTATTTATTGAAGAGGATATCTTCTAAACACTCTCTCTTTAGGAATTCTGAAGAAAGGATAGCTGGGGGAGAAATAACTTACAAAAAGATTCTAGAGGCATTTCTTCCTCCATCCATTTTATATGTGAAAATATTTATTCTTGTAATCTTTGTAGATTCAATCTGTATGGTAAGTGTTAAAACTTGTTAATACCTGGAATATTTGGTGAATACAGAAAGTACCATTCTTTGATTAAAGCTAGTTGTCTTAAAGTTATAGAATGGAATAGAAATATCTAGCTATCTAGAGCATACTGAAGAGCTTGAGGAGACAGCTGATCTTCCTTGGATTATAATCTCTGGTACTAACTTGTGCAACTCTAATTAACTCATGCTCCTATAGATACAGTTTTCTTATCAGCTTCAAGAATGACGACAACAATTCATATTTCACAGACTTGTTCTGAAGATTAGTGAAGACAATGTATGTGGCTGAGCTTTGTATGCTATGAAATGCTAAAGAACCAAACAGAATAGAAAAATAAATTAATGCCTATCAAGCTTATATTATCACAGTTACTATTAATGACTAGCTAGTTACCAATAACAACTGCAGTGTCAGCAATAGTATTCTTAAAACTGCCACTCTAAATCTTCCCCAGTTACATACAAATGAAGAGACCAGGGCATCCCTTTAACTTGAAGCAGAAACTAATAGGCTTCCTCCCACTGAAAATACTTACAGAACACCCAGCTTGTAAACATCCTGCCTCCTGATTTTAATGACAATATTACAATGGATATGATGCTGCATCCTGGCCCGCACCCCAGAGTAGGAGTGATACTGGCTCATTGTGAGTTGTGAGTATTCTGAAGAAGAAATACTCCATTTAAAGAGTTGGACAATGGCAACATTTAGCCACAATTGGATTTATTATTCCTACAGGGTAGAGAAGAGTGGTCTTGGTCCAGTTAGAACCCATTAGTGTAGTTATTCTTGAATTCCTAGAATTTAGATAGCATTGCCTTATATGTAGTTGTCTAGGGCTGCCATAAGAGAGTACCTCAGACAGCTTGTTTAACAACAGAAATGTATTTTCTCAAAATTCCGGAGGCTAGAAGTCTGAGTTCAAGGTGTTGGCATGGTTACTTTCTTCTGAGGCCTCTCCCAGCTTGTATACAGATAGCTGACTTTTCTCTGTATACTGTTCTACCTTCTTACAGGGTAAACAGCCATTGAGTTAGGGCCACACTAATGACATTATTTTTATTTAAGCATGCCTTTAAAGACCCTATGTCCAAATATCCTATAGTCATACTCTAAAGTTCTAAAGAGAAGGACTTCAACATATGAATTTTGGAAAGATGCAATTCAGCCATAACACTGCTGGATAAATCAGTGGTTATTTTGTTCTCAAGGAATTTCCCCTAAGTTTCCATCTCTACCTCCTTTATCTTTTCCTTCTCCTCATAATCTTGTCCTGCCTCTAATACCAAAACCACCTGACCCTTTAGTTCTTTGGTTTTGTTTTTGTGGTACTAGGGATGGAAAACAGGGGCATTCTACCTCTGAGCTACACTCCCAGCCCTATTTTTTATTCTTTATTTTGAAACAGGGTCTCACTGCATTGCAAAGAGCCTCACTAGGTAGCTGAGGCTGTCCCCAAACCACGATCCTCCTGTCTCAGCCTCCTGAATGCTAAGATTACAAGCTTGCAGGCGCCACCACGCCCAACTATTTTTTTTTTTTTTCCTTCAGTACTAGGGAATGAATCCAGGACTTTATGCATGCAAGGTAAGTGCTCTACCATTGGGCCAGCTCATCCCCTGCCCCTTTAGTTTTTATAAAGCTTCATACACTCACTCCTGAGTACAGTATTGCTATTGGTATTGACAGCTTCATTTCACCAATATATTGGTGTTTAAGAAAAGCCCGTGTAAATTAAAGTAATAGCTCTCTGGGAAATATCTTTAAGGGCTCCTTCTAAAATCCAGTGTCCCTTTATTCACATCCATTGTACCTAGTCTGCTTCTTTGAGTCTCTAAGCAACTCTAAGATCTACCAGTCTATTCATTTCTTTAGATTCTGGTTTCTTGGTAGGTTCCTTTTATTTTATTTTATTTTTTTAATTTTTGGTGATACTGGGGGTGGAACTCAGGGGCTTTCTACCTCTCTGGGCTATACTCCCAGACCTATTTTATATTTTATTTGGAAACAGGGTCTCACTAAGTTGCTGAGAGCCTCACTAAGTAGCTGAGGCTGGCTTCGAACCTATGTGATCCTTCTGTCTCAGCCTCCCGAGCGTGGGGATTACAAGCATGCGTCACCACGCCTGGCCTAAATTCCTTTTATTTTAAACCATTTTTCCTGAATGGAGCTCTTATCCCCCCCACACTTGTTCTTAGTCATTACCCAGAAGGAAGTTACTAGAGATTGATTTGGCCTTGTCCATTCAACCCAAGCTGTACTTACAGAAGAGATCTAAGGCATGTTTCGCCTCTCTGCCTGACCTAGGCTAATTCCTGAGCAAGGCAAAGAGCTGTCGTGATGCCTGGTTTGCTGTTCCATCTTTTCTCCACCCTGAATATACTAAGCTGATGGTTCAGTGATGTTACATAACAGTTATTTCATCAGTTTTTTGGCTAGTAGGATATATCGTTATGTCTGTGGTTTCATATACTCTAATACCATGTAGCTCCCAGACAAAATTAAATTCAGAAATGAGCATTCTAATCTGAATATATCATCAAACAGAATAAGGTAAAAGATACTAATCCACTGAGGACAATTTATTTATTTATTTATTTATTTATTTATTTATTTATTTATTTATTTATTTATGGTACTGGGGTTCCTGGAAACCCTTCTACTTCCGGGCTACATTCCCAGACCTATTTTTTATACGTTTTTTATTTGGAAACAGGGTTTCTTAAGCCAGCAAGGCTGGCTTCGAACCTGCGCGATCCTCCTGTCTCCGCCTCCCAAGCGCAGGGATTACAAGCATGCGCCACCATGCCCGGCTTTATTGTTTTTTTAAGCAGCAACCTTTATTTTTTTTTTAATTTTTTTTTTTTGTGTGTGGTACTGGGGTTCCTGGAAGCCCTTCTACCTCTGGGCTACACTCCCAGACCTATTTTTTATACTTTTTTATTTGGAAACAGGGTCTCATGAGCCAGCGCGCGCGGCTGGCTTTGAACCTGCGCGCGCGGCTGGCTTTGAACCTGCGCGATCCTCCTGTCTCTGCCTCCCAAGCGCGGGGATTACAAGCGTGCGCCACCACGCCCGGCATAAGCAGCAACCTTTAAATAGACACCTCAGTGAATATTTTTATTTATTTACTCATTTATTTTATATTTTTATTTGGTGCGCTGTAATTATACATCATATTGGGGTATAGAGTGATAAAAACACACATGTACATAACTCTTGGAATACTTCCCTCCATCAGTAGATATTTTTGAAAATTTTTGAAATAAAAGTATCTATAGAGATTTCTAGACAACACTATAGAATTAACTCATATACCATTTTTTCTTGCATTTTTTTCTTCTGATTTAATTTACACATTGTCAGCTATTGAGATAACTTCAGAATAAAATTATTTAAATCCAGGTATGCTGCAATAATAGTTGTATAATAATAGTTATTTTGATGCTATGAAATGTAATGTACTCTTGAACTTAAAAGCAGCTTTTGTAAACCAAATATTTTTCAACTTTTACAAGCGGTTACTTCCCAATCCTCTGGCAAGCATGCCATAGGCAGCCATCCCTATAAATATGCAGTTAGATAGATAAACACTCATTAAAGTCACTACTGGTAGCATTGTTTCTCAGAGCCTTCAGTGATATTTGTTTAGTGGGCAGATAAAGAAAGAGATTAGCAATGTTTCTATTGGGCCTGACTCCTTCCTAAAGCCAGCCAGCCATATCCCTAGGAAAAAGGTAGTCATGCATGTGTGTGTGTTCCAGAATGCCTCAGGATAGCTTTCTGCTTCAAGAGCAAATCAAGCTCCTCATTGGTTTTATGCTAAGCTACCCATTTTTAGGGGCATTATTTTTAGTAACAACAATAAGCCGGATTTCAAAATAATAGGCATATATATACAGAACAAATTTCATATTTAAACATGTTAGCAAAGGTTCAATATTTACTCATTAAGATTGATTCAGGCCAGGCATGGTGGCGCATGCTGGCTGGAAGGCGGAGACAGGAGGATCGGACTGGTTCGGAGCCAGCCTCGCTGGCTTAAGAGACCCTGTTTCCAAATAAAAAAGTATAAAATAGGTCTGAGAGTGTAGCCCGGAGGTAGAAGGGCTTCCAGGAACCCTAGTACCACCAAAAAAAAAAAAAAAAAGATTCAGATTTAGATAGGTGCTCTGATCTAATTTCATAGATTTACAGAGATTTAAATCCTTAATCTATTAGTTAATACCAAGGAGCCCTAGCCTTAGTTCCTATCCAGTTAGGCCAATGGCAAACCTATGATCTTTAGGAAAGATGGAGTGGCTTTCCTTATAAAATAAAGGCGAATTTAGAAGATGAGTCCTAACATATCTTTTGACTGTGAAAATTATTAAATTCTCTTGGGAAAAATAGACCTCATCTTACCATTTACAAGATTTTTGTAAGGATCACAGAATAAAATATGCAGGTTAAGAGTAGTTCTATTTACTTCTTAGCTAATAAGCATTTGTTGAAATAGATGAAAGAAAAACAATAAAAGAAAATAAATATTCATCCCTTCTACTTTAAAGAAGGAAGGAAATAATTTAAGATTCTAGTTATTTATGGTTCTTTCAGATAAAGATTTGGTGAGGTAATTAAACTTGGCATGTGTTAGTATGTTGATTACAAGCAGCTAATGTAAAATTGTCAAAGCAATATGGTTTCCTTATCTGATGAAATTGTTTAAAATGTTAACAAACTAATCTTTTTGAAAGATAAATCTAGTGTTTGGGCATAGGTACTCTTATTTTCTTTCAAACATTTCATTGATTGATTAATTCCAAGTACTTTTCCAGAGCCTGGGTTTGGAGTGGTAAACAAAGCAGGAAGAGTCCCTTCTTTTATGGAGCTTACATTCCCACACTAGTGATGGGAAATAGAAAATACACAAATAAAAGAACAACTCCAGATAAGTTAGCATAGGGATACCTGGTATGGTAAAGGCTGTGGCAGAGTAAGGAAGATAGGGGACATCAAAAAGGGGGAGGACTGGTTTTTGTTTTTGTTTTTGTGGTACTGGGGTTAGAACTCTTCTACCTCCAGGATACACTCCCAGACCTATTATATATATATTTTTTGGAGACAGATTCTCTTAAGCCAGTGAGGCTGGCTTTGAACCTGTGGGATCCTCCTGTCTCCGCCTCCCAAGTGCAGGGATTACAAGCATGTGCCACCACGCCGGGCAGGAGGACTGTTTTTTTCAGAGTGAAACACATCATTGATATGGACCACTTAAGGGAGCAAGGAACAAGTGATCCTGATATACAGGAGGAGCCCATTCCAGGCAAAGGGAACAGCAAAGACAAATGCACTGGGGCAAGAAGGACCTTGAAGTACCTGGGGCAGAGCAAGATGGACAAGGTGGTGCAGGTAGACTAAGAGGAGTGATCCCCACTATCTTTTTCTAAGAAAAGTGTGGTCAAACTTACTTTATGTTAATGTCAATTTTCATAAAGTCAAGCAGAAATTCTTTATTGAGGGAGTGTGGGGGGTGTGGCTTAGTGGGAGAGTGCTTGCCTAGCATGCTCACAGACCCAGGTTCATTAAAAAAAAATCCAGGTGTGATCCTAGTGCTTGGGAGTCTTAGACAGGAGAATCTCAGGTTCAAGGGCAGCTTCAGCAATTCAGTCAAACCCTGTTTCAATAAAACATAAAATAGGCTGGGGTGTATATTTGAGGTACAATGCCCCTTGGTTCAACCCCTAGCACCATAAAAAAGATTAATACCTAAATTACATCATAAAGGCAATGTCTTAATTAATCATAACTGAGTATATCATACCAATATTCTCACTGTTTTCTTTGTTTTTGTTAGTCAGTCTTACTCAGTTCCCTCTCCTCATGATAGCACAGACTCCTTACATGTTTGCAGTGTCTTTTATTTCCACCATGTGGACTGAATTGATTCCTTGTTTCTCAATTACAACCATCCTGGAATCAAGATTAATAACCTGCTTGGTGAGTTTTGTCCACTTTGGAATCTGGAGGCTTTGTATTCAGTGTGGCCTGTCGAGTTCTGTCGTTCTTTCTAAATGACCCAGCAGTGAGGTCAAGGGCAGCAGCAGTCCAGGAAGCCTGCCTGCCTTTGGGCCACCCCTGCTTGTGTCCATTATTTCTTCCCTTCTTCCAGTCATTTAATCATGGTTGAGGAGAAACTGAGAGGAGACTTAAAGCTCCCTAGTAGATCTCCTATGCTTAGAACAATGCTTGGCACACTAGAGATACTCAATAAATATTTGTGGAATAAAAATATGGTAAGTCTGATGGACAATGTTGCACCCTTCTAAACAGACGACCATGAAAGCATGGCTGAGAAGGATGAGCACCTGTCCACTGAGGGCCTGGACTTCTACTGCCACTGCCCATGTGGAACATACACCTTTATGATCCTCAGCCCTTTTTACTACAGGCAGGCCCTGTGAGATCTGAGACAGGCTTTACTTCAGATCTGAAGTTTTATTATTTATTTATTTATTGGCAGTACTAGGCGTGGAAACCAGGGGCTTTTCTACCTCCGGGCTATACTCCCAGACCTACTTTATATTTTATTTGGAAACAGGGTCTCACTGAGTTGTTGAGTGCCTCACTAAGTAGCAGAGGCTGGCTTTGAACCTGTGCTATCCTCCTGTCTCAGCCTCCAAAGCACTGGAAGGCCTGAGGTTTTAATGGTCATTGCATTTGGTTCTACTAGTTATTACCAAGCTGAGCAAAGCTTATAGTAATAAATTAAGGAAATAAGTAACATGTTGGAATTTTTATTCCTATAATATACTGATCAGTTTTTCAACATTTCTTTAGAACATACTCTTAGTGGGAGTCTATCAGTCACAAATAGGTAATACAGTACTACAGAACTCCAAATCTACTTAGTATAAACATTAGCAAATAGCTGGGTGAGGTGGCACATACCTGTAGTCCTAACAACTTGGGAAGCTGAAGCTGGAGGATCACTTGACCCCACAAATTTAAGAACAGCCTGAGCAACATAGCAAAATCCCTTTCATGAGACAAAATACTACCAAATAAACATGACCCAGAACCATAGTGCTGCAAGAATAGTGCCCCATGTGCCAGACAGTGTTAAATGGGGTGGTCAATTTTCAGTGGAGAGGAAAGGAAGATATCAGAGTAGAGATGCTATTCTTTATCATGGAAGGAATGAAGAACATATCAATGAGCTGAGTGATTATGTGTTAACATATGTTGTAATCATAAAAACAATGCTACATCATCTGTCATGAATGTTTTATCATTAACCCAGTCTCCAGTTATGCTTCTGATTTCTCATTGTCTGTTATTCCTTGTCATTCAAAGCCCTGATTATGAGCCATTTTAACTAAGAAACAATTATTGGGGAAAAAAACAGCAAAAAACTAAGAAACATTTATTGGCAAAAATGACAAAAATGAATAGGTGGCTCATAAGGATAATTCAGGGCACGTTCTGGGGCACTTTGGGTTTGGTTGAGGTATTGCCCTTTATTTCTCAGTTTCTTTGCAAATGCAGTCATCTCTCACAGATGCAGATTTTTTATGTCCATTTTTATTAGTTAATAATTGCATTTGTTTTATTGTAAAAATGAACTACCATCTTTCTTTGGAAATATTTTTAAATATCTTACTTCTTGTGATTAATGAAGGAAAATATGGCAGATGTCTTCTATAGTCTGAAAAGATTTAAGAGGAAGACGAGGTTGAAGGACTTTCCCAAATACCCTTTAATAAATTTACTCATTTATTAGCTAATCTTCATGGAATGCCTGTTATATGTTAGCACAGACAACAGGAGAAATATTCTTGGTAGAGTAGTATAATTACTATGTAGAGCACTCTATTGAATAGATCTACAGTGCTCCCTCAATCTGCTCCCATGATGTGATCCAACATCTAGGTAAATGCTTTAGAGGTTTTTCATTTCCCCTTACCTACCCATGTTGATGAATCTCATTAATCAGGGGCATTTAATGATAAGAAGCCAAGTTGCAAGTTAGATTGACATGTAGTCGGCTAGTACTTCTTGAACACCTCCATCTGACTAAGTATTGTGCATTTATAGTAACTGATGCTTTGAGTAATTTACTTTTCTGAAAATGACAATCAGTGGAAGAAATAAAAAAATGAGGGAAGTTTTAAAGATAGGCTCATAATGTATCCTTGTTTGGGAAGGGAAAAGGAGGTGGGGAAGAAGGGCGACAAAACAAGTCGCAGCACAAAGTCCTGACTGGAAGAAATCCATGGTGTCTACTTGGGAGATGTCCAATTAAACAACAAGAACAGAAGACTGCGCACTGCTGGAGTGTGCAAAAGGTGACTTTTCCCCTAGTCGCTCGCCTGGCGGGAGGCAGCGGACCTGTCCCGCAACCGTGGGACGGCGTGTGGCCGCCCCACCTGCGGCGGCAGCGGCGGGTGGGGGATGGGGGCTGGGGCTGGGGCCGCCCAGCTCCTGCGGCAGCCGCGGGGAGCGGGGAGCGTGTGGCCGGCGGCCGCGAACCTGGCCGGGGATGGAGCGGCGCGGTGAGTGTGCGGCGGCGGGAGCTCGGGTTCCGCTGCGGGCCAGGTGCCGCCCGGGGTCCAGCGGCCACGGGGTGGTCCCGGGCTGGCCTGGTGCTGGGGTGGGTCGGAGCCGGGCCGGGCGCTGCGGGCGGGCGGCGGGACTTCGGCGGCGCCCGAGCGTCCTCCCGCCGGGCCCTGCCCCCTTCCAGGACCCCGCGCTCAGCGCTCCCTGCCCAATCCAGGGCTCTCTCTCTTCTCTTCCCGTGTTCTGCTTTACCCAGGTCTTCAGGTCGGGTTTCCTCTTTTCCTCGCTGGAATCCTTTTGGGAAGTTTGGTGACGTTTTCTGAAATTTCAGTCTGACAAATATGCAGAGGCTGAGGCAAAGTAACAGGCATCTCGTGTTCCGTGTTTACTTTTTCTTAACACACTTCACTTAATCTCGGCCTGGGGGAGGGGGCCTAAAGGTGCAGGAACACCCTTCTTCCTTTTCTCCCCGAGTGTCCGCAGCTCTGGTGCTTTGCTCTCCTCACCGTGCTGCTGACTCTTCCCTTTCCATTTACCTTTTCCCAGCCATGGCCCTAGGGCAAGTAGTGTGTTTTGCAAAAATCAGAATTGATAAGCTGGAAGATTGCTGCAACTACGAGAACATTTTCTAGAGTTTGTTGCTCTGGAAGGCCCAGGACCTTGTCGGTGATTGAAATGTATTGTCCTGGGGCAGCTTTGCTTCGCCCCAAACCAAGCAGCTCAGGACTCTTGTCTTTAAGCCCGCCTGACACATACCGAATTCCAGGTTTATCTCACGTTTCCACCACTATCCTTCTTTGGAGTCCAAGGGTGGGGTTTCAAGCTCTTGTTTGGAGCTTTGACAACCTCTACTGGTGGTTTGTGGGGGGTTGGGAGGAGTGTTAGATGTCTTGCAAAAGCTCAAAACCTTAGCTTTTCATTCTATGGTTACCTTTTCCCTTTAACTTCATTTCCTTATTGAGTGTGGGACAGGTGGTCCTGTCTTCACGAAAAAGAATTTAAAATTAGATAATCAGCCGGGCGTGGTGAGGCACGCTTGTAATCCCCGTGCTTGGGAGGCGGAGATAAGAGGATCGCACAGGTTCGAAGCCAGCCTCAGCTGGTTTAAGAGACCCTGTTTCTAAATAAAATATAAAATAGGTCTGGGAGTGTATCCCGGAGGTAGAAGGAACCCCAGGGGGACTCCATCCCCAAGATCACTAAAAATAAATAAATAAATAAATATAAAATTAGATATTCAAAAGCAGGTTAATATTAATACTGAGTAAATAAATAAAAATATAGTACTCCTGGAGATTTAGGCCCATTCTTCAGTGATTTCTTTAGGCAATTGGCCAGAAATGCTTTCTTATTGAAAGAACTGTGCAAATAAGGAACCCCGACACATAAGTCTTATTAGCTCTACAATACATGTAGTTCTGGTCTCAAGATTTTGAGAAGAGTTTAAGAGTGAACTTAAAGAAAGTTCCCTCTACCTTCCCAAAATAGAACCTCAATTATCAGCACCTTCACTTCCCAGCTGTAAAAGCCCTTGACCCAAGAATGTGGGCTGTTAGAGCAACTGCTCTTGGTCCCAGCGCATTAGTACTATTATTGAACAAATCCCAGAAAGATTTGATACCTGTGCCATTGGTAATTTATTCTGCATTCATTCCAAAGTTAGTATGATCCCACTTTATGCTAGACAGAGCCCCATAGAACCTTTCCACTTATTGGGTAGTAATAGACAATACTGAAAAAATTAAGGCCCAAGATATAATATGAGTTACCTAAGAGAGGTGTGATGAATCTCATGTGGGAAAGTAGAGGGATGATAATGATATTTTCAGCAGAGGGAATGAAACGAGTTTTTGGAAAAAGTGGTATTTTGTGTGAGCTTAAAGATACGAGAATGACTTTTAGAAAGCACAGAGGTAGAAGGGCCCTCCTGTCCAAAATTTCTGGTCATCTCTAATACAACTAGGATGTTACTGATCCAACTTAAATGTTTTTGCTTTGAAGCTCTGAGTGCTGTTTTGTTTGCTTATTGATTTTTAATTTTCCACTTACCTCTAGCATGGTGATAAGCCATACACAAAGGCACATTTATGTGTATAAAGAAAAACAGAGGATTTTGAAAGATTAGGAGCACATTTTGGTGTGATAAAGATTTTTGTGGAGAGTATGCATTTTATTCTTTGTCTTTATTATTACTGTGATAAGCAAGTGAGCCACCTCATTCAGAGGGCAGGCATTAGGTGATATGAACTCCCTAGATTTTTTTTCTTTTTCTTAAAAAAATGTTTCAGGATGCCAGGCATGATGGTGCATGCTTGTAATCCCAGTACTTGGGAGGCAAAGAGTTCTTGGCTAGCCTCAGCTACTTAGTGAAGCCCTTCACAACTTATTAAGACCCTATTTCAAAATAAAGACTAAAAAATAGGGCTGGGGTGTAGCTCAGAGGTAGAATGCCCCTAGGTTCTATTCCCAATATCACACACACACAAAAAAATTTCAGGATATGCTGAAAAAGTGGTTTTTGTGTGTGGAGGGTACTGGGGTTCCTAGAAACCCTTCTACCTCTGGGCTACACTCCTAGACCTATTTTATATTTTTATTTGGAAACAGGGTCTCTTAAGCCAGGGTGGCTAGCTTTGAACCTGAGCGATCCTCCTGTCTCCGCCTCCCAAGTGCAGGTATTACAAGTGTGTGCCACCACACTGGCTGAAAAAGTGTTTTAATGACATAATCTTTCTTTCTAAGGAAGAGGTGGGAAATAACATGTTTTGAAAGTACTAGGAAAGGGAAAAGTTTTAGGGACCATTCAGGCAGAACCTCCCATAATTTTGCTTATAATTGTTTCTCTGATATCTATTGAGCACCAGCATGATTTCAGATTTTGCTAAGTCTGTTAGATATGTGTATCTGGCTGGCTTCCAAAGGACCTTCAGGGGACAATATGTTACAAATGCCACAATATATTGTTATTACTTAGGTTTAAAACATTGCTTTTAAAAAATTACAAAGTGTGTTTGTTTTGAAGCAACATTGGGGTAGTTTTCATCACTCTACTCTGGCAAATGAGAACTCAGAAGTCTCCCAATTTTGTGGGAGAACCTGGGAATTGTTCAGCTGCAGCTCCCTTGAAATGCTTTGTTTGTCCTTATGGAATTTTGCCTTATGCTTGTTCATTTTAGTATTCAGAAAGAGAGTTAAGGAATTCCCTATGCAAATTCCTGGAGCTCTTCTTCCTCTTGCCTTCTCCCTCTCTGGTACTCTGTTCTACAGAGTCCAGCTACCTCAGGCTTCCAGAGCCATGGTCCTTGTTTCCTCAACTTAGCAAGAGTCCTTACCCTTTGCCTGGTTTTTCCCTTCCTGTGCTGTGGTCTAGAATGTGTCTTTAGGAAGAAAGTTGTAGAAGTTGTAGGGCTTACCTCATTTGTTTGAGATTCTGTCTCTCAGGGATTATAGTTCTATGCTATATTTCAGTGTCTGAAATATATTTGCCAGTTTTCTAGTTTACTACAGTGGAAGGATAAGTCTGGTCTTATTTATCCCTCTACTTGATATATCTTTAAAGGATTTTGTAATCTAGAGATTTGTCTTTCTACCTTTTATTTATTTTGCAATCTATTTATTGAAGAAATTGTTTGTACTACAAAATGGCCCACAGTCCAGATTTTGTTGCGTGTTTCCTGTGGTATAATTTAACATGTTCCTCTGTCCTAGAGCTTATAAAGTAGTAGTTGGATCTAAAATAAGGAGTCAACTTTTTGACCATTCCCAAATCTGGATAATTCTTTGTTGACAGTGGGAGTTCTGTGTAGGCTGTTTGCCAGCATCCTTGGCCTATCCACTAGGTGTCAGTAGAACCCCCTTCCTCAATTGCCACAATCAAAAAACCATGTACAAATATTGTCAAACATTTTTAGACATGTATTCAGCTATCAAAAGTAGGCTACCTATGCTACAGAATTTACTTCAGGAATATGAAGACATCTATCTAGCAAAACTAACAATATGGGTGATGTCACCACTGAAGGTAAAAAAGTATATACAGTTTGGTACTACAGATAAGTTGAAGAGAACATATAGAAAGATTTTAGGAATATTTCAGCTAAGGCTTCACAGAATGGCTGACTCAAAAGCAACATAGTATGTGAATTTCCATTTGAGAAGGAAAAATACTACAGACAATAATAATGTAAAATGCTAAAAATAAGCAATTTCTTGTTAAGTATAGGTTGCTTTCACAAATGTTTTTCTGTGACTTTATAATTTTACCATAAACCAAGAATTTTGGACTTGCAGAAAGGTATTATTTCAGTAATAAGTGTGAAAAGTACATTACTGAAATAATAAAGCACAATATAAAATTTCTTTAAATAAAATATAAGTTGGGGGAGATTAATAAAATAACCCTTTTAATTTAAAAGTGAACTACCTTTTTTTGTATAGTTGAAAATGTCATCATCCTCTGGATGAATTATGACAGATAATGTATTTTTAGAAAGATTGAGGAAGAGATTGAGATTGAGAAACTTATCTAAATAACTCTTACTTAAATAACAAGTCTACTTAGAATTTAACCATTTAATATTCATCAAGTGCCTATACTATGGCAGGTTTAATGCACAATAATTGTTTGTTTTGGAATGCATCAGAGGCAGATCTGTTGTGGAAGGTGTTAAGAATAACCCTGAACAGATTTAGGGGCAAACTTTGCTCCTTTGAACTCCCTGAGTATTGCCCTGCCTCCCACCCTCATTGGCCTTCAGAATCCTCAGGTGTCTTCAGTATTATTATTAATGCTATTGATTTTGGTACAATTATGTAAGCTTCCAATGGGTAAAATTTTTTAAATTAAATCTGAAGAGTAATTGTGGAAGCAGGTAATCAAGGACCCTAAAGTTCTATTTATTTATTTTTTCTTATAACAAACTAGGGGCCTAATTGGCTTCATTCTTCCCAGAACTTTTTGCATGTGAGAAGTGTCCTCCTTTTCTCTATCAGTTAATGGTGTTCCTTTCTCTTTATCACTTCTTTGTCTACTTTCCTTATCTCTGTCACCATCTTACTCTCTTTCCCTGCTTTCCCTTGTCTTTGCACCTTCCCATCTTATTGGCTGTACTTTATTCTCTTTCTCTCTTTCTCCCTTCACAATTCACATTAATTCCCCACTCCCTTCCCCCAAACCTCTATCTCTTCCTTTTAGTCCTTCCCACACACCCTTCTTCTCCATCAGGAACTGGTTCATGATATTGTCAGTTGATCATGTCAGGAACATGATCTTTATTAAGGGGAATGGCAGTGAAAAAATAACATATAGTTTAAAACAGACTTAAGGGGGTGTTTGTGACATTAAGGGACTTCTTAATATTTCCTTCCAAAGGCCTTATTTATGATTTAACTGTGCTTCCTCCACTCCAGTCCTCCTTTGGCCCAAAGACTGGTTTCCTCTTACTAGTTTGCTTCAGCGCAGGCATCATCAGTTTCTATGGTAAGAGTCTTTGGTGCATTTTTCCTTTTCAGTGCAGTTTAAAGGAAGTTTGGTTTTGAGGCTTCTTGAGTATTTGTGGTACAAACTTGGTATTGTTGTGTATGAGGTTTGAAGGGGAAAATTTGTGAGTCTGAAAATTTTGTGTGGAGATAACCAGGTAGCACTTGAGGAGCCACATTTATTTTATTTCTCCAGCATTTTTTTTCTGTAATGGTTCAAAGATTTAGAGGCCGCCTTCTTATCTTTCTTTGACAATGGATTATTCCTCCTGTCTCACTATCCCACTTGTTGACCTATTATGGTCCTTTTGTCCAACTGGGTAGTCATTCTTCTCTCTCTCTCTCTCTCCTCTTTCTCTCTTTCTCTTCTCTCCTTTCCTGTCTTGGATTGGAGATTGAACACAGAGCCACTGTGTCACTGAGCTACTCCCCTCACCACCACCCTTTTTTTTTTTTTTTTTTTTTTTTTGAAACAGGATCTCTTAAGTTACTACTCGCTGGTCGGGGAATTTATGATCCTGCTTTCTCAGCCTCCCAAATACTGGGATTATGGGATTACAGGGGTTTTGCCTTTGTTACCATGCCTGGCCTTTCTTATTTTCTTTCTGCCTTCACTTGTTTCAGTCTTCCTTCGTTTTGGTCTTTCACTCTGCATCCTCATTTCCTTTCCACTTCTCATACTCTCCTGTGTGGTCATTTTTCTTTCTGCCCCTGGAGTCACACTCCCCATGTTTATTTTTGTTTCTCACTTAGTTTTTCTGAGTGTCCAGCACTGAGATAAATGGCATTGTATGTTTGAGGGAGCAGTAAATATTATATTTGTCCTTCCCTTTTTTTTTTTTTTTTTTTTTTTTTTTTTTGCAGTACTGGGGATGGAACCCAGGGCCTTCTACCTCTGAGCTATACTCCCGGCCCTAATTTTTATTCATTTTGAAACAAGGTCTCATTAAGTTGCCAAGGGCCTCACTAAGTAGCTGAGGCTGTCCGTGAAGCCGCCATTCTCCGATCTCAGCCTCCCAAGCACTGGGATTACAAGTGTGCGCCACCACGCCCGGCTTAATTCGCCCTCCTAAATCTTGTTTCTCCCTGTGAGGTGAGTGCAGATGAAGAAAGGAAGGCCAAGGGGGAAAGGCTGCCCTCCGCAGGCGGCAGGGTGGTCCTCTGGCTTCCGGTGGCTAGTTCTTCTGGAAAGGGGACGGGCCGGGCGGTGACGCACTGTACCTGTGTGGAGCCCCTTGCCGCTGTTTTCCCTTCGTAGGGGTAGGAGAGGGAGGATAAAAGTGGTCCAAAGAAGTACCTCATAGGAGTATGAACTGTTCGCCTGAGAATGTCCACCAGCCGCATCCAGGCTTCAGATGCTTCTTGTCCGACCGCGGCCAACTAGCCCCGCGACGTCCGGGCCGGAATGAGAGGCCGCGCGGCTGACAGCCCTGGCGCGCCCGCGCGAGGCCCCGCCCACCGCCCACAGCGCCGGCCCCGCCCCCCGCAGCGGACCAATGGGCTGGCCCTAGGGCGGGCACGGACCAATGGGCTGACTCGGGGGCGGGCGCGGGGCGGGGCCTGCGCGGTCGCCGTGGCTGCGGCAGCTCGGCAGCGGCCGCCGGCGCGTGGGGCATGGGGCGGCGAGCTCCAGACGACGGCGGCGGTGAGCTTGTGGCCCTGTGGCGGGCGGGCGGGCGGCCGCGCCGGGCACGCAGGATGGAGCCCTGTGGTGAGTTTGGGACGACGGCGCGAGCTCGGGTTCGAGTTGCCGTCCAGGGTGCGAGCGGCCACGCGGTGGCCCCGAGCGGACGGCGGGAGCGCGGCCCGGAGCGGAGAGGATGCCGCGGAACTGCGCGCACCTCCGGCTCCACCCTGATCTAAGAGCGCTAACCCTCTACCTCTTTAGTTCTCGCAGCGGGTCCAGAGTTATTCTTTTTTTTTTTTTTTTTAACACCCGGAACTTGAGGTTAAGAACCTGCCCAAGAGCAGACTAGTAATTGGCAGCGTCTAGACGTGAACCTGGCGCCTTTGCTCCAGGATCCGCGCTCGGGGCGCCTGCGCGGGCTGCGGGCTGCGGGCTCCGGGCTGCGGGCTGCGGGCTGGCCTCTGCCCCACGTCCCGCTCCCGCCTACCCGACGGCAGTGCTCCTCGGCTTGGGCTCTAGGAATTCTGTTGAGTTTTCTATTTTTCATCTTTCGAGTTTTGATGTGGTTTGTCTGAATCATTCCTGTTTTGGACAGGGGGTGTCCAGAATCCTGTTTGTGTTTAGGGGTTGGATGGTTTTAATTTAAAAGTCTTCTTTCTTTGAACGGGTGAGGTCAAGACTGAGAAGTTTCAAGGTGGAGCCCTAATGACTGAGGAACCTCGTGTCTCTGTTTATTTTTTACACTCTCTTTCCCAAGAGGGAATTGGCCACATACCTTTTCAGAGGGCAGGATGTTGCTGCAAAAGGGTGGAGTTGTGCACCTTTTCCCTTTCTGTCTCTGACTTTTCTCTCTCTATTTTCGTGGTTCTGGGGATTCAACCCAGGGCCTCTTGCTATATACTAGGCAAACCGTTCTAATACTGAGCTACAGCCCAGCCTTATCTCTCTTGTCTGCTAGTCTTTTGTCTGTTATCAGTCTTTCTTTCTTTCCTTCTTTTGTTCTTTCTTTCTTTCTTTCTTTTTCTTCCTCCCTTCCTTTCTCCCTTCCCTTTCCTCTGTGTTTAAGTCCAGGATGGGGAACGTGCTCTTTGGCATTGAGTAGTTTTGGCTGATCAGAGACAAGCTTGTCTGCCAGGAATGCTAGACATTCTGGAGGCGTGGGAGGCAGGGCTTCCTCTTTTTTAAGCGTACTGGGTTCAAACTGCAGAGGAATGAAGTCTATGTGTGTTGCATGCCTTCCTTTAGAAATTGTTTGCATTGTAATTGATAAAACTGACATGTCCCTATTCTGTTTGGGAAGAGGGGGTTGTATTTTAGTTTTCTGCTTTGCGGTACTGGGGATTGATTCCAGGGGTGCTTTACCACTGAGCTACATCCCGTCATTTTTTTTTTTTTTCATATTGAGACAAAGTTAAGTTCCCGAGGCCGACCTCGAATTTGCTATCCTCTTGCTTTAACCTTCTGAGTACCAAGATTACTGGTGTGCACCATTGCACCCAGTCTAGCAGAATATATTTTAAAAATATAGCCAGGCGTGGCGGAGCACACTTGTTAATTCCAGCATTTGGGAGGCTGAGACTGGAGGATTGCAGTTCGAGGAAAGCCTCAGCTACTACTTTGTGAGACCCTTTGCAACTCAGTGAGACCCTATTCCAAAATAAAAATAATAAAAAATGGAGCTGGGGGTGTATTCATCCCCCAGTATCTATCTATCTATCTATCTATCTATCTCTCTCTCTCTCTCTCTCTCTCTCTCTCTCTCTCTCTCTCACACACACACACACACACACACACACACACACACATACACACACACAATCTATCTATACTTTCAGACTCCTCTGATACTTCTTCAATATCTTTAAAGAGATTCTTACTAAATTAGAAATTCTGCTGAAATAGCAGATTTCTGAAATAGCTGCAATTTTTCCTCAAGCAGAAATAGTAAGATGGCAATTACTAAGTACAGATATTTGGGGACATTTTTATACCCCAGTGTCTAAAATGAAAATAGTTTTATAATGTTTGCCTTTGGGGGGTATACAGGGAACACTGGCTGACACAAACTCCTGAAGTCTTGGAAAAGCTACCTTTGGGGGACTAGGAAGTTTGAGGCCATACTTTCCTTCCCTTTTCTTTTTTTCTTTTTTTTTTTTTTAATTAACCTGGGGCCTGGCACACTCTAGGCAAGTGCTCTATCCCAAGCTAACCCTACCCTGTTTCCCCGTCTCTAATGCATGTATTACTTAGAATTTAGAATAAACAGAAAGTAGCTTTGCACAGTAGTTTTATACTAACTACAGACTTCTTTGATACATGTTCTTAATGTTAATATTTTGGAATTGGAAGAGATATTATATGAATTAGAGCTTCACAAATAAATATTTTGCTCAACAATCTGTTTGCACAGCTCAAACTTCACTTGGAAGCTTTTCAGTAGGTTTCCATGAAGTCAGTTAAGTCTCTGGAATTGTTTCCAGCCTGGTATTTCTTCTTCACAATCTATAAATGTAACAAAGCCATATTTTATTACTTAAGTGTGCTCAAAAACAATTTCTCACAATAAAGCACTGCTAGTCGTAATGGCTAACAGTTATTGAATCTTCATGATGAGCCAGAAACTATGCTAAGTACTTTCCATTTATTAGTACCTAATTTAATTAAATTGTCAGTTACAATGTGCTATTAACTACATTTTATGTTACCACTAACCAGAGAATATTCATTTTGGCACATGGGAAGGTGGTGTATATGATCATAGAAAGTATACATTGCCCAGACTTAACTAATTGTCATAGTTCAGTTATGGAAGCTTGTTTTATGTTTATTCTAAAATTGTAATGTTTCCTTTTTTCAGGGTGTGTGCGTGTGTGTGGCTGTATGTGTATGGGGGTACTGGGTATTGAACCCAGGGGCATTCTTTTTCCAAGCTACACCCTCAGACTGTTTTTGTCTTTTATCTTTTATTATTTGTTTATTTATTGCAATAGTGTGGATTGAACCCAGAGGCGTTCTATCTCCAAGCTACATCCCCAGCCCAATTTTTTATTCTTTATTTTGAAACAGGGTCTCAAAGAGTTGTAGAGGGCCTCACTACATAACTGAGGCTGGCGGAAAACCTGCAATCCTACTGTCTCAGCCTCCCAAGTACTGGGATTACAAGCATGTGCTAATAATACACACACGCGCGCGCACACACACACACACACACATATCCATCCATCCATCTATCTTATCTATTTATTTATTTTGCAGTACTGGGAATTGAATCCAGGGACATTCTACCTGTGAGCTACACCCCTATCCCTACTTTGAAACAGGGTCTCACTAAATTGCAGAGGACCTTACTAAGTAGCTGAGGTTGGCCGTGAACTTGTGATCCTCAAACCTATGATCCTCTTGCCTTGGCCTCCCAAACACTGAGATTATAAGCTTGCACTACCACACCCAACTTTATTTTTATTTGAAACTGGGGCTTACTAGGTTGATGAGAGTCTCCCTCCCTGCTGAGGCTGTCCTTGAACCTGTGATCCTCCTGTTTCTGCATGTGCCACTTTTTTCTGTTTTAAATGTGAAAAATAGTAAAGATGAACAAATTTAGCACATTAATCATAATACAGAAGTGGAATGTAATCTTTTTAGCCCCCTCCCTGTGAGTGTGCCTGTGTGTGTGTGTGTGTGTGTGTGTGTGTGTGTGTGTGTGTGTTTAACAGATTTTCTAAGTCTTCTCTAGAAATGGTCAAGAATTTTTGAAACCTATTTTATAACTTTGGGTTGCTAATTTGATGTTATTTAAAGTCTTTTTGCTCAGATAGGTGAGCACTTTTGTTGGAAACCCTCTTTTATTTGAATATATGTTCTTAATTTTTGTAAACATCTTTACAGTGACAAAGCTGCCAAATGTAAACAGAATGACTTTATTAAGTAAAGAAACCACAACAGTGATAGGTTTGTTAGGCTAATAGCCTTCTCAGTTCGTGATTTGTAAAAGAGCAGCTCAAAAAGGCACTTGAATTTTTGTTATTTTGTTAGTGGAGAGACTTAGGTATAATAAGTACCTAAGTGCTTGAGTATTGCCCTAGGTTCATTTTAGAATTTACACACATGGGGATTCGTGTTAGATAGGCTTGAAACTGGTTTACGTGTAGGAATTATAGTCTCAGAAGCAATTTAAAGTTAACCAAAGGATATTGAACAAAGGAACTTTAAAAGCTATTTAAAATTACCGGGCACTTTATGTAATCAGAAGGAAGAATCATAGAAATACAGCTTTTATTTTAGTTGATGTATTCTTGCCTTCACTTAGCTTCATGTGCTTTTTTTGAAGATAACATTTTAGAGATATATTTTAAAAGCATTGTAACTTCATAAATGTATAACTGTTATTTTTTTCTGCAGTCATAATTCATTTTGCCAATAGTTTTAAGTAGTCCCTCTTTTGTATACAAAGTACACTGTGAGCAGAGGAAAGTACACTGTGAGCAGAGGATAAATAGCAAAACAGACATGATCTTAATTTCCTCAGATATTTAGTCTAGATGGGAAGACAAGAATCATGTGTGTGAACTGTGATAAGTGCAGTGATGGAAAGTATAGCATTGCTGTGGAGCATCTATCTACAAATGATTCTGCTGATGTTTGGTTCGGTATTTAAAGGCAGTGGGGGTAGCACTGATGTTTCTTTAATAAAGGAGTCTGCTGGGCAAGTGGAGCCGCATAGAGACTGGACCCTGAGCTCAACATCCAGTGTTTCTCAAGCTATAGGGTTATGACACATTAAGTGAATAAAGCCAAATTAGTGAGTTGTAGCTGATATTCTTTATACTTTGATTGGTGCAGTGTATTTTTGCATAGTAGTGAGATTCAAAGCGATGTATAAATACATGCACACATCACTTTTGTATTCCCTGCCTGTCCCAACCTGCTTCCTCTTCCTTTCTCACTATACGTGCTAGTGAGATCAGTAATGATAACTTTATGTATGGATGTACCTTCCTCAACCAGCTTTTTTTTTTTTTTTTTTTTTTTTTGTACTAGGTATGAAACTTAGGGACGTTGTACCTCTGAGCTACACCCCAGCCCTGTTTTTTAGTGCTTTTATTTTTTGAATCAGGGTCTCACTGAGTCGCCAAGGGCCTCACTAAGTAGCTGAGGCTGTCTGTGAACTGCCCATGAACCGCCCGCAATCCTCTTGTCTCAGCCTCCTGAATACTGTGATTATAAGCACGCACCACCACGCCCGGCTTCAAGCCAGCATTTTAAAGCCTGAAATGGGATAGAATGAAAAAACATCCCAGTACATCACAGGGATTCTTAGCCAGAATTTGTGTTTTAGGAAACACAAATGCAGTTTCACACATACATACACACACAAACATAGCATGCTTAATGTATGCGCTGGTTTTGATGTAATATTGTTTCATGCTGTAATATTGTTTCATGCTGTGGGCAAGAGTAAAGGAATACTGTTAAGAATAAAAAGGGTGTGTGTGTGTGTGTGTGTGTGTGTGTGTGTGTGTGTGTGTGTGTGTGTTGGTGGTGGTGGTAGTGGTGGTGGAGGAGGTGAAAGTCCAGAGTGTGACTCTTGATGACATTGCAGAGGCAGATAGGAGAAGATCTTACTTTAGAGTCTTATAGACCACGTACTTTGAAAGGGTTTGAGCAGAGAAATGACATCATGAGATTTATGTTTGAAAAGTTTACTCAATACATGTGTAATGAGACAGGAATGGTTGTGGAATGATCATTAGAAAATTAGTGTAACAGCTCAGACAATAAATGCTGGTAATTCATTACTATGAGCAGTAGATAGTAATGGATAGATTTGAGAACTGTAATCAGGAAGGAGAAAAGAAAGATAGAGTCAGGTATTGTGTAAGAGTGATAAAAGAATATATCTGTGGGTGAGGTACTGCGGATAGGACCCAGGGATATTGTACCTCTGAGTTACACCTCCCCCCACCAGTCCTGTTTATTTTTTATTTTGAAGCAAGTTGTTCCTGAGTTGCCTAGACTAGCCTCAAATGTGTGATCCTCTAGTCTCAGCATCCCAGTACTTACTTGCTGGGATGGGCCACCACACCTAGCTTCATTTTGAAAGTAAATATTCAAGATGAAATATTTCAAAAACCTTTTAATGATAATGCTTGGGCCAAATACTCTGGTTTCTTTTTTTTTATTTCAAGAAATACAAACAAAATTAGGACTTTTAATTTGGGAAAGGTAAAATGAAGATGAAGTTTTACATACTAAGATTCTCTTGCATCACAGTGGGCCAGAATTAGATGTTTAACATAATTAGTTTTAAAAATTTGTGCTTCAATCCGGGCGTGGTGGCGCACGCTTGTAATCCCTGTGCTTGGGAGGCGGAGACAGGAGGATCGTGCAGGTTCGAAGCCAGCCGCGCTGGCTTAGGAGACCCTGTTTCCAAAAAATAAAATAGGTCTGGGAGTGTAGCCCGGAGGTAGAAGGGCTTCCAGGAACCCCAGTACCACCAAAAAGAAAGAAAAAAAAAATTGTGCTTCAAGCCAGTCGTGGTGGCACACGCTTGTAATCCCCGCGCTTGGGAGGCAGAGACAGGAGGATCACACAGGTTCAAAGCCAGCCTTGTTGGCTTAAGAGACCCTGTTTCTAAATAAAAATATAAAATAGGTCTGGGAGTGTAGCCCGGAGGTAGAGGATTTCCAGGAACCCCAGTACCACCAAAAAAAAAAAAAAAAAAGTGCTTCATTTTAATCCTCACATAAACCTGTAAGCAGATTGTGCATGTTACACACATCTGGAAACCATTAGAGCCAGGATTGAAATCTAAAGTTTTCTTTTACCTATACATTGCCTTTTGATTATACCATCCTTAAATGAACAAATATTACTCTGAGCTAGGTGTGGTGGCGCATGCTTGTAATCCCAGCATTCGGGAGGCTGAGACCGGAGGATGGTAGTTCATGGACAGCCTCAGCCACTTAGTGAGGCCCTCTGCAGTTCAGTGAGACCCAGTTTCAAAATAAAAGAATAAAAAATAGGGCAGGGAGTGTACCTCGGAGGTCAAATGCCCCTGGGTTCCACCCCCAGACCTGCAAAAAAAAAAAATATATATATATATATATATTACTCTGATAATTTTACATTTATTTGTTTAAACCAGAATGTATCAGATTTGTAAACATCCTTAGAACTTGCTTTTCAGCAACAAAATATCTTTATGAGACTTGATAACCTTAATGAGGAATATTTTTGAGATTCTTAATAATGTATGTATATGCAGTATTAGAAAAATAAATGTTATTGAACTTCTTTTACTGCTGAACAGACATTTTTATACCACTGTTTGATTTGATTGTTAAAATAATCTCCTGGGGTAGGTATTGTCAGGATGTTTTCCCCATTTTCTAATTGAGCATCCCAAAGTGAATAGCTGAAATACAACTTGTTAGGTCATACAGTAAGTAAGTGATGAGGATTTCGAAAGCATTTCTGTTTCCCAAGTCTGCATTTTACCTTTATTTTGAAGATGATGTTACAGAGTGAAATGTTATCTTCTAGTAAGTGATTTTTCAGGACAACTTTTACAATTAAAAAAATTCTTTACAAGCTAGGCATGGTGACGCACACTTGTAATCCTAGTACTTGAAAGGCTGAGACAGGAGAATCACAGGTTCGAAGACAGTCTCAGCAGGTAGTAAGACTCTCATCAATTTAAGACCCTGCTCCATATAAAAATAAAATGGGGCTGGGAGTGTAGCTCCAAGGTAGAATGCCCCTGGGTTCAATTCCTGTGCCACTTTAAGAAAAAAAAATCTACACATAGTAATTATGAGGAAATTATTAATTCTTCTTAATTTGTGATGTTAAGACAGGTCTAGGTTTAACTCTCAATTTATCATTTATCAGTTGAGAGTCTAGACAGATTTTAACCTCTCAACCTTAGGTTCTTCACTTGTGAAATGAAAAGAATGGTAGTTTGCATATCATTGAGTTGTCAGAATTATTGACACTTAATAAATTGAAGCTGCTTTTATTTATAATAAAATATTTTTTAAAATAAAAAATGCAATACTGTGGTGGGCTGTGGGCTATTTGTGATAACCTAGTATATTTTCCTGGCTGATTTGTCTGTCTTTCTCTCTTTTTTGTTTTTGTTTTTGCCCCCTTTCAGGATTTCAGTTTTTCTGACTGTTACATGAGAGAATGATTGCTCACAAACAGATAAAGGCAAAGAAAAAACGTGTTTGGGCATCAGGCCAACTGTCTACTGATGTTACAACTTCTAAAATGGGGCTCAAGTCTGTAAGTTCCAACTCCATTTTTGATCCGGATTACATCAAGGAGTTGGTGAATGATATCAGGAAGTTCTCCCATATGTTACTATATTTGAAAGAAGCCATTCTTTCAGGTTTGTCAACTTTTTTTCCCCTATTATTCTTACTAGATGGTTCGTAAAATTTTAAATGTCAATCTAGGTGCAGATAAGTGTGTACACAATGGTAGAAATGGGATATTATTTTGCTTTATTTATTTGTTGACTTAATTTGCAGCAAATGTTTGATGTTCACAATGTAAACCATTTTATAATCAGATAATAGTGTAGTACATAATAAGTACTTTGGTTACTATGGGGGAATAAGAGTACAAAAAAGAAAAATCAGTGTTTGTTTCCCAGCATTTAGGTCCAGTTTACATAGGTGGATACCACTGGAATTTTAACCTTCTTGCAAATGGCAACACAGCGTATCCATCGGTCTTTTGCCATGTTGAATCTCAAATGACAGAATTTTCCCCAACAATCAAACTTAATTCTGTTTTGCTGCTATATAATCTCTTCTTGAATTAAGAGATAATCACAGAATTTATTCTGTCTTGTTAGAAATGGAAAATGGGACTTGACTATATACATCATTTACTTGATCTTAGTACCTTAGTTTTTCAACTTTTAGTATTTCTTTAATATCTAAATTTTATATCAGTGATAATAGACAGTTTCTATTCTTTTGTGATAAGTAGCAGTTTATTTTCATATTTCTAATGTTAGATTAAATATAGAAAATGAAGATTTCCAGGGGCACTTATAATACCTGGGCTTTCATAGAAATTTGTAAGATTTCAATCAGTATTTCTGTGTATAAGTTATTTTTAATATGCATTTTGATAAACAGAATCTAAAATCATATCTTTTACTTGTACTAAATTTAAAGGTTTATTTTTAGCCTAGCTATAATTTTCAAGTTAAAATTCCCCAAGTAACTGATGCCTCAAAATTTTCCTTAAAAGAACAATCACATGTCATTCTTTTGAAAATATGTAAATAGTTTTAGAACAGAGGTACTGGGGGTGGAACCCAGGGGCTTTTCTACCTCCAGGCTATGCTCCCAGACCTATTTTATAGTTTTATTTGGAAACAGGGTCTCAGTAAGTTGCTGAGAGCCTCACTTAGTAGCTGAGGCTGGCTTCGAAGCTGTGCTATCCTCCTGTCTCAGCCTCCCAAACACGGGATTACAAGCGTGCGACACCACGCCCAGCTGAAAAGATATATTTAATATATTAATCATTATAGTTGTAACAAATTTCTTATCAAAATGACATCTTCCATTTACTTGAAAAATGTAGCTTTGCAATAAATTCTTTTTTTTTTTTTTTTTTTTTTTTTTTTTTTTGGTGGTACTGGGGTTCTTGGAACCCTTCTACCTCTGAGCAATACTCCCGGACCTATTTATTTGGAAACAGGGTCTCTTAAGCCAGAGAGGCTGGCTTCAAACCTGTGGGATCCTCCTGTCTCTGCCTCCCAAGCACGGGGATTACAAGTATTTGCCACCACGCCCAGCCTTTATTCCTTATTTTGAAACAGGGTCTCACTGAGTTGCAGAGGGCCTCACTAAGTAGTAGCTAAGGCTGTTGTCGAACCATGATCCTCCTGTCTCAGCCTCCCAAATGCTGGGATTTCAAGCATGCGCCACCACGCCTGGCCTAGTCTTTATATTGAAACAGGGTCTTACTAAATTGCAGAGAGTCTCACTAGTAGCTGAGGCTGTCTGCAAACCACGATCCTCCAGTCTCAGCCTCCCGAATGCTGGATTACGTGGGCCACCACGCCTGGCTTAGTAAAAATTTTTTTTGATGGATAATATTACTGGGTTCATTTTTAAAGTGAAATTTAAAATAATCTATTAGTTGACAAATTGTTTACCTCAGTTTAGAGTAAAATAATGATTTTACTTAAGGTATGAGTTTAAATAAGTTTTTAATAATATAAGCAATATTTTTAGTTAGGATTTCTATTTGTTGTTATTTATTTTCCTTAGGAGATTTAGATCCTTTAAAATCCTCATTTTACAGAAGTACTCCTTGTTTCACACATTTAACACGGTGGCAATTGAAGACTAGTTGGACCACTTTTTATCTCCAAAAAAATTTTTATGCGTTTTAATTTATGAGTAGGCAATTCAGAAACTAGGAAAGAAGAGGATTGAAAGCTGATCCTAAGTGATAAAAGAGAAAAATGGTAATAAGATACAGAAGGAAACTATCCTTTGAGATACCTGGATGTATATGGAAATATATTTATTCACTGAAATAAAATATATGTCTTTTCATTAAGCAAGCTAGAAGTACCACTAGTAATCAAAATAAAGAATAAAAATTAGGGCTGGGGGTGTAGTGCAGAGGTGAAATACCCCTGGGTTCTATGGTTCTATCCCCAGTACCGCCAAAAAAAAAAAAAAAAAGAATGTGGAGCCAGGTGTATTTGGAGGGCTGAGACAGAAGGATCACTGAGGACAACCTCAGCTACTTACTGAGGCCCTTTGCAACTCAGCAAGACCCTGTTTCAAAGTAATGAATAAGAAGAGAGCTGGGGGTGTAGCTCAGAGGTAGAATGCCCCTGGTTTCCATCCCCAGTACTGAAAAAGAAAAAGAATATGGATAGACAATTAAGTTACCATTTGTCTAATCAGAATACCATTTTAAAGTTTATACTGTAATAGTAATGAGGCACTAATGTGAAAAGTCACTTGGCTGTTTGTTGCCTTAGGTGTTTAACCATTCCTTTGAGGCTAGACTTAAATTAATAGTTTTATGATTGGTTTATGGCCATATATTTTCTTCCCCAAACTAGTTACAGATATGACGTATTGTTTGAGCATCCCTAACCCAAAAAGTTAAAACTTTGGAGCACTATGGAAATCAAAAAGTTTCAAAAGAACATTTGGGATTTGTATTTAGATTTTCAGATTAAGGATGCTGAACTGGCCAAGTGTATGCAAATATTTAAAAATCTGAAATCTGAAACACCCTGGTCCCAAGCATTTCAGTAAGGGATAGTCAACCTATATAATTACATGAGGCTCTTTTCACTTTTAGAATATTTTTACATAATAGATAAATTTAATCACTCAGTCTTCACAAAGGCAGGTACTTTTAGCCATATTTCACTAATGAGGTATACGTATAACTAAGATTATATAATTTTTGTTAACCTCTAATTGCGGATAAATAAGGGCCTCATTTGGAGCCTAGAGGCCTTTAATGCAGAATGGTATATTCTTCCCATGCTATCATGGCTGCTTCACAAGGCAAGCAGTCTATAAATTATAAACACTGCTCAGTTTCCTTATGAGACATGATTACCTAAATTTAATTAAAATTAAAAATTTTGCTCCTCCATTATAGCGTTCACCTTTCATGTGCTCAGGAGCACATGTGGCTGGTGACTACCTTATTGGAGAGTGAAGCTACAGAAAATTGTCACCATTTCAGAAATTTCTTTTGGATAGTGCAGGTATAGACTTATTATTATAAAGTTTTTTTTTTATTTCTGTAGCATTTAAAGGAAATCTAGCAAAATTATTGAAGCAAATATTTAAAATTTTTACATGGAAATAGTTTATTTGGAATCCCCTTCTTTTTATTGCTTTTGGAGCAATAAAATAACTGCTGGATGTATATGGAAATATACATTATTTTTATTTCCTTCTTTATTTGTATCAGTAAAGCATTTCCAACTTAGGTTATATAATTTGGTTAAATTGGTAGTAAAGGATGTCAGAAAATGCTTGGAAAGAGCTTACATTATTTAGGTTGTAGGCCTAGTTCTAGTATTCCTGGTTCTAGTATTGCTTTTGAAATATGGCTTAAGCAAGTCATTTAATCTTTTATTAAGAATGAGGCACTTGCACCAGATGATATCAGTTTTATAATTTCGTGATTGAAAATTTAACTGAAATTGTAGCTGGGTGTGGTGGCACAGGCTTGTAATCTCAGCATTTGGGAGGCTAAGACAGGAGGATTGCAGGTCATGAACAGCCTCAGCTACCTAGTGAGGCCCTTCGCAACTCAGTGAGACCCTGTTTCAAAAGTAAAGAGACTAAAAAATTAGGGCTGGAGGTGTAGCTCAGAGGTACAGTGCCCTTGAGTTCCATCCCCAGGAGTGCAATAAGTAAATAAATAAATAAAAATATAAAAATTTAACTAGAATTGGAGATTGTACATTTTTCTGAATATTAATAGTTGGAACTGAAGAAGACAGTTAAGTATTTGTTTGTGATTTTTATGATAGCTATATGTTAAATGTGTTTATGAGAGTTTTCCAAGTGGGACTAAGAAGCTTATAATATAGTAGTTGTAGAGGAACTGATTAGAAAAAAAAAAATGTTCCCATCAAAGCAACAGCATTGAGATATTTTTTCTCTAATTTTTAAAATTTACATATAAAATGAAGAGCTTACTGTGAGAGATATGAGTACTAAGAAAATAGTTTATTCTTATTTTGATGGAATAACTGATAGTGATTCTCTTTCCATGACTTACTTCCAGGGAGAGGTTACCTCATAGTCTTACTTAAGTAGCTGATATGGAATTTGAATCTTTAGATCTCTATCCAGTATCATTAAGGTGCATTATGAATAATTACAGGGGTAAAGTTTGCATATTATATTAAAACACTGAAGGTACTCACTAATGAATACACACTTTGTGTTTAATTATAATACTGTAGATTAGTATATGTGTAGCGTAAGTACCAATTCAGGTTTATAGTAGCCCCTCTCAAGGAATAATGTGTTCAAAATTCCACATAACAGATTTTTAAATGTTCTTTTAGCTTACACAGTAATTTTAATGCGTGTCTTTGATATACTGCCCTTTTTCCAAATAGAAAACATCATTCAAGGAAGCTCAAAATCTGTGAGTTTGAAATGCAAGGCTTTTTAATTAAACTAGAAAGAATGATGCAAAATGCCTAATTTTTTTTTTTTTTGCTACTCAGTGTTTGTAATTGTCAATTTTCATTATAAAATAGTTGTTAGAAAAAGCACCTTTTACTTCTTGTAGTTTTGCCTTTTTGATTAGCTGGTACCTTTTAAAAATGGATTTCATTGAAAGTTTACTGTAAAGACTATGATGCCTTGTTGTTCAGGTGGTTTTTTGGTTTGATGGGTATTATTATTATTATTATTATTATTATTATTATTATTATTATTTTTGTGGTACTGGGGATGGAACCCAGGGGCATTCTACCTCTGGGCTATACCCCCAATCTATTTTTTCTTCTTCTTTTTTTTTGTTTTGTTTTTGTGATACTGGGGATGGAACCCAGGGGCTTTCTACCTCTGGGCTACACTGCCAGACCTATTTTATATTTTATTTGGAAACAAGGTCTCACTGAGTTGCCGAGAGCCTCACAGAGTAGTTGAGGCTGGCTTCCAACCCACGCAATCCTCCTGTCTCAGTCTCCCAAGTGCTGGGATTACAAGCATGTGCCACCATGCCTCGCCTAGTCTTTATTTTTGAAACAGGGTCTCACTAAGTTGCAGAGGGTCTCACTAGTAGCTGAGGCTGTCTGCGAACCACGATCCTACAGTCTCAGCCTTCCAAATGCTGGGATTATAACCACCTTGCCTGGCTTGCTGGGGTTTTAAATAGGCTAAGAAGGGAAGATAAACTTTTTTTCTTGTTGTTGAGGTGGTTTTATTGGTTTGGTGGGTTTTAAGTAGGCTAGAAGGGAAAATAAACTTTTGTCATCAATTTTAAATAAACTACTTAAATTCTCTAATTTTTAAGAAAATGCCTTCTAATTTAAGTTTGTAAAAATATCTCTGACCTCATAAACTCTATACTTAGGAATTCTAAGTCATAGACTTACAAAACTATAGTAGTTACAGCTAGATAACTGTAGTCAGAATTATGTTAACTTTCTAAGCAAATTTTATTGGAACAATAAGAGTTATATGAAAAGTTTAGTATTATTAAATGGCATATTTGGATGCCAAAGAATATGCATACGTTTGTACTTAAATTTGAAATCTAGATTAATTCATTTTTCCTAGGGTTAATGAATATATAGGAAGATAGATAAATATTTTAGACAAATTTCAGTGAGGTTAATTTTACTATTGATAGCTCTTAATTTCAACCTTACAGTGTGCCACAAGTTTTGTGAAATATTAGAAACGTTAAGTTGCTGGCCCCAGATGTGCCCTGCTCTGTCTTTTAGAAGTACATTTCTAAAAGAAATCACTTAGGAGAAGTTAATGTGGATGTTACTAGGTTTTAGCTTAGTGACTGGAAAATGTCAAATAGATCTTTGAGGAATGAAGTATGAAATGGAGGCAGCTCGTTTATTGTACCTGTACCAGTTCTTAGGGGACTGTGATCCTCACTTTGCTTGCCTAGAATTGTTTATGTAATTTAACACGATTTATAGTAGCAACTACATATTCAATGTCATTCATTAAAGTTGGTCACATTATGCATTGCTGAGTATCTGTCATTGAACTCTTCTTAACCATGTGGCAATATATCATAATGGATAAGATTGCAGATTTTTAGAGCCAGAATATATGAAGTTTTTGCCATTTGCTGCTTATCTGTAACCCAGGGCAGGTTTTTCTCTTCTTTGTGCCTCGGTTTCTACATCTGTTAAAAAGAAATAATAGTATCTACATCACTGGATTTTTGTGAAGACTAAGTGAATCCATATATGTAAAAAAAGAGTGTTTTATTTGTAGTGTTGTCTATTATTTTTATAGTCACCAGGTAGCTAGATGAAGCTGCTGTTCCTGGTGCTTCATTTTTATCCTATAAATTTAAAAATCGGGGTCGCCTATCCCTGTCCGTGGGTGGATGGGCAGGCGCTGGCAGGGCACCCTTAGGCGACCCCTACCCCACACACCCGGAATGAAAAAAATTTTTCATCATTACCAAGTGCCTGAACTCACATCCTCCCCAAACCATACATACTCTCTTCTTTAAAAAAAAAAAAAAAAAAAAAGGGAAAAGAAAAAAGAAAAATATTCAGAGGGGTTAAGATGGCCAAGGCGGCAGCTAGAATATTGGAGATGCAGACAAAACATAAACATCTGAACTGGAACTTTTGGAAAAATTCCCCGCGAAGGAGGACTGAGGCTTCTCTACATCTTTAAGAATCCTGGACATCACCTGTAAGGAGAGAGTCTAGCGGAGACCTAGGAGGAAGGCGGTGGCGGCAGCAGTGGCCGAAATGGCGGTGGAGACTTGTCTTTGGGAGAGGAAGACATCTGATCCAACTCACCCTGATCCTCTGAAGAAATTACCCCAAAGGTCAAATGCTACTGTCACACATGCTTTGGAACACTGGACATTGTGCAGTATGGGAAAAGAGCTTGGGAAAGATTTGAAAGGGTGGAGACAGTCTCATTGGCAGCGGAAAGTACTCAGGGGAGGCAGAGATCTGACGTAATACACCTGGAACTTTTGAAGAAATTACCTCAGAGGTGGGATACTACCACCACGCACCTCGGGAACGTGGGATAACCTGCTGGGTGAAGAGGGGGCTCAGATTGGAGCCTGCCATGAGGCAAGGCAGGTGATGGGGCCTCCGAGGCCGGGATTGGAGCCTGCTGAGGGGTTAGGTCGGTGCCGGGGCCAGCGAGGCCGGGATTGGAGCATGCCATGAGGCAAGGCCAGTGCTGGGGCCTCCGAGGCCAGGTTCGAAGCCTGCTAAGGGTTTAAGCCGGTGCCAGGGCCAGCAAGGCTGGGGACAGAGCCTGCTGTGAGACAAGGCTGGTGCTGGGGCCTCTGAGGTCGGGATCGAAGCCTGCTGCGAGGCAAGGCAAGTGCTGAGGCCTCCAAGGTGGGGATCAGAGCTTGCCGAGGGGTTAGGCCAATACCGGGGCCATCGAGGCCGGTATCGGAGCCTGTTGTGAGGCAAGGCCGGTGCCAGGGCCTCCGAGGCCTGGATAGGAGCCTGCCGAGGGGTTAGACCAGTGCCAGGGCCAGTGAGGCCAGTATCGGAGCCTGCCTTGAGGTATGGCCTGTGCTGGGGCCTCCAAGGCCGGGATTGGAGCCTGCCGAGGGGTGAGGTCAGTGCCAGGGCCAACCAGGCCGGGTTCGGAGCCTGCTGTGAGGCAAGGCCACTACTGAGGCCTCCGAGACAAGGATCGGCCCCAGCCGAGGGGTTAGGCCGGTGCCGGGGCCAGCAAGGTTGGGATTGGAGCCTTCCGTGAGGCAAGACTGGTGCTGGGACCTCCAAGGCTGGGATCGGACTCTGCAGAGGGGTAAGGCTGGTGCCAAGGCCAGCGAGGCCGGGATTGGAGCCTGTTGTGAGTCTAGGCCGGTGCTGGGGCCTCTAAGGCCGGGAGCTGAGCCAGCTGAGGGGTTAGTTCTGTGCAGGGGCTAGCGAGGCCAGGATCAGGGGCTCCCATGAGGAAAGCCGGTGCTGGAGCCAGCTAGGTCGGGATAAGAGTCCCCTGGGTGGCCAGGCCACTACTGGGGCCGTCAAGAGTGGGATCGGTACTTGCAATGTGGCTTGCACATAGAAATAGCACAGAAAATAAAATCCAGATGCTTCCCCTAATTAGCAAGAACTAGGAGGAAAAGGGTAACAGGAGGAGGTCGAGTAGTAGAAAAGGCCCTATTGAGAAGCAATTAAGGTGACCAATCAGAGGGGAGGGGATGGGAGAGGATGGAATCTCTTTAAAAAACTCATGAGGTGTGTAAACAAATATATCAAAGATAATTATCAATTAAGCATGGGATCGATGGAGGGGGAGGGAATGGGATGGGGATTAGATGAGGGCTTATTGGATGATATGTGCTTGTATATCCTCTCAAGTCTTGTATTCCAAAGTGATGTATGATTACAAAAGAAATAATAAATAATATATATATATATATAATAAAATAAATTTAAAAATCATTATAGAAAAAGGAGTTTTTTAGTAATGAGTTTTGACACTTTCCCCCTCCTAATTGTTTTCATTGCTTTCCTGGAGAGTTTAAGATGAATTAATAAGCTGGATATGGTGGCGCAGGCCTGTAATTCCTGTAAGTGGGAGGCTGAGACAAGAGGATTTGCAGGTTTGAGGACAGCCTCATCAATCTAGTGAGACTCAGCAACCTAGTGAGACCCTGTTTCAAATAAATAAATGAAAAAGGCTAATGGTGTAGAACCTTCCCATTTATTGGGTAGCAATAGACTATTCTGAAAAAAATAAGGCTCAAGACATAATACTGGGTTACCCCAGGAAAGTGTGATGAATCCCCTGTGGGAAAGTGGAGAAATGCTTTTATTCTTTTTTTTTTTATTATTATTCTTTTTTTCTTTTATTTTGCAGTACTGGGTATAGAACCCAGGGGCATTCTACCCCCAAGCTACACCCCCAGCCCTATATTTTTATTTTTTATTTTGAAATAGGGTCTCACTGAGCTGCAAAGGGCCTCACTAGGTAGCTGAGGCTGACCTCGAACCGTGACCTTTCTTTCTCAGCCTCCCAAATGCTGGGATTACAAGTGTGCGCCACCACTCCCAGCTCTTAATGAGCCAATATCTAATCATAACCAGTAATGGTAACTAAAGCCCATAGTGTATTAAAGTTTCTAAATATTGTTCTCTTTTTCTCTTTCAGAATCCTATCTTATTACATTTAGCTGTTGTGTCTCCTTAGGTCCTCCTTGGCTCTTAAGTTCTCAAACTTTTCTCATTTTTGGTAAGGAACATTTTAAGGAGTACTGGACAGATATTCTGGAGAATGCCCTTGATTAGAATTTTTTGTTTTTTTCATGATTAGACTGGGGTTATGAAACATTAGGAGTGAGATCACAGATACAAAGTGTCATTTTATCACATCATATCAGGGGTACTTGCTGTCAACATTATTGTTGTTGACCTTGATAACTATTTTAGGTAGTGTTGTCAAGTTTCTCAACTGTAAAGTTACTGGTTTTGTCCTCCCATGTATACTGTACCCCAGAAGAAATTACTAAGTATATCCACAAAGGGAGTTATCTTTACTTCCTTGAGGACAAAGTATCTACATAAAGTGCTTAGTGTTCTTTATATAAGAGATTTGTTCTCCATTTATTATTTAGTAATTTATATCAGATAAACTCATAGATGTTTACTTCATACTAGATTATTTCTTTAACTATTTCAGTGGGAACTCTTTCAGTTGACTATTGTACACCTTTGACATACTTTGCTCACTTTTTTTTTTTTTTTGGCTCTTCTTTATTTTCTGGAACTACAAGATGCTTTTGACTCAGCTTATGCATTTCCTGCCCCTGTCTTAGAATCATCCATTTCTCCAAGGAGCTCTGGTTCTTTTTATTGAACAGTGGTATTAGGAACTAAGATCTGTGCTAGGTATGTGTGTGTTACTACTAGAGTAGGTCCTCTCAGCTGACAGAATAAAGAAATGCATAATGTGCATACTAACCCATGTGTCCATACACATACCTATAAATATTTTTTATGTAGCCATCTGTATCTGTATTAAGCTAAATACCACTTCTTACTGAAATATCCTTTTTTTTTTTTTTTTTTTTTTGGTACTGGGGGTGGAACCCAGAGACTTTCTACCTCCGGGCTATACTCCAGGCCTATTTTCCATTTTATTTGGAAACAGGGTCTCACTATAGTTGCTGAGAGCCTCACTAAGTAGCTGAGGCTGGCTTTGAACCTATGCGATCTTCCTGTCTCAGCCTCCCAAGCGCGGGGATTACAAGCATGTGCCACCACGCCCAGCTGAAATATCCAATTTAAATCCATCAGTACATGAACTATTAAGGACTCCTCTCCTGTTTATTTCTACCTTTCCACTCCAACAGTGAGATCCCAGACTCCTACCATCTGTCATCTATTTATTCAGTTGTTCATATTTGGTATCCATATGTAGCAGTGCTAAGATTGTAAACCCAAATTTCCACTGAATAAACATTTTCATCTGGAATACAGTACTCATATGCATTTATGCATTTCCTTTGCCTTTTGTCTTATGGACTTTTTTTTTTTTTTTTTTTTTTTGGTGGTACTGGGGTTCCTGGAAACCTTTTTATCTCCTTGCTACACTCCCAGACCTGTTTTTTTTAATTTGGAAACAGGGTCTCTTAAGCCAGTGCATGCGGCTGGCTTCAAACCTGCGCGATCCTCCTGTCTCTGCCTCCCAAGCACGGGGATTACAAACATGCACCACCACGCCCGGCAGGACTACTCATTTTTAAAAGTTACTTAGGATAGCACTTATTCCCCCCCCCCCTCCCCGCCAATCCCCGTAAGTAAAATTTGTTGGGTAAAGAATCAGATCTTCTCCTGGAAGGTACTATGTTCTCTCTGCTTCCAGCACTACCTGGAATACTCTTCTTTGTTGCTTCTGCCTGGTATACTCTTTGCTCTGATACACCTGGCTCCTTCTCTTGCCTCCACTTTACTTGTTCTTCTCTTCCTATAGATTTCTCTCACTCTTGAAAGTGCTCTTAGTTATTCCCAGGTTAGTGCTGGGAATAACTACTACTACTTTCCTGGTCATGAGCCTTTGAGTTATTCCCAGATTATTGCTGTTATGAACAATGTCTCAGTGAACAGTCTTCCATGTGTATCTTGTTAATATATGTCCAAGAATTTCCTTGGGGTTTATTTCTTGAAGTGGAATTGTTAAATTGCAGGGTATACCCAAAATAGAATTAATTATGTTACCCTAAAAAAAAAAAAAGAATGTTATTAATCAGTCCCCCTCTCCCCACTGGCATGGAAGAGCAAGAAAAAATGTGAATTGATTTAACACTAAAATAGCCAAGCTAAGAAACAAAAACTTTCATCAATTTTGGGGGGAAAAAAAGTGCTGTTAATGAAGAGTATTTGATGGATGATGGTAGAATATTTCTTTTTTTTTTTTTTTTATCCTCCAATTTTTCTTTCTGGCAATTGTTTTAGAGTGTTTCTGGAAAAGGGTGATAAT
This sequence comes from Muscardinus avellanarius, assembly GCF_963383645.1. Classification (NCBI taxonomy): domain Eukaryota; kingdom Metazoa; phylum Chordata; class Mammalia; order Rodentia; family Gliridae; genus Muscardinus; species Muscardinus avellanarius. The sequence continues at coordinate 83,861,065 of NC_137788.1, read as the reverse complement.
TATTACACTATATTTTTAAAATGTTTTTTTAGGCTATTTCAGTAAGAGACAATGTAACATTAAGATCTTGGATTCTAGAATTACAGGCCCTGGGTTGAGATTCTGTCTCTGTAGTTTAATAACTTGATAACCCCAGATATGCCTTAGTTTTCTCATCTATACAATGGAGATTTTTAGATTATCTACCTAATAATATTGATGTGAACATTAATCAGACAATATCCCTTAAGTGTTTTTAAGAATGCCTAGCACATGCTAAGCACCTAATAGTGTTAACCATTATTAAATACCAGAGCTGTGTAAAGCTACAGAAAGGAAAATTATAGCAGAATACTATGTTTAAGGTGGTTATCTTTTCAAATTTGTGGGGGTTACTTTAGGGTTTTAAAGGTAGGGTGATTGAATGTTCTAGTTTGCTTGGAATGATAATCTAGAATATGTTTGTTGTATTAGCATGATTATAAAGAGCACCCTCAGCTGGGCGTGGTGGCGCACACTTGTAATCCCCGCATTTGGGAGGCTGAGACAAGAGGATCATGGTTCGTGTACAGCTCAGCTACTTAGTGAGGCCCTTTGCAACTAAGTGAGACCCTGTTTCAAAATAAAGAATAAAAAATAGGGCTGGGGTCTAGCTCAGAGGAAGAATGCCCCTGGGTTCCATTCCCAGTATAAATAAATAAACAAACAAACAAATAGCACCCTCCTTTTTACAAACATATTCTGATTTGAATGATGAATTACATGGTCACCATATTTACAGAGGCTTTGAAATTCTTATCTACATCCCTTTCACCAGGGGTGGGATAAATGAACAGAGTAGGCTGGGATTAGACTAGTGTGTCCTGGAGGAAATACACATCTAAGAGAGCCGCACTGCTTTGTTTCACCCCTGTGGCTAAGGAAGAAGGTAGGCCTGGTATAACTAAATCATTCTTTTTAAGGATTGTCAGAAATCCAGAAATTTTAAAATGGTCCCCTAACTTTTCATCATTAGCAAGTAACTAAGTTTTTCTAAAAAGTATGAAAGTTCATTAAAGATGTGTTTCTTATAATATAGATTTATATTATAGTTTTTTAAATGTGCAGGTCAAATGATGACATATGTACACACACATGGGTAACTTTTCTAATAATTGATAATTAATGCAAAGATCTGGTCTAATGTAGAAACTTCATATATGTTTTTTAAAATACCAGTTAACTTAGACCAGGAGTGGTGGTGCATTTTTTTTTTTTGTTGTTGTTGTTTTTTGTTTTGGTGGTACTGGGGTTCTTGGAAGTCCTTCTACCTCCAGGCTACACTTCCAGACCTATTTTTTATACTTTTTAAATTTGGAAACAGGGTCTCTTAAACCAGCGCGGCTGGCTTTGAACCTGCGCAATACTCCTATCTTCACCTCCCAAGCCTGGAGATTACAAGCGTGCGCCACCACGCCTGGCATGGTGCACTCTTTTAATCCTAGCTTTTGGGAGGCTGAGACCAGAGGGTCGTGGTTCGTGGCCAGCCTCAGCTACTTAGTGAGGCTCTTTGCAACTTAGTGAGATCTTGTTTCAAAATATAGAATAAAAAATAGGGCTGGGGGTGTAGCTCAGAGGTAGAATGTTCCTGGTTTCCATCCCCAGTACTGCAAAAAAACAAAAACAAAAAACAGTTAACTTATCAGACTTTTTAGGGCTTTTCACTTTGTTACATGTGTATTAAATATATAATAGTAAAAACTGTAAGACAGGGAACACTGTGTATAATTGCCTCAAAGGAAATCTGGAGAGTTTATGTGTACTGAGAAAACTGAAAAAAGCAGTGCTAAATTGACTATAACTGTGAGCGCCTTTGAAATTCTTAATGAATTTAAGTGACTAAGGATTTCCTGAAGGTTATATAAATTGTATAGAATTGCAATTATGAAAATAGAAGTGTATAGTAGGTAAAAATTGTGGATCCAGTGCTTTCTACTTGAAATGTGGTTCAACACAATCTTTTTTATTTTTAATTTCTGGAACTTTGGAAACAAATTTAAAAATTTTTTTTTTCTTTTTAAAGACTGCTATAAAGAAGTCATTCATATACGTCTGGATGAACTTCTCCGTGTTTTAAAGTCTGTAATGAATAAGCACCAGAATCTCAATTCTGTTGATCTTCAGAATGCAGCAGAAATGCTTACTACAAAAGTGAAAGGTAAGGAAAATATGTTAAAAGTGGGTTGCTGTGGGCAAAAAGTATCCACGTGATACATTTTCGCCCATAATGACCATATAGCCATATCTTTTTATGGAATTTGTATGATGTGTGTCAGCGAAGAGTTATATATACTTTGATATTTAAATATTTGAATATTAAATACTGAGTCACACCTAAAAATTTCTTCCTCTTAAAAATTAAAACTTTAAGTTGGGCGTGATGGCGCACGCTTGTAATCCTAGCTTTCGGGGGGCTGAGACAGGAGGATCGTGGTTCATGGCCAGCCTCAGCTACTTAGTGAGGACCTCCACAATTCAGTGAGACGCTGTTTCAAAATAAAGAATAAAAAATAGGGCTGGGGGAATGGCGTGGGTAGAATGCCCCCTTGGGGTCCATCCCCAGTACTAAAAAAAACAAAAAAAACTTTAGCAAGCCTTTCAGTACTCTAGTGAAAACCTGTTTCAAAACAAAAATTAAGACAGGCTATAAGTGTAGTTTGGCAGTAGATGCCCCTTGGTTCAATCTCCATCCAGTACCTGAATACACATAAAAAAATTAAAACTTTACTTAGCAGCAAACACTGTAAAAATCCTCAAGACAAACAACTGATTTTTAAAATTTTAGTTTTGTGAATGAGTTCATGCTATTTTGAGGTCATTTATTAGAATCCTTTGTTATTTGAAGACAAGTAATGTTGGAAAATGGTCATTTGTAGTGACTCTAGTTTGTTAGATGAACCAAATGGAGAAAAGGAAGGCTTATTTTAAGATACAAGAATGAATTTAAAATTGTAAAATAAGTTTATCATATGTATGTATGTGTGTTTACATAGCATATACATGCTCAAACAGAATCAAGAGTTGGAACATTGCCAAGAGTGGTGGCGCATGCTTGTAATCCCAGCATTTGGGAGGCTGAAACAGGAGGGTTGTGGTTGGAGAACAGCTTCAGCTACTTAGTGAGGCCCTTTGTAACTTAGTGATATCTTGTATCAAAGTAAAGAATTAAAAATAGGGCTGGGGGTGTAGCTCAGAGGTAGAATGCCCCTGGGTTCCATCCCCAGTACCACACACACGCACACACACACACACACACACACACACACACACACGAGTTGGAACATTATCTGCTGAAATGATTTGCCACTTAAAATTGCTAAAAATTATTCTGAGCTGTAATATATAAGAAATATTGAAACTGAATATTTTGGTCAATTGAAAGATTGTTAGAAATAATGGGCAAGGTAAGGATTGAAGGTCTGATGTGAGGCAGAAGCTGGGATGTGGTAGTAGATTCTTGGTTGTCATCTAGAGGGGATGGATGTCAATTTGACAAAACATAAAGACAGGTTGATTGGTAGGGGGTAAGGAGAACTTTGAAGTTAAAGATGTGGACTTGAGAATTGTTGCTGTATAGGAAGGAGATAGTAGAGGATGACCTTAACTCAGAATGTACAAAGTAAATAGAAGACTGATGTGAGATCCAGGGACAGAGAGAAGATAGGAGATCTGGATAAACATCTAACAGGTAGGAGAATGATCTGAAGAAAAGTGTCATGGAATTTTAAAAGTACAGGCTTTTAAGACTTGATCATCAGTGTAAAATGCCACCAATAAGGCAAAATAGGTTTAAGTAATGGAACTTTAAAAAGTAACATTTGGATATTATTGATGTAGTGAAGTTACAGACAAGGGCACAGCAGTCTTATCATCAGTGCTGTAATAGAATATACACAGCACCAAGAGAAGACAGTGAGCAGCCCATCCTAGGTTGACTGAGGAAAGGAAAGACTGACTTGGGTACAGGTGTTCCATGTCCTGAATTTCAAAGGTCAAGTGCAGGCATTAGCTGAAGTGGGGCTGTAATATAGGCCCCTTGTGTAAGAACTCTGGATGTGAAGAACTTGTGACATTGGCGAAATACTCATATTTGGAGAAGGCAAAGGGCAAGGAATGAGGCAGAAAGAAAAACAAACTTGTCGATAAAATACAATCCATAGACTTAAGGGCCCTCCTCGGCTTCTTTTTGATATAGATTATATCTTGTTTGTATGGTTTCATTTTTTTTTCTCTATTTTGAACATTAGGAAAAAAATTTTAAGTGGGAAACATGGGCAGCTTCTGTTATAAGACTTATAAAAATGTGCTTAGTAACCATAGTTGTTTTTTAAAAATATATTGTTTACAAGTGCCATTTAACTTTACTTAGATAGGGAAATTTGTGTCTATAGATAGTAAAATTTCCATGCTTGGAAATAGCAACCTAGCCCAATTGTTGTCAGTGGCTATTGTGTGCAGTCAGGATGTCCTGGGGAAGGAGTGCTGTGTGCTATACACATTCCAGAAACACACTTGAAGAGAGTAGTCTCTCAGCTGCCTTGAGAGTCTTTTTTATCTTTCAGGTAAAGCAATCTTTTGAATATTATTTCCCACAGTGGCTGTCTTTATACTTGGGAATATTGTTACTATTTTGCTTTCTTGTTGGATGAGATTTAAAAAGGGAGAGATTACTTGTTGGGAAGTTTACTCTGTTTCATAGGATTCTATGAGACTAGAAAACTATAAAAATTAGGTTTTCTCTGGGGCAAGTTTATATGTTTTCAAATTAAACCTCCACCCTGTTCCTACTCTTAATGGTGAGCTCCCCTAAAAATATATTGATAACACAGATGAAAAATAATCAGTGACCTGCAAAGTGGAGATCAAATTAGAGCTTTTTTTTTTTTTTTTTTTTTTTTTTTTTTTTTTTTTTTTTAATGGTAGTTGAGCTTTCAAAACCTGAAAAGGCAAGGGATAGGTAGACACCATTTTTGAATGTGTATTCTGTGGCAACAAGCAATTTTGCTTACTTCAGTCTTTGCAAAAAAAGTATAAATGTATATTTTTATTTTTATTTTAGATATAAACTTTAAAAAACTATTATATGATAGGACCAAAAAGCTATAGGAATATAGAGATCATTTATATTATTAAGTTTTAACCCCCTGATGACATTTTTAAAAACAGCAGTGACTTGCTTTTGAGGTCTTAACTGTTAAATGGATTTTTTAACTTTACCAAACTGCTACAAAAAAGCATGATACAGAATAACTTTAGAATCAGAGATGTATAATCTGTTTTTCTTACCACATGCTTTAATGCATGAATTGTATCCACTTCCTATGCATAAGAAATGAGAATTTAGAATTTTTAACTCCCCTGGTTTTTTATTATAAATTCGAGATTTACCCTGTTATAACTTTAAAGGAAAAATCCTTAGTTTTCCTCATTTATTATAGTAGTGATTTGTATTTCCTGTGTGTCCTCCTGTTTCCAAGCAGGAAGCTCAGTCTGACAAAATATTTGCAATGTGATAAGAGAGATACAGCCTATTTTGAAGCAGATAAAGACAACTTCAAAACTCAGTAATTTATGTTTGCTTAGTATTTGTATTTTTATTTATTTAGGTCAATTTTATTTGTAACATAAATGAAAATAATGCTTTCTTTATATTTTTTACAATCTATGTTTTATCCTATTGACAAACAGAAAAATAAGCCTTAATTACCCCTCAACACTGTAGAAGCCTTGTGTTTTCTTTTCTACAAACTTTCTTAATATGTATTTTGTTCACACAATTAAAAATGTATGTGGTACAAGAAAATATTCAACAGTAAATTTTCTTCTATTTAGACCATTAGCTCACCCATTCCTTGTCCCTAAATAAATAACAACTATTACTTCATTCTTGTGTATCTTTCCAGAGATGCGTTACACATATACAAGCAAATACACGAATGTGTTCTCTTTTTTATACCTTCTTTTTGTACACATGGTACATTCTGCTCCTTCCTCATTTATCCATATATATATATATATATATATATATAGGATTTTCCTATTGTTGCTATTTACTTTGATTTTTTTTCAAAGCTGTATAACATTTTATTTTGTGGTTCTACTATAATTTATTTAACCAATTCACTGCTAATAGATATGTGATTGTTTTCAGTTTTTTTATATTACCAATGATTTCAATAAATAACCATGCAGATTCCTACATGGGTAATTCCTGGATCAGAGAGCAGTGTGTGTGTGTGTGTGTGTGTGTGTGTGTGTATTTTTCCCCCCAAATGTCTTCCGTAGGGGTTCTGCCTTTCTGATAACAGTGCTTAAAGAGGCTGATTTCATGTACCTTTTCTATTTGAGCTGGTTCACAAGTTGTAATCCTGCCTGATCATGAAAATTGGTGTCTCCATGTAGATTTGATTTTCATTTTCTTCATTTTGAGTGCAGTCAAGTATTTTTGTATTTGTTTCTGAGCCATTTGTACATCCTTTTATGTGAATTGACCTTTTATCTGATACTATCTTGGTAGTTAGTCTTTTTTAATTTGTAGAAATTCTCTTTGTATAAGTAATACTAGCCTTTAAAAGTTGCAATTTCCTTTACTCTTTTTTCTGATTTCCTATTGCATTTAAATTTATTAGCATCTCTGCCTCTTTTTAATAGCAGTATTGTAAAGGTCTCCCTTGTTCTGAAATTTTAGAATTCTCCAGTTTTTTCCTGATATTTTCATGTTATCATTTATTAAATTTAAGTCTGACATGTTGTAAAGCATAGGTGTCTAAATATCTTATCAAATTATTCATCTTATTTCTACTAACTTGAGATATCACCTTTATTATAAATCATTAAATTCTCATATATGTTTATAGCCGTTTCTGGACCTTAATCTATTCCATTGATTTGTTTTGATATATGCTAATACCATACTGTTTTATTTTAGTGTTATAGTGTGTTTAGTAGGGGTAGTTCCTACTATCAGGAATTTGATTTAGCATGCCAAGTTCTGGAAATAATCTCTTGGCTTTTTTTTTTTTTTTTTTTTTTTTTTTTTTTTGGTGGTACTGGGGATGGAACCCTTCTCTGGGCTCCACTCCCAGACCTATTTTTTTTATATTTTATTTGGAAACAGGGTCTCTTAAGCCAGCACGGCTGTCTTCGAACCTGCGCGATCCTCCTGTCGCTGCCTCCCAAGCGCGGGGATTACAAGCGTGCGCCACCATGCCCAGCCCATCTCTTGGCATTTTGAGTGTGATTTGGGTTAAATTTACAGATTAAAAAGAATTAAGATATTTAGCATTTCTGTTCCAGAATATAATATGCATTTTATGTCTTCAAGTTGTCTTTTGTGTTCCTTAGAAACAAGTTTCATTATGTAGGTTTTTTAGCTTTAAGACTTTTTTCCTCTATGTATTTGTTCAGTTTTTTCCCTTTCATGCAAATGGTGACATTTTTTCCACTGAGAGATTTTCAAACTGTAAGCCCTAACTCATGGCATCAAGTTAGTGAATTTATTGTGACCAGTATTTTGAAAATATAAAAAGGAATACAGAAGAAAAATCAGTACAGCACATACTATGTAAGACGTAAATATGTTTCAAAACTTTATGTGAGTTATTATTACTATTACTGGTTATCTTTTTTTTTTTTTTTTTTTTTGCGGGTCTGGGAATGGAACCCAGGGGCATTCACCTCCAAGCTACACCCCCAGCCCTATTTTTTATTCTTTATTTTGAAACAGGGTCTCACTGAGTTGCAGAGGGCCTCACCAAGTAGCTGAAGCTGTCCGTGAACCGTAATCCTCCTGTCTCAGCCTTCCGAATGCTGGGATTACAAGCATGTGTCACCACGCCTGGCTTACTGATTATCATTTATGTATGTTAGGTATACTTGGTCGTATTTTGATACACATTTCTTTCTATATGTTGTGGTAAAATGTTGGAAAGTTACTGCTTTTATATATGTGGTTTTTTTTTTAATAGACACTAAATGTCTTAGTGCTTAGTGTTATCATTTAGTAGGACACCTAAGAGATACCTGTTTAAACTTAAGCAAAATTTTGATGAGGCTTTGAAAAACTATTAATAAAGGGAAGAGAGTGGAGAAGACACCAATGAGCAGATTGCTAACTGGTTTAGACGAGAGGGAAAATGTGGGCTTTTCAACTAAGTCAGTGGCAATTGAAATAGAAAGAATGAAAATATTTTAGAAGCTTTTGAAAGCAAAGCTAGCAAGCTAAGGAATATTTGGGGGCGTGGGGAAGCAGGTAGGAAGTATGAAAAGAAACTTGTCAAAGAAACTATTGGAAATGTGGGCCTGAGGCTCAGAGATTCCAAAACGAGACAGCTGGTTTAGATTTTAGTCTCCTAACGGTATGGAATTGAATGGAGTTTTGAGGGTATAATGTATAGAGAAATCCAAAATGAGAATTCTAGGCTGAGAGGGGAAGCCTCTGGAATATAGATCACCCACAGATACATATAAAACTGAGGGCATTCATGTTCACTGAATAATAAGCACTATACACTAGGTACTTTGCATTTGTTTTCTTAGTAATTCTCAATAATGTGCCATTTTTGTATATAAATAAATTGAAGTTAGATAATGTATCCAGAATAACACAGGAAGTGGTAGAGGCTAGATTTGAACTCAGGTCTGAAACTCCAAAGCCTTACTTCTTTTATTACTACATATAATACATTGCTTCTAAGAGAGCGGAGTATTTCAAGAAGGAAGTAATACTTAGTAATTATATCCAACATTTTTTAAGATTGACATACTGTATGTCAGACACACTTTACACAGACTATGCTACGTAGTACTCAATTTTTTGAGAGTAATCCTATTGTTATATCAGCTCTCATTGGAAGTTGGGGCATAGAGAGAAGTTTAACCATGATTGTATACAGATTACATGGTAGAAGTGTTAAAAGTTGCACAAAGGTCAAGTAGATTGAAGACTCAGAAAAAAAACTTCCTACATACCTCTGACATCTGAATCTTGGGTGATAGCGCCAACATTATTTTTAAAACTCCCCATCAAAGATTTAAAACAACTGGTAAAAGTGGAAGATGGTGGCCAGGAGTGATGTTGCAAGCCTATAATCTCAGTACCTGCAAGGCTGAGACAGAAGGATCACAGGTTTGAAACCAACCAGTGTGCAGTAACTTAGTGAGACCCTATTTTAAAATAATAAAAATTTAAAGGGCTGAGAGTGTATCATAGTGGTAGAAACTCTGGGTTCAATCTCTAGTCCTCCTTACCCTCTATACCCCCACAAAAGCAGAAGATACCTTCTTTTCCATGTGGTTTCTCTACCTACCCTTTATTGGTAAGGTTACTATAAAGGGTGGGATATAGGGAACCAGTTGTTCCTAATGCCCAGCCTGAGCAGCATGATTTACTTTTGTGTGTGTGTTTGTGGGGGTCTGGGAAGGAACCCAGGAGCATTCGACCTTTGAGCTACACCCCCTGCCCTATTTTGTATTCTTTATTTTTTGAAACAGGGTCTCACTAAGTTGCAAAGGGCCTCACTAAGTAGCTGAGGCTGTCCACAAACCACGATCCTCCCGAATGCTGGGGATGATTTACTTTTGTGTGTGTGTGTGTGGTACTAGGGGTGGAACCCAGAAGCTTTCTACCTCCGGGCTATACTCCCAGACCTTTTTTATATTTTATTTGGAAACAGGGTCTCACTAAGTTTCTGAGAGCCTCACTAAGTAGCTGAGGCTGGCTTCGAACCCATGTGATCCTCCTTGTCTCAGCCTCCCAAGCGTGAAGATTACAAGCGTGCGCCACCACGCCCGGCTGATGATTTACTTTTAAAGAAGCCAATTTCATCTTCAGATTTTGTCTACATAAATTAGGCTTTTAATAGTAGTACAATACAGATGTTATAAAAGAAACTTTTTAAATTGTGTCTTATAATTTCTCTTAACAAGATGTGATACAGATGTTATTAAAAACTTTTTCAATTGTGTTTTATAATTTCTATGAACAAGGTGCATCCTTATTGTAAACAAAAGGCAACTATTTGTCAATTAGCATGGACCTCAGAGCCCAGGAGCTTTTTATAAGAAATAAGGCTATAAATAAGTACGAATTTAAAATTTTTAGTGCACTGGGTTAAATGTGATATGTTGTGTTACAGGTTTTATGGTATGTCCAATGTATATATGACTTCAGTTATTGGTAGTTTATATGTATTTTTATATTGACTTCAATGATTCATGATGTGTTTAGGTGTTTTAAGGATTGCCGGTTTATAACCAGCCTCAGCAACTTAGGATGTCAGCAACTTAGTGAGACCCTGTTTGAAAACAAAAATTAAAAAGTGCTTGGAATGTAGCTTAGAGGTAGAATGCCCCTAAGTTCATTCCCCTCCCTGCCAAAAAAAGAATGCCAGAAAGCAGTAAGCAAGAGAAAATAGCACAGAACACTTTTAAAAATACTTAGAGTGGGACATTCTAGTCTTACAGTCTCACATCATAATGCAGTTCTTAGTGATGGTGACATACATGCACACAGCTCTTGGTGGGCTTTTCCCCGGCTCCCTCCTCCTTACCCCACGCTTCTCTACGCAGCATATTGAGATTGACATTGGTATTCTCATGTATTTACCAAATGTCAGTGGAAGTGTTCCCTTTATTGATCCCCCCTCTCCCCACCCTCCTCCAGCCCACCTCTCTCACTCCACTGAGGTTTCTCCTCCAGTATCTAAAGTCTCTCTTGTATCCCGGTTACTCCCTAGCTTTCACATATGAGAGAAAACATATGACACTACACTTTCTGTGACTGGCAAGTCTCACTTAATTTAATGTTTTCCAGGTTCATCCATTTTCCTGCAGATTACATGATTGTGTTTTTTATTACTGAGTAGAATTCCATTATGTATATATCTCATAATTTTGTAATCATTCATCCGTTGATGGACACCTAGGTTGATCCTATAATTTGTCTATTGTGAATTGTGTTGCTATACACATGAATATGCATGTACCACTATCATATTCTGATTTAAATCCCTTTGGAAAGATAGCCAGAAATGGTATAGCTGGATCATATGGTGGATCCATTCCCAGTGTTCTGAGAAATCGTCACACCGATCTCCATAGTGGCCTCACTAATATGAAATCCCACCAACAGTGTAGAAGAGTTCCTATCTGGAATACTCTCAGTGTAATCTGGACTCTGATCCCAAGACACACTGATTTCACATTGAGTCACTTTTAAGATATGTCATGCATAGTCAATTTGGAATGCCAATTACTGTTATACAGACTGATCTTTTATGATTTCCTTAACAAAGAACCTGAACATCCTATTCATTTTATTAATTAGGATTTTCAGTTTCTAAATCTTTTAATGCTTCTTGAAGTAATGGTGAATTTTTAAAGAATTAAATAACTGTACAAATCTAGTTTCAAATATTCTCTCCATTAATATAACCAACCTTTCTCTATAGCTGTGAACTTTACAGAAGTTAATGAAGAAAACAAAAACGATCTATTTCAAGAAGTGTTTTCTTCTATTGAAACTTTGGCATTTACCTTTGGAAATATGTAAGTAGAAGACTGTCTTTTTAGTGATGCTTTGTTTTTGCGTTACTGGGGATTAAACATAAGGTCTCACAGATGCTAGGCAAGCACTCTACCACTAAGCTACATCCTCAGCCCAAGGGCTGTCTTTAAAAGTAATTTTGCATAGGTGTTTTAGCATATGTTGCATAATCCAGCAAGATATATAGAGAATAAAATATTAACTACTATAACTTTATTACAGCTTTGGAAAAGCTACATTCTTTGTTGCTTATTACTATATTTGTAGGTATCTTTGTAGCTTTTTAGAAGCAACAGTCATTTGCAAGTGACTATGTGGTTTATGTGACAAGATTTCTAAGACTTTTGGGGGGGTTCTTAATTAAAAGTTAACTTCAGATGACATAATGAATGTATAGCCTATGACAGAAATATAATTTGTCTTTTTATTTCTATTTTTAACCTCCTTGGATAGCCTAACAAACTTCCTTATGGGAGATGTAGGCAATGATTCATTATTACGACTGCCTGTTTCTCGGGAAAGTAAGGTAGGCTAAGTTTGTGTGAAAGCAAACCCTTTAATATTTTTAAATTAATATTTTAGTTCTTTTCTGGTCTTAATCTTGGCATTACTTCTTGATAGTTAAGTTTATAAATTACCATATTACAGCAAGAAAACCAGACCATTTTATTTTAAATATGGTCAATTTGCTGAGCAGCAGTTTAAATTATACTTTTAGTCAGGCGTGGTGGTGCACTCTTGTAATCCCAGTACTTGGGAGGCTGAGACAGGAGGATCATGCAGGTTCGAAGCCAGCCTCAGCAGTTTAGTGAGGCTATCAGTAACTTAATGAGACCCTGTTTCCAGATAAAATATAAAATAGGTCTGGGAGTGTGACCTGGAGGTAGAAAGCCCCTGGGTTCTATCCCCAGTGCCACAAAATGAATGAATGAATTATACTTTTTTTGTTTTGTTTTTTGGTGGTGGTGGTACTGGGGATGGAACCCTCTACCTCCGGGCTACACTCCCAGACCTATTTTATATTTTATTTGGAAACAGGGTCTCTTAAGCCAATGAGGCTGGCTTCGAACCTGTGCAATCCTCCTGTCTCCACCTCCCAAGCGTGTGCCACCACGCCTGGCTAAATTATACTTTTGACAAGCAGTACTCTTTAGCATTATATCTAATGAATCCATATGTTATTAGATCCAAAATTTTTAAAGAAATTTTTAACTATTTCTTGCTTATATTGCCACAGATCTTAAATAACTAGTAAAATTTGGAAAAAAATAGAAAAAGTAAGGAGGATGTTAATCTTCACACATCATGCACTTTGTTATCTTGAAATGCTTTTTAATAATCCTATAGGTCTCAATGTTTTGTGAGATCATTTCAGTTGTTCTATAGAATAATAGGACATGAGGAATGTATGAAAAATATTGCTTTAAAGATTCATAATAGTAGTACTAATATTTCAGTTGGCTGAATTTTTTTCACTGAATACAAGAAATTTAAACAAACTGCTTCAGGGATATATGTTGATTATTTCCTATTAAGGATGATTAGATCTAGAGAGGATTTCAATAAATATTTGGAAATGTGCCACATTTTAAGTTTAAATTTTAGATGTGAATCATATTTCCTGTTCCTGTGCTTCTATTGTATACTGATTGTATAGTGAATCTTAACAGGAAAATACTTTTTCCTCTTTTAAAATTTTTGCACTTTGTTTTTCCTCTTATGAAGTTTTAATTTGCCCTAGATTTGGAATTAGAAAGATGACCATGATACTGTAATCCTAATAATAATAATACTTTTCTTGTTGAAGGGGTTTTTTGGTTTTGTTTTGTTTTGTTTTGTTTTGTGGTACTGGGGTGGAACCCAGGGGCTTTTCTACCTCCGGGTTATACTCCCAAACCTATTTTATACTTTATTTGGAAACAGAGGCTCACTAAGTTGCTGAAAGCCTAAGTAGCTAAGGCTAACTTTGAACCTATGTGATCTCAGCCTCTCAAGTGCTTGGGATTACAAGCGTGCACCACCACCCAGCTTGTTGAAGGACATTTTTTGTTTTATTTTGTTTTGTTTTGTGGGTCTGGGGATTCTACCTCCGAACTACACCCCCAGCTCCATTTTTTATTCTTTATTTTGAAACAGGGTCTCAATGAGTTGTACAGGGCCTCACTAAGTAGCTGAGGCTGTCTACGAACCACAATCTTTCTGTCTCAGCCTCCCGAATGCTGAGATTACAAGTGTGCACCACCACACCCAGCATGCTACATCATCTTAATCCTTAAAACAGCCAAATGAAAATAGTTCTTGCCTTTTTACAGAAAGGCAAACTATATGTAGCCCAATGTCATATAGCTAGTAATAGAGATGGAATTCAGATCTAGGTCTCTTTGATCTCTTCTGCTTTTTAATCTCTGTATACTCTAAGGAGATCATATTTACTATCTAACAGTTTTGGTAGATGGTATTTTCCAGCACTATTAAAATAGCCACTAGTCACATGTTTTTACATTTAAAAATTAATACTTAGATAAATTTTTTACTTTCTTGCATATTAGCCACTTTTTAAACAAATAGCTACATGTAGCAAGTAGCTACTGTTCAAGATAATATATATGTAAACTATTTCCATCCTTATAGAAAGTTCTGTGCCAAGTTGTCCAATAAACTTTCAAGGGCGTGCTTGTCATATAATAAAACAGTAAAAGTTGGCTGGACAAGACAGATCTATGTCTTCTGCTTAGATTGTAATCTATTTAGATTACCTCTACTTCCTGACTAATATTTTTGGGATCTGAAGAATTTAAGGTTTTACATGGATTCTTACTGTTAACTAATGCTGTTAGTAAACAATGAGATTATTCATTCTTGGATCTTGAGAACTGCTGGTGTAAAAAGCCATATAATTCTTATAAAGTGTTCTGGTATTTAAACAGACTTCTTAGGCACTTTTTGAGTTTTAAATACTTGAAATTCTTTACCAGGAGTTATGTCAGAGTAACAAATTGCGATGGAAAATTTCTGAGATAGAGACTTGTGGTCTTCTGCTCTAATCTTGTATTTGTTTTCTTCCATGTTCTAAGTCTTTTGAAAACATTTCTGTGGACTCAGTGGATTCATCCAATGAAAAAGGTAATGCTCAAGATGGTTGGAATTTTTTTTTACACATTTTGCAGTTTCTTTTGCTAGACACTTGGAATTACTTAATCACGTCTTGATGTAATCTGGTTTATTTTGAACATAAAATGATACATAAAGTTTTACATATAAAAGTTAAGGGAAAAGTCTACTTAAGTTGATAGATAACTGATGATATAAACTGATTGAAAAAGACAAAAGTTTTGTAACTTGAAAAACAATAGAAATACAAAGTAAGACCCCAAAAATTATAATTTGAAAACATTTTTAGTTTAAATTGTACTTCTTTAATTATAAATTTGTCACTTAAATTTCTTAAAACCTGTTTGTTAAATAACAACTAGGGATCTTAATGCTTATTTGTTTAGAATTGCTATGTGATCTTATTTGATGTATTCTTAACCTGATATTTTTATTTTCAGGAAATTTTTCTCCTAGAGAACTAGACAGTATGCTGCTAAAGAACACTGATTGTATAGAATTGGCTTTATCATATGCTAAAACATGGTCAAAATATACAAAGAACATAGTGTCATGGGTTGAAAAAAAGCTTAATATGGGTAAGTAGTCCTTTGAAGTATCTGATTAATTAAATTGTGATTCATTTTCTATAGCTGAGTATTATGATTACAAATTAGTAGTTATTTCATTATAATAAAGAAAATCAATATCTATTTCCCTTCTTGTAATAAAAACTTTTCTTACACTAGTTAAACCCTTTGAATATTTACTGTGGGACAGCCATTAGACTCTGAAGACATAAAGACAAATAGAATATTCTTTCCTTTAAAGAAATCATGCTCTGATGGGTGAAAAGAAATATAGTTAGGCCAGGGATGGTAGCACATGCCTGTAATCCCAATACTTGGGAGGCTGAACCAGGAGAATCACAGGCTCAGGGACAGCCACTTAGCAAGATCCTGTTTCAAAATAAAAAATAAAATAATGTTGGGGGGCATCAGGGAAGTAGAATGCCTCTGGGTTCGATTCCCAGTACCACTATACATACATACATAGAGCTTAGAGGTATACCTTGGAGGTAAAGCACCAAGTTCAGTCCCCAGTACCATGTTCACACACACACACACACACACACACCAAAAAAAGAAAGGCAGTTAAGTAATATGGTAAAAGGAGGTAAAAGCAATAATAGATGTATAAGCAGAAGGTGATAGAAACATCTTTTCATTTTTGTTTGTTTTGTTTTGTTTCATAGTGCTGTGAATCAAAGCCAGGGCATGATGCGTGCTGCCCAGTTGCTCTTCTACTGAGCTACACCACAGCCCTAAGAAACATCTTCTAGGTCTTTTACAGTTGAAAAAATCTTTTCATATTATCTCATTTAGTTCTATAGAACCCTGGAAAGTAGGCAAGACAAGGATCCTTAATGCCATTTGAAAGCTGGGACACACCAAACAAGCAATTTTTTTAGTTTATATAGCAGGTTTACATAAGATCATATAGCATAACTGGAAGAAAAAAGATAGTACCAAGCTCTGTGCTCTTTCTACTGCATTTGTTTTAAATAGGGAATGCTAATCAGAACTACATGAATAGCCCTATATAGGGATAGCTCACAAACAGATAGGTTTATTCCCTCAGAGAGGAAAAATTTTCCCCAATTGATTTTGATGAGAACTTATAATTAAAAATCACCACATTATGTCAAGATGAATAACAGTTTGTGTGATCATTTTTAACTGGATAATTAGAAATAATTTTATACTATCAAGGGGAGAAAATAAGTTAATTTTGTCTTCTGATACCTTCTTCATTCTTTTTAGAATTGGAGTCCACTAGAAATATTGTGAAGTTAGCTGAGGCAACTAGAGCTAACATCCGACTACAGGTATGTATTCTGTGTACTTCAAGGGTTCAATAACAATATAATACTCAGATGAGTTCCAAAAAGTGCCTTGCAAAATAAAATTTTGGTTAGCAAAGAACTTAATTGCTAATCTTTTTATTGCCAAAATAAAATTATTTTAAATTTAAATAGTTGTTCATTGTGGAAAAGACTAGAAAATTCAGTTTCTTATAAATTTATCTTGATAGGGCTAATTTTGCTAACTAGTTTACAACTTTTGATTAATTTCCTTTGGTATTTTTTGCATAGTCACATTTATAACTAATCAGTTTTCTTGGGGAAAATCTAAACTTAAAGTTTCGAGTTTCTCTCTAAATTTAGTGTTGAGTCTGGAATTCTAGTGCCATTTCTGTTATAAAATTTACTTTTCAATTTTGAATTCTAGAAGTTTATGCCACTACAGTCTCTATTTACCAGTGCTCTTCTTAAAGATATAGAGAGCAGTCACCTTTTACAACAAACAATTGCAGCTCTCCAAGCCAACAAATTTGTGCAGGTAAAAATTAATGTATATGTGCAGTACACATATTTTTTATAGTATCATACCTTTAGAAAACAGCTTTTTTATTTCTTTTAAAAATATTCTTGACAGCCTCTACTTGGGAGAAAAAATGAAATGGAAAAGCAAAGAAAAGAAATAAAAGAACTTTGGAAACAGGAACAAAATAAAATGGTTAGTATTATGATGGAGTTTCATGTACCTGTTTGTGAACATCTAAAATAATGTGTAGCATACGATCACCTACCTTATTCTGTAGTTTTTCTAAAATACTGCCTCAACTGCCTTCACGAATACGTTAAATAAACTTGTACAGTAGGGTTTTTCATATCTATGTTTAATTCCCTCTTCTGTGTAGTTTGAAACAGAGACTGCTCTCAAAAAGGCAAAATTGTTATGTATGCAACGTCAAGATGAGTATGAAAAAGCAAAGTCTTCCATGTTTCGTGCAGAAGAGGAGCATCTGTATTCAAGTAGTGGATTAGCAAAAAATCTCAACAAGCAACTAGAAAAAAAGCGAAGGTTGGAAGAGGAGGCACTTCAAAAAGTAATATTTTTTGTTATTTGGAGTTGAATTGGCAATCATCAGTTAAAGAGTTTGGTTCTTAAATGTCAGCATGCGTCAAGATCACCTGAAAGGCTTATTCAAATGGATGGTTGGCCCCACCCCTAGAGTTTCTGATCAGTGAGTGGTCAAGGGTGCAGTCCAAGCAACATGCATCTCCAGCAGGTTTCCACGTAATGCTGATGTTGGTGGAGACCCACAGTCTGAGAGATTTTTTTTATTTTTTTGTATTAAAGATTTTTTACTAGATTATTCAGAAAGTTTAATTCTTAAGCAAATATGTGTGTTGTAAGTGTGCTAATTCTGGTATCTGCTAGCAAGGATAGGCTAAATCTATATTACTTATGAAACATAATTTGATAAGCAAATTCTATAAGATAAATGGTAAATAAAATTAGGAAACACTATTTTAAATAAAAGTAAATACTTATTTTCTAAATAAAATATACCAGTTATAAATCTTACTTGACTGTTCATTAAAACCAAGTGTATTTGAATCACTGACCAAAACAGATTACTATTTGTTATGTTTAGAAATACTCTATTTAAAATATAGATAGAATATTTCACATTTTTATGAATACTTTTCAGTTACTTAAAATTAGCTTTAGCCGGGCGTGGTGGCGCACGCTTGTAATCCCCATGCTTGGGAGGCAGAGACAGGAGAATCGCACAGGTTTGAAGCCAGCTGTGCTGGCTTAAGAGACCCTGTTTCGAAAAATATAAAAAATAGATCTGGGAGTGTAGTCCAAAGGTAGAAGGGCTTCCAGGAACCCCAGTACCACCTAAAAAATAAAATAAAATTAGGTTTACTAAAATAAGCATTTAATTTAAAATATAAATTCTTGATCAGCATTTTTTCTGTGATATTCCTGAAGGTAGAAGAAGCAAATGAACTCTATAAAGTTTGTGTAACAAATGTTGAAGAAAGACGGAATGATCTAGAAAATACGAAAAGAGAAATTTTAACACAACTTCGAACACTTGTTTTCCGGTGTGATCTTACCCTTAAAGCTGTAAGTAATTTCTTCAGTATTTTGAAGGCTGAGTTGTGGAGCAACATGTTTTACTCTTTACAGAAGGAAGAGGATGTCTGATGAGTCATGATTCTTGTGAGATTTATATTCTGAGAATAATGGAATGTGTTTGGAAATTGACTTTCAGTTTTTAGTATGACGTAGTTTGAGCTACTTTGATATATCCTCCCTCCCCCGTCCCTTTGATGATTTGTTTGGTTAAAGCAGTATGAATTTCAAATTGCCTCTAAACCACTATCTTTCTTGCCTTGGTTGATAAAATTGATTTGACCCTTGAAATTCCTATCAGCTCTGTGAGATCTACTTTCTAAAATTCAATTAAACTAAATATTAAATTTGAATCCAGTGATTTATTTATACACAAAGCATCTGGCCCACATGTGTTTTCATTTACCTCTTCAGAATGTTTTTTGTAAAAAAAAAACACATACAAAACCTTTTTGGTGTACAATTCACAAGTTTTAACACATGTACAAATTTGTGTAACCACCATAATTCAAGATTCAGAACAGTCTTATCACTTCAAAAAAAATTCTTTCACCAGCTACACTGGTGCATACCTATAATGCCAATTACTTAAAAGGCTGGTTCAGGAGAATCTCAGGTTTGAGGCCAGCCTGAGCAGCTTAGCAGGATCCTACCTCAAAATTTAAAACGGGATAGATAGCAATGTATGTAGCTCTCATGCTAGAATGCCTGCCTAGCAAGTACAAGGCCCTGGGTTCAATCCTCAATAACAACAAGAAACATTCTTCTATGTTGCACCTTTGTAGTAAATTCTCCATTTACCCCTAACCCTTGGCAAGTACTGATGTGTTTCCTGTCTTAATACTCTGGTCTTTTCCAGAATGTCATATAAATGGAATCACGTGGTATATAACCTAACCTTATGAGATAGGCTTCTTTTACACAGCCTTTCTTTGTGACTCATCCATGTCATGTTTGTGTGTTGTCCGTGGTAATGTGTGTGTCAGCAGTTTGTCTCTTTGTATTGCTGAGTTGTAGTCCACAGTATGACTGTAGCACACTTTTATCTATTCACTGGATGAATATTTGTATTGTTTCTTGCTTGGAGTAATTATGATTAGAACAATATTCTTGTAAATATTTATTTACAGATTTTTGTTGAACTTAAATTTTTATATTTTAGAGTAAATAATTCCGAGGAGTAGGATTATTGGTTGGTATGTTAAATGCATGTGGAATTCAGTAAGAAACTGCCAAACTATTTTTCAAAGTGGGTGCAATCAACATTGTGTGAAAATTCCAGGTGTTTTGTGTCCTTGATACTTGTCATTTCTTGTTTTTAAATCTTACCTATTCTAATAGATGTGTGGCTTTATCTAATTGTGACTTTATTTTGTGTTTTCAGAATGGCTAATATTGAGAATCTTTTCAAGGGTTTATTTGTAATCTGGAATTTGGCTGTTTTAAAAAAATTTATTGAGTTTATTTTCTCATTATTGAGCTTGTATATAGTTTCTCCTATTCAAAGATTTTTCTTTTTATACTTTTAGCAGTGTTTTTCAGAAAGAAAAATGTTTTAATTTTGATGGATTCTAGCTTATTAGGGTCTTCTTTTATAAATAAGCCTTGCTTATATATTATACCTAAAGGTACATCACCTACCCCGAGGTCACAAAGTTTTCTCCTAAAAATTATTGTTTTGCATTTAGACATTTAGATATATGATCTATTTTGAATTAACTTTTGTGTTTGCTGTAAGGTTTAGACTGACGTTCATTTTTAGCTCATAAATGCTATACAGGATTTTAACTTGTGGTAGTCATTGAGTACCAACAGGTCAGTGCCATTGATAGGAAAATTACTGCCTGAATTTTCTGGAAAAAAGGGGAAATATCTTAATTACACGAGACCACAAAGCAAACATGAGGTTTGACAGGCAGATGTAGGAGTGAGAGGAAGCTTAAGTACAATGTCTTTATTGGATTTTCTCAGGAAAGGCAAAGTAGGCAAAGCAACTGTTTAGAAATGGCCAAATTGAATAATTCTGGTGAGTTATGGAATATAGGGATAGTCTCTAGTTGCTTGACACTTGGCCCTCAGATTATTTAGGATAGAGGAAATAATTGGCTTGCTGGAAAAGTTATATAGGGAGTTGGTTGGGGACACAAATTTGGACTAGTTGGTTCACATAAGACAGATATGTGATCTCAGCTGAGCCCTTGGCTGTCCAAAGAATTGACTAACTCAAGAAGGAAGTCTTCTCCCTGTCCAGCATTCTTTTTAAGACATGAAAATATTTTTTAAAATGTTAAATATCATAAGACAGAAAATAAAAACATGGTTAATAGAGATGTTCACTTGTTCTAATACCATTAGCTGAAAACACTATGCTATTTCTGTTCATTGCTTTTGCATCTTTTATAAAAAAAAATCAATTGACCATATTTGTGTGGATTTCTGGATTCTCTACTTTATTCCACTAATAGTTGTATCTGTCCTTTTGCCAAATCGCCACTGTCTTGATTCAGTTGCTTTATTGTACATCTTAAAATCAGGAATGTGAATCTTCCAACTTTATTCTTTTTCAGAATTATATGTTTAAATTCCTTTAACCTAGCCGGGCGTGGTGGCGCACGCTTGTAATCCCAGCATTTGGGAGGCTGAGACCATTGCGGTTTGTGGCCAGCCTCAGCTACTTAGTGAGGCTCTTTGCAACTCAGTGAGACCCTGTTTCAAAATAAAGACTAAAAAGTAGGGCTGGGTGTGTAGCTTGGAGGTAGAATATCCGTGGGTTCTATACCCAGTACCAGAAAAAAAAATTAAATTAAAAAATTAAATCCTTTAACTTTCCATAAAAATGTTCAAATCAGTTTGTCTATAGCTATAAAAAAATGCCAATATTTCAGTTGAAATTATCTTAACTCTTAGAGGAGATTGTAATGAAATTAATTGTTTTTATAGCATCTTAACTATATGAATATTTATTTATTTATTTATTTATTTATTTATTTATTTGGAAACAAGGTCTCGCTAAGTTGATGATATAGCCACACTAAGTTTCTAAGACTGGCTTCAAACCTACAATCCTCCTGTCTCAGCCTGCCAAGTACTAGGATTACACACATGCACCACCATGCCCAGCTATATGAAGTTTTTAAATCAATGAGCACTGTCTCTCCATTTATTTAGGTTATTGGGGTTGTGTGTGTGTGTGTGTGTGTGTGTGTGTGTGTGTGTGTGTGTGTTTTGTTGTTGTTGTTGTTGTTGCTTGTTTTTCATTTTGAAAGAGGGTCTCACCAAGTTGCAGAGGGCCTCACTCTGTAGCTCAGGCTAGCTTCAAACCTCAATTCTCCTGTCTCAGCCTCCCAAGTACTGGGATTATAAACGTGTTCCACCAAACCTGGCCTATGTTATTGAATTTTAAGAATTAGTATTTTAGCCGGGCGTGGTGACGCACGCTTTGTAATCCCCGCACTTGGGAGGCAGAGACAGGAGGATCGCGCAGATTCGAAGCCAGCCGCGTGCGCTGGCTTAGGAGACCCTGTTTCCAAAATAAAAAATGTAAAATAGGTCTGGGAGTGTAGCCCGGAGGTAGAAGGGCTTCCAGGAACCCCAGTACCACACACACACAAAAAAAAAAATTAGTATTTTATACCAATAAATTATATTATAGTTCTCAACATATAAATCACAAATTTTTAAAATTTAAATCTGTATATGTGTGTATTTGATAGCTCTTACAAAATATTTATATACATGCACTTATATAAATTGTATGTGTATGTATATATTTCAATTAATTTCAAATTCTAGTTTAATAATATTTGTATATATTCTTAATGTTTATATATGGATTTTGCATCTTGCAAACTTGCTAATCTCAATTATTTGTTTTAGGAGCTTTTATAGATTCCTTGCAGTTTTCTATGTAGAAAACTTTTATCTGCACATAGGGATAGTTTTAAATCTTTCTTTTATGTCTGTATTCCTTCTATTTTCTTTTTTCTTATTGCATTAGCTAGGGCTCCCAGTTGAAGAGATTCCCATTGTTGAATATAAGTGGTAAGAGAAGGCATCCTCATCCTCACCGGGCATGGTGGCACACGCCTGTAGTCCCTGGGCTTGGGAGGCTCAGACAGGAGGATCACGCAGGTTCGAAGCCAGCCTCAGCTGATTTAAGAGACCCTGTTTCCAAATAATAGGTCTGGGAGTGTAGCCCAGAGGTAGGAGGCCCCTGAGTTCCATCCCCAGTACCACCAAAAGATATAGACATACAGACAGACAAGGCATCCTTGCCTTATTCTCTATTGGGGGTAATTATTCAGTCTTTCATCATTAAATATGATAAAAGCTGTAGAATCTTTGAAGATGTACTACTTTATGTAGTTAAAGAACTTGTTTTTGCTAGTTTGCTGAGAGTTGTATTATAAAAGTGTTGGATCTTTATGAAATGCTTTTCTACATCACCTGATATGATCGTGTAGTTTATCTTCTTTAGCCTGAATGTCCATCTAGCCTTTCATTTCTGGGATAAACCCCTCTTGATTGTGATGCATTGTTTCTTTTATATATTGCTAGATTCAGTTTGATAATGTTTTGTTGAGTATTTTTTTTATTGATGAATGATAATGGTATGCCTTTTTTTTCTTTCATCCCCTTTTATACTGTTTTGTTTTTGTTTTTGGTTTTGGTTTGGGGCAATTCCAATTTTGTAAAATGAAATGTTCCCTCCTATTTTGTTTTCTGAAGAGTT
This sequence comes from Muscardinus avellanarius, assembly GCF_963383645.1. Lineage (NCBI taxonomy): Eukaryota > Metazoa > Chordata > Mammalia > Rodentia > Gliridae > Muscardinus > Muscardinus avellanarius. Next base: position 83,837,685 of record NC_137788.1, on the reverse strand, counting down.
TGCTCCATATATGTGTTGCTTCTTCTTTAAATGTTTGGTAGCATTCTCTGGTGAAACTATCTGGGCTTAGGGGTTTTGCAAGAATTTTTTCTATATATTGAATTTCTTTTTATATTGGCCTATTAAAGTTAATTATTCTTAGGTGAATTTTGATAGTTTGTGGCTTGTACGGAATTGTTCCTTTTTATCTTAAATTGCTGAATTTATTTGCATAGTATTATCTTATTCTTTAATATTTCAATAAGTTGATACTTATACTTTTTTTTTTTTTTTTTTTTGCGCTACCGGGGATGGAACCTAGGGGTATTGTACCTCCAAGCTACACCCCCAGCCCTATTTTTTTTAGCTCTTTTTATGTTTGAACCAGGATCTCACTGGGTTCGCTAAGTAGCTGAGGCTTTCAGCAGACCTTGATCCTCTGGTCTCTGCCTCCCAAATTCTGGGATTATAAGCGTGTACCACCATGCCCATCTTGATACTTCATTTCTGACACTGATCATCTTCATTTATCCCTCCTTCTACTCTACCTTCCCCCCACCTCCAGTCTGGCAAGAAGTTTGTACATTTTATTGATCTTTAAAAAATTCTTTTTTACTGATTTTTAATGCCTTTAAGTAACTTAAAGGCATTGTTTAAGCAACAATGTTTACAATGTCCATTGATCTTTCTGATTTTCTAGTACAAATATTTAATGCTTTAAATTTCCCTTAGCATTATCGATTTGTATCTTACAAATTGTCATTATTTTAAAATCTTGAGACTTCATCTTTGATCTATGGATAATGTAGAAGTTTATCATTTAATTTTCCAAGTATTTGAAGAGTTTCCATATATTTTTCTGCTATTGATTTCTAGTTTAATTCCATTATGGTTGAAGAAATACTTTGTATGATTTCAGTTCTTTTAAATTTGTTATGGTTTATTTTATAACCCAGGATGAGTAAAAATAAAACAGAAATAAAGAATAAAAAGAAGCATCAGCTGGGCGTGGTGGCGCACGCTTGTATTCCCTGTGCTTGGGAGGCTGAGACAGGAGGATTGCACAGGTTCGAAGCCAGCCTCAGCTACTCAGTGAGGCTCTCAGCAACTTAGTGAGACACTGTTTCCAAATAAAATATAAAAAAGGTCTGGGAGTATAGCCCGGAGGTAGAACGCTTCTGGGTTCCACACCCAGTAGCACTAAAAAAAAAAAAAAAAAAAAAAGAAGCATCAATAAAAATGAAAAAGGGAAAAGAAAAATCAATTAAACTAAAAACTATTGGAAGAGATCAATTGTAAATGTTTCATATGTGCACTTGAAAAGAACATGCATTCTATTGTTTTTGTCTAGAGTGTTTTTTGAATATCAGTTCCTGTTGGTTTATAGTGTAATTTATTTGGGGGGCGTTTTTTCTATATTTATTGGTGCATTATAATCTCACTTCATAATGTAGTACATCATGATAGTGACATGCATGCACACAGCACTTGTTAGCTTTTCCCTGGCTCCCTCCTGACTCCCTTCCAGAGTATTGAGATAGACAGTGGTTTTCTCATGTATGTAAATAATGTCAATGAAAGTGGTCCCTTTATTAATTCTCTCTCTTCCTCTCCACTCTCCTCTAGGCCACTTTCATTTCTCCACTGGGATTTCTCCTCCATTACCCACAGCCCCTCTGGTACCCTGATTACTCCCTAGCTTCTGTTTCTCTGTAAGAGAAAACATGACCTTCACTTTCTGTGACTGGCTAATCTCACTTAACATAATGTTCCTCAGGTCCACCCATTTTCCTGCAAATGACATAATTTTGTTCCTTATTGCTGAGTAGAATTCCATTGGGTGTATATCTCATAATTTTGCAATCCATTCATCTGTTGATGGACACCAAAGTTGGTTCTATATTATGGCTATTGTGAATTAATGCTACTATAAACATGGATTTGCTTGTATTACTATAATATTTCAATATGAGTCTCTTTGGAAAGATACCTAGGAGAACTACAGCTTGATCATATGGTAGATCCATTCCCATTTTTCTGAGGAATCTCCACTTTGATATCCATAGCAGCTGCACTCGAACCTCTGTGTTCTACCTCTGAGCTACACCCTCAGCCCTGTTTTGTTTTGTTTTTTGTTTTTGTTTTGTTTTTTGAAACAGGGTCTCACTAAATTGCCGAGTTGCTTGCTAAATTGCTTAGGCTGGCCTCGAACCTTGGTGCCCTCCTCTCTCAGCCTTTCAAGTACTGAAATTACAAGTATGCACCACCTTGCCTGGTTTCTTCTGTATTTATATTTACTTTTTTATTTACTTACTTTTAACTACATCTATGAACGGTTGAGAAAAGAGTTTTGATGTCTCCAACATATGTACTTCTAGTTCCTTCAGTTTTTAAAAAAGTTTTATGTATTTTGAGCTCTGTTGTTAATTGTTTCCACATTTGGTAAATTAATCTTTTATCCTATGAAGTATCTCTTTGTCCTTGTAAAATTTCTTAGTTGTGAACATAATTTTTTTCCTTATTGTTTTGAACATGGTATACCTTTATTCATATTTTGTGTGTGTGAGTGCTTATGATACTAGGGATTGAACCCAGGGCATTCTACCTCCAGACATACCCTCAGCCCTATTTTTTATTCTTTATTTTGAAATAAGGTCTTACTAAATTGTGGAGGACCTCACTAAAAACTGAGGTTGGCTGTGAACCTGCAATTCTCCAGTCTCAGCCTCCCAAGTACTGTGATTGTAAGCATGTGCTACCATGCTTGGCTCCTTTTTCCATATTTTTATTTTTAACTTCATATTTAAAGTGAGTTTCCAGTATAGCATATAGATAGCATATACTTTATTCTGATTTAAAAGTCTGTTTTTAAATCAGACTGAGCCTGGTAGTCCAATACTTAGGAGGCCTGTAATTCCAATACTTAGGAGGCTGAGATAGGAAGATTGCAGGTTTGATGCCAGCCACAGCAAGGTAGTGAACCCTCAGCAACTTAGCAAGACACTATTTCAAAATAAAAAATTAAAAGGCTATGGGTATAGATTCCCAGTTCAAAAAATAATATATTACACACACACACACACACACACACACACACACACACACACACACACATCTCCCTATATACATATATAGAAAGAAAATCTTTTGTGTGTGTGTGTTAGTACTGGGGTTCCTGTAAACCCTTCTACCTCCGGGCTACACTCCCAGACCTATTTTATACTTTTTATATGGAAATAGGGTCTCTTAAGCCAGCATGGCTGGCTTCGAACCTGCGCAATCCTCCTGTCTCCACCTCCCAAGCGCGGGGATTACAAGCGTGCGCCACCATGCCAGGCGAAAGAGAATCTCTTTAAGTGAAGGGTTTAAATTTTTTATTTCATGCAAATATATGCTGAGATATAGTTTATTTTGTTTCTTTCTTGTTTATGCCTTGTTTCTCTTTTACTGCTTTCCTTTAATTGAATGGATAACATAATAGAATATTTACCTATTTAGCTTATGTATTATAGATTTAATCTATTTTTATTAAAATTACATTTTAATTTACCTAAAATGCTTATTCCTATTTTGTCTGGTTTATATATTGGGTTTTTGTTGGCAATTGCTATATGTAATAGTTGGCCCTCTGTATACATGGTTTTTTTCCATGGATTCAACCCACAGTGGATCAAAATTCAAACAAAAAGCCTGGCGTGGTGGCACACATTTGTAATTCCAGCATTCGGGAGGCTGAGACCAGAGGATTGCGGTTCACCAACAGCCTCAGCTACTTAGTGAGGCCCTCTGCAACTTAGTGAGAACTTGTTTCAAAATAAAGATTAAAAAAATAGGGCAGGGGTGCAACTCAGAAGTTGAATGCCTCTGGGTCCATCCCCAGACCCACCAAAAAAAAAAAAAAAACCCTGCATCTATATCAGTATGAATATGTAGACACCTTTTCCTTATTATTCCCTAAACAATATAGCATAACAACTGCTTACATAGCAATATATTAGATATTATAATAAAGTAGAGATTAAAGTATATTGGGCACCAGGCGTGGTGGCGCACGCTTGTAATCCCAGCATTCGGGAGACAGACTGGAGGATCGAGGTTCGTGGACAGCCTCAGCTACTCAGTGAAGCCCTCAGCAACTTAGTGAGACCCTGCTTTAAAATAAAGAATAAAAAATAGGGCAGGAGGTATAGTTCAGAGGTGAAATACCCATGGGTTCTATCTCCAGACCCACAAAAATAAAAAATAAAAAAGTATATGGGAGATATGTATAAGTTATATGTAAATTTTATGCTATTTTACATAAGGGACTTGAACATCTGATATTTGGTGATCTGAGAGGTGTACTGGGACCGATGTCATGAATACCAAGGGATATTTATGCCTCATTTTTTACAGTTCACTTCAAATTAGTATTTAACCATTTGAAGTGTAATGTAAAACACCATATAAATAAATCCCTTTACACATTGGGTATTGTGATTGGCATATGTTTATTACATTGATACATTGAAAACCTCCCCTGGTCATCTTAAAACTTTTGTTTTTAGAAGTCATACATATAAAGAAATCGAGAAATGTAGTTCATTATATTTACCCATTTGTTTTCCATTTCTGTTCATTTTCCTTAAATTCTTAGAATTGCATCTTTCCTCTGGTAACATTTCTATAAACAGAACTTCTTTTAACATTTTTTTATAGCATACCTGCTGGCAACAAATTTTCTTGACTGTCCTTTGCAGAGAATATATTTAATTCTTAATCTTGAAGAGCATTTTCGCTGGAAGTAGCGAGTTCTAAATACAAAATTCAGCCACCACCACACACACACACACACACACACACACACACACACACACACACTGCCTTCTTGTCTACAAAGCTTCTCATGAGAAATCCGCAATCATCTGAGTCATTGTTCCCTTATGTGATATGTGTTGCTTTTCTTTGGCTACTTTCAAGGTTTTATTTTCATTGTGCTTCCTTTTCAGCAGTTTGGCTAAGTTGTATCTACGTGTGGATTTTGCTGAGTTTTTCTTGTTTTGGTTTCTCTTTAACCTAGGAGTTTGACTCTTGAAAAATTTGGTTTGTTTTTAGCTATTTGTTTCTTCGATGTTTTTGTTTGCAGCACTCTCTTTTTCAGTCTTCCTCGAAGACTCCCTGATTCACATGTGCTCACACGTCTGGGTGATCCTATTTTGTTCCCCAGTGTTTTTTCATTTGATTTTTCTTATACATTCCCCACCTTACAGTGGTTCCGCTTAAATTTTTTACCTTTATTCAGGGTTTTAAATACATTTTCAACTTGGAATGAATATATCAGGATGTAACCCCATCCTAAGTTGAAGAACATCTAGATTGTCCTATTGTCTTTAGATTCACTGACTCCTTTGCTGTCTCCATTTTTCTATATAATCCTTTAGCAAATTATTGTTTTAGAAATTTTACTTTTCAGCAGTAAAATTTCTTTTTCCTTCTTTTTTATAGCTTCCATTTTTCTGTTAGGCCTTATGTCTTTGACTGTCTCTTGATTGCCCTTACTTCTTGAATATGTTATAATAGCTGTTTTAGAATCTTCATCTGATAATCTCCATATTTGAGTCAGCTCAGTGTTGGTGTCTATTTACTGTCTTTTCTGTTGTGAGATATTGAGATTTTCCTGGTTCTTTGTATGACAGGTAGCTTTGGATGATATCTTTGACATTTTAGATATTAGTCTGGGTTCTTTATAACTTGTATTGAATGATGACTTTTTTTTAATCTTAGGAGAATTTGATCTAGACAGGTTCACTTTGCAGCTTCCATGTTTATGGTTATCTGGCTGAGAACTGTACCTGCTGCTCTCCAGAGAACCAGAGGCATCAATTCTCAGTCATTAAGTGGGAGACAATAAAGAGAAAAAGCTACAGGAATGTCAAATCTCTTACTCCTTGCACCACAGTTTGTCTCATCATAAAGGAGAATTTCTTTTGGAATCATTGAAATACATGTATACTTACATAGCATTTTGTATATCATGGTTTATTTCTGCCTTTTGTCTCTGTGACTATAGGTAACAGTTAACCTCTTCCAGATGCAGCATCTGCAGGCTGCCTCCCTTGCAAACAGTTTACATTCTCTCTGTGATAATGCCAAACTCTATGATCCTGGGCAAGAATACAGTGAATTTGTCAAGTCTACAAATTCATCCGAAGAAGATAAAGTTGATGGGTGAGAATAACATATAAATGAAATTATTTCTACAGATAGAACCTTTGCTATGTTTCTATATGGCATAAGGAGATATCTTTTCTAACATTGGTGGAATTAACTTTAAAACTTTATGAATTTTTTTTATATTTATGGTTTCTTAAGTATATTTAAGGAATTATGTAACTCTTTTGAGAGTAAAGCTTTCCATTTTGACACAGATTTCTGCTCTGTAAGACTTAAGAATACTTTGGGAGTGGAAAATGATGAGCATACATATTTTCAATGTCCTCAAAATTTTACCTACATTTTCCACTGAGGTTATACTAAAAAAGTTTAACATTAATTCATGACTCTACTGTTGCTCTTTCTTTCCACGTGTAACACTGTAAATAATTTAAAAATTGTATCCTTGTCTCCTTAAAGAAGCTGAACCACTTAATATAGTTTGCTTTTAATTGCTAGTTACTCTATTTGTAATCATCAAGTTAACAAATCTTCTGAATATGGAATAAAATAGACTGATTTAAACAGCTTTACTTATTTCTTTCTTAGGAATGTAAATAAGCAATTAAGTAGTCCCCAGACATCTGTGTATGGACCTGCTGACTCTTTAGAGGATGTTGTGCGCCTTCCTGACACTTGTAATAAAATCGAAGAGGACAGATGCTCTAACAATGCAGACGTAACAGGTAGTTCTCACACTAAAGAGAACACTTGTTATCAAAAGAACTGATTGTTCACATATGATTTTAAATGGAGCTCCAGAACTAACGCTATGGAATTAGAAGATCAAGCTTTCTATTGTAACTTTATGCAATCTCTTTACAATTAGAACCATCATGCCTATCTTGAAGTCCATAATTGGTCATTGTTAAAGAAATTGGAATTGTCATTTTATAAAATGTCTCTATTTTATCATATGAAATCCACTTGTAGCTAAGTTTTGACTTTGAATATTCTTTTCTTAAAGGTCCTTCTTTCATAAGATCATGGACATTTGGGATGTTTAGTGACTCTGAGAGTACTGGAGGGAGCAGTGAATCTAGATCTCTGGATTCAGAATCTATAAGTCCAGGTACATAAATATTTAAGGTTAGCAGTGAAAATCAATGAAAGATTAAAATAGTCATGGGGGGGTATTTTAACTACCTTATTTTTATAATGAACTGTTGCAGATTTAAAGAGGAGAATGTACATATATGTACAGTTTAAAGAAAAATAATGATTAACAAACTCTGATATAGTTACCACCCAGCCTAAGAAGTAGACAAGTATTAGTATGTTAAAAGCCTCCTGAGTACTCTTTGCATTGGGGGGACGGGAATTGGGTTGAACCTAGGGGCATTCTACCTCCAAGCTGTACCCTCAGTCCTTTTTATTTTTTATTTTTTATTTTAAAACAGGGTCTCACTAAATTACTAAAAGTCTCTAAATTGCTGAGGCTGACAGCAAACCTGCAATCTTCCTGACAGCCTCCCAAATACTGGGATTACAGGTGTATGCCACCATGCCCAACTTTGGGCACATCTTGATAACATTGCCCTATTACCAGAATAAACCACTATACTGAATTTTAAAAAGCATTTCACAAGCCGGGCGTGGTGGCGCACGCTTTTAATCCCCATGCTTAGGAGGTGGAAACAGAAGGATCACACAGGTTTGAAGCCAGCCTCTCTGGCTTAAGAGACCCTGTTTCCAAATAAAAATATATAAAATAGGTCTGGGAGTGTAGCCCAGAGGTAGAAGGGTTTCCAGGAACCCCAGTACCACCAAAAAAAGAAGAAAAAAAAAGTATTTCACAGATACTTTAAATGTTGCTAGTACCTATATATAGTGGGGTTTGCACTCTTATTGGTATTATTCAAATGAAATACTATTCTTTTATGATTTTATTCATACATGTCCCTACTCTTCTTTTTTTTGAGATCCATATTGATGTAACTCTTTATTTTCACTACCATATTCTGTGAACTAAAATATCATTTTCAGCCTCAAGTTGTTTTGCAGTTAATTTTTTTTTTTTTTTTTTTTTTTTTTTTTTGGTGGTACTGGAGTTCCTGGAAGCCCTTCTATCTCCGGGCTACACTCCCAGACCTAGTTTTACATTTTTATTTGGAAACAGGGTCTCCTAAGCCAGCGCGCGCGGCTGGCTTTGAACCTGCGCGATCCTCCTGTCTCTGCCTCCCAAGCGCGGGGATTACAAGCGTGCGCCACCACGCCCGGCTTTTTTGCAGTTAATTATATATTATAATAAACAGTACCCTTGTGCCAATTTGTATGCCTTGATATAAATTGTCTCAAAATCCTCAGCGAAGCAGAGTGAACTCTCCTTCAATGGCTTCAAAGGGGAATCCAGCATAAAAAATAGAGATGGTAGCAGGAGATTATAGCATTTGAATCCATGAGATTCTTTTTTATATATGTGGCACTGGGGATTGAATCCAGGGACATTCTACCTCTGACGTACAGCTCCAGCCGTATTTTATTTTTATTTTAAAAAAGGGTCTTGTTAGGTTGGTGAGAATCTCACTACTTGCTCAGCCTGTTCTCAAACCTGTGATCTTTCTGTCTCAGCCTCCAAGTATTGGGATTATAAGCGTGCACCACCACACCCAGCTGAATCCATGAGATTCTTATTTCCACATTCTTTCCTAATTTCACCACTGAAGACTGTGTCCTGCTTTTTCTGGCCATGTTTCTAACCAGGGGCATTCTACCCCTGAGCTACAACTTAAGCCTTATTTTATTTTTTATTTTGAAACAGGTTCTCAAAATAAAATTTTGAGGTTATAGTAGAAAAGTTTTATCCATAACATGAATTAATGACTATACTGTTGCTATTTATTTCTATGTTTAGCTGAATAAATAATTTAAAAGTTTTATTCCCATCTCCTTAAAGAAGCTTGAGGGTCTCACTAAGTTGTTGAGACTGGCCTCAAACCTGAAATCCTCCTATCTCAGCCTCCCAAAGACTGGGATTCAGGCAGAGGCAAGTTTCTGTTTGTAAGATAGGGAACTAGTTTATAATTACAAGAGTTCTAAAGTAGGACATGTGACCTGTGATATCTTAGTATTGGGAATACATTCAAAGCAAAAACTAGACACCCACATTGAAGCATATTGAGGAGAAAAATCCTTTTGGGGAGAAGGTGTTGGTTTTCTTTTTTCTTTTTCTTTTTGGCCTGTTACTAAAATATTTTTATTTATTTATTTTTATTTATTTTCTCTTTTTTCCCCATTCCCTCCCCCATCCCTCATTCCCATGCTTGGCTTAGTGGTTGACTTCGATATGTTTAAGTACATTGTGTGTTTTAGAGAATTTCCTTCTTCCTCCCTCCCATCCCCTCATTTAGGTTGTCTTGTTGGCTGCTGTATAGGATTTCCTTTTTCATCTAGAGCTCCTCCTATGATCCATTTCTCCTTAGCTTTCACATATTAGGGAACGTATCTGATTTCTTATTTTTTGTGACTGACTAATCTCGCTTAGCATAATGTCCTCCAGTTCCCTCCATTTCCCTGAAAATGATGTAATTGATTTTTTTTAAATGGATGAGTAAAATTCCATTCTGTACATATCCCAGTTTTATAATCCATTCATCTGTTGATGGACATCTTGGCTGGTTCCACCGTTTGGCTATGGTGAATTGTACAGCTATGAACATAGATACACATTCATTAGTTTGGTAGTTTGGTTTCCATTCTTTTGGGTAGATACCCAGATGTGGTATTGCTGGATCGAATGGTAGATATGTTCCCATTCTTCTGAGGATCCTCCATACTGTTTTCCAAAGTGGTTACACTAATTTACAATCCCACCAACAATGTTTTAGACTTCCCACTTCTCCATATCCTTGCCAGCATTTGTTGTTGTTTGTATTTTGAATGATTGCCATTCTACTTGGAGTTAGATCAAATCTCAGGGTACTTTTAATTTGCATCTCTCTGATTGCCAATGATGTTGAACATTTTTTCATGCATTTATTGGCCATTTGAATTTCATCTTTCATGAAGTGTCTATTTAGGTCGCTTGCCCATTTTGTTATTGGATGCTTTGTTTTCTTAGTGTTGAGTTTCTTGAGTTCTCTGTATATTCTAGATATTAGTCCTCTATCTGAGGCATAGGTGGTAAAAATCTTCTCCCATTCTGTTGGCTCTCGATTGAGGTTCTTGACAGTTTCCTTTGCTGAACAGAAGCTCTTCAGTTTCATGCACTCCCACATATTGATTTGCCTTTTAATTTGTTGTGCCTTTGGGGTCTTGTTGAGAACAGTTTTATCTGTGCCTATGTGTTGCAGTGTTGAACCTATTCCCTCTTGGAGAAGCTTCAAGGTCTCTGTTTTAATTTCCAAATCTTTGATCTATCTTGAATTAACTCTTGTACAGGGTGAGAAAGTGGGATTAATTTCCAATTTTCTGGATATGGTTAACCAGTTTTGCCAATACCATTTGTTGAACAGGCTATTTTCCAGTGTATGATTTGGCCCCTTTGTCAAAAATCAATTGGCTGAAAGTGTGTGGACTTGTTTCTGGGTCTTCTATTCTGCTCCATTGGTCTATGTATCTGTTTTTGTGCCAGTACCACGTTGTTTTTATTACAATGGCTTTGTAGTAGGTATTGTGATTCCTCCTGCATGGTTTTTGTTGCTGAGAACTACATTGGCTATTTTGGGCTTTTTGTTATTCCAGATAAATTTAAGGACTGATTTTTCTATGTCTGTGAGGAACAATTTTGGTAGTTTAATGGGCATTGCATTAAATCTGTAGATCACTTTTGCAAGGATAGCCAATTTAATGATACTTATTCTGCCTATCCATGAACATGGAAGATCTTTCCATCTTCTAAGATCTTCAGTTTCTTTTTTCAATGTTTTATAATTTTCTTTGTAGAGATCTTTTACCTCCTTGGTTAAGTTTATTCCTAAGTATTTGTGTGTGGGGGGGGAGATCCTGAGTGGAAATGTTTTCTGAATTTCTTTTTCAGTAGATTTGTGGTTGGTGTACAGAAAAACTTCTGATTTTTTAAGATTTATTTTTGTATCCAGACACTTTGCTGAATTTGTTGATCAGTTCTGTAGCCTTTTGGTTGAGTTTTTGTTGGGTTTTCTAAATATAGTATCATGTCATCTGCAAATAGTGAAAGTTTGAGTTCTTCTTTTCCTATTTGTACTCCTTTGATTTCCTTTTCTTGCCTTATTGCTCTGGCTAGAGTCTCTAGTACTATATTGAAAAGAAGTGGTGATAATGGACATCCTTGTCTCATTCCTGTTTTTAGGGGGAATTCTTGAAGTTTTTCCCTATTTAATATGATGTTGGCAGTAGACTTATTTTAGATTGCCTTTATGATGTTGAGATATATTCCTTCTATTCAAACACTATGCAGTGTTTTTATCATAAATAGATGTTGAATTTTATCAAATGCTTTTTCAGCGTCTATTGAAATGATCGTGTGATTTTTGTCTTTGATTCTGTTTATGTGATGAATTACATGGATTGATTTTCATATGTTGAACGAACCTTGCATCCCTGGGATGAGTACTACCTGGTCATGGTGTTTGATTTTCTTTATGTGGTTTTGAATGCGTGTTGCTAGTATTTTGTTTAATAGTTTTGCATCCAAGTTCATCAGAGATATAGGCCTGTAGTTTTCCTTCCTTGAACTGTCTTTATTCTGTTTGGGTATTAGTGTGATGTTGGCTTCATAGAAGGTATTTGGGAGAGTCCCGGTTTTTTCTATTTCCCGAAATAGTTTGAGTAGTATTGGGGTTAGCTCTTCTATAAAGGTTTTATAGAATTCACTTGGGAAACCATCTGGTCCTGGGCTTTTCTTTGATGGTAAGCTCTTTATTGCTGTTTCAATCTCTTTGATTGTTATTGGTTGGTTTGAGTGTTCTATATCTTCTTGACTCAGTTTAGGAAGGTTGTATTTATCTAGAAAGTTGTCGATTTCCTCCAGATTTTCCATTTTGTTGGAGTATAGTTTTTCAAAGTAATTTCTCATAATCCTCTGGATTTCTGTACTGTCAGTAGTAATATCTCCTTTTTCATCTTTTATCTTCATAATTTGGGTTGATTCTCTCTTTTTTATGTTAGATTGGCTAGTGGTTTATCTATCTTGTTAATTTTTTCGAGAAACCAGCTTTTGGTTTTATTGATTTTCTGTATTTTTTTTTTATTCTCTACTTCGTTAATTTCTGCTCTGATTTTAATAATTTCCTATCTTCTACTGGCTTTGGGATTCGATTGTTTCTGTTTTTCAAGGGCTTTGAGGTGTGTCATTAGATTATTTATTTGAAGATTTTCTGTTTTTCTTTTTTTTGAAGATTTAAAGAAGTTTATTAAAAGATAGAAATACTGCCAGGCATGGTGGCTCACGCTTGTAATCCCAGCATTTGGGAGGCTGAAACCCGGAGGATTATGGTTTGTGGACAGCCTCAGCTACTTAGTGAGGCTCTTTGCAACTCAGTGAGACCCGATTTCAAAATAAAGAATAAAAAATAGGGCAGGGGGTGTAGCTCGGAGGTTGAATGCCCCTGGGTTCCATCCCCAGACCCGCAAAAAAAAAAAAAGATAGAAATCTTTACTTGTAAGGTGTGAAAGTTTCTTGTAAGCAGCAGATAGATGGATTCTGTTTTTTAATCCATTTTGCCACTTTATGTCTTTTTATTGGGGAGTTGAGGCCATTTACATTCAGTGTGATTATTAAGAGATAATTTTAATTCCTAACATGTTGAGATTTTATTTCTGTTTGAAATACTGTTTATTCTTCTTTGCTTAGTTGTCTGTTGGATGGAAAATCTTGTTTCTCGGGTTCTGGTGTGTATTACCTATTTCTTCTTTGTAGTTAATCTCTTTAAGTATTTTCTCTAGCACTGGTTTTTAAGACATAAATTCCTTCAGTTTCTGTTTGTCATGGAAGCTTCTTATCTCCCCATCTAATTTGATAGATGATTTTGCTGGGTAGGAAATTTTTGGCTGGAAGTTGTTTTTTTTCAGAGTTTTGAATATGTTACTCCAAACCCTTCTGGCTTTCATGAATTGCTTTGAGAAGTCTGGAGTGATTCTAATTGGTTTGCCTCTGAATGTCACTTAGCCTTTTGTTTTTGTTGCCTTTAAGATTCTCTCCTGGCTTCTACATTGGTCATTTTGACAATTATGTGGTGTGGTGAACCTTTTCTCTGATTCTGTCTAAAAGGAGTTCTATAAGTTTCCTGGACCTGTGTATCGACCTCTTGCTTTATGCTTGGAAAATTTTCTATTACTAATTTGAAGAGATTATTGGTCCCTTTGATTTCACCTTCTTTTCCCTCCTCTATTCCGATTATTCTTAGGTTAGCTCTCTTAAAATGGGCCCATATTTCTTCAATGTCAAATTCCTGCTGTCGGATTTTTTTTCTAAGTTAGAAATTATGCGTTTGTTTTTGGAGTGATCAACTTCTAGGAGCGAGATTCTATTCTCCAGGTGGTCTAATTGATTGTTTATAGTTTGAATTGATACCTTTACTTCAATGATTGCATCCTTTATTTCTTTTAGACTCTAAATTCTTTTCGAAGGTCCTGTATTATTTCTACAGTTATATTCTTGATTTGATCTTCTGGAGATCTCTGAATTTCCATGTTACCAGGTTCTGATATTGTGGGCTTGTGGGAGCTCATTGCTCCATTGTTGTTCCTCCTTCCCATGATTTCAGAAGTTTGTGCCTTCTCTGGGTTCTTCCTCGGGTCACCACAACTTCTCTTAGCGTGTTCTGGATCTTGAGTTTGTGGTAATCTCAGCTGCCACTACTCCTTTACTAGGTTGTATCGCCAAGTCTCAGACCCAGGGAGTTAATCGAGGCTGCATGAGACCGTGGGGGTGCCAGGCTGGGCGTTTTCCCACGGGAAGCTGTGACTAGGGTGTGGTATCTCTGCCACTGCTACTCTTTCACTGGGTTGGAGTGCAAAATCTCAGACCCAGGGAGATTATCAAAGCTGCGCAAGTCCCTGGGGGTGCAGCGCTGGGATTTCTCCTGTAGGGGCCTTAATTTCACTTACGGTTGTTGTGTGCGCTGATCTGGAGCTGTTGCAGGCATGGTGAACTTGCTGGCTGGCAATATGGCGCTGCTGCCACACCCTCGGCTGTGAGGCTGGCGCATTTCTTTTCTGGTTTTGAGCTCTGTTCTGAGTCCCTAGAGGGCGTGGTGAGCTTGGCCACTGGGAGTTTTAGACGTTCTTTGCACTGAAAGAACTGCAGAATTACACCTGAATGATCCACAGCTGCTCACTTCAGCTCCTTTTTACCTTTGCTCTCTGGAGCCTGATGCTGTGAGGCAAGATGGCGCTGGCGGCTCCACCACCGCAATGCAGGCTGGTTTCTTTTCTGGTCTCTGGTTGTTCTTCTAGTCTTCTTTTTCTCTGTTCCTTTTATTTCTCTGCTCATAGTTATTTTTGGCTATGAAAAGCGCTGGTTTTGTGGCAGTAGAGATTGAGTGTTAGTGGGACTCGTAAACGTTACTTTTCTCAGTCACCATCTTCCCAGAAGTCCGAAGGTGTTGTTTAAAGTCATCTGTAAAATATATTACTAACTTTAACTCTAAGACTATTAGACCTTGAGTTAAAGTAAATTCTTTACTTAGATATAGAGCTGTTTATAATTTTGTTGAGTAAATCTCATTCCTAATCTAGCTCCTTCCAAGCATGCTTTGCTGCTCATCGCCAACAATTATCCTCTACTTTATATCCTCTTTTCATAGCTTGCATCCTGTGGTTTTTAGCTCCCAGCCAGAGGTCACTGAGCTGTGTTTCTAGTTCCCATCTCTGGTCTTACTAGTAACATAAATCAATTTTACTAGTATATGATTTAAAGGCTGTGTATTTTAGAAAGTTTTAGACGACATCATACATGTTTATAACTTAATTCAACAACCATTTTTCTCTTTTAGTGGTGTATTATAATTATACAGAATAGTGGGTTCATTATGATACATTATACCTATAACATAATTTGGCCATTTTCACTGCCCAGTTTCTCCCCTTTTCCATCCCTCTTTTTTTCCCCTGGATTCCCATCACCTACTTTCCCAGTCTCCCTTCTCAACAAACATTTAATGACAACTTTATTGTCATGCTTACCACTCTTTCAGATATAGATAGAAAGCATAAGTAGAAAGTATCTGTTTGAGCTGTGCGTGGTGGCGCACATTTGTAATCCCAGCACTTGGGAGGCTGAGACAGGATTGCACAGGTTCAAAACCAGCCTCAGCTACTTAGGCTTTCCTCAACTTAATGAGACCCTGTTTCCAAATAAAATAGAAAATAGGTCTGGGAGTGTAGCCCGAAAGTAGAAAGCCTCTGGATTCCATCCCTAGCACCACAAAAAAAAGTAAAATAATAATAAAAAAAAAAGAAAATTATCTGTTTTAGGGGCTTTTACAAACTCTAATACTTACTATTACTATTAGAGTTGGCAGTTAGGTCTCATTGAAATATTTGATCCTGAGTTTTAAATTTGTTGGGAGAAGTCAGATTTGATTAAATTCCTTTTGTTTCCAGGAATAAGTGTTAGAATTCCCTGCTATCCAGAGTATAAGAATAGAAGCAAATTTTTTAATTGAAGCTTAATAAAGTAATATTTAAATAATTTAAAAAATGTTATTACTCATTTCTGATATTCTACAAGTAGTCAGGTAATGGTGTTCACAATTTTCTTTTAGGAGACTTTCATCGAAAACTTCCACGAACTCCGTCTAGTGGAACCATGTCTTCTGCAGATGATCTAGATGAAAGAGAGCCACCTTCCCCTTCAGAAACTGGTATTGTGTCACCTAAATTAAGATCCATTAACTAGTTGAAGTAGTAGCACTGCATGATATTAGAAGAATATTATAATTTTAAAGAATCATTACTTTGCTGTTTATTAAACAAAACATCACAATAACTTAAGTATATTCCAATAATTATGTACAAGTTTGGGTAAGCAATGTGTTGACCAAATGTTTAAAATAGAAGAATAAGCAGCAGGGTTGGGAATGTCACTCAGGATTAGGGTGCTTGTTAATAAGTGCAAAGCCCTGGACTTAATCCTCAATACCTCAAAAAAAGCAGGGGGAGTAGAATTATTAGATTTGTAATGTATTGTTATGATAATAAAATGATAGGTACTCATTCATAAACCCAGTATAGTGACTTGCTGTTAAAAGGTTAGCTGAAGCCTGGCATGGTGGCACACACCTATAATCAAGTACTTATGAAGCTGAGACAGGAGAATCACAGGTTCACATCCAGCTTCAGCAACTTAGGGAAGACCTGTTTCAAAATAAAATAGCCCCAAGGGTTCAGCTCAGTGGTAGAATGCCCCGGGTTCAATCTCTAGTATCTAACTTACAATTCACGCCCACATGCACTAGCGCATGCACACACACATGCGTGCATGCACACACACACACTAAAAAAAGTGGCAAAGTATGAGAAATTCTTTAGAAGCTCTTCCTGAAGAAACAGTGCAAGAAGCCAACCAGGAAACATAGATAAGTATATTTCTTGACAAGAAGGAAAGTTGTGGATACTGAAGGATATAAAAGTAAAGTCAGTTATCTTAATTACTTGCATCAAACTCCTATACATTAAACTCCTATAAACTTCTGTACATTTGATATCTCCAGATACTTGTTTTGACGTAATTTCCTAAATTAATGGAGTATCTGATCAACAACATAATATTAAAGTATGAATAGCTAGCATTAGCTATAATTTTATAATGATATAAGAATAGCTTTATTCTTAATGCAAATAAGTCTAACGTACTATTCTCATGTAGCTATTTTTCTTTGAAGGGTTTATCAGGTTTTTCTCTAAAAATGTAATGCCACTTATGAACATACTTCCCAACTCCACAAAAGGCATTTTAATAAAGTATAAGTTTACCGATTCTGAAAACATGCCATGACTTCTTAGAATTATCTTACTGGCATGGTGGTATATTTTACTCATTGCTAAAATGCTTGAATAAAGTGTGTGCTTTATAAGAGATCTATAAACTGGATGCTTGTTTTCATGTTAGAAATTTGATAATTTTCTATAATATGGATGATTGCAAAGTCTAAAGATTATTAAAAGTACATATCATGTGGCATAATTTTTTTGTCATCTTACCATTCATTCTTATATAGTAACATTTCTCTTATAAGGACCCAATTCCCTTGGGACATGTAAGAAAACATTGATGTCAAAGGCTGCTGTCACACATAAGTTCCGCAAATTGAGATCCCCTACAAAATGCAGGGATTGTGAAGGCATTGTGGTATTCCAAGGTGTTGAATGTGAAGAGGTAAGATCTTTTAGAAATGGCATTGGCCCCCTTGCTTTTTTCACTGTATATTTTTTGGTAATAATTTTATTGCTTTTATTTATTAGAATCATGTGTGTTTGTCATTATTGTTCTTTGAGTACTGGGGATTGAAACCAGGGCAACATGCTAGGCAAGTGGTCTAGCACTGAGCCACATCCCAGTGTTTTTTAAAATTTGTTTTTAGATAGGGTCTCACTAAGAACAGGCTAGTCTTACATTAGTGATTGTTGTACTTCAGCCCCTGAGTAGCTGGAATTATAGGTATACACCACCACACCTAGCTCTACAAATATATTTTAAATAAATTGTACCACAATGTGTATTCTATAGTTTGGTATTTTGTTTTGTCATTAAATGTATTTCATACACCACAAGTAATACCTTTTAAGTTAATTTTTGTTATGTTACTAGTCTTCCTGTAGTTTGCTCAGTTGTGAATAGTCTCAAGGTGAGTTAACCAGTTTAAAACTGTTATTTTCTTATAGTGTCTTCTTGTTTGTCATCGAAAGTGTTTGGAAAATTTAGTCATCGTTTGTGGTCATCAGAAACTTCTGGGAAAAATACACTTATTTGGAGCAGAATTCTCACAACTTGCAAAAAAGGAACCAGATGGCATTCCTTTTATACTTAAAATATGTGCCTCAGAGATTGAAAATAGAGCTTTGTGTCTACAGGTACAGTGTAACTCTTAAAATTTTTTAATTATAAATGCCTTTGTGATTGTTTTAATGAAATGTAGACTTGAACCATTTGTAATAACTGAATTTATTCAGATTTATTTGGAAATTGTTATCCCATTTGGTTCTAAATAGTTCTTCTCTAAAATACTAACAAAATTAAGATAGATATGTCAAGTATGTTTAAATGCACTTAGTCATTGGTACTAAAGCAGAATATTTTTTTCTTTTCTATTCAAGGGAATTTATCGTGTTTGTGGAAACAAAATAAAAACTGAAAAACTGTGTCAAGCTTTGGAAAATGGAATGCACTTGGTAGACATTTCAGAATTTAGTTCACATGACATCTGTGATGTCTTAAAATTATATCTTCGACAGGTAAGGTTTTACTTTTTAAACTTACCATCAAGTAAAAAACAGCAATAATATGACTTGTATTTTATTTATAACATAATCTACACATACATTTTCATTGGAATAGACCAGATAGATGTTTAATTATTTATGTGCAAATCAAAGATTATATAAAGAATAATAATAAAAACAAACTTATTTCCCATCACCCAGCTTTAAAAAGCAGACTATTACTATCCTTTACATGAGATATCCATGTGTTTCTTCCAGGTTGCAGCCTCCCGACTCCACCTAGCAGATCTAACCATGTCCTGAACATAAAGACTTACTGAGTCTTCATATCATTAACTTTTGGAAAACTGATCTGAAAGGATAAATCTAGCATTATAAAAAAGACCAGTGTTAGCCGGGCGTGGTGGCATATGCTTATAATCCCTGCACTTGGGAGGCTGAGAAAGAAGGATCGCGCAGGTTCGAAGCCAGCCTCAGCTACTTAGTGAGGCTCTCAGCAACTTAGTGAGACCCTGTTTCCAAATAAAATATAAAATGGGTCTTGGAGTATAGCCCGGAAGTAGAAAGCCTCTGGGTTCCACCCCCAGTACCACAAAAAAAAAAAAAAAAAAAGACCAGTGTTCACACTGCTGTGAAGATTCAGTAGGTAAAACAGTACCTGGATCTCAGTCTGGCTTTGCTTCAGTGATATTTCCAACTAGCTATTAGGGAGGTCTGTAGGCAAAGCCAAAGTAGCTGTTGTGGCAGATCAGTAGGCATCAGCTTACTTTCCTGTTAGCAGCTTAGTAGGAATATGGTCAGGGAATGGGCTGTCCTATATTGTATTTTTCTATACTCACATTGTACCTGCAGTTTTCAGGAGTAGGTCCAAAGAAAACACATCTGCGAGGTGAAATAAGTGGCCTTACTGGCTTCAGGCAGCAGCTTACAGAAAGGGTTACAGGAACTTAATCAGCACATTGTCATGAGCCAAGTACAAAAAAAATTTGGACCAAGCCCAGCTGGCATTCTGTCCTTGGGTGAAAATGAAGAGATGACAGCAATAATAGTGTTGATAGTCCTCTCCATGGCATTCTCTGGAGTTTTATTGCTCCAGTGTGGATACTTTTAGATATGGTATATAGCTGTCATCCTGTGATCTCTCATTTGTGATGGAACACTTATCTTCTTTGTTTTTGGTTTATTTTTCTGTTTTGTCTATGTCTATCCTTGAGCAAGGTAGAATATGAATAAATACTTGAAACCTTATTCATCTGTAAATGACTTTATTCTACTCTCCTGATGGAGATGGAATAGTGTAAAAAAGATGGAAGTTTATAGCATTCTAAGCTGGAAATTATTCTTCTGAATTTTGAAGGCATGGTTTTAGTCTCTGTGAAGCATAAAATCTTTATTTCATTTCTAACTCTCTGTATGTGGACTGTTATTTTGTGTCTCTGAAAGATTATAGTCTTCTTTTTTTTCTTTCTGTTAAATCCTAAGATTTCATAGTGACTTACTTAGATGTAGATATATTTGTATCCACTATTCTGTGCACTCCAGGAACTCGGCCAGTCTTGTTAACTGTCAATCATTGATTCTTGGAACTTTTTTGGATTTTGTTGCCTATTTCTTCTCCTCTGTATTCTCCTAGTTGGAACTCTTGTTTAAATACTTGACAACCTGTAATGTTTTTCTATTTACTATCTTGTTGTTGTTGTTGTTGTTTGTTTAAGGGTTTTTTTTACTTGTCCTCTAACTGTTCAATAGAATTAGAACATGAGCCTCATATATAACATTAAATATTTTTAGTAACCACATAAGTCAAAATAAACAGGTAAAGTTAATATCAGTATTTCATTTAATATATTGAATATTATCATTTGAACATAAAGTATTTTTTAAAGTATGAGGTTTGGGGGTGTTGTTGTTTTGAGCTATTAGTCTTTGAAGTCTGGTGTGTTTTCCATTTAGAGTACATCTCAGTTTGTTTTTTGCTTTGGGTACTGGGGATGGAACCCAGGGGCATTCTACCTCTGAGCCACATCTTCAGCCCTATTTTGTATTCTTTATTTTGAAACAGGGTCTCACTGAGTTGCAAAGATCCTCACTAACTAGTAGCTGAGGCTTTCCTCGAACTGTAATCCTCATGTCTCAGCCTCCCAAATGCTGGGATTTCAAGCGTGTGCCACCACGTCCGGCTAGAGTACATCTCAATTTGGACCAAAGTATCAGTGCTCTGTCATACATGGCAAGTAGCCACCCTAATGACAGCTTAGTTCTAGAACTTTACACTGTTCTTTTTCTCCTGATTTTGATTTTTGTCTTCCATGGTTGTCTGCTTAACATTAGACTTTGGAAAACTCTGGAAGCTCTTGAATATGTGAAGGATTTTAAAAATTTGAGTTTTATAGTAAGGTAGTTTAGGTAGCCTGTTTGGGAAGCACCTGATGTATAAGTCTCTTAGATTCCTCCTCTTAGGCTGGTCTGATTCCTTAGAAATTGTTTGTTTGTTTGTTTTTGTTTTTTCCCTTACTTGGAGAAGTGGTGGCAGTACTCTGGGAGTCACGGAGAATAAAATGGCTGTACAATCTCCACATTCAGTGTGTATGTAGCCAACAAGTCCCCATTTTCAGGCAGTTGCTGTATGTTCCTCATGCTTGGAATTGCCTGTCCAGAGATACTATATTTTACACTGTCCAGAAAAAACATCTCTAGATTATTCCAAAGCATGAAGTAAAGACAGAGATCTAGAGCTAAGCCTTCTCAGATAGCCTGCCTATTACGCATCTTGTCCCAAAAAGGGCCTACTGCTAATGGTCCAAGCTCCTTAGGATTCTGTAAATCATGTTGATTCATAGAAGGTGAGCTTTCTTGAAGCTGTTGAGTTAGGACTTGTTGGTCTGCTTTTTAGCTTTGAGATACCGCATTTGTCTTCTCTCCTATTTTCCCAATCCTCATGGGCCTACTGTATTCATTGAATAAGGGAAAAGAAATTAAATATAGTTGTTGGATCTGCCATGTTAGTCCAGGAAAATATTGATGACTTTTTTTTAGTATTTCTATTAGTACATTGCAATTACACATCATAGTGAGGTTCGGCATGGTGCAAACATACATGCTTGTGGTATATCTGCATCCTCCCCTGTTCCCCACTCTTCCCTCCCTGTACATGTTAGTGAAATTAACATTTTGTAGTGATACCTTCATATATTGCCATAGTATTATTGGAACTGCTTCCCTTCCTCAGTTCCTCCCAAGTCCCTACCCCAGTCCCCTTCCACCTTTTTATAGGTCTCTCTCCAGGTTATTTAAAGTCCTTATGTTTACTACTTTTCCTCTCGCTTCCACATATGAAAGAAAACATATACAGACCTTGACTCTTTACAGAACCCTCAACTGAGAAAAGGAGTTTAAGCACCTTTGAATGACTATAAATCTCAAAGTGTATCATCCTTTCTTCCAGCCAGTCAGGCAGAGGAAATGAATGAAAATTCAATACTCTGAACTCTCATTCTGTTTCAGGAATATTACATACCCACTTCTTTCATGTAGGAAACCATGCTTAGTTCTTAAAATAATATTAGAGTAGCTTTCATTTTGCTCATTTGGAAAACCTAAAACTCCAAGAGTCCCAAGTGATGGAGGTAGAAATTGATCACAGGGTGACACCTACCTTTCCACAGATAATAGAAGACATCAGATAGCTAGAGGTACACTGTATTTTCCATTGTCAAGTAGTAGAAATATTGAAGTTGACTATGGTAGCAGGTATTTGTTACTTTGGGAGAAGAACTTTTTCCTTTGATCTACTCATGGCAAGTCAACCTGTAATGAAAACTTAGATAAATAAAATGTTGACAGTATTTTTATAGGATATATTATCTGGTTCAGATCTTTAATCTGGCCCAAATAAAACACAAGGGCCCTGTAGCATTTTGTTTTATCTCCTGCATGCCAATAAAATTTTTTTCTAATACATCTTATTTTGTGCATTATCCTGGGTTTATCGCAGTAAAACCATTGAAGATCATGCTAACTATGAGGCATTCATGAATATAATAAATAAAGCATATATATCAAAGTTTTAAATCTCATCATGGAGCTTTAAGTTTAGAGTTTTACTTATTTGATAATTTGGTTTTGGGGGGAGTTGGGGGGATCTGGGGATGGAACCCAGGGGCATTTGACCTCTGAGCTACACCCCCTGCCCTATTTTTTATTCTTTATTTTGAAACAGGGTCTCACTGTTGCAGAGGGCCTCACTAAGTAGCTGAGGCTGGCCACGAATCGTGATCTTCCTGTCTCAGCCTCCCAAATGCTGGGATTACAAGTGTGTACCATCACGCCCAGCTCATAACTTGTTTTTAATATAAACATAATCTATGGTGATGATTCCCTATTTTCTTTATAAGTCCCATCAGTAGCAAACATGTACATTTAAAGATGGCCTTTATGGACTGGGGATATAGCTCAGTGATAGAGTACTTGCCCTGGGTTTAAGCCTTAGTGCTACAAAAATGAAGACTAACATTAAATCTTGTTAATGTAAAGGGACATGCTAGATTGTTGAGTAACTGTTAATATTAGTTAACTATTAAAAGGAAAAACAAATAATATTCCTAACATAATTTTATTTTTTAGCTCCCAGAACCAATTATTTTATTTCGATTATACAAGGAATTTATAGACCTTGCAAAAAAGATTAAATGTATAAATGAAGAACAAGAGAAAAAAAAGGATAGCCCTGAAGACAAACAATATATGTTAATTGAAATAAACCGAATTCTTCTAAGATGCAAGGACCTTCTCAGACAATTGCCAGCATCAAATTTTAACAGCCTTCATTATCTCATAATACATCTTAAGCGGTAAGAATTGTATATGGGCAGAGATATATTAGTGAGTTGGTAATTCATTTTTTGTTAAATACGATGTACCATCTTAATCATTCTTAAGGATACAGTGCAGTAGTGTGTAGTGCATTCACATTGTTGTGGTATTGTTTTTAAAGTGAATGTTCCAGCCAAGCATGGTGGTACACACCTATAACCTCAGTACTTAGGAGGCTGAGACAAGAGGATTACAAGTTTGAGGTAGCCTAGGCAATTTAGCAAGACCCTGTTTCAAAAATAAAAAGAGCTCAGTGGGAGAATGTCCCTGGATTCCATCCTCATTACCAAAATAAAAAAAAGCAAAATGAATTTTATTTTTATTAAATATGTGTCAGGAACTGGAGACATATTTACATTCATGCAGCTTAATATTATTCCCTAAGCTGCCTCTTCTGTGCCAAGCTCTGTCTGGGGAAACAAGGATGCAAATATGGTTTCTGCCATTTGTGGCTTCATATCTTGGGGGACAGACCTACATACAGCTGCAGTACAGCATCATTCTTGTTCATATAGTTGTGCATAACGTGGCCTAATGTTCAGGGGAAGGTGGAGCTAGGGGAAAATTAGAGGAGGCAGCCCTTGGATCAGATGTAAAGAACTAAGTAGCGATTTGATGGGGGGAAATATGCAGATTATCATTGTAAGCAGAAGACAACAGACATGGAAATATGGGAGAACAATTTTCATATGAGAAATTTAAGTAATATGGTTTAGGTTATAGTATAGTAAGCAGTAGCAGGACCTGAGCTAGCTGGAGGCCTGATAAGAAACTCGTGCATAGATGAGTTTGCTGTGTTGTTTCTGTACCCACTAAAGAATTTTGAGCCAGGAATTTCATGTGTTTAAATTTGCCTATTAAATCTTTCTGGCAACAATATGAAAAATGGGTTGGAGGTGGGAGGCTTTTACTACTACACCAGTCAGGTCTTTTTGAATAGTTATAGAAAGGGAAGGCAATGAGAGCAGCAAGAATAGCAGTAGAAGAGAGAAATATTGAGACAATCAGTGAGGCTAGAAAGCTAGCTGTGGCCAGTGAGCGAGTAACAGTGATGTTTCAGTTTCCAGGGTAAGGGCCCAGAACATATACCATATACTCCATAGTAGGAGGGGAGCAATTATTAGGGTGTTTTTTTTTCTGGTAAAACTTTTGTTTCTTGTACTTACTTGATGATGATGATGTTGTTGATGGTGTGTGTGTGTGTGTGTGTGTGTGTGTGTGTGTGTGTGCTACTGGGGATTAAACCAGAGGCATTTTATCTTTGAGGTACACTGCCAACCCTTTTTATTTTTTATTATGACACAAGGTCTTGCCGAATTGCTGAAGCTAGCCTCAAACCTGCAATCATCCTGTCTCAGTCTCCCAAGTACTGTGATTACAGGCATTTGCCCCTGTGCCAAACAACTTGATTGAATTTAATCTTAATGTAATACTGTGAAACTCAATGTGTAGTGAGTAGTTTTGTGGGGTTTTTTTGTTTTGTTTTGTTTTTTTGTGGTACTGGGGGTGGAACACAGGGGCTTTCTACCTCCAGGATATATTTCCAGACCTATTTCATACTTTATTTAGAAACAGGGTCTCACTAAGCTGCTGAGAGCCTCACTCAGTAGCTGAGGCTGGCTTCGAACCTGTGCAATCAGCCTCCCAAGCACAGGGATTACAAGCATGCGCAGCTAGAAGCCCTATATTAAGCCAAAGGATTTAAAGGGTATAAAATATTTAAATCGGAATCCTATAGCCCTTAGTGGGTGCCTTTTGTTGAATATATCATATGTTGTGATCTGTGATATTATTATACATGTACTTGTATTTACTCTTCCAGCAGATTAGTGTTCAGCTTTGCATTCTTTCAAACTAGTTTGTAAATAGTATATAGTGATTATGTACTGAACTGAATGTATAGTCTACCTGGTAATGGGGTGGAACCCCCCAGGGACTTTCTACTTCCAGGCTATACTCCCAGACCTATTTTATACTTTATTTGGAAACAGGGTCTCACTAAGTTGCTGAAAGCCTCACTCAGTAGCTGAGGCTGGCTTCGAACCTGTGTAGTCCTCCTGTCTCAGCCTTCCTAGTGCTGGATGACAAGCGTGCACTACCACGCCTGGCTTGTGGTAATTTTTTTTTTTTTTTTTTTTTTTTTTTTTTGCGGGTCTAGGGGTGGAACCCAGGGCATTCGACCTCCAAGCTACACCTCCTGCCCTATTTTTTATTCTTTATTTTGAAACCGGGTCTCACTAAGTTGCAGAGGGCCTCACTAAGTAGCTGAGGCTGTCCGCGAACTGCGATCCTCCGGTCTCAACCTCCCAAATGCTGGGATTACAAGCGTGTGCCACCACGCCCGGCTGTAGTAAATATTTTAATCAAATAAATATATCCTTTCCCTAGTCCCCAAACTTTACCCATGACATACTTTTCCTGGACTTGTGCAGACCATTTTTCTCTCCTCAACTAATAAAAAAACTGTCATTAAAGAACCCTAACAGGCAAATCTTACACAGTCTTATGTATTCTCCTTTGCAGGGTAGTAGAACATGCAGAAGAAAATAAGATGAACTCCAGAAACCTGGGAGTGATATTTGGACCAAGTCTCCTGAGGCCAAGGCCTACAACTGCCCCTGTCACCATTTCTTCCCTTGCTGAATATTCAAATCAAGCATGTTTGGTAGAGTTCCTCATTACTTACTCACAGAAGATCTTCGATGGGTCACTACAGCCACAAGATGCTGTTCCATGTAGTGCAGGTGGTGGCGTACCTCAGGCTGACCAAGGCTATCCTCCAAAACCTCTATCACCAGAAGAAAGAGACTCAGAACATTCCATAAAGCCACTCTTTTTTTCTTCAAAGGAAGTGAGTTTTGACCCTTATAGAATTGCATTAGAACTTTGTAATGTTTATGTTAATAAGTTAACAACCTTTGAACCGTTTGAGGTGTGTTTTGCCATTTCAAGTGTGAAAATTCTCTTCCATTAACAGGATATCCATGCTGCAGATTGCGAAAGCAAAGCTTTTGAACCAGCTATATCATTTGAGAAATCAGAGCACAAGCAAATTGCATTAGAAAAATGTGATACATGTCTCATTGGTGAGTAGCTATGTAAAAAAATGTGTTTTCTAACTTAAAGCTTTACAAATAAGCCATGATTAAAAGCCAAGGTGAAGCCGGGCTTGGTGGCGCTTGCTTGTAATTCCAACATTGGGGAGGCTGAGACTAGAGGATCGCAGTTCAAGGACAGCCTCATCTACTTAGCAAGGCCCTTTGCAACTCAGTGAGACTCTGTCTCAAAAAGGCTAAAAATTAGGGCTGGAGGTGTAGCTCGGAGGTAGAATGCCGCTGGGTCCAATCCCCAGTACTGCAAAAAATTAAAATAAATAAAAAATAAGTAAGTAAATAAAAGCCAAGATGAATGAAGTTGAGAGGAGTCCAAACTTCAAAGCTTCATTAACTTCGCTAATCATTGAGAAAGTTGCCTTTTAAGAGTATTTTTCATTCAAATGAATATCATTCTTTATATTTGTCTTATATCTTGACATTCATAAATGCTTTTTGTGCTCCTAAAAATATTTTTACTTTCATTTTTACTTCTGATCACCAAATAGAGTCAAGACAGAAATATGTTGAGCGGGTTGGTGGGGTTTAGGGATTTAGCTCAATGATAGATACTTGCCTAGCATGTGCAAGGCCCTGGGTTCGATTCCAAGCACCACAAAAAAAGAAAAAAAAAGAAAGAAAGTAAGAAAAGAAAAAAAATATGTTCAACAATCAGCTACATTTTGTGTACTGTAGTTCAGGGTACTGTTCTGCTTATAAGAAGTTAGACTACTTTAAAACTCAAAAAACTTTTACATACTTACTACATGTGGCCTATCTTTAACACATAAAGCACACATCTGTCTCTACATGTCCTTCATTTCCTTAACTGTGTTTTTTTGTTTTTATTTTTTGTTTTTGCGGGTCTGGGAGTGGAACCAAGGGGCATTTGACCTCCGAGCTACAACCCCTGCCCTATTTTTTTTTTTTTATTCTTTTATTTTGAAACAAGGTCTCACTAAGTTGCGAAGAGCCTCACTAAGAGTAGCTGAGGCTGTCTGTGAGCCGCAATCCTCCGGTCTCAGACTCCCAAATGCAGGGATTACAATACAAGCCATCACACCCACCTTGGTTATTTAATTCACTGTTTTTCTCTGATAATTTTACTGATGTGAATGGTAGCTGAGGTGATAGAAGAGCTTCCATTTGTTGCAGTAATTCTATATTAGCAGAGTGAACTTTGGTTTTCCAAAATATAACTATTATGGATAAAATTTGATGTATAACCAAATATCTATGAGCATAGCCTACGAAGGTTTAAAAAGGAAGGGAGCCAAGTACCTACCTGCTCTGTGAGAAGCACTGGCCCATTGTTTGGTTCCATTTATCTGATTTGATCTTGATAGCAATTCTCTCCTATAAAGTAGATGACATAACCTTATTCAACCATAGCTAACAGAAAGGTTAATAATGCCAAGGCCATGCACCTAATAAATTATTCAATCAGGATTTGAGCCCAACTCTATTTGATTTCTAAACCTAACCTGTTTCACTATCCCATGAAGTTGGACTCTAATTAGGAGTAGAACTAACAATAAGTCATTTAAAAATATATGGTTTTCAAGTGTTTATTATATACCAAGTAGTTCTAAGCCCTTTTCTTACAAGATCTTTAAGACCATGGCAACACAGAAGCCTGCAGGAGACTTTGTTGATAGGTGAAGCAGGTAGAGACAGTGATGGGCTTGCCCAGGGCAAAAGTGAAGCAGAAGCCAAGCCAGGACCCAGGTAGCTGGCTGCAGAGCACATGCTCTTCTGCACTGTGCTGGAAGCAGATAAAGATGCTCTGGTGCTTAACATTCCAACTGCAGTGGGTCATATCCCTTAGGGAGCTCTATAAACATGGGGACAGCAGATCACCAGAGTGTTGCTTTGGAATTCAGGTAAGAAAGGCCAGCAGCCCCAGGTCAGGTGAGATGACAGCTGACAAGGATGCTGGTGGGCACCTGTCTGCAAACCGCTGTCCAAGGGTGTGGAAGAAGGACCAGGTCATAGGGAAGAAGGCACGGGTTGTGCTCAGGGCCAGCTACACTGCAGTCAGACTGGTGTCAAGGCACAGAGGTGTTTGCTATTTCCCATCAGCAAGGAGAAATGCAGGCACAGGGCTGGGCCTCTCCAGGAATTGGAGTTTCTAGGACAGGTGCAGCAAAAAGGACAGTATGTGAGGAGCTGAGGGTTCTGGGAGAGAAGACAGGGACCATGTGGCCAGATTAGAGAAGAAAGAAAATCTGGGAACCACAAGTACATGGGGGATTTGGTTTTTATAACTCTTCAGCCTTAATATGACCACAAGGAAGTTCTCATCTATTTATTTATTTATTTATTTTTAATTTTTTATTGGTGCACTGTATTCATACATCATAGTGGGATACAAAGAAAACTTTTGTAGACATACATGCACACATCGCCAGTCAACCCCCACCCGATCCCCACCCCATTCCCTCCCCATCCCTCCTTCCCATGCTTGGCTTAGTGGTTGACATCTAGTATTATAGCAATTTATCCAAAATTAAAAATGATAATCTCACATAACAGTTTCATTTGTCTGATACCAAGCTTTTGATAACATAAAGATAACATTTCAATATTTCTTTTTGCTTTCTTTCTTACCAGAGAATATTTTTTTCTTTTTTTTTTTAGGTGAAACTATCATATATTTATATATTTATTTTTCAGAAAAAAATCTATCCTAATATGTAATATGGATTCTAGATACCCAAAACGATCTCGAAAAAGAACAAAGTTAGGAGATGTATATTTTCTGATTTCAAACCATATAAAGCTACAATAATTGAAACTGTAGTACTGTTCTAAAGGTAGATATATAAACTATTGGAGCTAAATAAAAGCCTAGAGCTAAATTCTTCCATATATTGTCAAGTTATATTTGACAAGGTTTCCATGAACATTTGGTGGAGGAAATAATCTTTTAACTAAATAATGTTGAAAAAATAAAATTACATGAAAACATTTCAATATTTCTTTTTACTTTCTTTCTTACCAGAGAAATTTTTTTCTATTTTTTAGGTGAAACTATCATATATTTATATATTTATTTTTCAGAAAAAAAATCTATCCTAATATGGAATATGGACTCTAGATACCCAAAACGATCTTGAAAGAGAACAAAGCTAGAAGATATATATTTTCTGATTTCAAACCATATAAAGCTACAATAATTGAAACAGTGTAGTACTGTTCTAAAGGCAGATATATAAACTATTGGAATTAAATAAAAGCCTAGAGCTAAATTCTTCCCTATATTGTCAAGTTATTTTTTTTTTCAAGTTATTTTTGACAAGGTTTCCACGAACATTTGGTGGTGGAAATAATAATCTTTTAACTAAATATTGTTGAAAAATAATACTTACATGGAAAAGAATAAAATTGGACCCTTACCTAATCCCATATACAAATATTAACTCAAAATAGATAAAAGACCTAAATATAAATCTTAAGACTATAAACTTTTAGAAGAAAATCTGGGTCATAAAACCTCACAACATTGAAATTGGCTGTGATTTCTTGGATGTGATTTCAATGGCACAGGCAACAAGAGGGTAAACAAACTCCCTAAAAAATAAAAAAATATTGTATATCCAAAGACAATGTAAACAGAGTTAAAAGTTACCGATAGAATGGGATAAAATATTTCCAAATGCTATATCTGAAGGTATATTAATATTCCAACTAGAAATCCTAAAAATTAACAACAATCAAAGCAAACAATACAATTTAGAGATAGGTAAAAGACTAACATAAATAATGAATCTCCACAGATAACCAATCTTAGTTGTCTGTTGGATGGAAACTCTTGTTTCTCTGGTTCTGGTGTGTGTTACCTATTTCTTCTTTGTAGTTAATCTCTTTGAGTATTTTCTCTAGCGCTGGTTTTGAAGACATAAATTCCTTCAGTTTCTGTTTGTCATGGAAGCTTCTTATTTCTCCATCTAATTTGATAGAAAGTTTTGCTGGGTAGGAAATTTTTGGCTGGAAGTTGTTTTCTTTCAGAGTTTGGAATATGTTACTCCAAGCCCTTCTGGCTCTCATGACTTGGTTTGGGAAGTCTGGAGTGATTCTAATTGGTTTGCCTCTGAATGTCACTTGGCCCTTTGTTTTTTTTGCCTTTAAGATTCTCTGCTTGGCTTCCACATTGGTCATTTTGACAATTATGTGGCGTGGGGATCCTCTTCTCGGATCCTGTCTAAAGGGAGTTCTATAAGTTTCCTGGACCTGTGTATCAACCTCTTGCTCTATGTTTGGAAAATTTTCTGCTGTTACTTCCTTGAAGAGATTGTTGATCCCTTTGGTTTCACTTTCTTTTCCCTCCTCTATTCCAATTATTCTTAGGTTAGCTCTCTTAAAATGGGCCCATATTTCTTCAATATCAGATTCCTGCTGTCGGATATTTTTTTCTAGATTAGAAACTATGTGTTCATTTTTGGATTGCTCATCTTCTAAGAGCGAGATTCTGTTCTCCATGTGGTCTAATCGGTTGTTCATGCTTTGAATTGAGGCCTTTACTTCATCAATGCATCCTTTATCTCTTTTTGGCTCTCTCTGAATTCTTTTCGAAGCACCTCTATTATTTCTACAGTTATTTTCCTGATTTGATCTTCTAGAAATCTCTGATTTTCTGTTTTATCGGGTTCTGATGTTGTGGGGTTGTGGGCATTCATTGCTCCAGTGTTATTCCTCTTTCCCATGATTTCGGAAGTTTGTGCCTTCTCTGGGTTCTTCCCTTGGGTCACTATGACCTTGCTTAAGGTGCTCTGGATCTCGAGTCTGTAGTATCTCTGACCCCACTACTCCTTTACTGGGTTTTATCACAGAGTCTCCGACCCAGGGAGTCAATCGAGGCTGCTTTAGACTATGGGGGGGTGCCAGGTTGCACGTTCTCCTATGGTGTGATATCTCTGCTCCCGCCACTCCCCCACTGGGTCAATTCCCAGGGAGTACAGTACTGGGATTTCTCCTCTGTGGCCCACAATTTGACTCACTGTTCTTGAGTACGCAGATGTAGCTGTACTGGATTCGGTGAATTCACTGCTGCTGCCGCCGGTGGCAATATGGCGCCGTGCCATGCCCTCGGCCGTGAGACTGGTGTATTTTTTCTTCTCTGGTTTTGAGTTCCACTCTGAGTCCCTGCAGCGTGTGCTGAGCTCAGCCACTGGGAGCTTTAGGTGCTCCCTGCGCTGAAAGATCCCGCCTGGCTGTTCCACAGCGGCTCACCTCGGCTTGCTGTAGCCATCCGGTGAATTCGCCGCTGCCGCCGGCAGTATGGCGCTGCTGCCACGTCCTTGGGCGTGAGGCCGGTGTATCTCCTCTGTGGCTCTGAGCTCTGTTCTCAGTCCACTTTCTCTCTGGAGCCTGGTGATTTTTTTGTTTCTCTGGTGATGGTGTTTTCTGGCTATGAAAGGCGCTGATTTTGTGGTAATAGAGATTGGTTGTTGGCAGGGCTCTTAAGCCCCGCTTTTCCCGGTCGCCATCTTCCCGGAAGTCCCTCATTTATTTATTGATATGCTTGGAGAGCATCCAAGGCCTCCTGTGCTATGTTCACTGTGAGCTCAATGTGGCTAAAAAGTAGACTGTGGTAGCAAAGTCCTTGGGATTCAGGACACACCTACATGTGATTGGCATGTAAAATGGTGTAATTTTTCTGAAGTTGATTTGTCATTATCTGCCTGTTTAAATTCTGATAGTCTTTTGATCCAGAAAACATTCCTTCATGGGTGGCACATAAAACAAGTTATATATTGTTTTTTGTTTGTTTGATTGATTTTTTTTCTTTAACTAACCTGAGATGGGCTTTGTAGCCCATTCATTATACTGATTTAGGTAAATTTTTTTAATTGTTTTAATTCAAAATATGCCTTTTATACTATATCAGTATTTAATTCCTTTATATAGATAACTAAGAATGTCATGTTGGAAAAAGTATATAAGACTCCTGTTGTTTTGAAAGTGTGTCCATGTATAACTTCCTCAGACTCCATGAAGTTAAACAAACATCTTTCTTTTTCAGACAACAAAGTATGCTTGCCTGTAGACCTTGAGTTAGAATCAGCATCACAAAAGATGGAAGGTGTTTGTAAGACCTCTAAACCACTTACTCTGAAATCTGATAGGGCAATAAACAGTGAGCAGATTTATTTTCCAAGGACCAAGACAAGACCTATGAGTTTGCCTGTTGATAAAATACTTCTTGCAAGCCCTCCTCCTGAGAGAAATAGCAGAAATGTAGGAAGTATAAATTCAGACAATTTTTACAAGAATCCTACCTTCGATGGACTTATTAAGAAAGACACCCCTTCTACTATTTGTTCCAAATTTAATGGCTTTGATCAGCAAGTCCTACAGAAAACTTGGGGCAAACAGTGTGAACAGAACAGCTTAAGTGCCAAAACTGAAGTGACTGTGCCCAGTGTGCTCCAGGAGAAAGGAGTGGCAGCGAGCATCAGGATCAGCGGGGACTATTCTGAAAGTGCTGCCCAGCCCAGTAAGCCAGACATGGAGCCAGCCAGGTCAGCAAGAGGGGCCTCAGAGAGGCGGTCCTCCGATTCCCACCCTCTCGCTCCTGTCAGAGCCCCCAGGACACTGCAGCCCCAGCCCTGGACAACATTTTATAAACCACATGCTCCCAACAGCAGTGTCAGGGGGAATGAGGAGAAACTAGCTTCAACCTCAATAGCAGTGGCTCCTAGCACAGCTCATGTACCCCAGGGTCAGGTGGCAAAATCAACTCCAGACTCAGAAGACACGTCAGCGTGTCCTTTGCAGCCAAGTTGTCAGCCTAAAGAGAACTCTCAGGAGCACGGCCTGCCTGATGTGAATCCAACATGCCAGAGACCGAGGCTAAAACGAATGCAGCAATTTGAAGGTTTTGAAGATGAAATGCCACAATTTGTGTAGGGTTGTCAAGCTTCAGGTGTTCTTTTGCTGTTGTTTTGTTTTGTGGTATTGTGTTTGTTTTGCGAAAGAATGTTTTGATGGGGTCCCTTTTGTATAGATTGCCAAAGTGTAGATTTTGGTGTTTGTCATTGTATTCTATTTGTTGTTGGTCATATTGAATGGGAGAATGTTTTGATAGGTCCACATTTGTGCTTCACTGGAATTAACTTTAAATTCTGTGTTTGAAATTGTGAATAAAACAGGCGGAGTCATGTTTTTTAAAGTTCAGATGATTTTCCCATAAAATGGCCCATATAAATGCATTGTTAATATATATATATAGTTCTCAACTAATAGATGACGTTGGGAAAAATCAGCTTTATTTTTTGGAATGAAACTAAGTGCTTATTTATAAAATGTTTCTGAATGCAAGTGCCTGAAAGATCTTTATTGGGTATGAATTTTTTTCACAAAATTTTATAGTCATCCTCAACCATTTTTGCTTTTATAGTATATATGTAAGCTTTTGTTAATTGGAAGTTTACTTAACTTTAATATTTACATAATAGCCAAAAGGCTTGCAAATCTGTATTTAATTGCATTTTAATTAATTGCCAGTTTTTACATGTGGTAGTCAATTAAATTGTACGAAGAAAATGCACTTAAACCTATTTCTAAATTGTATAGTTTAGTTACATCTTATTTGGCTTTAGGTAGTTTTAATGCATTTACTAGATTTTTGCCCCTTAGCTTTGTTTACATAAATTTTTTTTCAGCAATTCTGAAATTGAATAAAACAAAACTTTTTGGTATTTTTATAATAATGGTCTAAATAATGCTATTGCAGAAGTTTTAAAATTTAATACATTTCTTCTTGATATTGTATGGGTTTTGGTAAAACCATTCCTTTTATGAAATATTTTGACTTATGAACCATTTTATATTTTTGTTCTACCTGAACTGTCAACCACTGAAAATGTACATTTCATTAGAATCAAGCAAAGGTTTATTTAAGTTGATTCTGAGAATACAGTTCAGTACGATTTATTGTTTGGAATTTGAGAGACAGTACAGATTGGATCTCCTTCATTTATAAAATACCCAGTTTTTGGAACAAGTGCATTTCTGTTTTGGGGGGAGTTTCATTGTTTTGTCTAAAATAGGATATAAAAGGGACAAAATAATAAAATAGCCTCTTTTTGTATGTGTGAATTATATTTCTAGTCAATGCTTTTGTATGACCATGTTATACTTGATAAAAAATTATATATACATACATTAACTTAAGTTTTTTCAAGTTCTTGTGGTTTCTCTGAAATTATTGCCTCTTAGGGTGTGATACTGTAAGGTTATTAACCATTAACTTAGTGGTCAATACTTGGACATATACATCACACGGCTGCAAATGGAATACTTTACAGCAGGTTGGTTTTTAGTTGCCTAGCATTAAGGGATAAGGGAGAAAGTAATAATCAACTATTTTATGCTGAAACTTTGGTTTTAGTCCTCATTGTATACATAATATAAGAGTCATATTGCTATGAAAACCTTGAAAGAAAATCAGAGCCAACATATCAAGCTTCTGTGTGCTCAGAATTTTGCCAAATCCTACATAAATTTCACAGCAATTTATAATGAATAAGAAAGTATTTTACTATTCATGTGTTATGGATGAGAAACTGAGGCTAAATTAAGTGACATGCTTCCACAGTCCACAGATCTAGCAAGCAGAATGAAATCTCAAACACAGAGCTGTTAAATTTTAATGGTTATTAAAGACTATGTGATTATTAAATATTATCAGGAAGCACTTGATAAAAATATGCAACTTGAAGTTTTTTGTTGTGAAAACATAAAATTTGCCATTTAAGCCATTTTTAAATGTACAGTTAATGGCATTAACTATATTCACATTCTTCTGCAACTATGGCCATCTGTCCTCCAGAATTTTTTCACTGTAGCTTACTAAAACTTAGAAAATGTACTGTACAAGCCGGGCGTGGTGTCACACGCTTGTAATCCCAGCATTTGGGAGGCTGAGACCTGAGGATTGTGGTTCATGGACAGCCTCAGCTACTTAGTGAGGCCCTCCACAACTCAGTGAGACCCGGTTTCAAAGTAAAGAATAAAAAATAGGGCAGGTGGTATAGCTTGGAGGTCAAATGTCCCTGGGATCCACCCCCAGACCTGGAAGGAAGGAAGGAAGGAAGGAAGGAAAGAAAGAAAGAAAGAAAGAAAGAAAGAAAGAAAGAAAGAAAGAAAGAAAGAAAGAAAGAAAGAAAGAAAATATACTGTACATTGCACCAATAAAAAATAAATTTTTAAAAAAAGAAAATATACTGTACACATACACACACACCTTTATTGCTGCATTATACTCATGTCATAATGTAGTTCAGATAAAGACAAATATGCACAGAGCACTAAAAAATGTACTTTAAAATTCCTTCAGTGTTAATATGTGTAGACAAGCTAGTCAAATAATGTATAATAAAGTAATTTATCTGTCTCCCCTTAGACCTCAACTAATGAAAGTTTCACTTTAGTGTCCTTTCTGCCTTTAGGGCTTCTTGGCATCTTGTCCAACTTGGAACCACGAGCCCATAAACGCTTTCTGGTTTCCTGGAGGCATTAAGCAGTATCCTCCTAGAAGGGGTTCCTAATTCTAGAATACCAACACAGTGTGCTCCATGTCCTGCTACCCAGGAATATGGTGGAAATCATTCACTGGACTCCTTTTAGAGCTGCCAGACCACCAGAAAGCTTTGTGAAAAGCATATTGTTCGGGCTTCTGAGAAATATTTGTGAAAGGTTGATTTTACCTTCCCTATATGGGCATGTTTTATATGCTAAAGACTTAACTAGAATTTATGAATATTTCAGATTACCTCTTTTTTATTTTTATTTTTTTATTTTTTTATTTTTATTTTTGTGTGTGTGTGTGTGGTACTGGGGTTCCTGGAAGCCCTTCTACCTCCGGGATACACTCCCACGGGCTACACTCCCAGACCTATTTTTTAACATTTTTATTGGAAACAGAGTCTCTTAAGCCAGCGAGGCTGGCTTCGAACCAGCGCGATCCTCCTGTCTCCACCTCCCAAACTCGGGGATTACAATGGGGATTACAAGCATGCGCCACCACGCCCGGCACCTCTTTTTTATTTTAAATTACTTCCAATTCACTCTAGGCAAGGTATTTCTTTTGAGATGAAGACTACATGATCCCTGTAACGAACATGGCTAGTGAGCTCACAAGCAAATGAATTTGTATTTCATTTCCTTGAGTGATTTAAAGATGGTACTGTTGCTACCCTTCCCTGCTATCATTATGTTATAGTACTTCCATGGTCAGTACAATACTCTGGGCCTTTCTTCCCTGGAGGCAGGTTTTTTTTTAATGTGTTGATATGATGCGTACAAACAATTCAGTTAACATCTGTAGTTTAGCAAATTTGTTATATTCATAGTATGCAAATGTTAGTTGTATTTCTCTATGTCGGCAACTAATAGTGAAAGTTTTCAGAAAGATCATTTCAATAATTGAATAAAAATTGAAGTATCTAGGAATAAATCTAACAAAAGATGTATAAGACCTTAATGAGAAAATTTTAGACCATACCAAGAGCAATTAAAATGAATCATTCTATAATATATGCAAATTAGAAAACTCAATATTAAAAAGATGTTTATCTACCTTACTATTTTATGGATTCAACATAGTCCCAACCAAAATATTTTTAAACCATTTGAAAGTTGCAGGTATGACATACATTAGCTCTGACTACTTGGATGTGTAAACAGTGACAGTCTTATGTAATCACAGTATACCCATCAAATTCAAGAGATTAATGTTAACATCATAATAACATCTAATACACAGACTAAATTCAAATTTTGCTAATTGTCTCAGTACTCCTCTGTTCCAGCATCCCAATCTAGAATCACATGAAACATTTAGTTGTCCTAGCTCTTAGGTCTCCTTCGATCTAAAACAGTTTTTGGTGGTACTGGGGATGGAACCCAGGGACTCTTCTGGGCTACAGTCCCAGACTTTGTTTTTTTAGAAACAGGGTCTCTCACCCAAGTTGCCAAGAGCCTCACTAAGTAACTGAGGCTGGCTTTGAACCTATGCGATCCTCCTGTCTCAGTCTCCCAAGCACTGGGTGTGCACCACGATGCCTGGCTCTTCAGTCACTTTTGAGAAGTATAGACCAGTTTGTATAGTGTCTCTTGGTTTGCAGTATTCTAATGTTTTCTTGTGATGAGATTCAGGTTTGACATTTTTCCATAAATAACACAAAAATGATGCTATATTCTTTTCAGTCTATCATACCAAGAGATACACTATAAACCCATTTCTGGTGATGTTATCTGGTCACTTGGTTAGGATGGTAAATGGGTTTCTCAGTTGTAAAGTTAGTAATTAATTAAAAAGTAATTTGTGAGGAAACTCCTAGAAACTACTTTTTAAATGTCTTGTTGCATTGGCAACAGCTAGTTT
The DNA here is from genome assembly GCF_963383645.1 of Muscardinus avellanarius. NCBI lineage: Eukaryota > Metazoa > Chordata > Mammalia > Rodentia > Gliridae > Muscardinus > Muscardinus avellanarius. The sequence continues at coordinate 83,799,795 of NC_137788.1, read as the reverse complement.
GAGTACTTTTTTTCTTTTTTTTTGGCTGTACTGGGGATGGAACCCAGGGGCATTCTACCTCCAAGCAACACCTCTAGCCCTATTTTTTATTCTTTATTTTGAAACAGGGTCTCAGTGAGTTGCAAAGGGCCTCACTAAGTAGTAGCTGAGGCTGTCCTCGAACCGTAATCCTCCTGTCTCAGCCTCCCAAATGCTGGGATTAACAAGTGTGCATCACCACACATTGACAATTCTTGCCTGAATCAATTATTAATATTTTGGTTGTCAAATAGTCCATGGTTTCTGCTTAAATATCCTACTATAAGAAAGAACTGTCCCTTCTCCATCTGTTTATTAATTTTTATTCCAGTGTAGACTCATGGGTTTTATTGAGCAGGTTATAATATATTGAAAGGATATATTTTTGTGCTGACATGATCTCAAACTTGGTTTGCAGGAGTCTCCTCAAGCTTGATTCTTAGTCCCTTTGATAGGTTCACAGTAATTTTGGGTTCTTCCTTATATTTTCACACATCAAAATGTTATAAGGTCAGTTTGGCATGGTGATGCACACCCATAAGTTTAGGACTTGAGAGGCAGAGACAGGAGAATCTCAGGTTTGCTGCCAGGCTCAGCAACTTATCCACAATGTAGCAAGACTTTGTTTTGAAATTAAAAAAAAAAAAAAATAGGTCTGGAGCTGTAGCTCAGAGGTAGAATGGCCTTCAGTTCAATCCCTAGTACCACCGAAAAACAAATAAATAAATAACAAAAAGTTACAAGGTCATCTTGTACTTTTCCCTACCCCAGATCTAGAATTAGCCATTTTTCAAAGAATCCTGTTTTGGTTTTGTTTTTCTTTTTTAATAGAAAATGATACATGAAAGCCACAACCTGAGAAAGACTCTGCTAACTGGAAAGTTAATGGTTACAAGCCATACTGGTAGGCAGCTCAAAGAAAAACATGGGTATATACACATACAGACATACGCACATCTATCTGCACTTATATATAAGCATTCATGCTGAAAACCTTGAGCTCACATTGATACCTTCAAGTCTACCTCAGCAGTTGAGGGTTTATAGTCTATTTCCTTTTTCATATTTGTGACTCCCTTTTCTCAAAGTAACCTGGTTCCCATAATTATAAATATATATCTGTATATATATCTGTATATATATACATATACATATATACATATATATATATATATATATTTGTGTGTGTGTGTGTGTGTGTGTGTGTGTTTTACTGGGGATTGAACCCATGGGCCTTCTATGTCTGAGTCACCGCCCCCCAGCCCTATAGTATTTTGGATTTGAAGGTTTTGCTTAGTTGTTAAGGCTAGCCTTGAACCTGTGGTCCTGTCTCAGCCTCTCAGGTACTGGTGTTACAGGCACACACCATGTGCCCAGTCATTTTTATTCTTCTTTATGGTGCCAGCTGCTGGTTCATTCCACCTAATCCCACATATGTCCACTAAGTCCTTAGTCATAGCCACACTGATCCTAACTACACTGATCCCTAACATGCCCCTCGAAGCCTTAACCTATACCACACCAGCCCGGACCACACCAACTGAATCCTTAGACAAACCAGAGATGTCCATCCTGAGCACACCATTTGAATCCTATGTCCCTGACATCTGCTAGGAGGGAGGGAAAAAGCAAATTCATGATCTTCTGAAAATAACCAATTATTGAATATTGAGTTTACTAGGGAAATATAAAAATGATTGTACATATTTACCTTAAATTTGGGCATATTTATGAAATTTATAGAAAATAAGTTATGATTTGGTCTCAGCAGTAACAAATACTTTTTGAATAAAATTATCTAACAAGCCATATCATATATTATGCTATTTTAAAATATATTTGCAGCCAACCAATTCACTCTGCCTTTATAAAGTTAGCATACATTTCAGAAAATGGAGTAAAGTACTAATTGGTCATGTTTCTGAGTTACAAGTTTTACTTGGGTTTATCTTTGACTTTTTATATAAACAACTAACAATAGGTGATGAAAACCTATCTGGTTTCTGGATATGGTCCAGCCCACTTGTTAAAGGATATTTTAAGTCTTCCTCATAGTGTTAAAGAATTTGAAAGAGGAGGTTATATAACAATATGAAAAGACCAGTTGGCTTTCTCTGTCTAGTACTAAGTAAATACAAGTCTGAAATATAAAAATCTGGACATCGACTAAGTATGGTAAGATGTACAGTTGTAGGCAAAAGCCTGACATAGCATAATTGCCACCTGCTAAATCCTCAGTATCTCATTTTATATCGGAAATTTTTTTGAGACCTACTGACAAAACAAAAACTTATGTTTTCTATTTTCAGAAAATAGTTGGAAAACTATTGTCACAAATATTTTCCAACTATTTTCCTCAGGATTGTGAGAGTTCATCTCACCAGTTGCCAAGCAAATCAGTTGTGATTCAACACAAGAGGCAAGGACAGTGAATCAAGTTCTACAGATTCTCCATCTACAAATGCACATACATAATAATTCAGATAATGTGAGTTTTAAATGATTCTTGTCTAAAAACTGGATCATATAGGCGAAAGTGTTTAAATACGTGTGTATCATTAAAAGAACAATTCTAAAATGAACTCCTACCTCCATTCCGCTTAACAGACTGTTAAGGAGCTACTGGAACATCCCTTTGGTGGAACTGTCTCTTTGCAATCTTGAATTTGAGTAGGGGGCTTTTGGGGATCAAACCCAGAGCCTTGAGCATTCTAGACAAGCACTCTACACTGAGCTACATTTCCAGCCCTTTGTAAATTTTATTTTGAGATAGGGTTTCATTGAGTTGCTCACACCCTCAGACTCAGTCTCAGACTGAGTTTCCTGACTCAGCCTTCCAAGTAACTGGAAATTCCTGGAAAACACCACCATCCTTTGCCACTCTTGAATTTTATGTTAATCTTCCCTGCCCCCTCCATTTTTAGTTTGCTATCTACATATTGTTTAATTTTGCCTATATTTTTTTGGACCTTTGCAAGTGGAACTACTGATTCTTTTGTAATTTGTTTCTTACATTCAATGTGTTTTTTGAGATTAGTCATGTAGACTTTTGTAACTATAGTTTGCTTTTCATTTTAAAAACTGAAATATTCCATTGAGCAAATTTAAATTGAGTACAATTTATTATTCATCCCAATGTTGTTGGAGATTTAAGTTACTTCCAGTTCTGAGCCCCTTTGAATAATGTAAATTGAAAAAAATCCTAGCTGGATGTGGTGGCACACGCTTGTAATCCCAGCATTTGGGAGCCTGAGACCAGAGGATCGCGGTTCGTGGACAGCCTCGGCTACTTACTGAGGCCCTCTGCAACTCAGTGAGACCCAGTTTCAAAATAAACAATAAAAAATAGGGCAGGGGGTGTAGCTCGGAGGTCAAATGCCTCTGAGTTCCATCCCCAGACCCACAAAATCATCATCATCATCATCATCATCATCTTTACTTTTTCTTTCACTCTTTTTAACAAGTCTGCTTTCTGGTTATCTCATTTCATCTTTACTGAAGCAGGTTATAGGAGAAACTCTAGATGAAGAAGGAGATACTATAGATGAGCAAATAAGGCGACCTGAGGGGATGGGAGGGTGGAGAGCGAAATTCTCTAATGCACATGATGTACCTTAACAAACATCAATGCCAGTCACTAAGCCAAATGAGAAGGAAGGAGAGGGAGGAAATAGGGCAGGAATTGGGGAAGGGCTAATTGGGTGATGTGTGCATGTATGCCTCCACCATCTTGTATCCCATTAAGATGTATGACTACAATGCACCAATAAAAATTTTAAATAAATAAATAAACCCCCTCTCAGGCTGGGCATGATGGTGCACACTTATAATCCCAGTACTTGATAGGCTGACACAGGAGGATTGCAATTCTTGGACAGCCTCAGCTACTTAATGAGGCCCTCTGCAACTTACTGAGACCCTGTTTCAAAATAAAGGATAAAAAATAGGGATGGGGGTATAGCTCAGAGGCAGAATTAATTTCCTCTCATTTTTAAATTCTCTCATCTTCATTTTTTCAGCAGAGGCTGCCACAAATCATATACTTTCAGACTATATTTTTCTTTCTAATTGCTAAGAAGCTGAAATTTAGAGTTATCCCATCCCAACTCCAAAATTATTTTTAGTGTGTATCATAAAATTTTATTCATTGGGAGCTGGGTATGGTGGCGCATGCTTATAATCCCAGCATTTGGGAGGCTGAGACAAGAGGAACACCGTTCTCCTACAGCCTCAGCTACTTATTGAGGCCCTTTGCAACTCAGTGAGACCCTGTTTCAAAATAAAGAATAAAAAATAGGGCTGGGGGTATAGCTTGGAGGTAGAATGCCTGTGGGTTCCATACCCAGTACCGAAAAAAATTATTCATTTTAAATAAAATTTAAAATGATTAAAATCATTTTAAAAGATTTGCATCTAAAATTGCTAAAAGTTTTCAGAGTTATAGTGCTTTGTAGGTTACTCTGTTAATGAGAGAGCACAGTGGATGACAGAATTAATAAGTCAACCCCACTGCCCTCTGCCCTCTGCCCCAGAAGAACACTTCGAAAAACATTGCAATGATCGACACTGAAATGTAATAAGAATAGAGCGTGAAGGAGATGATTAGTTACCTCTCACAATCAGGAGATAGGTCAAGAGTCCAGGTGAGAAATAGGCCCTAAGTAGAGTGGCAATTTATAAACAGCAGAAATTCATTTATTACAGTTCTGGAAGCTTGAGAAGTCTAAGATGAAGGAGCCAGCAGAATCCTTGTCTGGTGAAGTTTAGCTCTCTCCTTCCAAGATGGCAGGAAGTTTAGGGGGCTGTAAGACAACTGCCTCTTAATAAATATTAATCCTATTCACAAGTTCCTCATGATCTATCTAATCAACCTCCTAAAGTACCTTGCTCTTACTACTATCCATCCCATTGATGATTAAGTTATAACATAAAATTTGGGGGCAACACATTCAGACCAAATCAGCCACCTTCAAGTATATTGTAAAGAGAAATCCTGATGAAAGAATATTGGTTTAAAATACTTGTAAAGCCGGGCGTGGTGGCGCACGCTTGTAATCCCCGCGCTTGGGAGGCAGAAACAGAAGGCTCGCGCAGGTTCGAAGCCAGCCGCTCTGGCATGAGACCCTGTTTCCAAATAAAAAAATATAAAATAGGTCTGGGAGTGTAGCCCGGAGGTAGAAGGGCTTCCAAGAACCCCAGTACCACCAAAAAAAAAAAAAATACTTATAAAGTCTTCATAACTCTGAGCCTAATACTCTAAGGTAAATAAACTTCAATCCTAGTCAGGCTGCTTCACCGGGGATCTGGGATCACCAGGCTGTTTCTGGTTCTTCTCCAGTCCTTCCTACTAATATAAATTAATGTCACTAATGTATTTTTGAATATTTTTAAAGCTTTTTTTTTGTACTGGAAATGAAACCCAAGGGCATTCTACCTCCAAGCTACACCTCTAGCCCTATATTGTAGTCTTTTTAGTTGTGTGTGTGTGTGTGTGTGTGTGTGTGTGTGTGTGTTACTGGGGGTGGAACTTAGGGGCTTTTCTACCTCCGGGCTATACTCCCAGACCTATTTTTATACCTTATTTGGAAACAGGATCTCACTAAGTTGCTGAGAGCCTCACTCAGTAGCTGAGGCTGGCTTCAAACCTGTGAGATCCTCCTGTCTCAGCCTCCCAAACCCTGGGATTACAAGTGTGGGCCACTATGCCTGGCTTCTTTTTAGTTTTTGAAACAGTCTCACTGAGTTACAAAGGGCCTTGCTAAGTAGCTGAGGATGTTCACAAACCTTGATCCTTCAGTCTCCGCCTCCTGAATGCTGGGATTACAAGCATAGTGGGAGCACCACTATGCTGAGCCTATTTTTAAAGCTTTAGATTGTATTGCACGCATTGGTTCATAAACAAATATTTAATGACAACTTATTATGTATTATCAGTATGTTAGAAAATAAAGACAAAGCACCATTTAAAAAAAAAAAAGGCACTTCCTGAGCTGGGCTATAGCTCTCAGGTTCAGCTATCATGTGCAAGGCCTTGTTGGGTTCAATACTCAGTACAAAAGAAAAAAAAAGCCATATACACACCACATACTTTCCTGTCTTTTTGGTAGAGCTTACAACTTACTACCACAGGAGCTGGCAGTTAGCTCTTAGTGGATTGTATTTTTACATTTATTTGGAAAAGTCAGATTTGTTCAAGCACCATATTTTTCTAGGAATGTGTAGACAGAATATCCCTGTAAATAAAGTCTGAGAATATAAGCAATTTTAAATTAAAGCTAAAATGATATATACCATATCTCTGCTTCACATATGAGAAAACTAAGGATTAATTAAGACACAGGCCCAAGATCACATAACCAGGAATGGACAGAGCTAGAGATCTCACATAGAACTGTCAAAAAGTAAGGGCTCTAAATTGCTTATTAATAAAAACAAGTGCTAATATTTTGCACTTTAAAATTCTTTCACATGAGGTGACAGATATTTTAATTAGTTTGATTTAATTATTCATAAATCATAACATCATGGTATATCCTCTAATTATATATAATTAAAATTTAAAGTCAATTTACAACAAATATAAAATCAGCATATAATAAGATACCCTCACATGTCTTTTAACATATTAAGACAACCAAGCTAGAAAATATTGTGGAATTACCTGGTAAACTCCTGCCTCTGTTTCCCCTCCGTGGGAAACGTCAATGGGAGCATCATTTTTTCTTGTTTAGTCTCTATTTTCCATTTTCTTTTTTTTTCTTTTCTTTTTTTTATTGGTGCATTATATTCATACAACTTATTGGTGTCTATTTTCCGTTTTCTAACATCACCCCCAAACTCTATACACTGAGGTGAATTAGGAATTTTTTTTTTTTTTTAATGTACTGGGGATAGGACCCAGGGGCATTCTACCTCTGAGCTATAGCCTCAGCCCTATTTTTTAGTCTTCTTTTATTTTTTTGAAACAGTGTCTCACTGAGTTGCAAAGGTCCCCCCTAAGTAGCTGAAACTGCCTGTGAGCCCCGATCCTCCAGTCCCCGCCTCCTGAAGGCCGGGATTACAAGCGTGCGCCGCCACGCCAGGCATGAATTAGGAGATCTTGCCCTTGAGGATCTCCGGTTTCTTGTCCTGTTTATAATCCTCAGTCTACAGACACTTCTCAGTTTGTGGAATTTAGTAAACAAGGAATGCTACTGCTACTTCTCCTGTGGAAATCACTAGTCTGGAAGGTGCTCTACCACAAATGTGTAGAGACCTCTCTGATGGAAAAGGGCAATAGAGCCGAGTCCTGAGGAGCCCCTGCGTGTCAGAAGTCCTCATGGCTGCTATGGTGTGTGGGGGAGACCGGGTCTGAGGGATTACAGAGCTCTGTGTCACCTGGCTTTATCACTTGATGGCTCAATCACAAAGATGTAAGGGCATCTGAAAATGTGTCTTACAGCATGCTTATCTGAAACTGTACAGCCATAGGCATGGATGAGGTATATTTCCTGTGATGATCTTTCAGTCTAGAAATCTCAAAAGAAAATGAAATAAGGTCCTCGCTTCCTTGGTTTATGACTTAGTTTATTTACTTGGAAAATGGTGCTAGAGCTTCCTTAGGCCCTTAGCTTCCACAGGCAGGATACACCGCCTGTGTCACTTATATTTGTCAACTTTGGACTTAATTCCAGAAATGACTGGGTGGTCCTGTAACATAAAATCTATCAATATAATTTCTTCTGGGAGTGGATTGGCATAGCCACCTAAAAAGCCTGTGGCATTATCAGTGGGTAAACCACATTGGTGGCATCCTGAGAGAGAAATGTGACAAGAAGGCCTGCTGCTGCTATTTACCACTTACTGTTGTACTAGAAATACCGGCCAACACAATGAAACAAGAGAAAGATGCATTAGGCCCTTGATTTAAGCCCCAGAACCAATAAAAGAAAATCTAAAAATAAACAGGAGAGCCTGGTGTGGTGGCGCACACTTGTAATCCCCGCGCTTGGGAGGCGGAGACAGGAGGATCGTGCAGGTTCAAAGCCCCTAAGGATAGGCTGTGAACATGCATGACTATATATTATATCCATGACTATACACAGTCATGTTTAAATGAATCGAGCTGTTGCCACCGGCCCACCTGTGGATAACTGTCTCTAGTGACAAGCAACCACACAATCAACTGTTCTGTTTAGTTCTGATTTTAAAATGTGTTTATCGTCCCAACTATGAAAATTCCCTTCAAGATCATGTCCTCTAATTACCCAGCAGAATCTTCCTGAACTGATGTAAAGAATATAGTAGCTAATTAGGCATTTTTCCTAAGCAGCCTATTAAAAGCAAGACCTCAGTGGAGTTTTGGGCATGTTTATCTGAGGATCACCAGCTACACTCAGATTGTCCCCGTACAATAAAAGTCATCCTAACAGACTTTTCAACCTACTTAAATTACCTTTTCTGAGCATTACCAATGGAAAAGCAACTTCCAGGCAAAGGTTGTCAGCACTCTTTTAATAATTATTGTGCATGTGTATCCTTTAATAATGCTTGAAATCAGACGGCACTGACCCAGTTAGAGGCAGGGATTAAAGAAATCTGCTTAGAATTGAATTGAGTTCACTAAAGCAACTGCCCAGGGAAACAAATTCCACACAATGCCCTTCAGAGAACCTCTCATTAGTCAGACTTCGGACCTTTGATTTCTTTTCACTTGATATATGGCCACCTAGAATTCATTTAAACATGGATGTAATATATGTTCATACATGTTCACAGTGTATTAATTTAGGCTTTCATTTTCCTGGACAACATATGCAGTCTTATGTAAGACTTTGTTATTCATAGCTCTATCCTAAGATAAAAATTAAATATTGTAAAGTTTTCTTATAAATTACATTCATCCTACAAAATCTCTTTGTATAATTTTTGTTTCAAATATTTACATCATAATTATGCAAAAGTTAAGTCATTACCTTTTAACTAGAATTAGCTTTTCTGAATATAAGCATAAATGCAAAAAAAAAAAAAAAAAAGAACAGCAGAATCTATTACTTCTTCTATAACCAGATGCAATAGAACCTGCCCAGAAATTTGTCCAGGCTTTTCCTTAACCTTTGCCACTTTATTTTTATTTTTCCACCTATGATATATTTCTTAGGCCATAATTGTTTCCTATTGCGTTTGTGTTTTATTCATAATGTGCTCCTTACTACATGTCCAATTTCAGATGTATTTATATCAGTGTTATCTAGCCAAGTCTAAAATTCTCAGAGAGGGAAGGCACTTTACAGGATTGAACACGATGTTTTTTCTACTTGGCTCTTATTTAGATTACCTGGAGAGGTTTTACAAATAGCCTGGGTACTGCCCCAAAGATTCCTTCAAAAAAAAAATTGGGGGGGGGGGATACTGGGGGTTGGAGCAGGGGAGTTCTACCTCTGGGCTATACCCCAGGCTTATTTTATTTTTTGTTTTAAAACAAGGTCTCACTCAGTTGCTGAGGTCCTTACTACTTGCTCACACTGTCCTCAAACCCGTGATCCTCCTGTGCTGGGATTACAGGTGTGCGTTGTCACACCTCCTTACCTTTTATCTTCTGCCTGCCTTTAGCATTTTTTAAAGTATTTTCCTACTCCTCTCCCTTCTCCTCCATTTTTTTCTTTCCTTTACTTTTTCTCAAGTGTGAGTAAAATCTGAGACATAGAGCCCTTCAAAGGTGGTTACTTGAACTTTTGCAAAGATGATGGGAGATAACACTGACTCCTGACTCCAGTTCAAAAGTTTCACCTTTAGGATTAAAAGATCCCAACTGTTTGTAACACCAAACCAATGTTTCCTCCCCTGGACGCCCATTGTGGTCACTAAAATTCTATTGTGACCATGCTTGAAACGTGGAATAGGAACTTAGGACTCCTGGGACTGAACTGGAAGCCCAGCCAAGCTGCCGGTAGATGCAAATGAGTCATCAGAAGGTTTGGGAGCTATTTGCCATCCATCAGCAGAGAAGGAGGCTAGCATGGAAATCAGTGAAAAACAAATGACTCAATTTTCCTTTTTAGAAAATGCTTCATTCCAGCTGCCCGGTTTCCCTGTTTGAATAAAAGGGATATAACGGGGACTGACCAGTGGGAGTCTAGGAGAGAGAGTTCATGGCTGCTTCCTGCACTGGGGGTGATGGAACAGGATGCTTCCCCACTCACTGAGGCACTGGGGAAGTTTCTGCAGAAGCTCGTGACATTAGGTACCAAGAACATGAGATAGAAGTCAAGGGAAGAGTCAACCATGTGTTTATTTCCTGCTTTGTCAGACTCTTGTGGTGAGAAAGAATGAAAAGGCCTGTGTCTCCACACCAGCCTTTCTATTGACACGCTATGCAACCTTGGCTCGTCATTCAATCTTTCTTTTTGTTTTTTTTTCTTTTTGTGGTGCTGGGAATGGAACCCAGGGGGCATTCTACTTCTGAGCTACACCCTCAGCTCTCTTTTTTATTATTTATTTGAAACCGGGTCTCACTGAGTTGCAAAGGACCTCACTAAGTAGCTGAGGCTGGCCACAAGCTGCAATCCTCCTGTCTCAGCCTCTCAAATCATTCAGTCTTTTTGTGAGTATTTCCTTGCTGTGAAATGAAAATAATGCCTGCATCATGGGGAAAGTTGAGAAGAACAGGTAAGTTAGTGGATCTGAATTAATAATACGCATCTGAAGCCTAGAAAAATGTGAAGTATTTTTGCTACTGGGAAGGTATTTAGAGAAATGGTAGTGGTTACTGGGTTATAGAAGTAAGACAAGAGAGAAGACAGTGTCATTTTCTTTGCATTTGGGTGGGAAATAGCAAATGTTTGAATAGATCTGCCTGTTCTCACAGGTATACTTTTATGCATATCAAGATGGACTTCCATTTTAAAAGCTCAAGTCATGTCGTCATTGGTTTTAAGACATTAAATTGCAAAGGCCTCAACTGTAGACATTTCTTATCAAAACAATGCCTAAGCTATCCCTTGACACTTCCTGTAGACTGAGCACAATAACAAGCTCTGCTTTTCCTATCACCTCGTTTCATCATGGCCCCGTGATGTTGGAGTCCTCCGCAGCTGCCGCGCACAGCTCTGCTCAGCAGATACTATTAGTCCCATTGTGCAGGTGAGGAAACGGATCAAAATGAAGTTTTTTTGTTTTTGTTTTTTTGGTTGTACTGAGGGTGGAACCCAGAGGCTTTCTACCTCTGGGCTATACTCCCAGACCTATTTTATATTTTATTTGGAAACAGGGTCTCACTATGTTGCTGAGAGCCTCACTAAGTAGCTGAGGCTGGCTTCAAACCTGTGTGATCCTCCTGTCTCAGCCTCCCAAGCGCAGGGATTACAAGTGTACGCCACCACGCCCGGCTTCACAATGAAGTTTTTAAAGATTTCCCCAGGATCAGACATCTAATAAGCAATAGAATAGAACTTCAGACCCAGGTGTGTCTGATTCTAAAGCTTATATTTTTAACCAGCATCTTCTTTTTTATACTTTTATTGGTGCATTGTAGCTCTGCGTCTTAGTGAGATTCAGAGTGATACCTGCTGTGTGTCTCTGGTTAAGTCATCTAAACCTTGAGCCTTACTTTGCTCTGAGTGGGGGTGGGGAGGTCCGAGTTTGTCCATCTTATCTTACAGTGAGGATCAAGCGAGGTAATACCTCTGAAAGTATTTTTAGATACTAAAGAAAAGCTTTTACTGGTTAGGATTATTTCCAACCAGAAAGGGACCAGGAGGTTTGATAAGTAGTATAGGGGAAAAAAAAAAAAAGTAGCTTTCAGCTCCCTACTATAATGAGCACTCTTTTCATGGTTTATTTGCTCATCTACCCAAGTGTCTCCCAAAGTATGACATGCCTCCTAGTAGGACACAAAATGATTTTAAGGCCGGGCGTAGTGACGCATGCTTGTAATCCCTGCATTCGGGAGGCTGAGACAGGAGGATCGCAGTTCGAGGACAGCCTCAGCTACTTACTGAGATCCTGTTTCAAAATAAAGAATAAAAAATAGGGCAGGAGGTATAGGTCAGAGGTCAAATGCCCCTGGGTTTCATCCCCAGACCCGCAAAAAAAAAAAAAAAAAAAAAAAAAGGTGAGTTGATTTTAAATCAATTAAAGATAGTAAAGCACAGGTTCTCCACAGACATGACAAATGTGGTAAAAGCTGAAGGTAAATGATTTTAGGAAGCTCCGACAGAAGCATGCTGAGTTTGAAAGCAAAGACCATCTCACAGGAGTTGTCAAGGCCTTCTCTGACTGATCTCCAATTGTTCTTCAATCTTCAATAATAGTAATAATGACCAAGAGGTCTGTCAACTTCTTCGCAAGCGCGCCCCTCCTCCCATCCCCCTCTGGTTGATTGCCACAGCCCCATCAGGAAGGCAATTTGAGCCCGAGGGTTCTTTCATTCCTTCCCTAAGAAACAAGCTGTGTCACACCCTGTGTTACATGCAGAATCTAAACCATGGGTGCACCTTCTGAAGCATGGGGCCTGAGTCTTGAAAAGTAAGAATTTACCCTGGGTGTCTTAGAAGTCCTGACCCAGCATTTTTCAGAGGAAACACCTGAGGGCTTTTTTTGTAACAACCTGCTGGGATTAATCCCTGGGCTCAGGCCCTGTTTGCCATTCCCTAGCTGGAAGTTGGCTGCCAAAGGTCGAAAGCCAGTGATAATTATTTTACAGCAAGATTAGTAGAAAATCTGAGATGTGAACCTAAGTTTGTCTGTTTCCAAAGACCATGACATTCCACAGCATCATAATGCTCACACCCAAGTCTTCACTCATTACATGGTATCAAGAACTAGCACATAATTTATGTTAAATTATGTTAATTATAACATAATTTAATTTCATAAAGAACTAAAGAAACTCTAGAAGTAGCACTTATTTTATAGGTTTTTTTTTTTTTTTTTTGGTGGTGGTACTGGGGGTGGAACCCAGGGGCTTTTTTCTACCTCCGGGCTATACTCCCAGACCTATTTTATATTTTATTTGGAAACAGGGTCTCACTAAGATGCTGAGAGCCTTACTTACGTAGCTGAGGCTGGCTTCGAACCCGTGCAATCCTCCTGTCTCTGCCTCCCAAGTGCTGGCATTACAAGTGTGCGCCACCACGCCTGGCTTAGAAGTAGCACTTTTAAGCTGGGTATAATGACACATGCTTATAGTTCCAGTACTTGGGAGGCTGAGACAGGAGGATCACAGGTTCAAGGACAGCCTCGGCAACATAGTGAGACTCAGCAACCCAGCAAGACCGTTTCCAAACCAAAAGTGAAAGGAAAAAAAGGGGCTGAAGCCGGCCGTGGTGGCGCACGCTTGTAATCCCCACGCTTGGGAGGCTGAGACAGGAGGATCGCGCAAGTTCGAAGCCAGCCTCAGCTGGCTTAAGAGACCCTGTTTCCAAATAAAATATAAAATAGGTCTGGGAGTGCAGCCTGGAGGTCGAAGGCCCCTGTGTTTCATCCCCAGTACCACAAAAAAAGGGGGGGCTGAGGGTATAGCTTGGAGGTAGAATGTTCCTGAGTTCAATCCCCAGTAACACACACACACACACACACACACACACACACACACACACACACACACAGTAGAACTTTTCATCGAATTATTTCATAAAGGAATAAAGAGACTCAAAACTTGCTTAACCTTTAGGGGCCGAAGCCTCTTGCACACTATTTATGGGCGCTCCAGGACAAGTGCTGGGGCTCTGCTTGGACCTCAGTTTCTGTTTGCTAAAATAGCCATGCAGAATTCCCACTCAGGTAGAGTCAGAAATGAGTCCCTGTGGGAAGGAAGGCGAGCGTGGAGCCTGTAGGCCTCTCTTCCCTGCTCCCCTTCCTGGCCCCATGTGAGGGGGGGAGGAGGAGCCGCACCCACCAGGGCTGTGAGCCGCTGAGGAGGGAGGGCTCAGGAGCTGCACAAAGAGAGACCTCTCACTTGGGAGAGGTTTTTCTTCCTCTGACACATTCATTTGGTCCAAGGAATCTGACAACAAACCGCAAGCTTTCTTTGTCAGGCTGAGTAGGCAAGAAGCATGAGAAGTATTTTCCCAAGCCGCGTCCACCTCCTCACTCAGTGCTTCCTCAGTTGTTTCCATTTTCCTCCTGTTTTCCCCACTCAAGGACGAACAGTCGCTGAAAAACTGACATGGCTTGCAGTCATGGCTTGGTTCTGCCATTGAGCAGGTGAACAGGAAGAGAGCTCCAGGCCACTGCGGTGCTGAGACCTGAGACCGCACCGGGGCAAGTCCTGCTCTGGTCAGCAGTCACTCAGGGTTAAAGGTCACTCAGGTACCACAGACCTCTGTCTGTGGAGATGTCAGTCTTCAACCTCCCGAAAGCAAATCCCCCAGAGCAGGGGCCAAGTCTTCCTTTATGTTTATAAGGAAGCACACCCCTTCCACATAGCTACTCAAATTACTACCTTATTCTTTTTTTATCTTATTTATTTATTTATTGGTGGTACTGGGGTTCCTGGAAGCCCTTCTACCTTAGGGCTACACTCCCAGACCTATTTTATATGTATATTTTTAATTTGGAAACCGGGTCTCTTAAGCCAGCATGGCTGGCTTCGAACCTGCACGATCCTCCTGTCTCCGCCTTACAAGCGCGGAGATTACAAGCGTGCGCCACCACACCTGGCTATTTATTTATTTTTGAAACAGGGTCTCATTGAGTTGCGAAGGGCCTCACTAAGTAGCTGAGACTGTCCATGAAGAGCGATCCTCCAGTCTCTGCCTCCGGAATGCTGGGATTACAAGTGTGTACCACCATGCCCGGCTATCGTACTGATTTTAAATCGATAGCTTCAAGAACTTCTTCTGGAAAAAAAAAGGGACTTCCGGGAAGATGGCAACCGAGAAAAGCGGGGCTTAAGAGCCCCGCTAACAACCAATCTCCATTACCACAAAATCAGCGCCTTTCATAGCCAGAAAACACCATCACCAGAGAAACAAAAAAAATCACCAGGCTCCAGAGAGAAAGCGGACTGAGAACAGAGCTCAGAGCCACAGAGGAGATACACCGGCCTCACGCTCGAGGAAGCGGCAGCAGCGCCATACTGCCGGCGGCAGCAGCAAATTCACCGGATGGCTACAGCAAGCCGAGGTGAGCCGCTGCGGAACAGCCAGGCAGGATTTCTTGGCACAGGGAGCATCTAAAGCTCCCAGTGGCTGAGCTCAGCACACGCTGCAGGGATTCAGAGTGGAAATCAAAACCAACAAGAAATATGCCAGCTTCACAGCCGAGGGCATAGCAGCAGCGCCATATTGCCACCGGCGGCAGCAGCAGAGAATTCACCGAATCCAGTACAGCTACATCTGCGTACTCAAGAACAGTGAGTCAAATTGCGGGCCACAGAGGAGAAATCCCAGTACTGTACTCCCTGGGACTTGACCCAGTGGGGGAGGGGCAGTGGCAGAGATATCACACCATAGGAGAACGTGCAACCTGGCACCCCTCATAGTCTAAAGCAGCCTCTGTCAACTCTCTGGGTCGGAGACTCTGTGATACAACCCAGTAAAGGAGTAGTGGGGTCTGAGATACTACAGACTCGAGATCTAGAGCACCTTAAGTGAAGTCATAGTGACCCAAGGGAAGAACCCAGAGAAGGCACAAACTTCCGAAATCATGGGAAAGAGGAATAACACTGGAGCAATGAATGCCCACAACCCCACAACATCAGAACCCGATAAAACAGAAAATCAGAGATTTCTAGAAGATCAAATCAGGAAAATAACTGTAGAAATAATAGAGGTGCTTCGAAAAGAACTCAGAGAGAGCCAAAAAGAGATAAAGGATGCAATTAATGAAGTAAAAGCCTCAATCCAAAGCACAAACAACCGATTAGAACACATGGAGAACAGAATCTCGCTCTTAGAAGATGATCATTCCAAAAATGAACGCATAGTTTCTAATCTAGAAAAAAATATCCAACAGCAGGAATCTGACATTGAAGAAATATGGACCCATTTTAAGAGAGCTAACCTAAGAATAATTGGAATAGAGGAGGGAAAAGAAAGTGAAACCAAAGGGATCAACAATCTCTTCAAGGAAGTAATAGCAGAAAATTTTCCAAACATAGAGCAAGAGGTTGATACACAGGTCCAGGAAACTTATAGAACTCCCTTTAGACAGGATCCGAGAAGAGGATCCCCACGCCACATAATTGTCAAAATGACCAATGTGGAAGCCAAGCAGAGAATCTTAAGGGCAACAAAAACAAAGGGCCAAGTGACATTCAGAGGCAAACCAATTAGAATCACTCCAGACTTCCCAAACCAAGTCATGAGAGCCAGAAGGGCTTGGAGTAACATATTCCAAACTCTGAAAGAAAACAACTTCCAGCCAAAAATTTCCTACCCAGCAAAACTTTCTATCAAATTAGATGGAGAAATAAGAAACTTCCATGACAAACAGCAACTGAAGGAATTTATGTCTTCAAAACCAGCGCTAGAGAAAATACTCAAAGAGATTAACTACAAAGAAGAAATAGGTAACACACACCAGAACCAGAGAAACAAGAGTTTCCATCCAACAGTCAACTAAGATTGGTTATCTGTGGAGATTCATTATTTATGTTAGTCTTTTACCTATCTCTAAATGGTATTGTTTGCCTTTATTGTTGTTAATTTTTAGGATTTCTAGTTGGAATATTAATATACCTTCAGATATAGCATTTGGAAATATTTTATCCGATTCTATTAGTAACTGTTAACTCTGTTTACATTGTCTTTGGATATACCATTTTTTTTTTTATTTTTTAGGGAGTTTGTATACTCTTCTGTTGCCTGTGCCATTGAAATCACATCCAAGAAATCACTGCCAATTTCAATGTTGTGAGGTTTTATGAACCAGATTTTCTCCTAAAAGTTTATAGTCTTAAGATTTATATCTAGGTCTTTTATCTATTTTGAGTTAATATTTGTATATGGGATTAGGTAAGGGTCCAACTTTATTCTTTTCCATGTAAGTATTATTTTTCAACAATATTTAGTTAAAAGATTATTATTTCCACCACCAAATGTTCGTGGAAACGTTGTCAAAAATAACTTGACATTATAGGGAAGAATTTAGCTCTAGGCTTTTATTTAACTCCAATGGTTTATATATCTGCCTTTAGAATAGTACTACACTGTTTCAATTATTGTAGCTTTATATGGTTTGAAATCAGAAAATATATATCTTCTAGCTTTGTTCTTTTTCAAGATCATTTTGGGTATCTAGAGTCCATATTCCATATTAGGATAGATTTTTTTTCTGAAAAATAAATATATAAATATATGATAGTTTCACCTAAAAAAAAAAGAAAAAAAATTCTCTGGTAAGAAAGAAAGTAAAAAGAAATATTGAAATGTTATCTTTAAGTCATCAAAAGCTTGGTATCAGACAAATGAAATTGTTATGTGAGATTATCATTTTTAATTTTGGATAAATTGCTATAATACTAGATGTCAACCACTAAGCCAAGCATGGGAGGGAGGGATGGGGAGAAAATGGGGTGGGGATCGGGTGGGGGCTGACTGGGCGATGTGTGCATGTATGTCTACAAAAGTTTGTATCCCACTATGATGTATGAATACAGTGCACCAATAAAAAAATATATATTAAAAAAAAAAAACTTCTTCTGAATTAGTCCAGGGTCCTGATTTTCAACATATTTGATACCAGAATTTCCCTTTCCCTCTGTCCTTTAAGTTTGTCACTTGCTGGTGTAATAGCTTCCTGTCAGGGATCTAATGGGAGGAATCCCCGCATGACATCCCCACTGAGGTTCAGGTGGTTCCAGCCTGGTTGGCTGTGAGGCTCCTGATGTGCCCCTCAAACTCTTATCTGGCAAGTTCTTCATTTTGTACTTCATACCCAGCAAATGAAAAAAATTGCTGGGCTCTCCCATATTTTCTGAATGTCAAGTCAGCAAAACTCTAAACCGTTTCAGAACCGAATGCATAAAATGTGCTTGGAATGGCAACCTGCCCCCTCATTTTTTAATAACAACTCGATGTCACTCTTTTCTGCCAAAGCAGAGTTCTTCCTGTTGGAGTGCCGTCCTCCACTTCCTGCAGTGCAGTTTACACGAGTGCATTTCCAGGTTTTTAATTCCATATGTATCCTCTCCTTGTGTTGATCTGTTTTCGTAGACTTGGGGGTACCAGTAGATGCCCTGAAGCTGCTGGATTGAATGAGACAAGGGTTGGAGCCAATCCAGAGAGATGGCTGGGAACCCCAGAGGGGCTGGTGAAGGACAGCGGAGATGGAGAACACTGCCCAGAGCTAGACCTCCATTCCCAGGGACCAGCTGACCTCTGAGATGGCCCTGCTCTTCTGGGCCAGAAATAACTAGGAATAGCTGGGAAGACTCTCCAGAAGGTGCTCATTATTGAGTAAAATGATCAACTGAATAGTAAGACTCTTTGCTGCAACTTTCCAACAATTACATGAACAACTTGACACCTTAAGATCTCTACATTATATACTAATCTTCCACTGTAGATGGCTATACAAATATTGACTTTGCATTAAAAAATAGTAAAAGGAGGGCAAAGGAAAGATAAGACAATAAATCTCCACATTGGTTACCAACTTACAATTCACACAGTATTTTCACATTATCTCACTTAATGTCCTTTTTGACCTCCTAGGTCACATGTAAGGTAGGAGTGAGCCTCCTCCACCCCACCTTTCTCCACTTCCGAGTGAGCCAGCACCTGCCCCCTCCTTTCCCACAGCATCCATGGAATGTAAGATATTCCTTCCTCTGCCCCAAGCTAATTCCACCTCCTCCCCTTCCTTAGGACCCCATCAATCATCCCCCAGTAACACTGGCATCTCTCTTTCAACTGTCTCTTTCCCATATATTAGCATGGTCGATCTCTCCTGTCCTGAAGGAAACGAAGACCTCCTTGACCTGAGGTGCCCTCTAGCTACTGTCTTCATGTTACTCTTTCTCTTCACAGTCAGGCTACTTGAACACTGAGGAGCTACAATTTCTGCACCTCATTCTCCCACCTTCTGCTGCATGCTTTCTGCCTCCCACTAAATCTGTTCTTCCGGAGGTCCGCCGTCAGAGCCAGTCTTTGGCTTGAATTATCTTGAGCTACCTAATCTTTCCTCCTTGAAACACCCTCTTTCTGTGGCTTCCAAAGTTCCCTGCTTTCTAGACTTCTCCCAGCATCTCTAGCTCAGCCCATGGAGCACCTTCATGAGCTTCTCTCTTGCCACTTGCAGTTAAAAACTATTTTAATTGAAATAGAACAGAGGAATGCACCAATTGTCACTTCACAGGTTGACAATTTCCAAAAACCGAACACACCCAAGTCAAAGGCACGTGTACCTAAAGGAAGTGTGTTTCCGGCACCCCTGACAATGTCCCTTGGGCTCCTTCCAGATCCCCCAACAAGAAAGACCACTACAGTGACCTCAGACTTCACAGTGGGTTTTGCCTGTGTTTGAATTACTTGGATCTCAGCTATGAGTGTTCTGTTTGGGGCTTCTTTTGCTCAGCATTGTGTATAGGGAAATAATCCAACTCTTTGTAGATGTAGCTTGTTCATTCTCATTGCTGTAAGAGAGTTGACCGAAAAAATATACCACAGTTCATTTATCCATTCTTCTATGATGGGGATTCGGTACAGCTCCGGGGTTCACTATTAGAAGGGGTGTTTTCATGAACACACCTGTAACTGGTTCTCAAACCATGAGTTCCTTACATTCCTACCTGAGACCTCTTCCCCTGCAGAGTCTCCCCCACTCCCCAGTGGCTCTGGAGTATTTAGAGGGACAGATGAGTACAGATTGGTTAGACATAAGAGCAGTAATTTTTCTTCCTTTTTTTTTATACCGCTTTTTAATTTTTATTTATTTATTTATTTATTTATTTATTTTTTTTTTTGCGGGTCTGGGGATGGAACCCAGGGGCATTTGACCTCCGGGCTACACCCCCTGCCCTATTTTTTATTCTTTTTATTTTGAAACCGGGTCTCACTGAGTTGCAGAAGGCCTCACTAAGTAGCTGAGGCTGTCCGCGAACCGCGATCCTCCAGGTCTCAGCCTCCCAAATGCTGGGATTACAAGCGTGCGCCACCACGCCCGGCTTATTTATTTATTATTATTTTTTTTTTTTTTGGTGGTTCTGGGGGTGGAACCCAGAGGCTTTCTACCTCTGGGCTATACTCCCAGGCCCATTTTATATTTTATTTGGAAACAGGGTCTCACTAAGTTGCTGAGAGCCTCACTAAGTAGCTGAGGCTGGCTTCGAACCGGTGCAATCCTCCTGTCTCAGCCTCCCAAGCGTGGGGATTACAAGCGTGCGCCACCACGCCCGGCTCCAGTAACTTTCCTTTCTAATTAAACAAGAAAGAAGTTCATAGAAATGCTCAAGGAATCTTTTTTAAATAATATGATTTTATACACCAAAATTTAGTATCTGTGTGTTAACAGAACAATAACAGTTTAAAAGTCCAAAATTCTTATAGGCAAGATTAAATTAGTATCAGTTGAGGTGCAAGTTTCTTCTAGGAAAAATTTACTTAGTTCAAAATAATTCATTTTTCAGCCAGGAGGGCCAGTGTTTCTGTACTACTGCTGAATCCTTAAGTTCTACCAATTTAGTCATTAATTTCTGCTTCACAACAATTAGTGAGGGGGCCTGGACCTCTTTATGACACTGTGTAAATGTTCTTAGCAAGACAAAGTAGAAAGTGGGCATACCATTCCTGTCTTGATGACCAGCCAAATCTAATCCACCAAGCCCCCTTATAAGAACATGCCAACTGAGAGCACAGACAAGACTGATTAAAAATTGAAATTGAGCCGGGCGTGGTGGCGCATGCTTGTAATCCCTGCACTTGGGAGGCTGAGACAGGAGGATCTCACGGGTTCGAAGCCAGCCTCAGCTACTTAGTGAGGCTCTCAGCAACTTAGTGAGACCCTGTTTCCAAATAAAATATAAGAAAGGTTTGGGAGTATAACCCGGAAGTAGAAAGCCTCTGGGTTCCACCCCCAGTACCACCAAAAAAAAAAAAATTGAAATTGAAATTGAGCCACATGTATCTGAGGTAAATGCAGAGTTCTGGGTTTATATTTGCATCAGGTCTAGAAAAACTGTTTCTGTGTTTGGCCACTGTTTTACATAAGAATTCAGAAATTATTTTTATTTTGGTATAATCATTCTCAGAAAAACATAAATTTAAATCTAATAATATAGTTAACAATCCAGAACAATAGACACTAATATTATACTGTCCTGAGGAAGTAGGGGGAAATTCTGCACTCAAATTTTCATGATGTTTCATTTTTCCTTCTCCAAAGGTTGTGTGTGTGTGTGTGTGTGTGTGTGTGTGTGTGTGTGTGTGTGTGTGTTGCCTCATGCATGCTAGGCAAGCACTCCGTCACCTAAGCTATATACCCCCAGCACTTATTTACTTTGGAATGGTCTCCCTAAAATTGCCTAGGCTTGCCTCAAACTTTTGGTCCTCCTGCCTCAGCCTCCTGAGTAGCTGAGATTATATGTGTGCACCACCAGGCCCAACTCCAAAGATACTTTCTAAGATGAGACTTTTAGAGACTATATGTCTGGGGAGGAGGAATCATCTACTCTGTGCCAAATGGTTTTGCAATACATCATTTCCCTCTGATGACAAACTATCTGGTTTCAAAAACAAAGGAAAAATGTGTTTACAGTTTCACTTTGAGGCTCTGTACAAGGAATTCTGGTAATACTTAGTGACCTACAAATAAATTTAAATCAAAAGTTCAAAAATATCCTGCTTGATTTGCTGCCCCCCAAAGTGTTTAAAGAACAATACACTACACTTGTCAGTGTTTTGATAAAACTACAAAAGTGCTTCAGTTCCAGCTCATAACGCATCATGGCTGCATGTTCTGGACCGGCCACTCTTCTTTCTACTTGTGCTTCATGCAGCTTAGCAAGTTTGGAAAAGTTATCAACCTTTTCTCACAGGATACAGTGATTGAAATATTGGACACTTGGGTACTGCTTTACAAATTTCTTTCTTAATGGTTCTGTGCATGGAACCCAGAGGCTTTCTACCTCTGGGCTATACTCCCAGACCTATTTTATATTTTATTTGGAAACAGGGTCTCACTAAGTTGCTGAGAGCCTCACTAAGTAGCTGAGGCTGGCTTCGAACCTGTGCGATTCTCCTGTCTCAGCCTCCCAAGTGCAGGGATTACAAGCGTGCACCACCACGCCCGGCAAACATTTATTATCTCTTGAGGATGAAAACATTTAAAATCCTTCCTAGCTTTTTGGAGTATATATCATGTTATCTATTACCAGAGTCACCCTACTGCACCAGAATTTGTACCCCAGAATTTCTTGTTTCTATCTACCCATAACTTAGAACCCATCAATTCTTTTACTTTCTTGAAAGATACTCATGACAAACTGGACATAGTGCATGCCTATAATCTCAGCTACTTGGGAACTTGAGGGAGGAGGATCACAGGTTCAAGGCCAGTCTGAGCAACTTAACGAGACCCTATTTTAAAATAAAAATTTTAAAAACTGGGGATGAGCCAAGTGTAGTGGCACATGCCTGTAATCTCTGTACTTGGAAGGCTGAGACAGGAGAATCACAGACTCAAGGACAGCCTCAGCAACACAGCAAGACTATCAGCAACTTAGTGAGACCTGTTTCAAAATAAAAATAATAAGCCGGGCGTGGTAGCTCACACTTGTAATCCCAGCGTTTGAGAGGCTGAGACAGGGGGATTGCACAGGTTCGAAGTCAGCTACTTAGTGAGACCCTGTTTCCAAATAAAGCATAAAATAGGTCTGGGAGTATAGCCCAGAGGTAGAAAAGCCCCTGAGTTCCACCTCCAGTACTAAAATATAGATAATATCTATACATATGTATATGTATATATAATTTTATAAAAGGGCTGGGGATATAGTTTGGAACACCCCTGGGCTCAATTCTGTATTATAAAAAAAAAAAGAAGCTGAGGATGTAGCTTAGTGGTTTGATCCCACTACCTCAAAAAATGTTTAAAAAGATGTGACTATACCACCAAGTCGTTATTTTACTTACTAGTGTTGTGATTCCTACCCAGGAATTTCACTCAGACACATTCCGATAGGCTACAAATAACTTTTTTAACCCTCTGTCAGTTGGTGCAGGTCATATCTTTTTCTTGACTGAAATAACCTGCATTAGTCAGGAATCTTTAGGTCATAAGTCACAGAAGCCAAACTTGAACTAGTTTAGGCATAAAAGAGATGCTATGGAAAGGACTGGAGTGGCTTGCAGCTAAGCTGCTTGGAAAGCAGGGGGACATCTCTGTCCCAGGACAGCTGGACAGGGACCCGGCAGCAGCTGGGGCTCATGCGCTCCGTCTTCTCAGCTTCTCTGTACCACCCTTCATTCTCTTCACTGAAGATCGGGAGCGCAGCCTCAGAGCCTCGGCTAACCTGCACTACACTTTTTGGCTACTTGGAGAGGATGCTCCTCAGGGTAGAGGCAGCCTCACGCGGGCATAGTTTGGTAGGTAGAGGGTGTGTGGGGTACGACTTCTCTGGGGAGTCAGCCCTGCACCAGGGTCCAATACTTGATCAGCAAAAGCGAGTGAGATTCCAGCCCCCGCCCCCACTCCACCACCTGAGTATGTTCACACAGGGCACAAACGGAACCTCTTATAACTTCTGTATTTCTGTCATGATAAACTCACCCTTCTTAGTTCTGAAGTCAAAAATTATGTGAATAGCTGCCAGCAGGCCAGCTAAGGTCAGGTCACCACACATGACCAACCAGCCATGGCCAGGGCGCAGGGCCCTATGGTCTGAACAAGTCCATTGTCGGCCTTTCCCTTGACATTGGGGTCATTTCCAAAAAAGAATGAATCATTGTAAGCCAGGATCCAACCCGCTAGCAGCTTCTACCCAGCCTTGGGTTTGGGGGATTTTTTTCTTTTGCAACTGATGTTTATTTATGTATTGTACCATCCATTGTCTTATTAAATATCATTGAATGTGCTAAAGAAATATTTTAAGTTACTGATGATAACTGAAGGCATTTCAGGCTTTCATCACTCCATGATTTAGTTTTGAATTCAGTAGAAATAAACACAAGTTTAAAAAAATCAAGATATTTTCCTCTCTATCTTATATTATGATGTCCTAAGCAAAACGGTTTTCTTTTGCATGACATAGATTCATAATGCCTTCCCGCCCTACCTATAATAGTATTTTCTTCCTTCCTTTCTTTCCTTCTGTTGTTTGGTTTTTGTTTTATTTTATTTTGTTTGTTTTTGGCATTGGGGAATCAAACCCATGGGCATTCTGCCTCCAAGCTATACCCTCAGACCTTTAAATTTATTTATTTTGAAACAGGATCTTGCTAAGTTGCTGAGGCTCTAAGTGGCTGAGGCTGGCCTCAAACCTGTGATTCTCCTATCTCAGCCTCCCACGAACTGGGGTTATAGGCACACACCATTGCACCCAGCTAATCACTATTTTCAAAGGAACATAATATGTTCAATAATAAGTTTTGAAGAATTTCCTCAGCTTGTTTAAAATAAACTAATGGTGATCTAGTTGTATTAAGGTTCATCCATGTTGTCTTAATCCATTCAGACTGCTATAACAAAATACCACAAACTGAGTATCTTATAAACAATAGAAATTTAGAGTTCTGAAGGCTGGAAACCCAAGATCAAAAATACTGACAAATTCGATATCTGGTGAGGGTTAGTTTCATTATCAAATTTTTCTCCACCCCAAAATTACAGTAATTTCAAACTCGTTTCACTTATTTATTTTCCAGCACTTTTTTCCAAATAAAAACCTCTTAAAATTTATGTGTTACGTCTCTCTATAACTGAACTTTTGGTGGTAGAATAATTGGTATGAGTAACAGAAGTGCCTCTTCTTTTATAATGCTAGGTTTTAACTCTCAGAAATAGGAACATCAAGATCTTTAAAACTTCACCATGGCTGGGCGTGGTGACACACGCTTATGATTCCAGCATTTTCGAGGTTGAGACAGGAGTATCCCGGCTCACGGAGGTCTTCTGTAACTTAATGAGACCCTGTTTCAAAATAAAGAATAAAAAATTGGGCTGGGAGTGTAGCTCGGAGGTAGAATGCACCTGGGTTCCATCCCCAGTAGTAAAAAAACAAAAAACAAAAAAACTTCACCATTTGCTTTTATCTTATTTATCCTGAAGATGACTATGGGTTGATATGATTCATCATTTAACTTTGTGAATTTCAACCCATGTGCAGAGCCCTAGTTTGAAACCGTTGCTTTTTCTACATTCATGTCAATTTGAGAATTACCCTGATCAACTAGTGTTAATGGTGATAATAATGAGAATGAATTATACAGTATCATTAGTAGGATCCTTGAATACCTAAATATATTCTCAGAAGTATTTGAAAAAACTGAGAACAAAGATTGTGTGTGTGTGTGTGTGTTGTATTAGAGATTGAACCCAGGAGCATTCTATTTCTGAGCTACACCTCCAGCCCTATTTTGTTTTTTATTTTGAATAAAGCTCTCACTAAGTTGCTGCGGCTGTCCCTGAACCTACATTTCTCCTATTTCAGCCTCACAAGTATTGGGATTACAGGAGTGAGCCACCATGCCCAGGTGAGAACACAGATTTTATTCGGACGGACTTTCTTTCTTTCTTTCTTTCTTTCTTTCTTTCTTTCTTTCTTTCTTCCTGTTTTGTTTGTTTGTTTGTTTGTTTTAGTTAGGTACTAGAGATTGAGCCCAAGGCTGCTCTACTTTTGAATTATATGTACCCAGACCTTTTTACTTTTCATTTTGAGACACAGTCTTACTAAATTGTCTAGACTGGCCTCAAACTTATAGCCTTCCTGTCTCAGCCTGCCTGGGATTTTATGCATACATCATCTCACTCAGCTATTTTGACCTTTTTTTGGCGCTTTACAGTCATACATCTTAATGGAGTACAAGCTGTGAGAGGCACACCTACACACATCACTTTAGCCCCCACCCAATTTTCAAACAACTGTGGGCACTAATCCCATTCACTATGGCTCTTCTCTCAGGACCTAATCACCTTCCAGGGGCCACCTTCTAATACCGTCCCACTGAGGGGTAGGATTTCAGCATGTGCATTTTGAGCGGGCTCTTCATTCAAACATACCTTCAAATTAAAAAAATTTAAGGCTAAGTATATTATTCCATTGTGTTTGTACGTCATTTTATCTCGTCCTCCAACTGTGCTCATGTGGCTTGTCTGCACCTTCTGACTACTGTGAATAATAATGCCATGAATGTGGTTGTACACATATTTGTTTGAGTCTCTGCTTTCATTTCTGTTGGGTACATACCTGGGAGTGCATACCTGGGAGTGGAATTTCTGGATCAAGTGGTACTTCTAGGTTTAATTTTTCTAGGAACTATCATACTGTTTTCCATAGCATCTACATATTTTACAATCTTACTAGCAGTGCACAGGGATTTGTACCAATTTCCCTATCTGGGTCAACTCATGTTATGCTCTATTTTTGTTTTATTTTATAGTAGCCAGTCTAATGAGTATAAAATGGTATCTCATTGTGGTTTTGATTTGCATTTTCCTATTGATTTGTTACACTGAAGACATTTTTCAATATTATACATATATTTAGGTATGATATCTCCCCTCCCCCAAGGGCTGTTATTATTTAATAGACACAGAGCTTTAGTGTTCTAACATGAAAATAAAAGTTCTGGGAATAGATTGCAGTGATGATTGTACAATATAAATTCTCTTAATACTACTGAACTGTACACTTAAAATGGCTAAAACGGCAAATTTTTGTCCTGTATATTTTACAGTAAAAACAGAGAAAGCATCAACGTCAATAAACATTTGTTCAGTCAATAAGAACATAAGTTAAATGAAACAATGCTATTAGAGTAATATCAATTGGATTATAACAAAATGCTCATAGCTTATCTTTTTCTTTTGTAACTCAAATAAAACTAAGCCACTTACGAATTAGGATAGAACACAATTAACATAGCTGATACACGGTAGCTGCCCTCTGTAGCATGTAATGAGGACTCGATTCTTTGCAGAGATCGCTTCTGTTTGGGAGTACCCTGCACACGCAGGCCACTCAGATCACTTCTCTCATGCTCAGCAAATCCTGATTAAATCATTTGCCATCACTACTTTTTCCATTTCATCTCTGTCTTTTTTTCTAGTTTCCTCTTCCAGTGTCTTCCATCCATACCCTTCACTCCAGCCATACTTCACTTTTTGTGGTTTTCCTGAGCAGGACAAGCTATTTCTTGTCTCCTTCCCTTTGTATAGAGCTTAATATATATATATAATTTTTGGTGGTACTGGGGGTGGAACCCAGAGGCTTTCTACCTTCAGACTATACTCCCAGACCTATTTTATATTTTGTTTGGAAACAGGATCTCACAAAGTTGCTGAGAGCCTCACTAAGTAGCTGAGTCTGGCTTCAAACCTGTGTGATCCTCCTGTCTCAGCCTCCCAAGAGCGGGGATTACAAGCGTGCACCACCACGCCCGGCTCTTGTATAGAGTTTAAATGACTTATTTGTTCAAGAACTCAGAGTTATCATGTATGCCCCTGACCAAAGTATTTAATTTCATTAGGCTTCAAATTTCTCATTTATAAAAGAGCAGATATCTACCTCACAAAATTATAGTATGGTTAAAATAGCATATGCAATAGCCATTTATAAATCCTACATTACTCTAGAGTGTTATTTTGTTAATCGGGTATGGTAGCACAAGCTTGTACTGTCAGTATGTGGGAGGCTGAGACGGGAGGATCACAGGTTCAAGGACAGCCTCAACAAGTAGTGAGACTCTCAGCAACCTAGCGAGACCCTGTATCAAAATAAAAATAAAATAGGGCTGGGAGCCGGGCGTGGTGGCACATGCTTGTAATCCCAGCATTTGGGAGGCTGAGACAGGAGAACAGTAGTTTGCAGACAGCCTCAGCTACTTACTGAGGCCCTTTGCAACTCAGTGAGACCCTGTTTCAAAATAAAGAATAAAATATAGGGCTGGGGTGTAGCTTAAAGGTAGAATACCCCTGGGTTCTACCTCCAGTACTGCAAAAGAAAAAAAAGAAAATAGTGCTGGGGGTATAGCTCAGAGATAGCATGCCCCTGGCCTCAATCCCCAGTACCACCACCATCAACACACACACACACACACACACACGCACGCACGCACGCACGCACGCATGCGCACACACACACACACACACACTTTATTTTGTAATTCATCAAAGTTTATCTTAAATACCACCAACTCCAAGGAGCCTTTTGAACATCCGAAGCAGACTTCGTCTTTCTCTGGGAAGCCCCACCAAATGCAGCTCAGGCCATCGTGGCTCCAATCACATGTGTCTTAAATTAGCCAAGTTCATATCTCAAATTTACAGCCAGACTATGAATTCCATGAAGCCAGCATCCATTCTTACTCTGGTTCTCCCTCTAACCCTTTGAGGGCTCAAGGGTCTCGAGTCTTTCAAAGAAAAAATTATGAGATTTGAGGAGATAGAGACAATATTTCCTTGGTAGAGTACCTGGAAAGCTTCTGTTTGGAGTTGCCAGTTAGAACCACAGATCCATCATCTGATAACTCTCCACCAACACCCCTGTGGAGCAAGAAGACATAACTAGCTCCCCTGCTCCCCTCCTCACACCCAAGCCTGCCACAGACATTGCTAATCCACTGCGGACTCAGTCCTGCTGAGCCTGCGATGTTCCAGTGCTTCTTTCAGCACAGCCCCAGACAGCCATGGCTAGTTGATTGTCTGCCCTGATGTCACTACAGAGCAAGATAAAGGGCCTTAAAAAGGGGGTTACTTCAGTCCTGGCAAGTGAATTGAGGGAGCATAGAAAGGTCAGTCAAACCCTGGATGTCATCTCATGTTAGGTCTTGTAGAGACAAATGCCAAGCTATATTAATGAAAGGAGATTGTGTCCCAAACTTAAAAGTCATAGACATGGCAGTGCACCCCCCCCCCTCAGAAGCCCCAGAAGCCCCTTGATGAGGAAGGGCACTCAAAGCTCTTGGATTCCCATTAAATGTCCCCTCCCCCCATTCCCTTATTAAGGCTCCCTTTCTCTTCTTTAAAAAGAGCCAACACAGAATCTGCCTCCTCTCCCCAACAAAGGGCTTAGGTGTAATTAAAAAGGATTATGTTTGAAGGGGAAAGCTAGCCTTTAATCACCAGGGGAAGGACACAGCAGCCGCAGCCGGAGGTGCCCTGGGGGCGTTTACGTCCACTGCTGCTCAGGGTGGTCCCCTGGCCCTCGTGTGGCCACCAGCATGGGCTTCACAAGACAGATACAGCTTTTGCTCTGGAAAAACTGGACCCTGAGGAAAAGGCAAAAGGTAATGGTGACCACCTGTGGTTTAGAAGTGAGATGTAGGCCAAGTCTACAGGTTGGAAGTGTGGGGTGTGGTGCCCAGCCTCAGAGCGTGAGTGGCGGTGGAGTCGTTCCCATTTAGCCCTAAAACAGAGTTTAATGGTCTGACTGCTGCACAGGACAGCACTCTTCTCTGTCCTCAGCCACACTAAAATAGCTTGTCCCAGCCAGGCACCATGGCACACGCCTATAACCCCAGTACTTGGGAGGGTGAAATAGGAGGATTGAAGGTTCAAGGTCAGCCTCAGCAACTTAACAATACCCTGTTTCAAAATAAAATAGTGCTATAGCTCAGAGGTAGAATGCTCCTATGGTCAATCCTCCATGTGTATGTGTGAATACATACATATAAATCTGCCATCTTGTTTCATCCCATGTATGTATGTATGTATGCATGTATGTATTGTCCCTTCTGCATGTGAATCTACCACCTGCTCATCCCTGCCTCTTCCGCCCTGGGCTTTACACCTGCAGGCCCTTGAGCAGCTGCAGCAGGGGGTGGGGAGAACCCTCAGGCCTGAAGACCAGGCTCAAAGGAAACCTCAAATGCCCTCAACAGGCTTCCCAGCTCAGCGCTGCTATTTCACAGGTTTGAAGAGGCATATTGTGTCCTCACATTTTAACACTTCTGGGATGCAATCAAGTCATAGTTTAACTGGACAACATTGTTTTTTCTTCTTCATGATAAGGAAAAATAACAGTACATCAATAACTGATGGTTTCCTTAGATCCAATGAGTGCAATTTCTGAGCCTCTTCAAGGGCAAATGGGGGCTGGGCTGGACTAGCAACCTAAAAGCCTAGGGAATGGACTCCCCCTGGACTGGCTTCTGTAATTGCTGGTAAAATCGGAAGCTGTTTTAAAACCCAGAGCAATATAAGTAGCTTAGGCCAAATATCCCATGAGAAGTGTAGGCAAGAGACACAGGAGACCGCAGCATTCCAAGAGAACACAGGTACAGCGAGCTGGCCTATATTGTTTTACTAGAAAGGGGTAATTATAAAGAAATAATGTCTGTATCTATGTGTTGAAGTGTTGGACCTAGGTCCTCTTCAAGGAGCTTCAAGGTCTCTGGCCTAATTTCCAAGTCTTTGATCCATCTTGAATTGACTCTGGTGCAGGGTGAGAAAGTGGGGTTTATTTCCATTTTTCTGCATATGGTTAACCAGTTTTGCCAACACCATTGGTTGAAGAAGCTATCTTTTTTCCAGTGTATGTTTTTGGCCCCTTACCCAGCCATAAAGAAAAACAAAATTATGTAATTTACAGGGAAATGGGTGGAACTGAAAAACATTATGCTAAGTGAGATTAGATAGTCACAAAAAGTAAGAAATTAGATGTTCTTCCTAAGATGCAAAAGTTAAGGAGAAAATGGGTCATAGGAGGAACTCTAGATGAAGAAAGAGAAATCATAGATGAGCAAATATGGTGACCTAACTGAGGGGGATGGGAGGGGGAATTTTCCCTAAGAGGGAAATTTCCTAATGTACAAGATGTACATTCACAAATATATCTAAGTCAATCACTAAGCCAAACATGAGAAGGAGGGAGGAGGAGGGAATGGGGTGGGAATTGGGGAAGGGCTAAATGAGTGATGTGTGCATGTGTGCCTCTACCATCTTGTACCCCATTGAGATGTATGACTATAATGCACCAATTTAAAAAAATTAAATAAGAAACAATGCACTTTATTACAGCCTCGCAGTGTCCTGCAAATGCCAAATGCCTTAAGGAGTTGAAAAGTGTGGGGAGGGGGAGAGGAGGAGCGAAGGGAGGACTGGGTTTTGAAAGATGGGGCCCTCAAGCCCCAGGAGAGCTCTGGAGGGGCACCGGGAGGGAAAGTGACTGTTAGGGAAGAAGAGAACAGTATTTGCCTCCAACAGCAGCTCAGGATGGGTTTCTATAGGGGGACAAGGGGTTCCTGGGTATCAGAAGGCATGTTAGGGGACAAAGAGGGTGAATCTGTGCAATCTCTAAAGACCAGCGTGAGGGCCTGAGGCAGGGTGTGCTGGGAGAGAACTGAACACAGCAGGTGGTAAGAAAGCACAGAGCTGGCAGCGGGCAGGCCCCAGCTCCCACCTTAGAGCTGAGTGCCAGGGAGGAAAAATGGGGTCATTAAAATGGAAATGAAGACCAGTCTGTGGGCTGAGGTTAGGGTTTGTGAGGAGGCTGCTGAGGGACAATAGCTTAAAACCTAACACTAAAGTGAGCAGCAAGTGACACAGGCCAACTGTGCACACAGATGGCTCCAAGGCCTGTGTGTGGCCCTGAGAGGCCAGGAGAAGGCCAAGATAGAAAAGATAGAATCTGCTTCTTTGAGGCCACCATTGTCCTCGGGCTGTTTTCTTTTGTCAAAGCAGGTGTCACTTCAAATTAGCCCTAAACTTATTTATGGCCCCCAGGAACCAAGTGTTAACTGTAATGAAAGATTCCATTCCTTCCAGAAGTTGCTGCTTCTTCTTCTTCTTCTTCTTCTTCTTCTTCTTCTTCTTCTTCTTCTTCTTCTTCTTCTTCTTCTTCTTCTTCTTTCTTCTTCTTCTTCTTCTTCCTTCTTCTTCTTCTTCTTCTTCTTCTTCTTCTTCTTTCTTCTTCTTCTTCTTCTTCTTCTTCCTTCTTCTTCTTCTTCTTCTTCTTCTTCTTCTTCTTCTTCTTCTTCTTCTTCTTCTTCTTCTTCTTCTTCTACTTCTCCTCCTCCTCCTCCTCCTCCTCCTCCTCCTCCTCCTCCTTTTTTTTTGTGGTGGGAGTGGGGATTGAATCCAGGTGCCTTCTACCTCCAAGATACATCTTCAGCCCTATTTTAAAGTTTTACTTGGAAGCAGGGTCTCACTCAGTGGCTGAGGGTCTTGCTAAGTTGTTGAGGCTGGCTGCAAGCCTACTGTCCTCTTGTCTCAGCTTCCCAAATACTGAGATTACAGGCATGTGCAACTATACCTGGAGAAGCTTCCCTTCCTGAATGAAAATATTGATGAAATGTGAACAAGACTCATTTTAAATCTATTTATCATTTTTCACTAATTTCTTCAACCACCAGAATAACAGTCACCAGGCACTATGCCAGGGGCTGAACACAGCACAGCAAATCCAATCCCTGCCCACATAACATATGCAGTCTAGAGATTGCCAAGGAAAATCTGATATGCCATCTCTCTCTCTCTCTCTCTCTCTCTCTCTCTCTCTCTCTCTCTCTCTCTCTCTCTCCCTCCCCCCCCTCCTCTCTCTCTCTCTTTCTCTCTCTGCCATAACACATTAAGATTTTCAGTTCATTTCATTCTCAATGTACCCTTTGTGGTTCTCAAAAAATATCCCCCAGGATGGTAGCTGTTCGTCCACAACAGTTCTTTCACTGGGCAAGCATGTTGCTTTATAAAGAACAACCCTATTTCCCAAGCCTGGTTGGCTTCAGTGACCTTACTACCCCTGCTTTCTTTCCCTGGTGTGGTTTGGTGTCTCCCTGTTCAGGGACTCTGTCTTGTCTACAGTGCACTACCCCCCGGGGAAGGAGTCATCCAGGCCAGGAACCTTGGCCCAAGCCGGCTGGCTTTCAGGGCTGGGCCTCGTTTGGGCTGGCATTGATCCGATGCCATTTTTATGACCTGGAAATGGCGGTCCCTGGTGTGTCTGCAAATGGCTACCATATTCCAGGTGTCTACAGGATGTCTGGGTAAGATGGAAAAATGTGTTCAGTAATTCTGAGAGGGCTCTCTGCCTCTCAACCCTTCTAGAAACTTTTGCCTTTAGAAAATGGCCACTCTAGCCAAGCGTGGTGGTACACACTTGTAATTCCAGCATTTGGGAGGCTGAGATAGGAGGATCACAGTTCGAGGACAGCCTTAACTACTACTTAGCGAGGCCCTTTGCAACCCAGTTTTGAAATAAAGACCCTGTTTTGAAATAAAGAATAAAAAATAGGGTGGTGGTATAGCTCGGAGGTAGAATACCTCTGGGTTCCATCCCCGGTAGCACAAAAAAAAAAAGAAAGAAAGAAAGAAAGAAAGAAAGAAAGAAAGAAAGAAAGAAAGAAAGAAAGAAAGAAAGAAAAAAAGAAAGAAAGAAAGAAAGAAAGAAAGAAGAAAAAATGGCCACTCTAAAAAAAAAGTACAACCCACCCAGCCCATAACTCAGTTCCTAGGTTTTTAATTCCTCAAACCCCCATTGTTTTAGGTGTTTACTGTTGTGAGCAGGGCAAAAGTAGAAACAGATACCAAGTTTCCCCATTCCTCCTCTCCCAGTCCCTAACGGCCTAGGATGGATGTGTTAAGGCCCCTGCTCTCCTCCCTCCTCTCTTCCTCTGTCAACATTTGTCAAAAGTATTACTAAGCGCCTGGCACAGTGCTATGTATATTGCCTCATTTAATCCTCATAACAGTTCTGGGAGAGAGATGTCGGCTCTCCCTGTGGGTACAGATGAGATCACTGAGGCTCTGGAGAAGGATTAGTTTCCTGAGTTGGACCTGTGAGTCAAAGCACATGCGACTCCAGGACGGGCAGACGTGGCCATCGCACCACACGGCCCCCAGAGATCAAGCCTGTCTAGCAGGCTAGAGGGCACGAGAGCACCAGGATAGGGTGCCGGATCGTTTATCACCCACCAGGACAATAGATGTAAGCCAATACTGGGCCTGGCAGGCTGGGATGTATGTTCACCCTGTGCCAAGGTGGACTGGACACGGTCCCTGCCCTGGTGGAATTCGGAGCCAGGCGGGAAGAGGCTCCCACACTTAAGTACTGATGGAATCATGAGCCATGAGCGTGATGTGGAGTAGGAGGAAGCCCAGGGTGGGGTGGGGTGGAGCGGAGTGAGCTCAGAAGAGACCAGGCGGAGGGGTGGCAGAGACTTTTCTGAAAGCTTCTCCCCTGGTGACCAGAGTTCTTCACTGCGTGAAATACACATGCCCTCCCACGCTGGCTGTGGCCCAGGCACCGCATTGTGGATGGTTCGCGAAGGTCGCCAGGTGTGTCTCTGGCCCTTGAGAGCTCACAGCCCAGGGCCCCTGGGTGTCATCCCTGGTCCAGCTTCTAATCAGGACAGCATTTGTGGTGGGCCCAAGGGTGCATGAGAGTAGGGGGCTTGTCACTTCCTTGACCCCAGGCCGGGGCACTAGAGCAGCTGTGGCCTTCAGTCCTGAGCCACAGGTAGGTTCTAGACGGCAGTCATCCAGGCTGGCTCCTAACAGCAGTGTTTTCAGGCCAGAAGGGAGATCTATGGGGCTATTTCAAGCCCTGGCTACCTCCCCTCCCCCACCCCCTTTAAATTGAAAACAGAGAGGGAGAGAAGACGATCTAACTGGAGAAGTTTTAAAATAACAAGCACAACTCTGCCCTTGTCAGAAACCCCTCGTCCCCTGTTAGATTGAAGAGCAAAAAGATGGGGCGGGGGAGAGAACCAGAACAAGGAAATACCAGTTTGGTAAGAAAATTTTTCCAAGGGACCCCTTCTGAGCTTCAACTGGGCTTAATTAAAGTTACAGACATGTTTAAAGGGAAGGGGTGGGGGAGTCTGAGCCACTCTGAAAACATGTTTTTAATTACACTGTGGAATTTCTCCCTAGGGTATGCCTGTGCACAGTTGAGCGTCAAGGACAAAGATGTGCTCTGGGGTGGGATGCGGAGCATGGTGGAGGGGGAGGGAGAAGAGGCTGCTGGGGAAAGAAGGGCTCTGTGCTGGGAGCCAAGTGCACAGCGCAGCCCCCCTGCCCACACTCACAGAACAATGGCGCCCACCTCGCAACAGCTGATGTCCAAGGATCACCAGCCACTACCTAGACCAGTGGCTCTCAGCCTTGGCTACCTATTGGAATTGCCCAAGAAGTGTTGAAAAAGAAATCCTGAGGTCCCACAGGCACGGCCTGAGATCCCTGTGTGATCCCAGCCCCGCCACTTGACAGCTGCTGGCCCAGGTGCAGGAAGGTGACTATTTGAAGGGCAGAAATTACAGGCAGCAGCCTTATTTCAGAGATGTGGAGAGGGGCACAGGGAAAGCGGGACCAGGCTCAATGCCAAGGAAGGAAGGAGGTTCTGACCTGCCTCCCGCTGATGGAAGACCCAAGAGTGGGTGAGCAAGCGAGTAGGTAAGACCATGAGACTCACGTTTCCTTGAGGATGAGATATGCTAGCATGAATTTGAGATCTTATCCATGAGACAGGGAGGCAAGACTGGTGGGTCCCCGTGCAAGCTCCTCTTGATGTATGGTGCAGGGGACAGTGTGGAGTTGCTTTCTCGGGAAGCTCCATGTTTCCAACCTGGAAGCTGCTCTTAATTCAGAAGGGGAGGAGATGTGAGTGTGATCAGTCAGGCCTGAGAGGCTGCAGATCATTTTAGTTGCATCTCCCTGCTCGTCTGTCTTTTCAACATGCGGTGACCTGCAGTGCCCCCCGTGACCCTTGTGACAACCCTATGAGGCAATAACAAAGCCTATGCTTATTGAGTGTGACCTTGTCTGGGTGTTGGCAGTCAGCTCATTTCAGGATCACAACTGCTCTGGTGGCAGGTCCTGGTATCACACCCCTTTTACAGATGAGACCCTGTGGAATAAAGAGGCGGAGCAGGGTGCCCAAGATCCTGTTGCTGAGAGAAGAGGCTGGGTAGGAACTGCAGTAAGTGGTCCCAGAGTGATCTGCTCTTAACCCTCAGTATACACCATAGGACAAAGACCCATTTCATTGACGAGATAGAGATAACTGCGACTCAGAGGTTAACCACGCCTGAAGTTGTCTGAAACCTAGATCTCCCCAGTCCTAAAGCATCATCAGCATTTAACATACCAGACCACTCCCAGGTAGATGTCCCTGCACAGACATGGCCAGCCCATTCACTTGGTGGAAAGCCAGTGTCGCAAGCGACTGTCTTAGGAGGAGTCAAATGTGAAGAATCTGGATGGGTTATCTCATCTTCTAGGTGAAGACACCAGGAACAACTTCCAGTTTCATCACTTGCACCTACTACTCACGCTGCTATCTCGCCAAACCAGCTCCCCAGGCTTACCCACTGACAGGAGGCTCTGGAATGGGAGGCAAGAAGCCAGTATGCACGCCTTTGGGGGTGCCGTGTGTTAAATCTGCAGACTGTTGATGGTCTGAACTCCAGTATCACTTCCAGCTTCCTGAAGAAGCCTCCTAGACCAGTCTTGACTAGGGCTTGCTCATCCCACAAGTATTGTTGGGAAACAATTAGGAGTGTGCACCCACGTAGGGTGCCAGAGTCACAGTGGAAGACCGATTAGACCCCTGCCCTCAGGAAGCTTACAGCCCAGGAGGGCTGCCCTTGAAGGTGTAATGACCCCAGAGGGAGCCCCCCCAGGAGGGCAGGTAACCATCAACATTCCAGTGGCCATCAGGTGTGCCTGGGATCAGTCCCCTTAACACCCAGGAGGAATTGCCTAAGACTGGCATTTTGTCACCTTCTAGGAGAACTAGGGGGAGTCTTGAAAATTGAGTGACTTAAGGGAAATGTACCATTCTCTCTTCCTCCCATAATTGTGTGTACGCTTCCTCTAATATATCCCCTCTAGATATATTCCAAGTAAAACATTTTGTAAAAATTTACCATTGCGCAATCACCACCTGCCTCTAAGCTTTCTTCTTTTCCTTCCCCTCACTTTCTTCCCTCCCTTCCTCCCTCCCTTCCTCCATCCTTCCTTTCTGTGATACTGGAGGGTGAACCAGTTACATTCTACCTCCAAGCTACACCCCCAGCCCTTTTTTGTTTTGTTTTGAAACAGGGTCTCTCTAGGTTGTTGAGAGTCTCACTAAATTTCTGGGGCTATCCTTGACCTTGTGATCCTCCTGTCTCAGTCTCTCAGGTATTGGAATTTCAGGCATGTACCACCAAGCTTATCACCGGTTTGCTTTCTTCAATACATGATTTTCCTCACCAAGTTATTTGCAAATGTGTAATAATTCTAATTTGGTTGCCAGTAGAGCATTAAAAAAAAAAAAGTAGAACATTGTCCTTGTTTGTTGGAAAGGTACCAACACTTATTGAGTACCTGCTATGGTGTCCACCATGATACTCAGAGTACATATATTAACATTTCTTTCTTTCTTTCTTTCTTTCTTTCTTTCTTTCTATTTTTTTTAATGTATGTGATACTGGGGGTGGAACCCAGGGGCATTCTACCTCCAAGTTACACCCTTGCCCTATTTTTTTATTGTTTATTTTGAAACAGGGTCTCATTGGGTTGCAAAGGGCCTCACCAAGTAACTGAGGCTGTCTGAGAACCATGATCCTACTGTCTCACCCTATACATTCACATTTTTTTGAAAGAAAACCAACAAAGTGTTAAATTAAAGATCCTGTGAGAACCAGATGTAGTGACTCAGACCTGTAAACCTGGTACTTGAGAGGCTGAGACAGGAAGATCGCAGGTACATGGCACCCTGGGCAACCTAGCAAGACCCTGTTTCAAAATAAAAAGTAACAAGAGCTGGGGGTGTAGCATGAAGGTAGAATGTTCCTGGGTTCAATCCCCAATAACACACACACACTCTCTCCCTTCTCTCCTCTCCTCCTCCTCCTCCTCCTCCTCCTCCTCCTCCTCCTCCTCCTCCTCCTTCTTCTTCTTCTTCTTCTTCTTCTTCTTCTTCTTCTTTCCTCTCTCTCTCTCTCTCTCTCTCTCTCTCTCTCATGAATAACCCCTAGCTGATTGGTATATTCTTAAGTCTCTATTCCCTAAGGTCTCTGCAGTAGCACATGAATAGAGAAACTATTTTGTGTTCTCCAATTCCCATTCCTTTCTCCCTGTTTCCTTCCATAATCTATACCTCCAGCTCTTACCACAGTGTCCAATGGCACAGAGCTCAAGCTCCAACAATCAACTGGCCCCTCTTTTGGACTCAGGAATTCTTAACACTCTAAACTGAATCTAAACATAAATATCACCTTGCCACCCTATATCGACATCAGTGGCCTCTTCCAGGGTAAAAATCCATGGCAGTATGGCTTGCTTTCTTCAAGTAACAGAAATTATTGAAGGTAAAATGTTGGTAAGCAAGATTCCTGTCGACTTTGCGATGGGCCTCGGTATCTCACAGTCTCTTTCACGCAATGACCACAGGCAAGTCCGCTTGCGCTGGGAGCTGGGAGGTGTGGTTGTGGGGAGGGGCGGTGTGAGCACAGCCCTGAAGGCAGGATGCTGGGTTTTGGTTCCTGTGCCATCACTACTCATGTGACACTGCAGAGGTCACCTGAACCCTTTGAGTCTCTTTCTTTATCTGCAGAGTGAGAGGTTACAACAAGATCTTTATTACCTGTGGCAGCGACATTACCTGGAAGCTTGTTGACATGCGGGATCTGGGGGGGCTCACTAAATCAGAATCTGCATCCACCCCCCACCGTGCACAGTAACATTCACAGAGCAAGCCCATGACCTACACGATCCTCTACAGCAGTCTTGTGCTAATGCTGTTTTCTAAAATAGAGGCAGAGTAAAACTCAGATGGACACAAAATCTGGCTGGTAGCAGTGGGAGAGGGGAGGGGACAAAAGAAGGAAGTTCTTTAGGTAAATATAATCATGCATCACTTAACTATGGAGCATGCTCTGGGAAATACCTTGTTGGGCAATTTGATCATTTTTGCGAGCATCATAGAGTATAATTACAGAAACCTACGTGGTACAGCCCATTTTCTACACACCTATGCTATATGAGTATATAGTAAGTGTGTGTGTGTGTGTGTGTGTGTGTGTGTGTGTGTGTGTGTGTGTGTTTACAGACTGTTTCTCCTAGGGCCATGGTGAACAAAACAACACGAGATTAAATCAAGTAGAGAAAATGATGTAATCAAGAGACAGTAAACACTAGCTGTGTGAGGCTGATGCTGCATAACACAACCAGCATGCTGTTTTTTACTGTTTTTGTTTTTGTTTTGTTTTGGTTGTTGTTGTTGTTGTTGTTGTTGTTGTTGTTGTGTGGATGGAACACAGGGGGCTTCTGTGAGCTACACTCTTAGCCCTATTTTATTTATTTTTCTTATTTGGAAACAGAGTCTCACTAAGTTGCTGAGAGCCTCACTAAGTTGCTGAGACTAGCTTCAAACCTGTGATTCTCCTGTCTTAGCCTCCCAAGTACTGGGGTAATAAGCATGCACCACCACACTCAGCTTGTTTTGGTTTTGGTACTGGCAGTTGAACCCAGGGTCATCATCTACCTCCGAGCTACCCACAGCCCTCTTTTATTTTTTATTTTGAAACAGGGTATCATTAAGTTGCTGAGGAACCTCACTAAGTTACTGAAGCCAGCCTTAAGCCTGCCATCCACCTGTCCCAAGTAGTAGGATTACAGGCATGTAATATGCCTGGCTGATATGCTGTTTTTAAATGACTTTATAATATATATAAATAATATATAATATTTATAAATATATACTATATATAAATATATATAGTACATATAAATAATATAAATTATATATATATATATATAATCATAAAAGGTATAGTATAGTAGTACAGAAACCAGTAAGTAACATAGTCACTTATTCTCACTACGGAGCATTCTGTGACATACATATGTGTCTGCTGTACTTTCATGCACCCGGCAGTGCAGTGGGTTGTTTTATACCAGCATCACCACCAGCATATGAGTAATTACGGGTCACACCACAATGCTACAATGGTGGTGACAGGGTATTTTCAGGTCTATTGTAATCTTTCGGGACCACCATGGTATGCGCGGTCCATCATTGCAGAAAATACACGGTAGCACGTGACTGCTCCACGCCCCAAGGCCCGCTGCCCAGAGAGCGCAGCGAGGACGTGGGTCTGCTCTGGTTGCGCCTCCCAAGATCTTGGGTGCTACTGCTCTTTCTGTTTTTCTTTTGTTTCTCCAGATTCGCTTTGTGGTGGAACTCGTGTGGCCTTTATCTTTGTTTCTGGTCTTGATCTGGCTGAGGAACGCCAACCCGCTCTACAGCCAGCACGAATGTGAGCAGGGGCGGGGCGGGGGTGGGGCAGCCCCAGGGCAAGGAGGGTCCTCTCCTGTAGGCAGGTCTCGGGGCTGGGGTGTGGGATCCCACCCGTTTATCATCATTTCAAGACTTCAATAAATAAAGTAGATGCATCAGCATCACACAGATTCTAACATTTTAATCTTACATATCCTAAACTAATACTTGCATATGGTACAGAAGGAATGTGTAATTATTTCTTGTTTTGTTGCTGTTGTTTTCCCCCCTTACCTAAACTCTTAACAATTTTAAAGAGAGCTATAGATGAGTTCTCTAAAATAGGCCAACTTAGATCTATTTTCCAATAAAATAAGTCTGATTTGGGGATATGTTAAACACGGTGCTAGAGCAAAATGAGGAGAGATGTTATACAATACTTAATAACATACTATTTCTTGGAGCGCCGAGGCATCTGAGCACCTACGACAAACCTCATGAGAGCCCCTGCTGTATCATACTCCACCCTCTCAGGAAGCCTGTGCCTGGTTCCCCGCCAGGATGGCACCTTGGTCTGGAGAGTTTCGAAAGCTTCCCTTTCTCCGTCAGCCTCCTGACTTCAATACCCCTGCCCAGGGGCCCGCATCCCACATCCCTGCTGCACAGTGCAGAAGCGGTCCATGGACCTCCTCTCCTGGAGCATCTGCAATCCGGTGCGGCCTTCTCAAGCTACCACCCCACCATGCCTCCTCCCGGGAAATGACTGGAGCCTCCTCCGTCCCCCTCCACGCTCCTGTCCATTCCTCCATGAGAACACTGTTTGTGTTCTCACTCCATCAAAGGCTCCCGCACCCGCATGGCCTGGTTAGATTAGATGTCCCCGCTTCCTAACAGTGAGTGAAGGAGAGAGCACCGGGGACCGTGCTCTTTCTGGGAGAAGACCCTGCTCCTGAGGCCTGTGTCCGGCTTGGTCTCCATAATGAAACCCTTATCTCCATTTCCTGTTTTAAAGGTCATTTTCCCAACAAGGCGATGCCCTCAGCAGGAATGTTGCCATGGCTCCAGGGGATTTTTTGCAATGTGAACAATCCTTGTTTTCGAAGCCCCACCCCGGGAGAATCTCCTGGAATTGTATCAAACTATAACAACTCCATGTAAGTACTGAGGTTCCCCCTGTATGGGGTGGGGAGGAGTTGCACACCCTTTTCATTTCCCTTACACACTGGAGCGCACGCCCATGCATGCACACACAGAGGGCAGAGCCCCGTAAGAGTGTCTTCATGGCCTGCTGAGCTATTAACCACTTAGAGGCAGAGAAGATTTCCTTTCTGGAACATTCCATTAACTGGCAGGGCACTTAAAGGGAGAATGCTTCAAATAAAGGCCACATAGACACAATTTATTGGTCAAGTTGTGACCTTGGCATCTGAAGGCTCCCCTGATGCTGTGTGTCCACTTAATTCATAGCTACCTACCTACACATGGAGTCACTGTAGGAGGAAAGTTCAGTTTCCCTCACCCTCCATATCCTGTCAAGCCAACAGACTTCTGTTTCTTTAAAAGCTTTCTTGAGCCTGGCATAGTGGTGCATGTCTGTAACCCAGTACTCAAGAGACTGAGACAGGAGGATTGGGGGTTTGAGTATAACTTCAGCAACCTAGCAAGACCTTGTTTCAAAACAGTAATCCCAGTTCTTGGATGCTGAGACAGGAAGATAGCAGGTGTGAGGGCAGGCTCCAGAACTTAGGAAGGTTCTCAACCACTTAACAAGGTCCTCAGCAACTTAGTGAGAGCCTGTTTCAAAATAAAAAATAAAATAGGGCTCAGAATATAGCTCAGAGATAGAACACCTTTGGATTCAATCCCAAGTACCACACAAAAAACATAAAAATGGCTGGGAGTTGGCATAGCTTGGAGGTAAAATGGCCCTGGGTTCAATCCCCAATACAAAAAAAGAAAAAGCTTTTTTGAACATCTAAGGACTAGGAAAAATGGCAAGAAGCTTGTGAATATAAATGAAATCAGGCTTAAAAGGTGAAGTGTACTTCTTGGGAGAAAATGGCCAGTTCCAAATCCTTTGTTGTAATTGCCATTGGTGCCCTTCAAGATCTCAGGTTCCGTGGGAGAGCAGCGGTTCTCAGCCTGAGGGGTGAACCACCGTTCCACAAAGCTGATGGAAGTGGATAAGCCCTGTCCCAAGAAGTATGGACCTGCACACCAATCATTACAGTGTGCATGTGGTTTCAGGGAATGTGTGGACTCCAGGTTCATAACCACCAGTTTGACGTTAAATTGCAAGTCAAATCCCTTAGGAAAAGAGTCTACTACTGGGAGGATATATGTGAGTGTAACCTATGGACAGATGCTCAGGGAGCAGGGCAGGGCATGCTCTACCTGCTGTGCTGACCTTGAGCTACACCTTGCCAAGGTTAGAGCTAACGGCCACCTGCAAGGGCTTCCTGGGGAGTGGGTTTTGTGCTCACTTGTATGAACACCAGGTCAGATGGAAACAGGTGTTTGATGACTTCTATTTTCCATGAGAGGATTTCGTTGGTGTTGGTTTTCATCACTGTGACCATGATACTGATAAAAACAACTTGAAGGAGTAAAGGTTTATTTTGGCTCATCATGGTTTAAGGCCAAGGTCAGCCCACTGCATTGCTCCAGGCCTAAAGGGAGGCACAATAGCATGGCTGAAGGGCATGGTAGAGGAAGGCTACCAGCTCCTGGCCACCAGGAAGAAGAGAGGGGTGAGTGGGGAAG
The DNA here is from genome assembly GCF_963383645.1 of Muscardinus avellanarius. NCBI lineage: Eukaryota > Metazoa > Chordata > Mammalia > Rodentia > Gliridae > Muscardinus > Muscardinus avellanarius. The sequence continues at coordinate 83,756,735 of NC_137788.1, read as the reverse complement.
GGGCCAAGGAGAAAATAAACTCTTCCGGGCATGCCCCCACTTCCTCCAACTAGGTCCCAGCTCCCAGTTGTCCATTCGGCTATCAATAGGTTAATTCATCAGATGGAGGTTAATGATGAGGTCATTGGTGGAGAATAAATAATGAGGTCAGAGTCCTCAAGATCCAATCATCGCCAGGCTTGGTATCAGTATCTCACACCTGTAATCTCAGTACTTGGGAGGCTACAGAAGGAACACAGGTCAAGCTCAGCAATTTAACAAGACTCTCAGCAACATAGTAAGACCCAGTTTCAAAAAGGAGGGGTGGGTCCAGGGTTGTAACTCAGAGGTAGAATGTCCTTGGGATCAATCCCCAGTACAAAAAAATTTTTTTCAATCATTGCCTAAAAGCCTCACCTCTATACACAATGCGAATCTGGGGGGCAAGCCAGATCTAAACCATAACAGTATAATTCCCCCAAAGCTAACTTGCATTTAGATTATTGAAAAGAATATTTGGTAGGCCAGCCCAATGCTCTAGCGTGGCCTTCTCCACTGGGTCGAGCTATGACTGCATTCACCTGACAGTGGCAAAGATAGATAGTTGTGACACACTGTATGGTCTGCAAGTCTGTGAGATGTCTCTGCTGATAAGTATCTTAGGTTATAATCTTCCTGGATTATAGGAAGCTAGAGGAGGAAACAGCATTCTTCCTTGGAAAGATGATGAGGTGACATTCTTGCTGGGCTCTCCTCGCTACGGATACCACCTTGAGGCCTTAGATTATAGTCTACAGTTTCAATTTGAGATTCCTTGAGTTTCCTCAAAAGAAATCCTGGCCCCTGCAGAGAGCCTCATGGGCTGCATGCTGGGATTAGGGAGCCTCGGATGCAAGCCAGCAGAGGCAACAGGGAGCTGCAGTGGACTCGCCACTGTCCGGGGTACATATGCTACCAGGGAAGATAGGAGGTGGGGTGGGGGGGAGGCTCCAGACTCCAGCTATTATTGGTATTTGAACTAGGAAAGCCTGATCCACATTTTATACATATATTATGGGTGAAATGTTATCTTATTCAAGATGGGTTTTTTTTTGTTTTGATTTTGATTTATTGTTATTTTACAAGGCACAAAAGCCCATTTGAACAAGCTTAACCCCCCCCCACACACACACACAATTAATTGGACACATAATTTAGACCTCCTGGCAGAGTCAGGGGTAATGGCAGGTCTCAGGAGCAGAGGAACAAGAGCTGGAGAGCTGTCAGGAGCTGCTCCTTTGGCTCTTCCTGTCTGGGCCTTCAAGGTTCAGCTTGCTGCCTCTCCCTGTGGGTCCATGCCACTCACCTCTCTCCAAGAACTAGCCCCTGCTCCTCAGAGGGCCCTGCCCTGGCCACCTACCTCATAGCATCCCTAAATCATCCTGGCCAAATCTCTGGAAACCTATCTCATTATTCCAGCTTCATCCTCTTGTTCAAGATCAGCCTCAACAATTCACCATACCCTGTCCAATCAGCCCTGGCAGGGGTGTGTGTGTGTGTGTGTGTGTGTGTGTGTGTATGTGTGTGTGTGTGTGTGTTTGCATGTACATTCATGCTTATGGATCAAGCATGGCTGTCAGACCCTACCCTTGTGAATGGGGAAGGACCAAAAAATGAGTGAAAGCTGAGAACAACCTGCAATAACGTTGACCTACACCGTTACCCTTGAGAAGCTCTACCAAGTTTAAAGCTTCTCAGAGCAAGTGACACAGAGATCATGGGGTTGACAGGTGACCCTGCCCTGCCCAAACTGGAAGACAGATCAAACCACTCATCACCCCAATCTGCTAACCTAGATTAGCAAGAAACAAGACCAGAAACTCCCTATTTCCTTTTGTCGTGGCAGTATAAGAAAGATACATAATGTAGTAGCTAAGTCAAGAATACTACTTTAAAAAATAGCACAAGATATTATTATTATAAAAACGACAGCTCTTTATTGATGAAACTTTGTCTTATCTATAGCTTGGCAAGGGTGTATCGAGATTTCCAAGAACTCCTGATGGATGCACCCGAGAGCCAGCACCTTGGCCAGGTGTGGGCAGAACTCCGCACCTTGTCGCAGCTCATGGACACCCTGCGGACTCACCCTGAGAGAATCGCAGGTGAGCTGGGCTTCAGTGCGCTCAACCTTCATTTGCCTATCACTTGCCTCTCCCATCAGAGAGACTGAAGAGCAAGGAAAGAGTGGCCAGATTTTGGTGAAGAGTGGCCAGATTTTGATGGAAAGAAATGTTAGAGGAGGCAGGAAGGGAAAGGCTGCAGAGCAGGCATGAGGACCACCTTGCTGAAGGAAATTGGGCAGGAGGGCAGGAAGGGCCTTACTTCCAGAGACAGAAAGAACACTAAGAGAGAGGCTGCTCTGGGAATCCAGGACAAGAATCAAGGGCTAGAAGGAGGTTTTGAGGAGTGGAGGAGGGAGGGTATGGTAAAGGTATGGAATCCTAGGCAAAGAGCTAACCAGAAACATGTAGAAGCAATACTAAGGATCACTCAAAAACAGCAGAGGTCAGAGACCACATGTTAATCATGACATAAAATGTACAATCATGGGATTTATTCCAGTAATATTTAGCATCCAAGTCCTAAGGCAGGGCAGGTGGAGAGCTGGGGCTTGCAGGGAGGCATCACAGAGGGTCACAAAGACAAGGGGATAGACATGATTGTGCTATAAAGATCAGGATACACGAGAAGCCAGAGGTCCTGAGATAGGCTGGGGAGAAATGAAGAGGCAGAAATAGAGATCTCAGTGGGCTCCATGAGCCTGTGCAAGTGACTGTACAAATGAGCACAGATGGAAGGATCGATGGGTGTAATGTGAGAGTGCGATATTCAAATGCAGGCCTTTGAAGGCAGCCAGGCAGGATGGGTGAGGACAAGGGTGGCCTTGGTGAAGTGGAGCACGGGGAGGAGCATGGAGGGGAGGCACAGGAACACAGGCCAGCTGTGGGCTGCCATGTGGACATTGCAGTTGTGCAAGAAGATGGAAGGAGTTGGACACCCAGGGAGGAGAGCTATTCGGAGTCAGGAACAGGAACGGGGAGAAATAGAGTGCCTCTCCTCCCCAGGGGAAAAACAAGAAACCAACAAAACCCAAAACTGTAACACCAATGTGTCTTTTTAAAAGTATAAGTGGAAGTCAGCTATGGCGGTACGCATTGGTGATTCCAGTACATGGGAGGCTGAGACAAGAGGATTGCAGGTTCAAGGTCTCAACCTAAGCAACTTAGCAAGACCCTCAACAAGCTTAGCGAGATCCTGTTTCAAAATAAAAAATAAAAAGGGCTGGGGTATAGCTCATTGATAGGATGCCCTGGGTTCAATCTCCAGTGCCACATACACACACACACACACACACACACACACACACACTAGTGGATGTTACAATGATGTCCCATTTGTAGTGAGCTCCTCTGTAGATGGCTAGAGAAGCTGGACATGGCAGCTAGAATCCATCCCTTAGAGGCAGGCAAATGAGTGACCATGAAGAAGCAAAGCCCCTGGGAATCGGGGTCACTGCAGGCAGCAATGGAAAGTGCCCTCCATGAAAAGGCTGCTAGTGGGGAACAGGGAACAGAGCTGCAAGGCCTCAGAGGCAGCAGTTGGAGCTGCAGGGAGGTGTGTGCTCCTAGGATGAGGGGGAGCGACTGTGAGGAGGAACATGGAGGATGACAGGGATAAGGAAAGGGGCCATGGAAGGGTCCCCCAAGAAGCAGGAGCGGCTACACACCATGGCTTCTGCAGGAGAGAGGTATAAATCAGCCCTTCTCCCCAGCACGTGGTGTGGCTCCTTTGCCGTCCAGCAGACATTTGGCACCCACTGTGTGGCAGGCCCTGGGCTGGTCTCTGGGGGTAAGAAAATGGATGGGGCTGAGCACTCACACACAAAGAATTCAAGGAGCAGAAATGGGACAGAACATGGCCCTTCCCTGTGGCGTGGCTGGTAGAGGGAGAGGGGGCCACAGCAGCACAGGGAATTGCGAGGGGGGCCTTCTCCAGAGAGATTTGACCCCCTTCCCATCTTACCACCTTCCGGCTTTTTTTCTCCATAGAAGCAAGAAAGCACAGAAGTATGTTCAGATTGGTACATTAAGGTTGTTTAATTGCATCCTAATTGTTTTATAAATAGTAAAGCATGTACTTTATGTAGTGATTTTTTCAAACCAGATTATAAGTACTACATTCTTTGCTGCTCTGAATAGGAGAGTTTTTATTTTATAAAGTTAGCTCACATCTACAGGATCTTATACGGCAGGCTCATGATTATCATTGTAATGGTAAGAAAAGAAAGTGGGATGCATAACCAGAAGGTGCTTTTCCAAAGTTAAACAAGCACGCAAGCCAGATCTGGGCTGTCCAACTCCTGGTGAGACTGTATTCTCCCTTCATCCAGCAGAGGCTATGAAGAGACAGACGTGTGTGTGTGTGTGTGTGTGTGTGTGTGTGTGTGTGTGTGTGTGTGTGTGTGTGTTGAACAGGGGAGGTTCTACCTCTAAACTATGCCCCCACCCCTTTTTATTTTTATTTGAAACAGTGTCTAAGTTAGCTCACACTGGCCTGGAACCTGCTGTCCTCCTATCTCAGCCTCCTAAGCACCAGGTTTATAGGCTCTCACCACCACACCTGACTCAGACTTTTCACTTAAGTGTCTGATCATCAAACTGAGCCTGGCTAGAGGAAATGTAAGGGAAATAACTCCAAACCACAATCTCTCTGCGGTTTTTACAATGTGTATACGAGAATCAGAATCTATATTGCCTAACCCCAAAGCAGGACTCATTTTGAGTTGGCAGACAGGGGGTTCCTTTTGTGGGCCTCCAGGCTGTGGGGGAAATTCCCTAAAGCAGCGCAGGTCTAGAGACAAGAGGTCACAGAAGGCCAGCCAGGCTCTCCAGAGGCTGAGGAGAGACTGCAGAGCCGTGGGAGGGGGCACCGTGTGAAGGTGCTCCAGGCTGGGGACTGAGATCGACCCCGGGACCACAGGCTATTGCAGAGACTGTCTGGGGGTGAGCCCTTGAAAGCGGGTGGGGGCTGGGCTGTGTGCATGTCTACCTGTCCCTTCCTGGTCACCTGGGAAAGTATGCCAGGCAGCAGTTCCTTTCATGGCAAACCTGTAGCGCTGCATTCTCAGCAGGGAGGATTAATGGTGAAAGACCAGGGTGGGGGACCCGCCCCTCTCACCTCCAAGCATCTCTGTGGTCTCTCAATCATCCTTAAGCCCCCTCTTCCCACCAGCCTCACACATTCTCCTGGCTTCTCTCCCTCAGCTCCCCTCGCCCCCACCTCCCCGCCTCTGATCTTCCCAGGGAAGAGAACAAGAAGAACCACATTTTAAATGAAATGTATTTTTCCCCCCTGGGCCCCCAGTTCACATTTCTCCCTCAGGAATCTAATGAAGTGCCTGTCTAGTATCGCCCCTCTCACACTGTGGACCCCACACTCTCCAGGCAGGGTGGCCCCACCCTGTTCAGGTGTGTGTTGAGCCAACGCGTCCCTCCTCCCCAGGGCCACAGCAGCCCAGCCACCTGGGTGGTGTATTGCGCGGTGCTGGGGCAGGACTCCCAGTTCCTCTGTCTCGCCCTTCTCCCTGCAAGTATTTGTATGCAAGGTCAGCCGAGTGTGTTAAAGAATAACTAAGAGATAAGCGCTCAATTGGGGTCTGACTCTCAGGTCAGGACGCAGGTATTTATTGAGTGCTTCATGTCATTCAAGACATTCATGGAGGCCCTGATTGGATGTCAGGCCCCAGTGCTGGGTTTCAGAGAGAGAGGTGACTTCAACTGTGTGCCCAGAACTGGTAGGTAGGATGAGAAGTGTAATAAAGGCAGGATCCATAGCCCCCAACCCTCAAAAGGCATGTCCCCTGTAATCACGGGCACTTGGGCGTCAGAGGCAGGAGGATTGCAAGTTCAAGGCTGGTCTGGGCAAGTAATGGAGACCTGCAATAGACTAGGACAGGATTGAGTATGGGGATGTGGCTCAGTTTGCCTAGCATGTGTAAGGACTTGTGTTTAATCCCCCATAGTGTAAAAGAGGGGATTAAGGCTGTGTGCACGTGTATGCATATGTGTGTGTGTATGCACGCGTGTGTATGTGCTGGGGGTGGGTTGCTGGAATGAGAGCATATTAGGTTGCATATAAAAAAATATTTGGTGCCAGGAGTGATGGCACACGCTTGTAATCCCAGCATTTGGGAGGCTGAGACTGGAGGATCTTGGTTCGTGGACAGCCTCAGCTACTTAGGCCCTCTGCAACTTAGTGAGACCCTGTTTCAAAATAAAGAATAAAAAATAGGGCTGGGGGTGTAGCTCAGAGGGAAAATGCCTCTGGGTTCCATCCCCAGCCCCACAAAAAAAATAGGGGGGGGAGGGGGTGGCTGTTTGGAAGGAGACAGGATTTATGTTGTGGGAAAGCAAGAATAAAACCACCGCAGCTAGCCAGGCGTGGTGGCACATGCTTGTAATCCCCATGCTTGGGAGGCAGAGGATCACACAGGTTCGAAGCCTTGCTGGCTTAAGAGACCCTGTTTCCAAAGAAAAATATAAAAATAGGTCTGGAAGTGTAGCCCAGAGGTTGAAGGGCTTCCAGGAACCCCAGTACCACCAAAACAAAAAACACTGCAGCCCCTCGCAAAGTCTTCTTTCCCCCTTGGAGCCCTATGTCCAGGTTCCCCCAGGAAACCCTTGGACTTTTCCTGTGCAAAAAGGAGTGACACTGAAGTCCCCCTTGGCACAGCTCTCGGCGCCCTCGTTGTGGCCAGACAGGCCGCTGAGTGGGACCCTCATCAGGACCAAGTGCCCCTGTCCTGGCTCATGCGCAGGCCTGTGGAGTGGCCCCGAGCTGCTTCAAGAGGAAGTTGTCAGCAGTGCTGATCTAGATGAGGTGTCATACAAAGAAGGCCACAATCTGAAAATGGAGAGGAAGGCTATCAAGCACTGGGTGGGTGGGGGTGGGCGAGCTTCTTAGCTGCCTGGGGAGGGAGAAATGGGGCTGGAGAGGATGTTGCTGTGGAGTTTGGGCGAGGAAGGAGCAGGGCATTGAATGATGAAGCTAGTCCGCCAGGCTCCTGTGCAGCTGGGAGGCAGGCAGGCATTTCACAGAGCCCAGCGCACCGCCTCATGTTGACCTGGTGTCACGGCCGCCTGGCCCCGTCAGCTGTCCTCTGGCCCACGTCTCGTGAGCTGCAGCGGTGGCCAGTTCGAGCTGAGCATTGAGCATTGGCCAGCTTGGGTCACACCAGCACTTGGAAGGAAGCTGGTGCTGGTGTGACGCCCCTGGGAGGGATAGGAATGCCACCCATGCCATCAGAACAGCATTTATGGAGTGCTCACTGTTTCCAGGACCTGACACTAAGCGCTTTGTGGTCTTTATCCCGCCCCACCCCATGGCGATCCTGCAAGGTAGATTGGGCAGCGGGGACACAGAGAAGCTCAACGCTTGCTCCATGGTCGTCCTAACTGTTAGGAGTCTTTCGTGCCTCCTTACAAAGGAATTCCGCTTCCAGCAGGACCTGAGTGAAGCTGGAGAGCAGGCCACAGAGGCTGCCCAGGGCAAGCCCAGGCCTGGCTCTCCTCTGCTTTCTGGAAGCTGCCCTTCTCCCCAGCAGTCCCATCTCCTTCCCCACCCCAGTGCCCTAAGCTTGGAGCCGGAGCTGAGATGATGGGAAAGCCATGAAGCGTCCTCATGACAGCTTCATTATAGACAGGGACACATCTCTTCCCTCCCTAGACCAGGTTCCTCAGCCCCAGCACCATTAATATCTGGGGGCCAAATAATCCTTGGTTTGTAGAAGGGTTGTCCTTCCACAAACCAAGAACACGCATTATTGTAGAACACATAATACACTGACCTCTGCCTGCTCGCACTGCCCCAGTTGTGACAACCCAAAATGTTCCCAGATATTGCCTGGCCAAAGCCTCCCTCACCCTCTGAGGACCCACTGTCTTAAACCAACCCCAGAAAGCAGCTGGCACACAGCCCACCCCAACTTACCAGCAAATTATGTCCAAATTTTGGCGATGAAAACTGATAGGATCCGGGACTTCCAGGTGCTACCAGGGACCCCCTACAACAGAGCCTTTTGCTGGGGGATGAGTTAGAAACATTTCTAGTCAATTCTAGCTGTCTTCCTCTTTTAGGGGTTCGGAGGTACTAGGGATCAAACCTAGGAGTGTTCTACCTTTGAGCTGTAGCCCAAGCCCTATTTTATCTTTTATTAAAGTTTTGGAGGGTCTTGCTAAGTTGCTGAGGCTGGCCTTGAACCTGGGACCCTCCTGTCTCAACCTCCCAACTACTGGAACTATAGCCACCACACCTGGGTCTAGCTATCTTCCTTTTTTCAGGCTATCTCTCCTTCAACACCTGTTCATTCTCTCATTCATATGCAGGCAGAGGAATACAAATCCGGGATATTCTAAAAGATGAAGAGACACTGACACTATTTCTTATGAAAAACATTGGCCTGTCCAGCTCAGTTGCCCACCTTCTGGTGAACTCCCAAGTTCGTGTGGAGCAGGTAGGTGGGCGTCGTTGGTCAGTGTCCCCGGAAGGCAGGGGTAAGTAAGCACTGGACCCAAGAAAGGGAGACCTTGGCTTTTTCTTTTCCTTCTTGATTTCACATTCAGATTTCATGAGTCATGTCCCATATTTAGAAAAATACCTCAGGATTGTTGAGACAATGAGCTTTCCCATCACAGGACCCACAGATATTGGCACTGATTAAAACACCAAAGGTTTTCATAACTGGAAGGAAGCGGAGCGGTGATGTGGCTCAGCCTTCCCTGGGGGCTGTGGAAACCGAGGGCTATTCATTTACTAACCAACGACCTGGGGACAGTTGTGGATACTAGAATGCAGTGTGGAGAGGCAGGCCAAGCGCTGGCTCAGGAGCTCACTCTAGCGTGCTTGTGGGTTGTCAGTTGTTGGCAGGTTGTGTGGGAGGCAGTTTAAGGGGGATGCTAAGGGAAGAACGTCCTGAGAGGTGCCTTTGAGCAGCCTTCCAGAAGAGAAGGGAGCCATGAAAATAACAAGAGATCCTCCAAGAATGGCAGCGCAGTCTCTGTGGGTGCTGGAGTCACCTCCTGAGCAGTGGGAATGCTGGCCTCTGCTTTCCTGGACCACTTTCTTCCCGTGGTTCTCCAAGTCCAGACACCAATAGCATCAGCCATACCTGGGCGCTGGTGAGGAGTGCGAGTTCTCAGGCCCCACCCAGATCACAGGCTCTGAGGATGGGCCCCGTGGTCTGTTCTAAGGAGGCCTTCAGGTAAAAAAGGTGGAGAGCCACTGCTCTTGCCTGGAGCCACCGGGCTCCCAGCCCCAGCTCCCAAGTCCATGGGTTTTATCTGAAGAGCACAGTAAGAAGGCCAGCAGGGGCCCAGGGTGCAAGTGCCCTCCTGGCTCACCTCCCAGCCAGGTCTGCACTCTCTCCAGACTCCAGTAGAGACCAAGACAGAAACGGAGGATGGCAGGTCCTATGTCAGCCCTGAGTTGAAGCTCTGCATAGAGTGCTCTCTGAGCCCAAAAGAGAGAGGGGCCACACCCAGTCAGGAGAGCACTGACCGGTTCCCTGCCCAGCTTCCCCCTCATCCTGAGCCCAGGGAGGCCTGAGCAGCACCAATTTGCTCATTTTCTCCTTTGCTTTCTCTTCAGCTCATAAAACTCCAGTCTTGGCAGTGCCCGTGACGATTTCCAGTTGGTAATAAAAGGGAGATGAGATAAGGAATTTCGGGGAAATTTCTCTAGCATTCCTACTGACATGACGTTGGTGCTCTGGCTGGCGAGCTTCAGGCCCCGGGGCTGAGGTCTTTCATGGAACAAGGGGCCGGGTCATGGGGTTGCGTCTTTATCCAGTGTCGCTGGCTCTGGGTAGCTGATGCTCTCTGGATCAGCAAGCTCCTGTGCAATTGACTATCTTAACTCTTAACTAAGCAGGGAACTTTTATTCTATAGCTTCAGGAATAAATATCGCTCTGGTCCTTTCTGCCTGGCATCTGAGCACAGCCCCAAAGGGAATCTGGTCACCCTCTCTCTGCCTCTAGGGAACTTTTAATTTTTAATTTTATTTATTTATTTATATTTATTATTTATTTATTTATTGCAGGCAGGTCTGGGGATGGAACCCAGGGGCATTCAACCTCCGAGCTACACCCCCTGCCCTATTTTTTATTCTTTATTTTGAAATGGTCTCACTAAGTTGCAGAGGGCCTCATCCTCCCGGTCTCAGCCTCCCGAATGCTGGGATTACAAGCCTGCGCCACCACGCCCAGCTTAGGGAACTTTTAGACAATGAGGGTAGTACAGTTCTCTGGCTCATATGTGCCCTGCCCCCAGCCCTGGAAACTCGTGGATATGCTTTAAGGCCCAACTCAAACACTGCCTCCTACGTGAAAATGTTCGTAGGCCTCCCTTCTTTGTCCCGCCCTCTTCCTCTTTGCTCTTCTCTAGGAGCTGGGCTACGGGTTAAGCGCTAGGTTCAGATCTCAATCAGACCGCACACTTAACTGTGTGGCTTCAGGCAAATTAATGTGCCACTCTGTGATTGTTTCTCGTTTGTAAATGGAAATAATTAAATACCTAGTCTACATGGTGGCTTGGGGATGAAAAGAATTAATGCATGTGAAGCCCATAGAAGGTTGCCTGATGCACAGTGAATATTTAATAAGCACTGGTTACTTTTACTAGCTCTTAATGCTCCCACTGTGTTCTGATTTCACTACGTTCAGTCTAGCACCGTCTGCTATTTAAATGCCTGTGTTCCCTTCCAGCTCCAAGGAGAGCTCCTTGAAGGGCAGGAAACTTAGCTCGTTCATCTCTATATCCTGTCATTATCCCGGTCACTGTACAATGGGAAGTCAGTTAATGGGTGTCGAGAGAGTAACCAAGTGTTTTCCCCAAGACCTCGCTCTCTAGCTCAGATAATTGTATAAGGAAACCTAGGGAGACTGCAGTGCTCAGACAATCTCACGGATTTATTCATAGTGGCAAGGGTCTTATCCACTGCAGGGAGGCCATGACTCCAGGAAACCGAGGCCCCTGACCAGGGTCGGTGCCCCTCTTCTGCCAGTTTAGCTCTTGGAGGCCATTGTGAGCACAGTGCTTCAAGAGTCTCTGTGTGTGTATTGGGGGGGGGGGACTAGCCAGTCCTTAGGGTTGCAGATAAAACACAAGATGCCTAGTTAAATCTGAATTGCAGATAAATGACAAAAAATTTTAGCATAATTACATCCCATATATACCCTATTTGGGACATACTTATACACACAAAAATGTATTCGTTATTTCTCTGAAATTCAAGTAGAACTGGGCATCTGGTATTTTTATGTGCTAAGTCTGGTGAGAATGAAGGGAAGAGGTCAGTCAGCTGGCATCACTACAAGTGTGTTCTCACCAGTCCTCCACCTCAGCCTCAGGGAGAAGGTGTTGATCGTATGTAGCATTGTTTGCTACTGTGTATAAGGGAACCTCTCAAATTTTAAGAGCTTCTGTGATAAAGTAAGGCTTGGGGAGTGCGTGGGTTTCTTATTGCTGCTGTAACAAATAACCACAGACTTAGTGGCTTAAAACAACAAACATGGAGGTGAGAAGTCAAGGTCCCAGCAGAGCTCTGTTTGTTACTGTTAGGGGAGAGAGAATTCTACTTTCTTACCTTCACCAGCTTCTAGACTGTCTACATTCCTTGGCCGGTGGTCCCCTTCCATCTGCAATACCAGCAATGGCCCTCAAGCCTTGCTCACATCTCTTTATTCTGCTTCTTCTGCCTCCTTCTGTGCATTTCAAGAACTCTTGTGATCTCATTGGGCCCACCAGATAACTCAAAATAACCTGCTGATCTTAAAAATAGCTAACTAGCAACCGCATCTGTCCACAGTCCTAATTCTCTTTGCCATGGAATATAACGTGCTCTCAGGTTGGCCCAGGGTTGAGGCTGTGGACATCTTTGTGAAGGAGGGGCAGGAATCCCCTGTCGGGAGGCGGTTTCCAGCGTTGCCCCTCTTTCCTGCAGTTTGCTCACGGAGTGCCAGACCTGGCGCTGAAGGACATCGCCTGCAGTGACTTCCTCCTGGAACGCTTCATCATCTTCAGCCAGCGTCGTGGGGCGCAGACCGTGCGGGGAGCCCTGTGCTACCTCTCCCCGGGAACCCTACAGTGGATAGAAGACACTCTGTATGCCAACGTGGACTTCTTCAAGCTCTTCCGCGTGGTAAGGGAAGGGCTTAGCTGCTCCTGCCTCGGAAGGTGATTCCTTGGGGAAGCCGGGACTCGTGAATCGACACTGGGGCAGGTATGAGGCTGGTGTTCAGGACGATCCTTGAGGAAGCTCTTGACCATCTCTAACTCTAATCCAGAATTTCTAGAACAGTGGCCCAGGGACCCGGGAGTCACTGTGAGACTAGGCACTGTCAGGGCAGTGCGGCTGTGGCAGGTGTGTGTCCACTCCAATTGTGAGTGCAGTGCTCTCCCCCACCTCCAGCAGGGTGGCTGAGGAAGGAGGAGGCCTGGTTTAACTCTTGCCATACCACTTCCTAGCTCATTGGTGGGGAGCAAGAGACTGGACTTTTCCTTGGCCCCAATTTTCATCTGTATAAGCATATACTTTAAAATATAAAAAGTATTCATTTTTAAATATGATACTTTAGAGAGTGGTAGGAAAAAAGATACAGAAAAAACTATGTGTAAAGCATTTAATAAAATTTAACATAAAATGGCTTAGCTGGGCCGGGCGTGGTGGTGCACACTTGTAATCCCCACACTTGGGAGGCGGAGACAAGAGGATCGTGCAGGTTCGAAGCCAGCATCGCTGGCTTAATAGGTCTGGCAGTGTAGCCCGGAGGTAGAAGGGTTCCATCCCCAGTACCACCAAAAAAAAACCAAAAAAAGGCTTAGCTGGGTGCATTGGCACACGCCTATACTCCCAGTACATGGGAGACTGAGACAAGAAGATTGCAGGTTCAAGGCCAAGGATTTAGCAAGACCCTGTTTCAAAATAAATAAATAAAATGGGCTGGGGGTGTCATTCAGATGTAGGATATCCCTGGATTCGATTCCCTCCAAAAAATAAAAATAAAAGAGGTTCATTCTCTTTCCTCTGAAATTGATCGTGACCCCCAAAATTACTGTTTCTAGATAGATGAAATAACAGAAAAGCCAGGTGGGGTGGCAAACACCTATAATCCCAGTGACTCAGGAGGCTGAGGCAGGAGGATCGAAAGTTCTAGTCCAGCCTGGGCAACTTAGAGAGACCCTGTCTCAAAAAAAAAAATCATCCCCCAAAAATAACAGTGACAATTTCTTAGTCTCAAAACTCTGGAAAGCCCCTACCTAGCTCACCCTTGTGCTGTAGAGCAGTATCCCAGACAGTCTGCCTGATTCTGGCCGTATATCCTTTACTTGAAGAATACAGTGAGAGGAAATCACATATGGGGGGTGGCTCAGGGGCTGTCAGGGTGCATGAAAATCATTAGAGAGGTTAGTAAAGATACAGGTCCCAGCATCCCATCCCGGAGACTGATGCAGAACTGCCCTATGGCCTTTGGAGATTCAGTGGAGGTCACTGCAGGCTGCGCTTTGAACAACACTCAGAATTCTTCAGCACAAGATGACATGTACTATTTCTAGCACTGAATTGTGTTTTTTTTTTTTTCTTTTGCCTACATTTTAATTTCTGGAACTGTGTTGTGAGGAATGTCAGTCACTAAGAATTGATAGAGGAATGTGTATCTTACCTTTTGATTTCTCTCTCGTCCCAGAAAACCCACTCTCAGCTCATCCTTAAGGCTTTTTATTTTATTTATTTATTTTTTTTTGTGGGTGTGAGGGTGGAACCCAGAAGCATTCAATCTTCAAGCTACTCCCCTTGCCCTATTTTTTATTCTTTAGTTTTGTTATTATTATTATTATTATTTTGAGGGTCTGGGGATGGAACCCAGAGTCTTTTGACCTCCGAGCTATACCCCCTGCCCAATTTTTTATTCTTTATTTTGAAACAGGGTCTCACTGAGTCGCAGAGGGCCTCACTAAGTAGCCGAGGCTGTCCACGAACCACGATCCTCCAGTCTCAGCCTCCCAAATGCTGGGATTACAAGCATGTGCCACCACGCCCGGCTCCTTAAGGCTTTTTAAAAACAGGCATTGTGGCACACATCCAGTTACTGGAGAGACTGAGGCAGGAGGATGGCAAATTCCATGCCAGCCTGGGCAAAATAAAAATAAAAAGTTCTGAAGATGTAGCTAAGTGGTGGAACACCGTACCCCACTCACCCTCCTAAAAAAGGAAAAAAAGAAAATAAAACAAGATCCCACAGTTTCTGACAGAGTTTACTCTGAATCCCTTTCAAACTGTGCCTTTCTCTTACAAGTTACTCTGCAATTTTCCCAGCTGTTCAGAGTAGGCCTCCAAGGTGGGGAAGAGGGGTCAAGGCCTGGGGATGCCACCACTACTGAGAGCCCAGGACCCCAGAACAGGTCCCAAGGCTTCTAATGCTGCAGAAAGAAGAAAAAGCTATGTGGCCCAGACATCTCTGCCCAAAGTTTCAAAAGGAACCTCATTTTAGACACACTCCTTTCTTTGTTTCAGAAACAGACAGAAGAGTAAGATAACAATGCCTTATCCTGGGCAGCTGCACTCAGCACAGGAGGGCCAGTACCTATATGGTAGGGCCACATGGCTCCCTGTCAGGGAAACCAGGGCCCACATGCTCCATGGGGCAGAGTGAAGGATATCTGTGTACCCTGTAAGCAGGGTCCCATCTGTCTACACAGTCAGTACTTTGTGACCTTCATGTCATAAAGGGGACAAGGTCTTGTTTCTCTACTTGAAGCACTTTGGCTGCTGCTATAGGTGGATTTATCTCTAGGGACATGACCATCAACTCTGGGAAGACAGTCCTGGTATAGCAGGATAAGGTCACCTGGGCCAAACTGTGACTGGACCTTATGTTAATCAGATCTTCATTACTATTACAAATACCTGAGAAAGTTAACTCTCCAGGGAAAATGTTTGCTTTGGCTCACAGTTCTGGAGGTACTAGTCCACGATTAATCAGCCCTGTTGCTTTTGAAACTGTAGCGACAACGTCATGGCAGGAGCCTGTGGTAGAGGAAAACAACTCATCTAAGGGTCAGTAATGAAAGAGAGACAGAAGAAGGAGTGGGTCTCACTATCCCCTCCAAGAAAACACCCCCAGTGACCTAAAGACCTCCCTCTAGGCCACATCTCTTAATGGTTCTACCATCTTCCAATGGTACCAAAGTGGGGACCAAGCCTTAACACACAGGCCTTTGGTGGACCAGTGGACACACAAAATCCAAACTATGGTAGACCTGCAAACTCAGGCCATTGGCTTCAGAATGTTTACCTCTTAGATAAGAAGGACCAGAAAATATTTCTTCTGCCCTGATGTACTACTGTCTTGGCAAGTGCTTGGGTTCAAAAAGCAGGGTCTAACTTTTGGCCAGATGCCCTCATTGACCTCAAATAGGCTTGCTCATCACACCTGGATATGTGTCCATGAGCTCATGCCTGCAGCAGACACCTGCCGGTGCTTGGCACAGTGCCGAGGCCAAGGCTCCAACATGAGCCGCCCACCCTCACCAAACTCACAGATCAGGGACAAGTAAAGAGGCCAGTTTATAGCAGCACAGCTTAAAAGCACCAACACCAACATCTGCTCCCCAGAACAGCAGTTCCTAGGTTTGGCCACACATGGAGTCACTTGGGGCTCTTTAAAAACTACACATACCCAGCCCCCAGGCCAGAGATCCTGAGTACAACCTATGAGCATTCCCAGATAATTCCAAAGTCCAGCCAGGGCTGAGAACCACCAACCTAGAACATGGGAACTGAACTTACAATCTTGATTTCCATAGACGGAATATAAGAATGATTGTACCCCACTGGCTTGATGGTCCAGGAGACAGGAATACTGTGGAGAGGCTCCTCTTGAGGGGGCACACCAGAGAGTTTGGGCCTGGAGCAGGCCCAGGGGGAGAAAACCCCAGCAGAGGAGGCCTTGGTTGGCCTCCAAGGGCCGCCTCTACTTGCCTGCCGACCTCTCTTGATTCTGCCTCCCTGGGGAGAGACCTGAGCAAAACACATATGTGGGCCCCAGATAAGGAGCAAACACCCTGTCTGGTTCTCTGGTGCCCTTGAAATGTGCCTTTCCACCAGATGAGCGGATAGAGCGACTAAGCATCTTTTTAAAAAATTACTAATAACAAACTTAAAGTACAAGCATTAAGATGGGATTTTACTTTGATTGTTCCTGTATCCATCCTATGAGTGTTTTTAGGAAAAGGGCCCTGAGGCAGGCACAGAGAAGTTCAGGGCAGATGGCCAGCCTCTCAGGATCCAGACCGTTATTGCAGCTGGTTGACACTTGACCATGCTTAGCTCCAGCAAGGGAGCGCCCAGCCATCTGGCTCGAGTGCACATAGCCAATATATAAAGGAGATGTTATTAAATGCCAAGTCAGTTTTTATTAACAAAAAGAAAAGAGGGACATCTGAGTAAACCACTGTGATGGCCCCAGCCTCTGCTGTGTGAGGAGCTGGGGTGGAGTAGGATGCAGCCTCCCGGGCCTGGGAGCCCTGGAGCTGAGAGAACCAAGGGATGGCCATTAGCACCAACTGGGAGCCCCTGTGTTTTTTCCCCCTGGGTCCCTCAGAGGTTAGAAGTGAGGGCAGTTATCCTCAATCCAAACGCAGGGCCCACAGCCTTACTGCGCCCCTCCCACCTGCACGGGTACGCTCATTTGCTCTGAAGTGCACACAGCTGCCCAGACTCACATGCAGGCACACAGGAACTGGTGCCCTACATGAGCTGGGAAAGAAACCAGAAACTAGGTGACTGAGTTTTCTCCAAAGAATTCTAGCCCCTCTTGGTTTCACCTCCCTTGTGAAAGAAAGCTTGAAGGAACTTGTCTTCACCTGGAGCCCCTCGGGCTTAACGCCCCCAGCTTGGACCCCAGCAGCCCAGACCTCGGGCCCAGGGTGTCATTACTGCCAACACTACCTGCAATGTTCGCACCTCATAAAAAATGGTGAGTCAGTTTCGGGAGGGTGAGCAGAGGGTTTGGGAGGTTTCCCATCTGATCTGGCCCCAGGCGAGCGAGTGTGCATCCCCTCCCCCTATGATCCTTCCTGTTGACTCTGGTGCAAAGCTTTGAAATCTTGCTGAGAAGCAGATCTGTCCCCTCTGCTTTGAATGTTTATTTGTGGAAGTTCGGCAGGGGAACTGGGGTGGGTGCCAAGATCTGCCATACTGCTGGGAAATCTGAGTTTCCCTCCCTTCCCCCTTCTTCAGTGGATGTTGATAGAGGAAATCTGGCCTTTTGGCTTGTAGTTTTCCCCTTCTCAAACACTCCCAGGTCCGCATGATTCAGCTTTCTTTCCTCTCCTTAAACCATTCCCCTTGGTGGGTTTTGCGTCTCTGACTTCAGTGCGCCGGGTCTCTATGGCTGTGGGCTGGCAGAACACGGAGTTTCAGAAAAGAAAGGACTGGTGTTGGGGTCCCGACTATATGCTCCCATCACTGTCCTGCTTCGTTCCTGGCTCTGCTTCTGAATTCCTGCAGCCCCGTGAATAAACAGGGGTGGACTGCCCACTGCCCGGCGAGAGCTGGCTGGACTCTCTGCTCTCCGCGGCCATTTGATGCAGTTTGTTAAATTTCAACTATGTGTTTCATCATAAGTCTCTGGGAAAGCCCCAATCTCCAGGATCTTACAGTGAGGCCCCATCAAGGACTTAACTCCGCGTTCACCTCTGCCTCCAATGTCTAAACTTTAGGGCTGTCAACTTTCTCCTTTGCAAGGGGAAAGGTAAAAAGAGTGAAGCTGGAGTATTAGTGGGGCTGTCAGTAGAAAACAAAACCGAGCCAGAAAAATAGGAGTTTTTTGACTTTTAAAAATTAAGTGGTAGCCTGGCGTGGTGGTACACACATGTAATCCCAGCATTCGGGAGGCTGAGACAGGAGGATCGCGGTTCAAGAACAGCCTCAGCTACTTAGGCCCTTTGCAACTCAGTGAGACCCTGTTTCAAAATAAAAATAAAAAATAGGGCTGGGGGTATCGCTCAGAGGTAGAATGCCCCTGGGTTCTATCCCCAGTGCTGCAAATAAATAAATAAATAAATAAATAAAGTGACTTAGGATGGGAGAAAGCCCCTGGGAAGGCTGCTGTTTAGGGCACTGGGTCCTGAGTTCCTGGGTTTTTTTCAGTAAATATGAAAAGATCGAGCCCCTACAGTCAGTGAGCTGATGTGTTTAGCATCAGGTCCTCCCTGGCATACACTGGTTTTAAGAAGGACTTTGGCTTCTGACATTTCACATCTCTATAGGGCAATAGCTCTTAACCCTTTTGTGGATTAGGATCACCTTGAAGAATCTGACACCAGTGATCCATCGTTTCCCTGGAGAATGTAAATTCCCATAGACACACAGGGGATGGGGACTCAGGGAACTGGTGAAGCCAGACCCTGGGTTGAGATGTTTTGCATTAAAATTTCTTTCCTACCTTTTATTAATGTGTCTTTTACTAGAAGCTCTCAATACAGCCACAGGATAGTTCCTTAGCTCTCTTTATGAAGTTATCAGCACCCCCTTCCTTGAGCGTAGGCCCCGGGGTGAGAGGATCAGAGTCCCGGGCCACCTCTAGGGCACACAGGCATCTCCCAGTGACCAGCAGATTGGGTCCCAGCTCTGGGTTGGCAGCTAACTTGCTGCCCCTTAATAGGGATCCCATCTTCCCCATCTGTAAAATCAAGACAATAAGACCTGTTTGACACCTCTTACGCAATTGTATGAGATTCATGTTAGAGAAGAGATGGAAAAATACTTTGCAACCCAAAGCGTTTTGCTCCTACCAAAGCAGGAACACTCCCACTTTGCACCAGCCCCTTTGCTCCTTCCTCAGACCCTTGCAGGAGGGTGGAGGCCTGTCTCCCGAGTGACCTTTGACTGCCTCTAGATTCCAAGCTCAGTTTTGCTTTCATCAAAAAAAAAAAAAGGCCCACTTTCTGTTGAGCTGAGACAGTCCCGTAACGTGTCTGTTCACATACCCCAGAACCCACCTCCCGAGTCAGATGCTTGTCTGCTCCAGTGTGGGGAGACAACATGTCTCAGGCCCCTCTCCCAGTGGAGACAGCTTGGCATGTCCCCCACCCCTCCCAGTGACCGAGTCTGGATTCTCCACTCATGACGCATTTCCTAGCGCGCTGGAGAGCTGGTTGCCCCCTCACCACTGAAGCAGCTTCCTCTCTTTTCATCTGATGCTTAACAACTGTCAGGTTGCAACAAACATGCCTCAGATCCACATTCTCCCAGTTGCCCAGCAACAACTTCCCTCCCGGATAAATCTGGGCTTCCTGTGGCAGCAGCCCAGGACTAAACCCGGCAGCCCAGCACTGTCTGTCCCCTGCTCCGTCTGCTCCTCACCTCTGGCCTGGGTGCTTTCAAGACAGCCACCCATAACCCTGGCCCTAGAACCTTCCAGAGACCAGGCTATCCCTGTCTTTTAACCTGAGGCTACCTAATTCCCCCGTGTGTTGGGTATATCCTTGACTTAGAAATTAGTAGTGTTTCCAGAGTATCTTCTTTGAATCAGAGAAAGTAAAAGAAATAAAATATTCAACTAATAAGATATTTTTACCATGTGCTGAAGCATGACTTCTATTTGATTAACTTGTTGCATCTAAAGAGTCAGCAAATAGTATCAAGCTTTTTTTTTTTTTCTCTAATACTGAGGATGGAATCCAGGGGCATTCTACCTTTGAGCTACACCCCCAGCCCTATTTTTTATTCTTTATTTTGAAACAGGGTGTCGCTGAATTGCAGAGGGTCTCACTAAGTAGCTGAGGCTGTCCGCCAACCACAATCCTTCTGTCTCAGCCTCCTGAATACTGGGATTACAAGCGTGCACCACCATGCCCAGTTTAGTATCAAGATTTTTTAGGAACTGATATGCTTTATTCAGCATGGGTATTGAATATTACACAATTCCAAAGAAGAGACTAATTTTTTTTGTCTTTTAAGAGCCCAAAAAGAGACCTCCTGGGGCCCAAATCACTTTACTACCAACCCAGCTGAGCCTTGAGTTAATTTCTTAAGTACAAGATGAAGTCTCAGGGATAGTTGATAGAGATGTATCCCTTCCACAGCCCTATTTGTATACTGGATCTTCATTAAGAGGTCAGATCAGAACTTGACCTTGGGTTGGCAAAACTGAGCTCAATTATGACCCGGGGGATTGTTATTTGGGAAGTTCAGAGAATTTATTGGTATAGGAAACTGTGGGGTATGTGTGCGTGTAACAATACTTGCCATTTTGGTCTATGACCTTTTCTCCAGAAAAGTTTCCACATTTCCATTCGAATAAACTTTCTCCTTACCCTCCTTCTCCTCCTTTACCTCCTCCTCCTCCTTTCTCTCCTCCTCTTTTCCCTCCTCCTCCTCCTCTTCCTCCTTTCCCTCCTCCTCCTCCTTTCTCTCCTCTTTTCCCTCCTCCTCCTTTCCCTCCTACTCCTCCTTTCCCTCCTCCTCCTTTCTCTCCTCCTCTTTTCCCTCCTTTCCCTCCTCCTCCTTTCTCTCCTCCTCTTTTCCCTCCTTTCCCTCCTCCTCCTCCTCCTTCCCCTCCTCCTCCTCCTTCCCCTCCTCCTCCTCCTTCCCCTCCTCCTCCTCCTTCCCCTCCTCCTCCTTCCCTTCCTCCTCCTCCTTTCCTTCCTCCTCCTCCTTTCCTTCCTCCTCCTCCTCCTCCTCCTCCTTGTGGTGGTAGTAGTAACTCTGAGCTACAGCCCAGCCCCTTATTCATCCATCCATCCATCCTTTCTTTCTTTCTTTCTTTCTTTCTTTCTTTCTTTTTCTTTCTTTTTTCTTTGCGGTACTAGGGATGGAACCCAGGAGCATTCTACCTTTGAGCTACAACCCCAGCCCTATTTTTTATTCTTTATTTTGAAACAGAGTCTCACTAAGTTGCAGAGTGCCTCATTAAGTAGTTGAGGCTGACTATGAACCTGAGATCCTCCTATCTCAGCCTCCCAAGTACTGGAATTAAGCATGTGCCACCATGCCTAAAGGCTATTTCTTTTATTTTGAAATAGGATCTCACTAGGTTGCTGAAAGTCTCACTAAGTTGCTGAGGTTGGTCTCAAACCTGTGATCCTCCTATCTCACCCTGCCAAGTACTGAGGTTACAGATGTGTGTGTCCCCCCCCGCCCCCCCCCCCCCGGCTCTCTTCTGGTTCTTTTGGCAGGAACAATACCTGCAAAATGTGACTAGATAATGGGGGAAGGAATTCAAGGAAAAAGAGTGCTCTGGGAGAGTTATTTTATAATTTATGGCAACATGAGTCAGATAACTGGTGAACAGCTAGGGATGGAAGGCTCTCTGGGAGCCAGGTACTGTCCTGAAATGCAAGTGGTATCTCAAAGATGTGAGTACAAGACTCTCATAATTTATCACCTCCACTGAAAAGAACTAGGAAGGAAATCTGAGCTAGGGTGCTAGGCACAGAGCTTGAGCTTAGTACATACTTGATTACTGGCAAGATCAAAAAAAAAGGCATTAACAAGGCACAGACACGTACTTCAAGCTGTTCCTGTTCCCTCTCCCCCAGATTCCTGGGCTAACTCTTATCATCAGGCCATCTCTCCAGCCTCACGTCTTGCTAGCTCTTCACATTCTTCTCCCACCTGGAATCCTGACCCTCCCCTTCTGTCCACAGTCACTGCCCTCGCCCTCACAATGACCAGCCGGCCTCCTTACAAACACCAGCTCAGATCGCACTCAGCCTACAAAAATATTTGAGACTCGAAGTGAAAAATAGAGAGGGCTCCAAAATATAAGCAAAGTTCTTAGAATTTAATAAATACTAAATTGCATATTTAAGGAAGATAATGCTGTTCAACTTTACTGTTTAATTTAGTATTCATAAAATGTAAAACGCAAAATCAAATTTGCAGTTCAAGTTTCCCCACTTTAGACACATTTGTGAACGTTCATAATTATTGCTGAGAAAACAAAATAGATCATTCACTGAATGAACTACTTGAAGCCAAATTTCAAAGACAAAATTAAGAGCCTTAATGTATATTGATAGCCGGGCGTCTAACTGGATGTCTAACTGGATGTATGATAAAGTTTCAGGATCAGAGTGTACCCCCAGCCACTCTCTAGGTATCCCCTTCTGGTAAAGAAGAAGCTGGATAGAAGTTTTCTACACAGGCAAAATACAGCCATGGACAATCTCTAGCCCTTTGTCAAGTGAGGAAGACAGTTAAAAAGGTCAGAGAGAAGAGGAAGGAATTTGTAACGGTGGCACAGCAAAATTGTACCGGTGTGAGACGTAGCTACGGGTTCTTGTTCTTAGCTATTTTAGAAAGGAATAGCCAGAACTCTTCTGCTGTAAGTTTAAGCAATTTTATTAGTACAAAGGCAGAAAGAAAGGACAGAAATTTACAAAGCACTGCATTAAAGATATAAATGCAGTGAAGTAACTTGAAAATAAGTTACTGAGGTTTTGAATATAGAACAGTTTTTATACAGATACCTTATCCTTCATCTCACCCAACCAATAACCTTCTGACCTAGGTGTGAGCCCTCCCATTAACTCCTTGCAGGCCTCTTTTTTATGATTATGGGGATTTCTTGCTCCAAAAGCCTTCTTCCTGCCTTGATGCCCGGTGTAGGCCCAGGTCTTTGTTAAGACCTGAATGATCAACAAAGTCAGGGATCCCTGTGGTATCTGCCCCCTTCTTGGCGGAGGCCTGTACCCTCCTCCTGCATTCTTGGGGGATTTTAACCTATCTACTAGAAGTTATTTATTATGTAAACCTGTCTTTAAAATATGAAGGCCCCAGGTCCCAAATCTTCTGTGTACTAGCTAATCACTTTTGGTGAGGGAACTCTGCATTATAACAGCTGCCTGAGTGCCTGGCAGCAACCAGGCCCTGACTACTTTTTACTTTTTTTTTATTTTTATTTTTATTTTTATTTTTATTTGGTGGTACTGGGGTTTCTGGAAGCCCTTCTACCTCTGGGCTACACGCCCAGACCTTTTTTATATTTTTATTTGGAAACAGGGTCTCTTACTCCAGCGCGGCTGGCTTTGAACCTGCGCGATCCTCCTGTTTCTGTCTCCCAAGCACTGAGATTACAAGCGTACGCCACCATGCCCGGTCACTTTTTACATTTTTAAACTAATTTCCGATACATTAATACCAAAGTCATTTTCCAACACCAGCACAGAATTGAAAGCGTCAGCAGCTTGGGGCTGATTTACTTGTCCATCCTCTTTAGATACCTGAGGGTGACGATTCCTTAGGTTCTTTGCCTGTGGGCTTCGGTCCCCTCTTAGCTGCCTTCTCCTCCTCTGGGACCTGGTTTCTTTCGCTGCACAGCTTCTTTCCTTCTCTGGTCATTGATTTCAGCTCCCTCCTGGCACAGTCTTTCAGGTGTTCCTTGGCTACCTTCTGCAACCTGAGGGGATCCTCTGCCCACACTCATGTCCTGCACCAGTTCCTTGATTCCCAAGACAGTAGGATGGGAACAAGGAAGAATCAATGATAACTCCCAGACAGAAGGGTACCCAGGAGCAGACATGAGCGTGGGGAAGATGGTGTGATCAGTGTGGGGCATGATGATCCAGACAAATGCCCAACGGATAATTGGAGGTAAGAGGCTGAAACTGTGGGGAGAGATTTGGGATTGTGGTGCAGCTTTAGAAGTCATTGATAAAAATGTAGCGGATTAAATGATAAAGAAAACAAGACTGAGCTGGGTGTGGTGGCGCACGCTTGTAATCCCAGCATTCAGGAGGCTGAGACCGGAGGATCGCAGTTTGCAGACAGTCTCAGCTACTTAGTGAGGCCCTCTGCAACTTAGTGAAACCCTGTTTCAAAATAAAGAATAAAAAATAGGGCAGGGGGTGTAGCTCGGAGGTCAAATGCCCCTGGGTTCCATCCCCAAATCCGCAAAAAAAATAAAAAATAAAAAAAAACAAGACTGTTCAGGGAGAGTGTGCAGTGTGGAGCAGCAAGGCTCACAGGCTCGCAGGGAAGCTCAGCTCCCAGGGAGAGGAGAGGAGCGGTGGGAAAGGCAGAGAAGGAGCAGAGCAAAGGGACAGTGTCACTGTGGAACAGAGGAAAGGGACATGATCAAAAGTGCCAGAAAAGCCAGGCAGGATAATACATGCCTGTACTCACCGTACTTGGGAGGCTGAGACAGGAAGATTGCAGGTTTGAAGCAGCCTCAGCAATTTAGACAGGCCCTTAGCAACTTAGACCCTATTTCCAAATTAAAAAAAAAAAAAAGGCCAGGCGTGGTGGTGCACACTTGTAATCCCAGCATTCGGGAGGCTGAGACAGGATCACAGGTTTGCGGACAGCTTCAGCTACTTAGTGAGGGCCTTTGCAACTCAGTGAGTTCCTGTTTCAAAATAAAGAATAAAAAATAGGGGGCTGGGGGTGTAGCTCGGAGGTAGAATGCCCCTGGGTTCCATCCCCATTGCCAAAAAAAAAATTTTTTTTAAATAATAAAATAAAAAGCTGAGGTGTAGCTCAGAAGTAGAATGCCCCTGGCTTCAATTTCAATCTCCAGTGGTATAACACACACACACACACACACACACACACACACACACACACTTCCTCTCTCTCTCTCTCTCTCTCTCTCTCTCTCTCTCTTTCTCTTCTGAGAAAACCTAGGTGTGAAAAGGTAAGAAGCAAAGATATCTAGGAAACTTAAGCCCCTTGAAGAAACTAAAGGTCCTAGTTAAAGTGGCTTGCAGGATGGTGAAGGTGTTGCTGAGGAAGTGAAGTCATAGAATATAGACAGTGCTTCCATAGATGTGGGAAGAAAGGGCAGAGGAGGATGGTGGCTGCAGGAGGATAGGGGATCAGGGTCTGTCTTTCCCAGTGAGAACCCCGAGCACACGCACAACATGGTAATGGTGATAAGGCTGAAGGCGCATCAGTGACATTCTTGAAATTAAGCTTCACGAAGAGAAGGTTTCCCAGCATTCAGGAGGCTGAGACTGGAGGATCGAGGTTTATGGAGAGACTCAGCCACTTAGTGAGGCCCTCTGCAATTCAGTGAGACCCTGTTTCAAAATAAAGAATACAAAATAGGGCTGGCAGTGTAGGTTGGAGGTAGAATGCCCCTGGGTTCCATCCCCAGTACCCCCCCCACACACACACACACGCAAGAACAAACAAAAAGCCATGCACACAAAAAAGAAACCATTGGGTTTTGTTTCCTTTGTGAAGCAGAGTCCTGCAGTGGGTCGTCCAGGAGCAGCATGGAGGCCCCACCGACATCCTCAGAAAACGAGGCTCCTCCCTTCCTCATCTACTGCTCTCCCTCCAGCACCCCCACATTCCAGGCAGTGGGGAGGCGAAGGCTGAGGGCCCTCCTTCAACACATCATTTCCAGAAGCCCTGCTCTAGGATATCTGACTGGCCAAAAGTAGAACTCACGTCACATGCCCACCTGTATAAAGCAAGGCTGGCGAATGTCCCTTCTTAGCCAGGCATCATCACCTGTAGCAGAAGTGGGTAGACAAGCATCAATCTCCATCACCATGACACAGCCCAGTCTCTGGGTGCTGGGTAATATTGATGGAATAGATAATTGAGAGTTTTATCCTTTTGTGTCTGTGTTAGCTTTTCGTTGCTGTGACCAAAATACTTGACATGAATAACTGAGGGAAGGAAAGATTTATTTTGGCTCATGGTTTCAGAGGTTTCAGTTCATGGTTGGCTGTCTCCATGGCTTTGGGTCCAAGGTGAGGTGGGACATTATGGCGGAAGAGTGTGGTGAAGGGGAACGGCTCAGCTCATGGCAGCTGGGAAGCATGGGGCAGAGGGCAGGTACCATAAAAACCCTTCCAGGCACACTCCCAGTGACCCACTGCCTCCATCTAGGTCCCATCTCCTCCAGTTTCTTCCCACCTCCCCATAGTCCATCCAACCATAATGGATCACTTCTTTGATGAGGTTGGCTTCCTCATGAACCAGCTGCTTCCTAAAAGCCCCAGATCTGCACATTGCTGCATTGGCAACCAAGATTCAAGTACATGCACTTTTGGGGAATGTTTCAGATCCAAACCATAACAATTTCTTTGAACAAGATGATGGAAATATAGGGGAGATGCTTGCTGTGGTATGAAAGGCTCCCATTTTTATGTTGAAATCCCCATCCCTAAGACTAATAGTATAAGGAGATAGGACCTTAGGTCAAGTTTGAGATTACTGGCATTATAAAAAAAGACCCCAGAGAGTTAGCTTGCCTCTTCTACTATGTAAAGGCCCAGAGAGAACCAGGACATGGGCCCTCACCAGAAACCAAATCTGCCAGAACCTTGATCTCAGACTTTCCAGCCTCCAGAACTATGAGAAATATACATCTGTAGTTTATAAGCCACCAGGCTTGTGGTATTTTGTTATAAAAACTGGACTAAGACACTGCTGATCTCATATTCTTAGAGTGAACCTTTTGTTTTTAGAGAAAATAAGAACATCATTTGGGATAGGGTATATTCTACAAACCATATCATGGAAGCTGGTGTCATTACTACAAACTGTGGTCAGAATATGGAGTTCTGTGGCACTGTAAACAGGAGAAAGATATAATAAAGTTAAAAACTAGATCCTTCCTGGAAAAATCTACATTAATCTTTTTAAATTTTACTTATTTATTTTTATTTATTTATTTTGTGGTACTAAAGATTGAACCCAGGGGGATTCTACCTCCTAGCTATACCCCCAGACCTATCTTTTTTTATTTGTTTGGAAACAGGATCACACTAGGTTGATAAGAGTCTCACTACTTGCTAAGGCTCTCCTCAAATCTGGGAGATTTTCCTGTCTCAGCCTCTCAAGTACTGGGATTGTAGGCATGTGCCACCATGCCTCGCTCTATACTAACTTTTACCATTGATTACCCTTGGGTGGAGGAGCTTTATTTATCAAATACTATTTGAATGACTATTGTGAGCCCAGCACAGATACGGTTCCTGTCTACATGGGGCTGAGAGTCTAGCAAGAGAGACAGATGACATGTAAACAAAAGAATAATCACTGTGAAGAGGACAAGTCAGTTTCCAAGAACAGAAAAGGGCAAGGGTGAGAAGAGGCCGAGGAAGAGGCACATCTCACTCTACTTAAAGCACAAGTGTGTCTCACAAGGATAATTGTGTTAGAGGTGAGACTTGAAAGAGTAAATTTGCCAGTTGTCTTGGGCAACATTCCCACTGATATAATCTAGACAACTGACCACACAACCTAGAGGAAGGAAGATTTATTTGCTCACAGTTCCTTGGAAATTCCAGGTTCAGTCCATGTGAGGCTGGAGTCTAAGGATCTCAGGGCATGGCGGCGGGGGTCAGAAAGACCAGAGAACAAAACCTTTGCTCACATATCATGGAGGCCAGAAGCAAGAGAGAACAAGCAAGCAATGGAGAGTCCAAGACAAAAGCCCAGCCCTACGGCCACACCTCCAGACACGAGTCTCCAGCCACACCCCACAGGCCTTGATCACCACCCTGATTTATCTACTGATGAGATTACAACCCTCGTGACTTAATTGCATCAACTCTGATCACTAATACACGAGGTCTTCAGGGGACAGTCTGTATCTAACCGTGATGTCAATCAAATGAGAATGGGGGGATGGAGTGGACAGCCAAAGAGCAGTGCCCAGCACTGCTACAGATCTTGTCTCCCAAAGGCAGTAGGGAGCCATGGAAGATTTCTGAGCCAGGGATGCAGCAGGATTAAACTGGCCTGTGAGGTAATTCAGACCACACCATGGGAAATACTTTGGAAAGGAGAAGACTAGAGGCCAGAGTACCAGCAAGAAGACTATCTTGATGCCGTTTTCTAGGAGATAAGTGATCAAAAGCAGTCTTAGCAGGAAAAGAAAAAAAGGAGTGGTAGTAACTTAGTCTTCATTTGTTCAATATCTTTACATGGAAAACACTTTTATTATTAGAACATTTTATTCAAGAAATGAATCTAAAAATAGAGTGAATAATATACTGAATCCCCACACATCCATCATCCAATATCAACTATTATCAACATTTGGCTTAGTTCTTATTTTAAATGTTCTCTGTATTTTCTTCTAATTTTTAAGCCAATAACAGACAACATACTTTTACACCCTTACATGCTTCCTAAGTATCTGTAACAGAGACTTAGTTTTTGTTTTGTTTTGTTCGTTTTGTTTGGTTTTGTTTTTTTTGTTTTTTTTTTTGTTTTGTTTTGTTTTGTTTTTGGCAGTACTGAGGATGGAACCCAGGGGCTTTCTACCTCCGAGCTATACCCCCAGCCCTATTTTTTATTCTTTATTTTGAAACAGGGTCTCACTGAGTTGCAAAGGGCCCTACTAAGTAGCTGAGGCTGTCTGCAAACCATGATCTTCCTGTCTCAGCCTCGAATACTGGCATGCACCACCATTCCCAGCTAGACTTAGTTGTTTTAACAAAACCACAATGCTATAATCATATCCAACAAATTAACAATAATTCCTCAGTATTATTCAATACCCAGACCACATCCACTTCCCCCCATTGTTATAGCTGGTTTGTCCAGGTAATCATCATCATCATCGTCAACCACACGGCACTGCATCAACAGGTCCCTTCGGTCCCTTTTCGTCTCTAATAGTCTGAAGGGAGGTGGGAAGATGGCGGGCCTTGGCCCTATCTTTCCAGCAGCACACATTTTGACCTGTTTGCTTCCTCCCTTCCTGCCCACTCTGTTCAGCCCTACCCTCCAAAGGAAAAACAGGAGTTAAAGCGTTCTTCCTAGATATATTGAGGCTTTTCTTTTTTTTTTTTTTTTTTTTTTTGCGGGTCTAGGGAAGGAACCCAGAGGCATTTGACCTCTGAGCTACATCCCCTGCCCTAATTTTTATTCTTTATTTTGAAACAGGGTCTCACTGAGTTGCAGAGAACCTCACTAAGTAGCTGAGGCTGTCCGCGAACCATGATCCTCCGGTCTCAGCCTCCCGAATGCCAGGATTACAAGTGTGCACCACCACACCCGGCTTTGAAGCTATTTTCAAGAAATTTTAAAGGAAGTCCTGGAAAGACCAATGGCTAGGCCCAGTGCTCAGAGCGAAGGGAAGGTGTGTCTCAGCAGTATGGCTTTGCAGCTACCGCCCCTGGGAAATCCTTCCCCTGTCTGCTTTGTATCTCATTCGTAACAAAGCCTTTCCTTTCGCAGTTAGAAAATGAGCCTGAAGTGCTGCATCTCCGGGTGTACCAAATCTGTTCCATAGTTTCAGGACCAGAGAGGACAAGGACCCCTGTCCCTGTGGCAGAAAGAAGGGGACAGGGACCCAGGGCTAGAAACAGGCGTGTGATGCCTGCCTCCACCTGCTGCCGGGCTTTGCCGGAAGCTAGGCCAGCTGAGCCATTACTCAGGAGATCCCACTGGCAAAGAAGCCGAGACTTGTGGCTGGTGGTCTGCAAGCACTCTGGTGAGAATTATAGTGAAGCTTCAGATGCAGATGCCAGGACTACCCCCGGCCCCACTCAAAGAGCACACTTGAGTTTGAAAACCACTATTTTAACATTTAGAGTTCAGTCCTAAATGCCTCTTATGGGATAGCAGCGATCCAATCCATTTTGAAACTGTAGAGAATAAAGTCAATCGGGACTTGAACTAATTTTTCAGAAACCACAGGTGTATGCCTCAGGCTCCGGGGCATGGAGGCAGCAAACTTGAGGGTTTCTACATTCTGTCAAGATGGAAAATGCACCAGTGGTTCTGAGTTATACTGTAGGCCTGGGTCACTGGGTCACCTGAGCACGGTTCTTGACTGCAGAACTGGCAAGAGTTCTTTCTGGACAGAGTTCTTTCTCTGGTCAGTGTACTCTGACTCTGGCCAACAGTAACTTTAAAAGAAAAGTGAAGCTGGGGAGCCAGGCGTGGTGGCGCACACTTGTAATCCCAGCATTTGGGAGGCTGAGACAGGAGTATCTGGGTCCGTGGCTAGCCTCAGCTAGCCTCAGCTACTTAGTGAGGCCCTCCACAACTTAGTGAGACCCTGTTTCCAAATAAAGAGTAAAATAGGGCTGGAGATGTAGCTTGAAGGTAGAAAGCCCCTGGACTCCATCCCCAGTACCGGAAAAAGAAAAGAAAAGAAAAGTGAAGCTGGGCGTGGTAGTGCATGTTTGTAATCCCAGGACTTGGGAGGCTGAGACAGGAGGATCACAGCTTCTAAACCAGCCTCCTCTGGGTTCAATTCTCAGTACTAGAGAAGAACTCCTCTGGGTTCAATTCTCAGTACTAGAGAAGGGTTGGGGGATGGATGGGGGCGGGGGGGGGAGAGAGAGAGAGAGAGAGAGAGAGAGAGAGAGAGAGAGAGAGAGAGAGAGAGAGAGAGAGAGAAAGAGAAAGAAAGAATGAGAATATGTTGATGATGATGTAATGGTAAAGTTCCCCATAAAAGAGTAGTGTCAACAGGAGGAGCCGCCTGCCTGAGGACACAAAGGGGAAAGTGGCAGAGTCTACAAGGCCCAGGTGAGCAGGCACAGCAGCCTTCCTTCACACCCTGCAGCTGCACTATTTTCTTCCTTCCAGGAGTCTTGTTTGTTGTCACTAAACCAGTGATCAGAATCACTTTGGTGTGTTTAACATCACCAGGAAAGGATTTGTGACTGACCAGCTCAGCAGGGCAACTTGGAATCAGAGCCTTTGATTTTTCTTCATCAGATAAGAAAATTTTGTTTCTGAAAGCAATCTTGCAGGAAAAGTCCTTTAATCAGAAACAAGGGAGGGAATGGGTTTTCAAGTCTACAGGGGATCAGATAGTGCGTGTCCATGCATATACAACTGCATATATTTTTAAACTTTTTTTTTTCCTGTCAATTACAGCTTCCCACAGTTCTAGACAGTGGTTCTCAAGGTATCAATCTGAGATCTTGGGGAATAATACTATCTGATATGTCACCAAGAATTCAGGAGGTAAGTAGCCTGATGCTAGTAAGTATAATGTACTTATGTCTTTACACCATTTGGTCTCATTTATTATGTCAAATGATTGTACCTCACACCTGTTCAAGGAGAAACACATCTGCTCTTTCCATCTAGCAATTTCAAAGCACCTGTTCATATCTTAAATTATCTGTGCTCCTGGGCAGGAGACACAAAAAAAGAACTAGGCTTCTGACTTTACACAGAGGAAGAAATACCACTAGGAATAAGCAACTTTCCTAGTGTCACACAGCATCAGAAGGCTTACAACTTAATCTGAGTTATCTCAATATTGAGATAGTCCTGTTGTTTATGGTCCTAAAACAACTCACCTGAATGTATACCACCAAAAATAATAGCAAATAATAATGATTATATGATGTTTAATAGGCATGATTCCAAGTACTTTGCTTCTATAGACTCATTTCATCCCCCCCCCCAAAAAAAAGTGACTTTTTGGTGTTCTTTATAAAATATGTGCACATCTTAATTCACATCTGATTGCCCAAGTCTTCTTTCAGATAGAATTGACTCTTCCAGTCAATGGTTGATTGATGCTTGAGATATAAAGATGACTAGACACCGTCTCTGCCCTGGTGGCACAGACAGTCAGTGGGGAAGAGATGTGAAATAAGCAACTATCCTCAAGTGTAGTAAATATTGTGGAAGGGAGGCAAGGTATTGAAAAATAGTTTTCGCCAAACCCTTTTCCCCCTTCAGTATTTCCAGCTGACTTCGGCTGAGCCAAGTTGGGAAACTGCATGGTTAGGATCTGTTTTTATAAAACGAAGCTGAGTAGGAGCACTGCTGTGCAGAGGAAGCTGGAGAAGAGCCCATCGTACTGATGGCCACTTGCTGCAGGGGGGTCTCCAAAATTCTTGCCTTCATCACATTTTAAAAAGTTCCTATCAGCAAAATAGAGTTGAAGTTCATAGAGAATGCAAAAAATGTCCCCAAACATATCCACACTCTTCAGTGTGGGAGTTCCAGTTGATTTTTTTTTTTTTTTTTTTTTTTGCCTGCCTAGATAGCAAGGCAAGTCTAAGCAATTATGAACGAGGTTGAAGCAGATGGCCCATTTTATAGTAACTGATATTAGACAATTTGACCCTAGAATGGCCCCTTCATCTCTGAGTGCTTTGATTAAGTGAGCAACATAATAATGGTAATAACCCCTTCCAAGACTGTCATAAGACTCACTGTTGTTGAGGCAATTTGAGATTCCGACTTTATTGTTGAAGCCTAGAATGTGATCATAGGCGTGACTCACTGTGTGGATTCCACATGGTGCTCATTGGTTTCAGAGGGCGAGTGTTGGCATGTGGACAGAGAGAGACCACAGGTAAACACCGCTTATTGCAGTAGGGGAATGTTTTCCGTCTCACCTGATTGAATCCTAATGGTTTTTAAAATTCCCAACTGCTTTTGAAAGTGAGTAATAAGGTGTGTTTGGGGAATAAAAGCTGCATTGTTTTTATTTTGTATTTTCCCCTGAAGCAAAGCCAAATGGTCTTATGGGAACCAAGAAACTGGCATCTCTAGCCATCCTCAAAGTGGTTCTCAGCATCACAGATCTACTTTCACAGGACAAGGCCAGTGAGTGCCATGGTACCCAGACAGAGAGAAGGCCGCCAAGCTCTTCTCAGTTGGCTCAAAATTTGAAGTGTTCTTCCAAGAATTGAGACTTAATTTTTTCTATATTTGCTTAATTTTAAAACACACATGCAGAGAAACTACAAACCATATATTCTGGTTCAAATGAAAGAATTCAGTTTTGGTAATATTAAACTAATAAAAATATAATTTTTCAAATATAGAGAACCAACTATTTGGCCAAAGAAATTTGCCCTTACCTTGCTATTCTAGAACAGGGCCATTCCGCCGTCATTATATTTCCCAATTTTCCCCCCCAAATCACCATCTTATTGGAATGACAACACCCAGGTACTGGTTTGCAATGCCGTATTATCTGCATTTCTCCAAGGACGCGATAAAGGACAGAAGCAATATTAAAATAGTTTGGTGTTTACACTGATTTTATTTAAGGTTCATCCATTCTCCTAGTCCCTAGTAGAAGGCAGCCAGTTTTGTTTTTTACTGCTGGATTAAGGATTGCTGAGAATGTGGAGGCTTTCTTTTAAATATGAAAGTAAAATATAAATGTGGAACTCTTGGTTCTGCTTTAAAATAACTCAGAATCTATCCTTCACCCTAGTTTTTTCATAAACCAAGTATTCAAGACTTGCTGTGGGTGACCAGGCCCCTTCTGCAGAATGGTGGTCCAGAGACCTTCACACAGCTGATGGGCATCCTGTCTGACCTTCTGTGCGGCTATCCAGAAGGAGGAGGCTCTCGGGTGTTCTCCTTCAACTGGTATGAAGACAATAACTATAAGGCCTTCCTAGGGATCGACCCCTCCAGGAAAGATCCTACCTATTCCTACGACAAAAGAACAAGTAAGTTTTCGGAGTTCTGTGTGCAAATCCACCTCTGATGTTGGTTCAGATGATGTGTTCACACTTCCAGGTGAAACCGGACCTGGAGTTGGTGCTCCCTTGGTCTTGTTGAGTGGCACTGGGCAGAGAGACTTCTCCCAGAAAGTCCAGCAGCAGGGAGTTTCTCCCTGTAGAAGGAGCGTGGTGCTTGTAAAAGAATTCTGCATACAACCCATAGAAAGCACCAAGGCCTCCTTGGAAAGGGAACAGAGGGGACACTTCCCACTGATGTGATTGAACTGGGGTTAAGTTCTAGTGGAAGAGAAGAATGATAAATGAGGAGACGGCCCAGAGTCGCAAGCACAGTTCGGGTCTGAAGGGCCCTGGCAAGGCCACACAGCCGGGGAACTTTTTTTTAACAAACACAGAGCAGTGTGTGATACTGAATTACATTCCAAACAGCACGTCACTGTGAAGTCATCCTCACCTTTATCATCATCATCATCACATTATCACTATTTTGGCTCCTGTGGGGTAAAGCACAGGTGGAGTGAGGAAGAAATGCAACTGGTGACCCTCTATTTAGAAGTGTAAAAGACAAGACACCCCAAGAGGAGCTGGGCCCTGCGCGCGCTGCCCACAAGGAAGTGGGGCAGCTAATGGATGAGAAGTTGTCAAGGTTGAAGCTGCGATTCTGGGGGATCTTTGTCTGGTTTTTCACTCCCTTTAATCCTTGCAGTCATCCTCAGCAGGCTTCTCAGCCACCTCCTTCTAAGGAAGACTAAAGCGCCACGTCAGACCCAGCCCTTGCTTCACTGATGAGGCCTTATCTACAGGCACAGTGGCATTTTGTTACTAACTAATGATGAACTTGGTGGGGGGGGATATGGCCTACTAATTTAGGTTATTCTTCAAATCCGCCAGCCATGGAGTTGAATGAGACATGTGATTTGGATGCACTAATGACCGTGTTTAGTTATGAGCAGCAGGGTGTTTCTAAAATAATAATAATCTGTTTCTTCTCTCCTGGCAGCCTCCTTTTGTAACGCATTGATCCAGAGCCTGGAGTCAAATCCTTTGACCAAAATAGCCTGGAGGGCTGCAAAGCCCTTGCTGATGGGGAAAATCCTCTTTACTCCAGATTCCCCTGCTGCACGAAGGATACTGAAGAACGTAAGATCTCAGAGTTGGTCAGCTCCCTGATACCTTGGACCTCCCAGGAGAGAGAGAGAGAGAGAGAGAGAGAGAGAGAGAGAGAGAGAGAGAGAGAGAGAGATGTGTGTGTGTGTGTGTGTGTGTGTGTGTGTGTGTGTTTTAATGTGCTCACCTGGCAGTGAGTTCCCAGCTTGTTTTTTGCTAATGGACTCAGGTTTCCTCCCCCATCTATGGCCACCCTAAGAATGTTCTGCTCCCGTGGGCTGCCAGGGCCCTCCCTCTCTTCAGCAGCCTACAAAGAATTCCCACTGCTTGAATTATATCCCTAATAGAAGGACTCACAAATCTCTAAATTCTGGTTTCCTGGAACATGATAGGGAAGAAGAATATATGCTCACAAGAAGCCCAAATAGAGTTTTAATGAGGTCTGAGACAATAATACCATCAATATTACATGTACTTCTGAGATACTGACAGATTCTTCAACCCAGGAGGCTGGGAAATAATAGTGTTCTGAGAAGTAACGATAGACTTGGAAAGTAAAATGACTTTGGTTTTAAGTGCAAATATAGCTAGCCACCTCTGATTGTAAGGGCCGAGTTGGTGCACTGTGTTGTGGATGATGGAAGCAGTAGATCAAAATTATGAAAAGGTGCACTGTTGAAAAGCATGATTTAGCTTTCTTTTCTTTTTTTTGGGGGGGGGGCAGGTCTAGGGATGGAACCCAGGGGCATTCAACCTCCAAGCTATACCCCCACCCTATTTTTTATTCTTTATTTTCAAACAGGCCTTCACTATGAAGCTGAGGTTGTCCGCGAACCACATTCCTCCAGTCTCAGTCTCCTGAGTGCT
The DNA here is from genome assembly GCF_963383645.1 of Muscardinus avellanarius. Classification (NCBI taxonomy): domain Eukaryota; kingdom Metazoa; phylum Chordata; class Mammalia; order Rodentia; family Gliridae; genus Muscardinus; species Muscardinus avellanarius. Next base: position 83,721,305 of record NC_137788.1, on the reverse strand, counting down.
GGGATTACAAGCGTGGGCTCCCATGCCCGGCTAGCTTTATTTTCCATTAAAAATATTGTTTTAGACTTTAGCCAGGCCTGGTAGTGCACGCTTGTAATCCCCGCGCTTGGGAGGCAGAGACAGGAGGATTGCGCAGGTTCAGAGTCAGCCGAGCTGGCTTAAGAGACCCTGTTTCCAAAAATAAAAAAGTATAAAATAGGTCTGGGAGTGTAGCCCGGAGGTAGAAGGGCTTCCAGGAACCCCAGTACCACCAAAAAAAAAGAAAAAAAAAAAAAAGACTTTAGCTGGGTGTGGTGGCCCACACTTGTAATCCCAGAGCTTGGGAGGCTAAGACAGGAGGACCACGTAGGTTCAATACCAGCCTCAGCTGCTTAGTGAGGCTCTCAGCAACTTAGATCCTGTTTCCAAATAAAGTAAAAAATAGGTCTGGAAGTATAGCCTGGAGGTAGAAAAGCCCCTTGGTTCTACCCCCCAGTACCACTAAATAAATAAATAAATAAATAAATAAATAAATAAATAAATAAAAGACTTTGGTGCAAAGCCTTTCTTAAACATTAGGGTTTATGAAGGAGCAAGAAAGATAACAAAGGTCCTTTCTCAATTTTTTTCCCTCCCTTCTTGTCTTTCTCTCTGCCTGGTTTTAGGCCAATTCCACTTTTGAAGAACTGGAGCGTCTTAGGAAGCTGGTCAAGGCCTGGGAAGAAGTGGGGCCCCAGATCTGGAACTTCTTTGACAAGAGCACACAGATGACCATGATCAGAGTAGGGTGGCTTACCTGAGGACTGGGAAGGGAGGGCATCAGGGCCAGGAATGTTCCCTTTGTTTTCTTTACATAGGAAAGAGCCCATCAATCACTAGTGGAGTTAGGGCAAACACACACAACTAGCAGAGCCCAAAATCTCTAGTTCTGAAAACTGTTACCAAACAGGGTCACTGACTTGTGGTAGGGAATGTGTTTCTTGCATTCTGGGGGGAAATCTAAAAGCTACCATAAGGCCATTTGCTTTCTAAAGTTTCTTGCTCCTGTGAATTCACTCGCAGGCCTCTGACTCAATTCTCTTTATTACTGCTAAGAGAGAGTCAGGTGTGTCTGTGTGCTCTCATTTTCAGCTTCGCAAAGCCAAGAGACAAGAGATAAATGGCCAAGAGATAAATGATGGTGCACCTGTCGTCCCAGCTACTGAGGAGGCTGAGAATCACTTGAGCCTAGGAGTTTGCAACTAGTGAGACCCTGTCTCAAAATAAGAATCAAAAGGGCTCAAGATGTAGTTCAGTGGTAGAGAGCCCCTGGGTTCAATCCTCAGTGCCAGTAAAAAGAAGTTGCCTGCAGTGGCACATGCTTGTAATCCCAGTACTTGGGAGGCTAAGGATTGTAGCTTCAAGACCATCATGGTATAACTTAGTGAGATCTTATTTCAAAAAAAAAAAAAAAATAGGGCTAGGGTAGCTAGCTCAGAAATAGAATCCCCTGGGTTCAATCCCCAAAATTGAACAAAATAAAATAAATTAATTAATAAAATAAAAATCCAAAGCTTCCTCTATATCGTATACCCCCCGTGCACCATATGTGTCTTCCCCTTATTCTAGAGGCTCCTGTGTTAGGGGGAAATGGGGTAGAGATAGGTTTGTCTTGCAATAAAACAAACTAGCTTTTTAGGGAGCCATAGCGTCTCTATCCCTAATCAATAGAAATTAGAAACAGCCTAAGAACAAGACCAAAGAGCCTCTGGGATTTCTAATTTCTGCGACTGTTTCTTCTTCCCAAGGACACCCTGGCGCACCCAACAGTAAAAGACTTTTTGAATAAACAGCTTGATGAAGAAGGTATTACTGCTGAAGCCCTGCTGAACTTCCTCTATAAGGGTCCTCGAGAGAATCGTGCTGACAACATGCCCAACTTTGACTGGAGAGACATCTTTAATGTCACCGATCGCTCCCTACGCCTGGTTAATCAATACCTGGAGGTAAGGAGCAGCAAGCCAGCTGAGGGCCACAGTCAGCCCCTGGAGACAGCCCCATTGCTAAGGCCAGAGATCCCGGAGCCAATCAAGGGGTCTTGGGTTTAAGCTTTGATTTTCCCCAGTGAAGAAACAAGAATTCCTATAGCCCAACAGAGCCTGTTCTCTAAACCTTATCTACACTCACAAAAGTGTCTTCTTTACATCTCCTCCTTCCTGGCTGTTCTGTGACTCCTTGGCTCCTTCCTCCTTCCTGTAGCCTGTATCTGTCCCCAGCCCTCTCCTTTGATACACTGACCATCTACTGGCCAGGGTCTGCCAAACTTGGAGTCCTGGGGCCAACTGCTTGCTGGACATTGCTCCCCAGGTTCTATAAGACATATCAATGCCGGGCACACATATCAGTGCTGGTGGTGCACGCTTGTAATCCCCGCGCTTGGGAGTCAGAGAAAGAAGGATCGCGCAGGTTTGAATCCAGCCGCACTGGCTTAAGAGACCCTGTTTCCAAATAAAAAAAATATATTAAATAAGTCTGGGAGTGTAGCCCTAAGGTAGAAGGGCTTCCAGGAACCCCAGTACCACACACACACACACACACACACACACACACACACACACACACACACACACACATATCAGACTCAGTGTATCAAAAACCCAAACTTATCTCCGCTCTCCCTGTCAAATTATCCTCCTGTATCTTCTATCCTGATTAATATCATCAGGACTTGCTCAAATTCTCAAGCTAGGGATTTTAGGCTCACCCTTCATTTTCTTTCTTCTTCAGTCTCCCCACAAGAGCTTTTATCAAGTTTACTTGGTTGCCGAATGCTATGCTCTGTGCCTTTACAGGCATCAGCTTCATGTGACCCTCAGAGCAGCTGCATAAGGTGCGCACCATCATCATGGCCACAGATGTAGGAGCTGAGGCTCAGAGTAAGAGCCCAGAGCCGTTGGGAGGGGGGAACAGAATCCACATCTGGGTGTGCCAGAATTCAGAGCCCGCCTGGCGCCTCTCTGCTTCCCCATCACAGCCAGTCCCTGAGGCTTTGCCTCCTCCACCTCCGAAGTATCTCCCACTCTGTCTCTGCTTTCTGGGGTCTCTGAGGATGGGAAAGCTTGTCATCTCGTGCTAGCCTGTGCTAGCGCCTTCCTCCCTGGACTCAGGGGCCAGCCTCCACTGGCTCGGGCATTTCTCCACACAGACACCAGGGTTCCATTCCAAACACATCCGCTGGCATCACTCCCACGTTGCAAATCATAATGACGCCATTCCCCAAGCACTTGGCCGGCTCCTCTCCACTGGGGTGGCTCAGCTGCTGACAGCCCTCCGTGGTCACTATTACACCAAACATTCCACAGAAAGAGGGGAGTGCCTTTGCCACTGCAGGCACAGTACTTCCCAAGAGCCCCCTGCCAGCCAGGCTCCTGTCCAGCCCCCCTGGAGGCTGGGGGACCCTCCGACTGGGAGGCCTTCATCACATTCCCACGGGGGAACAGTACTACAAGCAAGATTACTAGGAAGTGGGGAAGGGGGTCCCCCAAACAAGAAACTCAAGGTGGAAAGTATAGTCTGCTGCAGCCTAAGGTGACTTTCCCTTTCCTCATCCACTCATTCATCATTCGTTCATTCATTTCTTTTGTGGTTCTAGGGATGGAGCTCAGGGGTGGTCTACCACTGAGCTACACCATCAGCTCTTTTTAGCTTTTATTTTAAGATAGAAACTTGCGGCCAGGCATGGTGGTGCACACTTGTAATCCCAGTACTTGGGAGACTGAGACAGGATGATTGCAGGTTTGTGGCCAGCCTCAGCTACTCAGGCCCTCTGCAACTTATTGAGACCTTGTTTCAAACTATAGAATTAAAAGATATGGGTGTAGCTCAGAAGCAGGATGCCCTGGGCTTAATCCCCAGTATTAAAAAGAAAAAAAGAGAGAAGCTTGTGGAGTTATAGAGGCTGGCCTTGAACTCGCAATCCTCCTGCCTCAGCATGTGCCATCATACCCAGCCTACTCATTCATTGACACTCAGCCCTCAGTGTCCCTTCTATTTTAGCATAGACATAGTTATTGACTCCTCTGGGCTCCCCCATCTTCTTGTCACACCTCTTAGTTCCTGTCCAAGTTTGATTAGAATAAGTTGTCAGTGTGTCCATCTCTTGCTAAGCACATAGAATGGGGTTACTCAGCACTAGGGAGCTTGTCTTAGTCATTTTCAAATTCTCGCCCTTACACCCCCAGGAAATAAGTCTGTCTCAGGGCTGATCTTGCCCGCCTGTGGGCAGGACCAGACCAAGGTCATCTAAAACCTTCAGAGGGTAGAAGATGAGCTGAGCAATGGGAGAGAAAATTAAGCTGAGGATCTCAAGAGAAAGCCCTCCTATCCCAGACCGGTGGTCCTGGGGATTAAGTGCCTTTACCAGTTAGGTAACTGGAACTCCCTGCTCTCTGGAGCCAACAGAATCCCCCCAGGGCATGTGACCCTCCCTCTCCAAAACCAAGTTGCAACTCTGCTCTCTGGGTGGTTTTTCAAAAGGAGCCGGGCTTAGCATCAGTAGCACCCAAGTTCAGGTCGTTACCAGCCATTCCCAGCTTGTATGGGACAAGAATGACCTTGCGTGCTTTTTATAAAATGTGTCCTGGGCCTGACCTAGGGAAGAGGGCCTGGTAGTCTGCATGCTTACCTGTTAGGTCTGTGGGGTCTTGGTGTTCCTGTGTACAGTTTAGTCAGTGGACAACACCCTCCTCTCATGGTGCCTCTACCTGCTAAGTATCACATTCCTGGCCAGGCCCACCTCCACCACCCACAGTTGTTATTCTGCCAACAGGATGGGATTCCAGCAGGGCCCTGGAAGGGGGGAGTGTCCTCTGCATTTATTCTTTTGTTTTTCAACAGTTTTTTTATTTATATATTTTTGTGGTACTGGGGATGGAACCCAGGGGCATTCTACCTTTGAGCTACAACTCCAGCCCTGTTTTTTATTTTTTATTTTAAAACAGGGTCTCCCTGAGTTACAAAGGGCCTCAGTAAGTAGCTGAGGCTGTCTTCGAACCAAGATTCTCCTGTCTCAGCCTCCCAAGTGCTGGGATTACAAGCGTGCGCCACCACACCCGGCTAACAATTTTTTTTTAAATGGTACATTGTAGTCATACATCTTAGTGGAATACAAGACGATGGGGGCATGCATGCACATATCACCCGATTAGCCTTTTATTCTTGCAGAATGAAGTTCAGTGATTCTCAGGATGGATGTTTTTCATGAGGCCATAAAGAATAACTTTTGTCTTTTGTTTGACTTGACACTCCTATCATGATATAAAGGTCTTGTTTTCTTAAAGATTATTTTCCAGGTAGCATGTGTTTAATGTAGAAGCAGGTACCCCACAGACACTTAAAATATATAGACTGCATAAATACTTAAGAATTCAATCTGTGGTTAAAACTGTCTGGGCTCAAATCTCTACTATTTCTATCTGTTTCCACATCCGGAAAACAGGGATATTAACAGGATTTATCTGATAGGCTTATTCTGGGAATTAAATGAGCTAATTCATGCAAAGCCTGTCATATAGTAAGTACTTCATAAATGATAACGGGTGTGTATATGTGTGCTACCGGCGATAGAAACCAGGAATCTTTACCTCTGAGCTACATTCCCAGAACTGTTTTATTTTTTGCTTCGAAACAAGTTCTCATTAAGTTGCTGCGAGTCTCACTAAGTTTCTTTGATGGTGAACTTGCAATCCTCCTGTCTTAGCCTCCCAAGTACTGGGCTTACAAACATGCACCACTAGCCCAGCGAATAAAAAACCTTTAAGCAAAATACAAACAAACCTTACCTAATCAGTCCTGGACACAAAGCTGAATGTTCCAGTGGGGATCACGAAGCTGCTAATCACATCCTGCCACCAGGACTACCCTGGGGCTCTCAGGCCAGCGTGGCCTAGGCCAGTGGCCTCCCCAGGGATTGCTGTGAATGGTTTTGCAGGGGACAGAAACCCAGCAGGTAGAAGAATACAGTTTCTGATCTTCCTGGACTTAGGGATGAGGAAGAGAAAAATAAGGCAGTAAAGGACAGAAAGAAGAAGAAAGCAGGCAAAATGTGTAGAAGGAAGCCACTGCCCTCTGTCCTGGATTTTTCTTCTTTTGTTCTTGTGTTTTGGGAAGTCAGGAGGAGCTTTGAAACTCTCCTTCCCCTCCCCCAGTAGCAGGCAGGCTGTGAAAACCCTTCACTGATGGCTTCAAGGGTCTCTCCAGGATGGGGAAGCAAGTTTGTCCCTGCACAGGCTGATTAAGGCCCTCTGGGGCCTCCACTGCAGTAACCTAACTGTAAAGAGAAGGGAACATTCCCCCTTGGTCAGCCTCAGTACCCGCATCCCTGACTATACTAAAAGAGAAAAAAATCATTTAAGAAAAAGTAAGCAATGCACTCTTTAAATTAAAATTTATGTTACTCAAATCAATATGGCACTTGACTGTGACATTGAATAATAATAGGAGCTCTGGAGAATTAAGAGCAAATCCTTAAGCCTTTTGTCATTATAGGAAGTGAGAGTGATTCAATAGGGTTTTTTGTTTTGTTTTGTAAATTACTAGAAGGGCTGAAAAGGGTCCTTGGTTCCTTCTGCTTAGGGTGAGGCCCTAATTAGTAATAGCCGGAGGAGCAGCCTGGAGACTGCCCCCCCACCCCCTGCATCTGCCTTACAGGATGTTGGCAGGCGCCTTCTTACCTGTCCTATAAGGACAAATGGATCAAGAGCTCTGCCCCTCATTTGCTGTGTCCCTGGGAGAAAGTCACTTTCTTCCTCTAAGGCACAATTTTCTTATCTGTAAAAAATCTAAGTAACAATTCAAGGGACCTCCTAAGGTTGTCAATGAGGAAAACATACGAGAAAGAAAGGCTCAGAGTTCAGTACAGCCACTCCCCGTGTCCGCAGGTGTGCCAGGAAACCTCCACAGGGCTCCTCCTCTGTCAAGAGGGGGCTCGGCACAGCCTCCTGCACAGCCTCCTGCACAGCGGCTCTGGGATGCGCCGAGAGCCTGCTGGCCCATAATGGGGACACTCACCCAGGACGGCTGTTGGGTGAACCCTGTGAGGAATGAATCTGTACCTCAGATTCAACCAGGGACTGTAGAGCTCCTCTTCCTATCAGCCTTATTGAACTGAGGGTTGTATTCAGACAATGCTGTAAGAAAAGGGGATGGCTCTGGGCCTCGTTCTGGATTTCTGTGAATAATGACCCAGTGACTCTGAACCGTTTCTATCTTCAAACCACTTCCCCAATAAGGGGCTTCTGCAGTCTCACTGGCCCCATGTCTGTCTTTCCTCTAAGCCCCTCCCTGTTCTTTGCAGAGTGAAAAACAAAGGGGAAAATGACAATCGGGCCTCTTGACTAGAAGGCAGGCAGTGGGCTTGGGCAGGGACGGTGGTGGCAGCTTGGAAGCACCTCACCTCTTACATGGCGAGAGGTTTGCTTCCACAGCATTACCCTCTTCCAAATCCAAGGAGCCTGAGGAAAACAGACGAGGCCTCATGTAGGCAAGTAAATACCTTGAACTCGTGTATGTGCACATTTATAATAATAACTTTTATGTATGTGTCTCTCACATATATTTTGCTTCTGAAAAAAAGCACATTTAAGTTGGGGTTGTAATCCCAGCATTTGGGAGGCTGAGACAGGAGGATCACAGTTCATGGACAGCCTCAGCTACTTAGTGAGGCCCTCTGCAACTCAGTGAGACCCTGTTTCAAAATAAAGAATAAAAAGCAGGGCTGGGGGTGTAGCTTGGAGGTAGAATGCCCCTGGGTTCCAGTCCCAGTACCACACAAAAGCACATTTAGAAAATTTAATAAATTATTACTCTGATTACCCTTTATTTAAAACAAGCATATAAATTCCTTCCTCTTATTTCTTTGTTTAGCCAAAGGTCAGGCCCGGCACAGATAAGATACTATTTAGAGTTCACAGCAGATTTTAATTTCATAGCATATTTGAATTTGAGGTCTTCAATTTCACATCAGGAAGCTGAATTCAGCCAAACTTTTATATAAAAATACCTCTGATCAATGCATAAAATTGTGCTTTAACCAGAAACTAGTACCTTTTTCCGTATCTTAAAAAGCACGCATTCATTAACTTTTTTTTTTTTTTTTGGTTGTCAACACAATTTGTGGGCATAACTCTTTATTATCCACATAGTGATTATCTTGTTAAATTATCAGTAGCCAGATTTTTTTGGACTGCTTTTCCTCTGCACCTTGCCTGCTTCTGGCCAAATGCCACCACCACCCAACCAGAATGTTCTTGGGAACACATTTTTTAGGCTAGCCTAAGAAAGAATAGGATTTGGAAGATAAAACTGCTGATTATGTAATACACTCTAGAGTCAGATGTGTAGATATTTGTGAATTATCTATCCTACTGCTCTCTACTGTTTTCTGTTGACTTGCTTGCTGACTCCAGATATGCATCAGGAGGCTTCGGAGAAATCAAGGAGAGTTAGGCAGAGTGCGGGCATCTACAATAAAGAGCAATATACTTCCAGGACCTTGATCTAGATCCTAAACAACTTCCTCTAATAAGGTCCTACCTCCAAATAGCTCACTCAGCTTCCCCCCCTCCCCAGGGGCATTTGAGGTGTGACCCTACAGGACAAGTTCAGGTGAGGCAGGTGGTCCAGATAGAGGTGCAGCGGTAGCGTCAAGGTTGAAGCAGTGTCCAGAGTCAGCCAGCATGCCTTGTGAAAGCGTCACCCTGTGAGGGATGGGCTCCCTCTCTAGCATCTATGAAAGTAAGGGACGACGTGGCTGTGCCATTTTCTCAACAATGAGAATGATAATTGGAGCTGCAGCCTCAGAAATTGTCACTGTTGTGGTGGCCCTGGGTGTTTTGTGACCAGAATATGGTCAAATCGGTCAGTGCATGGCCCTGTTGGTTGATGAATATTTTGAATACGGCAGCAACTACTTCCTGGAGTTGCCAGGTGGTGCTATTTTTCTTTAGACCTAGCCAGATAGCAAGCATGACCTGGCGGCTTGGCCCCACAGTGGGCCTTTGTGCTCTCCAACCTGGCCTTTTTATTTGCTTCATTATTGCATTTAATTTATTTATTTTTAGAAAGAGACCATTTTCCATCACCGAGCATTTCCTGTCCCTCTGTTTTCCGGTTGTGGCCCGCTCCTCACCCTCTGCAGATGAACATTTCAGACATCTGGCCCTAGTGCTCGGTGTGTGATAAAATTTATTGCAGCGCCTTTGTCCTCTAATTCACCATCTCAGCCAGCCCAAACAGTCCAAGTGGTTCTGCTCGGTGGCTTTTTCCATGTAGTGGGAAATAAATCTCAAGTGTTACAGTTTAGATCTGCCAGGAAATTTTGTTCTGGGATGTTTGGCCACATCCAGTGGCATTTTTCAAGAGGAACCTCAGGTGTCTACAGGAGCACCAGCAGGACCACGTGAGGCGCCGTTGCACTCACCAGCCACTTCCTTCTCCTCTCGAGCTTAGAAGTGAATATGCGAGAAGCAGAGCCAACTTCCGTAAGGGTCTAGTGCCTCCTTATCTCTGAACACCTCAGCCCTGAGGCTTTGGGGGTATAGTAGTCAAAATATGGCTGCCTACGCTACAGCATCACCATCAGCAATACAGCCACCCGCTTTGATGACCGAGTTCAAATGAAGAAAGAGATGGGTTTCCTTTCTTTGCCTTCACTGGACATTGTTCCCCACCTACTAGATAATTTCATGGGTCTGTTACTTAATGTGTGTAGAGGTCACAGTAGAAGAAAGAAGCCTGCTGCTCCTGGGGGGTTGACTTAGCTGTGTCAACAAATGACTGCATTCTCTGGAGGTCCTAAACACAGCTGCCTCTGCTGGAGGGAGCTGAGACCCCTTCCTTCCGCCAGGGTGAACTCTGCTTCCTGGTGAGTGCCTGCAAAACAAAAGGGGACGGTGGACTTGTGGACTTCAAGCGGTGGTGGCCCTGCCACCTGACTTAGCTAATGCAGTCATCCTTGATTGCTGCTTTGTTCTCTGTCAGAGGGCACTGAGGTTCTTCTTTTTTTTTTTTTTTTTTTGGCACTGAGGCTTGAACCCAGAGGTATTCTGTCTCTAAACTACATGCACTTGTAGGCCTTTCTTTTTCTTTTTTCTTTTCTTTTTTTTTTTTTTTTTTAATTAAACAGGGTCTCACTAGGTTGCCGAGAGTCTTACTGTGTTGCGGAGGCTGTTCTTGAACCTGCAATCCTGCTATCCCCGCCTCCCAAAGAACTAGGATTACAAGTGTGGGCTACCATGCCTGGCCTCAGTGGGATTCCAAACTATGGCTGTAACATCTTCCCTGAGCCTGCATCTGGAGCCTGAAGATACTGCCTTACTAGTCACTGAAGAGGCACTTTAAGTTCTTTTCCTAATAGTGCTGGCTTTGTGTTTAACCCATCTACTAGCCAGTTTTTGTTGACCTACATTCCTCTCAAACATCCCTGATGGCACAGTTTCCCTGTGAAGAACCAGAAAGTTGTCATCAAGAGACCCCATGCCATGGCCTTAGTTTCATTAGAACCCACTGCACTATAATTGACAAGTCAATCAGATCAGAACACATATATCAAGACTCAGGACCTCTCTGTGCTGAGGGTTTGCGCACTCAGCTCTGCCTCCCTCACATAGTCACACACATATGCAACACTGCATGCGCCTGTTAGCCAAGATCTAAACTCCAGGGATCAGTGCAACAGCAAAGGGAATGAATGAGGTCACCAGCTGAGATGCAAGGCTTCTTCGTGAGTCATGCCCCAGAGGAAAACCTAGGGACTTCTGACTCATGTCCAAGGAAGCCTCCATCTCGCTCTGCCTTGACTTCAAGATTTGGTGAGGGTGACATTCGGGATTAGCTTCACAGCAGCTTCCCTTGGGCCGAGTTGCCTGGCTTTCTCCTAATGACCAGTGAGTAGCTGATGAACGCAGGTGGGGTGGGACCCAGCGCCCCCTCTACTCCCACTGCCCAGGTGGGACATGGGCTTTGACTTCTGCCCACAGCATTGTTCTAACCAGATGAAGTGCTGTGGATCAGCTCAGGATGGGGTGCGCTCATAGACAGATTATTTAAAGAAAATCACCACGTCCCTTCCCCTGATGAACAGCTGTCATGAAAGAAAAGTAATCTGGCAAGAACTTAAAAGTCCTTTGACTCTGTTGACATTCAAGATATTTTACAAAAAAGCAGCCATTAAAAAATGGCCTTTATTAAGTCCTCATTATTCACGAGACAGTTGAGTATATTGTAGTGGTTCAAAGCAGACTATCCAGAGGAAGTTTACTTCCTGTGCCTTGTAAGTGAACTTGGAGAGATCCTGGTAGCTGACCTCATAAGGCTGTTGTGGAGATGAAATGGGTTAATACAAATAAAACCTTGGGCCAGCCTAGTGTGGTAGCACGTGACTGTAACCACAGTCCTTAGAACACTGAGACAGAAGAATCATAGGTTCTCAACCAGCCTCAACAGTTTAGCAAGGCCCTCTACAACATAGTGAGTCCCTGTTTCCAAATAAAAAATAAATTTGGGCTGCTGTGTAGCTCAGAGTTAGATGCCCCTGGCTTGGTGGCGCATGCTTGTAATTCCTGCACTTGGGAAGCTGAGACAGGAGGATCACACAGGTTCAAAGCCAGCCTCAGCGACTTAGTGAGGCTCTCAGCAACTTAGTGAGACCCTGTTTCTAAATAAAATATAAAATAAGTCTGAAAGTATAGCCCAGAGGTAGAAAGCCTCTAAGTTCCACCCCCAGTACCACCAAAAAAATATATTTAAAAAAAATAAAATAAATAAAAACTCTTTAAAACCTTGGGCCAGTTTCAGGCACAAAGTAAACCTTCAGTAAGCATCAGCTTTTCTTTTTATTTTCCCCCTGTGGTGCTGGAAATAAAATCCACAACCTGTACATGCTGAGCAAGTGCTACCACTGAGTCACATCACCAGCCCAGCACCAGCTTTTTATTTTCACAGTGAGGCACTTGCTGAGCCCATCACAAATACTTTCTCATGTGGTCCTTAGAACAAACCTCTGAGGTCGAGCATGTCTCAGTTTTATAGCTAGGGAACCAGAAGCCACACAGTTAGGAAATGACGTGAGCCAGTGGCATTTAGGTCCGTCTGACTCTTAAATACCAAATCCTGCCACTTTCTAAGACGAGAGAGACAAAAGTGGGTCAGATGTCTTAAGGTAGAAATGAGTGTTTCAGAACCTTCTAAGTTGTGTATTTTCTAGAGGGTATCTGGGTATACATCCAGGAAAACAGGCCAGCCAGGGTGGGGCCCATGTCATCACAACAGTCAAAAAAAACATCACCTAGGCTGGGCATGGTGGCACACACTCATAATCCCAGGACTTGGGAGACTGAGACAGGAGGATCGCATGTTCATGGTCAGCCTCAACAATTTAGTGGAACCCTCTGCAACTTAGTGAGACTCTGTTTAAAAAATTTTTTAAATACAACATCACTGGCAATCAGAGAGATGCAAATCAAAACTACCCTGAGATTTCACCTAACTCCAACTAGAATGGCAATCATTCAAAACACAAACAACAACAGATGCTGGCGAGGATGTGGAGAAGTGGGAACTCTAAGACATTGTTGGTGGGATTGCAAATTAGTGCAGCCACTTTGGAAAACAATATGAAGAATCCTCCGAAGAATGGGAACAAATCTACCATTTGATCCAGCAATACCACTACTGGGTATCTACCCAAAAGAAAAGAAACCAAACTACCAAACTAATGCATGTGTATCTATGTTCATAGCTGCACAATTCACCATAGCCAAACTATGGAACCAGCCAAGATGTCCATCAACAGATGAATGGATTACAAAACTGTGGGATATGTACACAATGGAATTTTACTCAGTCATTAAAAAACTCAATTACATCATTTTCAGGGAAATGGATGGAACTGGAGGACATTATACTAAGTGAGATTAGTCAGTCTCAAAAAATAAAAAATCAGATGCATTCCCTAATATGTGAGAGTTAGGGAGAAACGGGTCATAGGAGGAACTCTAGATGAAAAAGGAAATCCTATAGAGAAGCAAACAAGGCAACCTAAAGGAGGAGGAAGGAGGGGTGAAGAGGAAAATCTCTAAAACACACAATGTACTTCAACATATCGAAGTCAATCACTAAGCCGAGCAAGGGAGGGAGGGAGGGACGGGAAGGGAATGGGGTGGGAATTGGGTAGGGGCTAAATCAGTGATGTGTACATGTATGTACACACAAGTTTTTTTTTTTTTACCACAATATGATATATGAATATAATGCACCAATAAAAATTAAAAATAAAGAAACCTGTAGTGGGGGTTAAGGTATCCGGGTTATAAATAAATATAAATAAAAGCAGAAAAAAATTTAAAAAAATAAAATAAAATCAGGCTAGGTGTGTAGTTTGGAGGTAGAATGTCTCTGGGTTCCATTCCCAGACCACACACACACACACACACACACACACACACACACACACAATCACTGAAAATACCAGCTGCTTATTCCTGTAGAGAATTCCCTTTGAGACACGAGAGTTTGAAGAGAATGGGCTAGATAGCTCTGAAAGTTGCCTCAGTAGAAATGCATTGTTTATATTGGCTTCTCCCCCCCCCATTTCAATAATTCTACTCTTCTTAGCATTGTAGCAAAAAAAAAATTAAGTTTTTGCTAGTTTACCATGTAATTCTGGCATATGCAAAATTATGATCAGAACACAGTAGAATCTGCACACTCCTTGCAGAATTCAGCAGTTCTAAATTTAAACCAATTCAACTCAGGAAACACTTACTGAGTCTCTATCATGAGAAAATACCATTTGGGAGACCCACGATGAACAAAACATAGCCAGGACCCCACTTACTATCTTTAGAGCTGTGCTGACCAATACAGCAACCAGCAGCCCCATGTGGCTATTTAAATTTAAGCTGATTAGTATTGGGAGTCTAGTGCTACAGATGAATTAGCCACATTTCAAGTGGCTGCTTTCAATATGTGGTTACAGGCTACCATATTTGTCAGGATAGATACAGAACAACACTGTAAAAGCCTCTGCCAGACGGTACAAAAGACAAACCAGGCCAAGAGATCTTGTTCCAGAATGTTGTGCTCTGATTATGTGATTGGACTATGACTTATTCCCAAAGAAACAAGGGGGAGCAGCATCCCTCTCAGGACCTGGATGAGGATTCTGCTTCTGACCGATGTTGACCTTGGGCTTAGCTCCTCTGGTCCCAGTTTTTTCACAAGTAAAGCAAGGACATTAGACCACAAGATCGCTAAGCCAAAGATTGCTCTGTCCAAAGGCCTTGTGCTACTTAAGTGAAGTGGTCAAATATTTTATGTGTGTTTCACAAAGTGAAATGCGTAGGACTTTCATCTTCCAAAATAATCTTTTTTTCATGTTAGAAACTTAATCTCCAGTTGACTCTGACGGCCAATTTTCTACATACGCAGTTCTTTTTTGTTGTTGTTGACATACAATATGTGTACATCTTTATGGGTTACAGTATGATAGCTTGACCCATGTATACAATGCATAATCCAATCAGGGTAATAAATATTTCCATCTCTTCAACCATTAATATTCTTTATGTGCTGGGAATTTCATGCTCTTGTAGTCATTCTGAAATATATGATAGATTGCTTTAACTAACAGTTACCTACTGTGCTAAAGAAGAGCCAAAAGTGATTTGATGCCTCTTACTGAACTTCTTCCCATCTCCTCTGCCCCGCACTCCTCGGTCTCTCGTGACCACTCTTCCGCCCTGTTCTACAAGGTCGACTTACTAAGTACCATGGATGAGTGAAAGGATGTAGTATTTGTCTTTCTGTCTCTGCCTTGTTTCACATGATTATATATGCAGCTCTAAACTTGACAAACTGATAAAATGAGACTACTTCATCTTTGTAGAAAGTCAAGATATCTCTAAAGCAAATTTAAATGTGTATTTGCCTACTGCGTTCTAGTAGTCCCCTTCTTCTGAAGCCTTCTTGCCTGGGCAGCGACTGCCAGTCCTATCTGCCCAAATCTGCATTGTTAAGTGCAAACAAAAAGCTGGACTCAGACCTTTGGTCTCTGACTGTGGTGAGAGTCTATGTGTAAGACAAACCTACCCCCAATAATGATAAAGATCACAGCATTTCTGTCCAGGAGCAATGGACCTTTATTGAGAACCTTTGGTGTGTAGTGTATTTAAGAACAGGCCAGTGTTCTGCTGGGTAATGAATGCCTGTTTTGTTTTGTTTTATTTTGGTGGTATTAGGGATGGAACCCAAGGGCCTTCTACCTCTGGGCTACACTCCCAGACCTATTTTTTTTTTTTTACATTTTATTTGGAAACAGGGTCTCTTAAGCCAGCTGAGGCTGGCTTCGAACCTGTGCCATCCTCCTGTCTCAGCCTCCCAAGCGTGTGCCACCACGCCCGGCTGAATGCCTATTTTTAAGAACATGACTGACTAAAGAAAATTCTCTGTCTCCTTCAGCTCCATGATTGTGGTATTTCTTAAGGAAATATCAAGTTCATTTCCTCTTGAAAGTGTTCTGTTCTTCAGGACTGGCCCTCTCAATGTTCTCCTACACCTGTGTTCTTCCTGCCTGTATCAGCTGAAAAGCCATTTCCTTTGTTTTCTTTCTTTTTATCTAACATTACCTGGGATGCCCCAGGTTGGGATTCAAAAGTGGGGCTTTTCGGCGAATGGGCTGGGTTTGCCTGCATCTTGCCAAAGCAGCCAGAGCTTGGCTCTCTGGCCAGGTCCTTACAGTCTGCCCGCGTTTCCCTTTTCTTCATTTTCCCTGGTGACATTTGTGAAATCAAATGAACTGGGGTTCGATGCTGATTCTACCACCTCGAGGGAAGTTACTCTTCCTCTTGGAGCCAATGTGTCCTGAGCCATAAAGGGAGAATAAGCAATAATCACTGCTCTGCCCCCTGTGCAAAGCTCCTGTGAGCACACTGAGAGCTCTGGGGCCACACGGTGCCTGGGCTGCGCACTGGGCTATGCTGGCAACTCCTAGAGCCCCAGGAGCCTTGGAGCGGGAGCTAGGAAGTGGGACGGAGCCCAGGCTCTAAGCGCTCATCTGCGTGACATCAAGCTGGTCTCCTCCTCTTCAGTAAAATGAAGTTTCCAGCTAACTCCCAGGCCCTCTGAGGGAATAAATTTGTTCCTTAAAGCCTACGTTATGTCAATAGCCTTCTAACCTAGGCTTCCTGCTTTCCCCTTTGGCTCCTGCCAGTGATCTTTTGGAGACTCAGTCAGATCCCATATGTCATACTTCTGCTTAAAGACCTACAGTGGCTCCTATGGTTGTGTAGTATTTGCCCAGAGTTCTCCTGGTTTTAGCACCAAAAGCCCTGTGTCAGATGGTTGTTCACACTACCAAGTCCAGCAGGGCAAATGGTCTGGTCCCCACGGCTCATCTCTATTTGCCCTGTGATGGTCTCTGCCTTGTAATCATCTGGGGAGCTTTTTATAAAATGCCAATGCCCTAGCTCTGCCTCTTGAGATTCTGCTTTATTGTTTGGGGTGGGGCCTGGCCTGGGTGTCTTTTTCTTTCTTTCTTTCTTTCCTTCTTTCTTTCTTTCTTTCTTTCTTTTTTGTTTTGTTTTGTTTTGTTTTTGGTGGTACTGGGGATGGAACCCTTCTACCTCTGGGCTACACTCCCAGACCTATTTTGTATTTTTCTTTGGAAACAGGGTCTCTTAAGCCAGGGAGGCTGGCTTTGAACCTGGGAGATCCTCCTGTCTCTACCTCCCAAGTGCGGGGATTACAAGCGTACGCCACCACGTCCGGCCTGGGTGTCCTTTTAAAGGCTCCTCTGTGGTCTAAAGCACAGCTGAGGGTGGGAGCCACTGCTCTAGCCTTGCAGGTTCCCAGAAACCCTGAATGCTGTTCCCAGCACCTGTTCTGACCTGCCCCCACCCCTTGCCTCCCTTTGGCTATTTGCTCTTCCTCCTCTTCCTCCCCCCCCTCCTCTTCCCCCTGTTCCTGCTCCTCCTCCTGCAGTCTCTTCCTCCAGGCAGCCTTCCCTGGCTCCTCCCAGTAGATGGAGCTCTACTCTGGGCCCCCTAGGTCCGCTAGGCTCCCCCCCGCTCCCCGCCCCAGTCCACTCAGCTTGATTCTTCCCGAAC
Source organism: Muscardinus avellanarius (assembly GCF_963383645.1). Taxonomy (NCBI): domain Eukaryota; kingdom Metazoa; phylum Chordata; class Mammalia; order Rodentia; family Gliridae; genus Muscardinus; species Muscardinus avellanarius. The sequence goes on along the minus strand of NC_137788.1, from coordinate 83,704,185 downwards.
CTGACCATGCTGCAGTATGATTGCTGGTTTACCCCATCTCTCTCCCTCATTAGGTCTGAGTTTCTTTTAGGAAGAGATTTTATCTTTTCTCCTTGTATCCCTGGAGCCAAGCAGGCTCAGGCACATTGCTTACTCTCGGTAAGCCTTCAGTGAACAAATGAATCAAGACAAGGCCATCTGATCTCTTGTGAGTTACAGTAAAAAAAAAAAAAAAAGGAACATAGACATAAACACCCCTAGTGTATTATAGGAACAAGCAGTTAAGGGGAAAAAACCAAACACCAGTACAATATAAGTGCTTTAGCAAGTCTATATGAGTGAGCAAACTGTCATGGTCAAATTAGAAGAAATTCTTAGTTTTGCTCTTTTGTGGATTATTTCCTTTTTCTTTTCCAGGAGGAGAAAAGAGACATTGGGGGAAATCCCTCCTTTGCCAGCACTCATTGCCATAAAATTGTCACTGGAAATGAGTTCTTGGATGAAGTTGTTTTGGCCTCTGTTCTTTCTTTTCCTTCCACCCTCTTCTCCCTCAGCTGGCTGTCGTATGTGTTTGGAGAGAGCCAGGCAGGTTCCACGCTAGGAATGTTTCTCTCTCCCTTTAAAACTCTTTTATCAGTAGGCTTTTCTGATCTTCAAAGCGCCTGTGTCCACCGTGACCTCACTCCCATGCCTCCCCATGCTGGGGAGGGAGAGCCGTACTTTTGTCAGAGGACTTGCGTTATTTGGACAGCCTTGGACAGCTGGACAGCACAGCCCTCACTAATTCTCTGCAGGGAGAAAAGGAGGCCAGCATGTCCAAGCCCCCCGTGTGCCCTCACATCTAGACACGCTGAGAAATGAACACCAGACCCCAGAGTTAAGCCAGCATTCAGTTTATAGGTCTCCTTGCGTTTGACCCACCCCTGGGGCAGTGTCTGATCCTCTGCCTTTTGGTGTGGGGTTCAGTCTCTGCGGCTAACATTCCTTAAACTCTCTCTACCCTTGTGCTCATCTGCAGTGCCTGGTTCTGGATAAGTTTGAAAGCTACGATGATGAAGTTCAGCTCACCCAACGAGCCCTCTCTCTGCTGGAGGAAAACAGGTTCTGGGCTGGAGTGGTATTCCCCGACATGTACCCCTGGACCAGCTCCCTGCCACCCCATGTGAAGTACAAGATCCGGATGGACATAGACGTCGTAGAGAAAACCAATAAGATCAAAGACAGGTGATGTTTCAGGCAGCGCTCACTGGCCTTCTCCAAAGCCCATGAAAATTACATATGGTACAGGATAAGGGATTGAGGCTGGGTTCCGTGTATAAATCAATAAAATTAAGTAAGAGGAAATAAGATATTTTATATGGCTCAAAATAGAGACCTTGGATGAGTGCCATCACGGAGTCATGTTGTAGCTCATTGTCGTCACTGAGATTTACACCGTGACCTAGAAGGGAGAACTGGATAGGAAATGTTTGGGAACATTTAGGAGAAAGGTTTCAAGAGAGTGTGTTCTGGGTCACCCTGAGCTTGTGAAGAGGGTGAGCTGGCCATTCCCGTTCACATCCTATGTCCCTCCCTCCCGTGTCTTCTCAGGTACTGGGACTCCGGTCCCAGAGCGGATCCTGTGGAGGATCTCCGGTACATCTGGGGAGGCTTTGCCTACCTGCAGGACATGATCGAGCAGGGGATCACAAGGAGTCAGACCCAAGTGGAAGCTCCGATTGGTGTCTATCTCCAGCAGATGCCATACCCCTGCTTCGTGGATGACTCGTGAGTCTCAGACCCTGACAGGCTAGAAGGTGCTGGGGTGTGCGTGGGTGCTTCTAAGGCTTTGATGTTTCCAGAGAGAACTTCGGGGATTGGGGCCAGACTGGGGGAGTATGCAGCTCTGACTAAAGAGCCTGCTTGTCCCCAGCTCCTGGCGGGTGCAAAGGAGAAAGTGAAGTGGCAAAAAGGGAAGGAGTTGGTGCTGGGGACGCAAAAGGGAAGGGAAAAATTAGAGCTGTGGGAGTGGGGTGGGGGAGGGGACAGGGCTGGTTCAGTTTCCCACTACATAGCACATTTGGTATGTGGCAGGATTCTGATCAGAGTGTTTGCTTGATGATTGCCAAATCAGCAGATTTGGACTCTGCATGGCAAGTAGGTCTGGTTCCTAGGATCCCTGGAATAATGCAGCTCTCTCCCTAATTAACATTCCCATGACGTATGCTTAATGAAAAGGTAGAGGAATGTGTTGGATGAGCTTGGCCTCCTCGCCTGACCACCCCCATCCCAGGCCTGTCCATCTCTACTGTTGCTCAACATGGATTTGGGGGGTGGTAGAGAAAGACAGAGGAGGTAGGATGGTTCATTAACCTTAGCAGATGGGGTCAGAAACACTCCCAGGATAGGAGTAGAGACCAATAGTTAGTTGACTTATGAATTTGACTCCTGGTGGGGAAAAAACAGGGAAGTTCACCATTGTACATGTGTGTCTGTGGGTTGAGGAAGGAGAAAAACATGCACACCCTGAAGAAAGGAAGAGTAAGTTGCCAGCTGGAAAGACTAAAGCCCAGTAGGGACACAGGAAACCCTCTCTCAGCACTCCAGTCCAATCAGTTCTCTAGCCTCAGCTCTACGGAAGACTAAAGAGATAACAGTGCTATTCTGCAATCAGTCTAGATTTGGACAAGAGGCAGAGATGGAAGTACAGCCAAAGGCAAAAGCTCATGTCCACTTTTAGGATCACAATTGGAGAAGCTGGCAAGGAAGTGGGTGAATGTGGGGAGGAAGTGGGGATTAAGGTCATTCAGTGTGGGAGAGTCCTCTGGTGGCCGGCCCCGGAAGTGCATGCTTTATGAATGTATGCTTCTCTTCCCTAGGGCCATTTTGAACGAAACGCTCCCATCCTGGAATTGGGCTCTTCAAGTGGAAAAACCCCACATCTTTCAATAAATAATAAAATAGTCCCAAGTGTTTCTCCAGTATATACTTTCACAGGGAAAACATATGTAAAGTTCACCATAAAGTAATTCCAGCATATCAAATCTATTCTGATTGCTGGAGTATATATCCAGGGATTTACTGTGTATGGCTGGTGGGATCAGTGACCACTGGACTGCTGATTTATTGACTGATCACTTGCCTCCTGAAAGTGTCACGCTGATTAGTTACCTGTGTGACATGCATAGTATGCTTTATCTACACATTTTACCTATAGACCATTCATCTGGGCCAACCAGAAAGTCACCATCTTGCTCTAAAGAAAAAGTAATGCTCCAAGGCAAATATGGAAATATTTTAAAAATTCCAGACCATTGAATATTCAGTGGAGATTTTCTTTTCTGCCCCTCCATCTGGGCATTGTTCTCAACACGTTCTTTCAGTGAACATTTACTCTCCTTAAGGGGACTATATTATTCTGTACGGGAGACTCTGTTATTCTGCTTCTCTCCTCTTGTTTTAGCTTTATGATCATCTTGAATCGCTGTTTTCCTATCTTCATGGTGCTGGCATGGATCTACTCTGTCTCCATGACCGTAAAGGGCATCGTTTTGGAAAAGGAGTTGAGACTAAAGGAAACTTTGAAAAACCAGGGTGTCTCCAATGCAGTGATCTGGTGTACCTGGTTCCTGGACAGCTTCTTTATCATGTCAATGAGCATCTTCCTTCTGACAGTTTTCATCATGGTAAGCCAGATGAAGATGATCTAGAAATTTTATTTTATTTATTTTTGTGTGTGTGGTACTGGAGATTGAGCCCAGGGGCATTCTACTTCTGGGATATACCACCAGCCCTATTTTATTTTATTTGGAAACAGGGTCTTGCTAAGTTGCTGAGAGCCTCACTAAGTTGCTGAGTCTGGCTTCAAACCCGTGACACTCCTGTCTCAGCCTCCCAGCTACTGGGATTATAAACATGCACCACCATGCTCAACCCCAAATTTTCAAATAGCTTTGTTCCTTCTGCCTTTCCCCTTATACATGAACGTATGCCTGGATTAGCCTTCTGATTATCAAGTTCAGCATGATATCTAGCTTCCCAGCCCTTTCAGCCAAGGTAGAAGACAATTAGAGAGACACGGTCTCCCCTAAGGGGCCACTGTCTCCTAGTATCTTCCCATTTTCAACTTCCTGCCCACAGAGTCAGTCCGCTCAGACTTTCCAGCCCCAATTCCATGACTATCTGGAGAAGCTGCAATCAGCAGAGCCAAGCACAGGGTGATTGTGTGTTCAAAGGGGTCTTCTCTTTCCAAAGACAGAAACCAGTTCAGAGGGTGTTTTCTGGGATTACCATTCCAACAACTGGCAACAGTTGGAATTTGGAGAGCCTTTCTGTGGTATTAGGGGAAGAGACCTGGACTATTATTAATCATCATGATGGCCAGACCATTCATGACCTCACCAAAGGGGGGAGGGGCATAAGAAACATTCTGAGGCCTGTAAAATCCCTAAGATCTCTTTGTTTTAAAGGAAGGAATTTGGAGTTCTCCTTTCCCTGTGATAAGAAGTTTTTATAGCCACAGACAAGAATGCATCAGTGTATTTTCTGCAAACATGCAACTCCCTTAAAAGTTAGACTTAGAAATAAAGCATCTTTTCAGGATGTACTGCTATACTTCATTTTCAGCCCTTCCAAAGCAGAGGTTCTTTGTGCTTGCTGAATGATAAGTACATACGTTTAGTTTTTGATATTCTATTGAATTCAGTTTGGTATAATCTTTATGCTTTATGCTTGCAAGCTTCTGATACAGGCTCATCAGTCTTGTCTGCCTCTTTACCAGCACTGTATTGTGTGTCCTCTCTGCACTAGAAAATAGTCTAGTGACCCACAAACTTGTTGTGTCTCCCATCTCAGCTGGACCACACCTGGTGATTACCTGATCCAAGAATTTTCCATCACATATCCTAACCAACAAACATATACCCATTTAAGCCAAATCCTGCCCTTTCTCTCTGAAGTAAAATATCCTAAGTCTCAGGGATTTTGCATTCTTAGTGTTGCCCTAAGACCTAGTGAGCTGTAGCCTTTGCCCAACCCTGTGCTAGAGTCTTATGGAAACAAATGAGGAAGCAGATATGTCATTCTGCTCAAACAACCTGACCCCACCTGAATGTGGCTTTACATTTGCAAATGGTACCGGAAATGAGGGGAAGGATGCCAGCAACTCCTTCCACCCGCCCTTCAGTTTGCACCTTTCCCTAGTATCAAGACACTTTGTGTCCTCAGAATTAAAGGAGTCCATGTGTAAACATCTGGCTGAATGGCTGTGAGGCTTTGCCTCACTCATTGCTGATAAGTGACACTGAGATCTGCCTTTCTAAGAATGGGCTGTTAGGACTTCAAAGCCTGTAGGACGTGAGGCTAAGAATGTTCACCAAGCGCGTTTTCTAGCACAAAGAGGTTTCTACTTGTGGGAACCAGAACATTGTTCCAGTGATGACGGAAACTGAACCAGAGCTTTCCTTTGAACAACTCCCGCATCTTTCCCTTGTCCCTTCCTCCCCAACTCAATTATGCAGGAAAGAAGCTGGAAGCAGTGACAATGGGGAGGTTCCACGTTATTCAATCTACTAGGAACAAAGAAGAAAAGTGGCCACTGGAGGAAGCCTAATACATTTGAACTTCTCAGCTCATCGTTTAATATAATTGGGCAGCAACTCAGTGAAAGTTATTCCTTTGGCCCTATTTTCTACACAGCCATTGTGAAAGATACTGAGTATTACTAGCAAATTCAATGAAAAGTATTTGTATGATATTCATGGATAGGAAAACCCAACCCACTTCCAGTGATCTGGACTCATTACTGCAATTTTCACCTATGTGAGAGGCCAACCTCAGAATATAACTACAAATGATCTAGTCAGCAGGCCAGGCCCCAGGCCAGCCAGTGTTAACTTGCACACGCGCGCACGCGCAAGCATGTGTGTGTGTGTGTGTGTGTGTGTGTGTGTGTGTGTGTTACTAAGAAATAAATCCAGAGACATTCTACCTATGAGCAACACCCCAGCCCTATTGTATTTTTTATTTTGTAATAAGATCTCTCTAAGTTACTGGGCAATGGCCTCAAACCTGCAATCCTCCTGCCTCAGCCTCCCAAGTACTGGGATTATAGGTGTCTACCACTGCTCCCAGCTTAAAGCTTATTTTGAAAAATAAAGCTTTTTAGCCGGGTGTGGTGGCGCACGCTTGTAATCCCCACGCTTGGGAGGTGAAGACAGGAGGATTGCACTGGTTCGAAGCCAGCCTTGCTGGCTTAGGAGACCCTGTTTCCAAATTTTAAAAAATAGGTCTGGGAGTATAGCCTGGAGGTAGAAAGGTTTCCGGGAACCCCAGGACCACCAAAAAGAAAAAAAAAAGAAAAAAAAGAGCTTAAAGCTCTCCTTTCTCTGTTCTTTTCTACTACCACATCCAGAGAGCTGTTGATGCTCCACCCTCCCTCCATTTGCTCTAGGCAGGTTTCTCCACACTATCTCCTTCCCACCACATATTTGCTTATGTAACCCATAATAATGACTGCTAAAAGATAAACTTAGGCACATTAAAATTTTAAAGAGCTTATTTGAGCAAAGGGTAATTCAGGAGTCAAGTCATGCAGCTCTAGACCACAAACAACTCAGGCTCCAGCGAAGGGGTGGGGAAGCAAGACAAAAAAACTATTGATTGGTTAAGGTCCCTAATTGGAGGTTAATTGACAAGTCGTGATTGGCTAAGTTATTTAGAGCTGGATTTGGTTTGCTTATGTAGGAAGTGGAGCCAGTTACATTTTTTTAACATTACTAATGACCGCTAAGCAGCCTAATGGATTGCTCCTCCCAGGGAAAATGGCATGCATGAGAGTAAAGGAAGTCAGTCTTGTGGAAATGGAGCACTAACTTCAGGCTGGTAAGAGACCCTGCTAAGGCATCACTGCACACGGGGCCCCGTACACAGGCAGAATAACTGACACGCCGTCTTTTGGTTTCAGCACGGAAGAATCCTCCATTACAGCGACCCGCTCATCCTCTTCCTGTTCCTGTTGGCTTTCTCCACGGCCACGATCATGCAGTGCTTCCTGCTCAGCACCTTCTTCTCCAAGGCCAGCCTGGCAGCCGCCTGCAGCGGTGTCATCTACTTCACCCTCTACCTGCCACACATTCTGTGTTTCGCTTGGCAGGATCGACTGACCACAGATCTGAAGAAGGCCGTGGTGAGGGCTCACCCGAGTCTGTCCTTCCTGAGGGTGTGAGCGGCCTGGCCTGCTCTCTGAGGAAGTCCGCTTGCCTTTGGCTCAGGTCATAAGATAAAAAGGTTAATGTGAAGCTCAAAGGTAGAGGGTCAGGAGTGGGAGCAGTCTTCACCCTGAGCCACCTAAGAGCTGCTCTTCCCAAACCCACTTGACTAGTCAGCCCTGGGAATCCACTGAAGGGCCAGTTTGGCTCATGGCCCCCTTTGTTTCCCCATTAGAGAAGAACCAGCCATATAATTTCACTCACCCTTCTTTCTTTTCTGTTTAAGATGAATCTGTCAGAAGGAAACTTGCCCCTTTACTATCCAGATATTTCCTTTAATCAAAAGGGCTTATTTATTTATTTATTTGCGGTACTGGGGGTGGAACCCAGGGGCATTCTACCTCTAAGCGACACCCCCAGCCCTATTTTTATTCTTTATTTTGAAACAAGGTCTCACTAAGTTGTAGTGGGCCTCACTAAGTAGCTGAGGTTGGCCAAACCTGTGATCCTCCTGTCTCAGCCTCCCATGTACTGGGATTACAAGCGTGTGCCACCATGCCTGGCTTCTAAAGGATTTTCTCCCGCTCCAAAAAAAAAACTTGGAGCAGAGTAGTTCTCCAAGTGCCTTTAACATGCTCCCTAATGCATGCATGAGGGCTGCAGAAACAAGCCCACTGAGCCACAGCTCTGCCTGGAGAGGACTCAGGAGGTGACAGGATCTCCTGAGAGATCTCGCAGTGCAAGATTCCCAAACTCACATTGGTATTTTCTCTAATCATTTTTAAATGGGCCATTTCTACCCTCTCATTATCCCAAGCTACTGGGCCTCAGCCTAGAAGGTTTCCTCGTCCTCCAGAATCTCCCCTTCCTGTGCCCTGGAGTCAGAAAGGACCACTGCTGCTGCTCTTGGCAGAGGAACTTGTTCTCAGGACTCACACTTCCTTGGCTTCAGAGCTGCCAGGGCATCTGCCTTTTATTTCCCATGTTAAATAAGAAGTTAATTGCTGCCACTTATAGCTCTTGATTTCCTAAGATGATCCTTATGTCTGAGGCTGTGGGCACAGCAGGGATACTTTGGTAACCAGTAAGTAGTAAGGAGGTGCTTTGTGGCTACAGTCAGCTACACAGGCCCGGAAATTGCATGGAGGAAAACTGAGCTGAAGTTTTTTTTCTTTTCCTTTCTCCTTTCTTCCTTTCTCTTTCCTTCTTTTTCTTTTTCTTTTCTTTTTTAACTAGGATTGAACCTAGGATTTCAGGCATATGCCACTGTGGTTGGCTGGAATGAGATATTTTTTTAAGTGGTTTTTGTGAACATATAGCTAGAGATTTCCTTACTTTTTTGCAGTGACACCCTGAACTCTACCCAGGGTCTTTTAAACTTTAGGGAGAGCTCGAGCAAAGGGCATACGAGTGGCAAATCCCTCTGCACAGGCTCCTGTCCTCTCTGCCCTGTCAGAGGCCACCCATGGGACCTTAGCTGGAGAGCTTCCTTCTGTACTTCACCCATTCAGTTGAATTGTCATCTGCACAGAGAACCTATGAAAACGGGTGGAGATGGGAAAGGTGGAAGTGCGTGTAATCTGGCTTTTCTCACTTTTCTGAGAACATGCCCTGCCCAGCATCCCCTCCGCTTGCCTCGTGAACTGACGCTTCATGCACCCTTCCAGTGGGATTCTCACCAAGTTAGGTGTTGTACCTACAATTGTGTGATCTTCCAAAAGAGGGAGGAAAGGGGGAAAGGGTGGAAAAGGACGACACACGGCCCTTTGGTTCTTTGATGGTATGCTGCGTGCCATTTCTTCGTCTTCCCCATTACACTACAACTCAACTATGTTCTGTTGAACACGGGAGAAGTGGCCTAGCAGGTAGCAAGTGTCTCTGAGAGGTATTTCCAAAAGTCTCTTCCTGTGGGAAAGCCACCTTCTCCTCCTCCCTGACTGGCCTTCCAATTGGACACAGCCTGGGCCCTCTTTTGTCCTTCCTTCCTGCCTTGTGGGTGTCGGGGGGCCCTTGGGCTGGGTAAGAGGCCCTCTGCATGATCTTGCTGCCATTTGCTCGTCTGCAGAGCCTGCTGTCTCAGGTGGCATTTGGGTTTGGCACTGAGTACCTGGTTCGCTTTGAAGAGCAAGGCCTGGGCCTGCAATGGAACAACATCGGGAACAGTCCCATGGAAGGGGACGAGTTTAGTTTCCTGCTGTCCATGAAGATGATGCTCCTTGATGCTGCTCTGTATGGCCTGCTCGCCTGGTACCTTGACCAGGTGTTTCCAGGTAAGCATCTCCCTCCCTGGGGTAAAGGTGACTGTGATATTCCAATCCTCTGATGCCCCCACATATGTGGTTTGAATTTCATCTCTTCTGAGATCTTTGAATTTGGGCTCTTGGAACCAGCATTTGAAATTTAAATTTAGAAGTCAAAGATCTACCAGCAAATTCTGTTGTCTCTCTTTTAGAAAGATCTAGGATCTGCTCCCCTGTCATCCCTTTCCCAGTCTGAGCCTCCTCCTTCTACCATTACCTCCTACCACTGTGCTCTCTGCAATGTGTTTGGCAGTTTTTCAGACTCTAAGTAAGATGTGTCAGTTCTCTCTGTTCAAATCCCTCCAGTGACTTTTCACTCATTTGAGAGGAAAACCCAAGTTTCCGACCTTGGCCTATCAGCCGCTTCATTATCCTTCATTATTGGCTCCAGCTGTCTTCCTTATCGACTGTCCTCTTCTCCCTCCTGTTCTCTGCTCCAGCCATGGCTCCCTCTGGAATGTTTCCCACTCTGAGCACACTTTCTCTGCAGGACCCACACCTATCTTCACTGCTAAGAGCTTTTGTCCCCCTCCCCAGCCCTCATAGCTGCAGGCCTTCCTCCTGGTTTTGTTCATATCTGTGTTCCAGTGTCACCTTATCACAGGGATCTTTCCAAACTAAAGATATTTATCTTTATATAAACATCATTCCTTCAGTCCCTTCATCCCCTAACCCTATTTTATTTTTGGAAACACTCATCATCACCTGACATCATAGATTTTTATGAATTTATCGACTCTCTAGCCTTAGAAGCTGGGCCCACGAGAACAGAAACATGGTCTGTGTTGTTCACTGTCACAGTTCCAGGGCTCAGAATAGTACCTGATGTTTGAAGGACACTGAATAAACATCTAATTAATCTGCTGTGTGGAAAAATCAACTCCTGAATCACATTTGGTTATTTGCACAGTTTTGTATTTCCTCTGTAGAAAATCAGATTTTTCTTTAAGTTAGCATTTCCTGCAGCTGGAGAAGTCCTGTCTTTATCTGAGTGGCCTCCACGTCAACTGACAGCTTCCTTGTGTTGTGGCAGCTGTGTCTGTTTCTTGATGCTGTAACCAGGGGAGAGAGTGAGCAGGACCCAGTCTCTGGGGAAGGACAAACTCCTGGCTTTCAGATCATCTCAGAGTAGCCTTTGTAGGCAGAAGTGAATGGGAAGCCACTCTACATAAGAGACAGATGGCTGGACAGGGCCCAGAGGCCTGGGTTTGGATCCTAGCTGCACAGGTCAATTAGTTTCCTAGGACTGTGTTCTAGTCAGCATTCTTAATGCTGTGGCCCAAACACCTAACACACAAAACTTAGAGGAAGACTGAAATATTTGCTCACGGTTCTTGGAGATTTCAGTCCAAACTGGACAAGCTTCCACCTAGGAGCTGGGGTTACAGGTCCTCAGGGCATCATGGCAGGGAGCAGAGAGAAAGGGAGAGAGATTGTGTCAGCTCAGGGGAGAGAGAAGAGCAGGAAGTGACAGCAGACAACCCAGGAAGACACTTCCCCAGCTACACCCCCAGGGCCCTCTCTAAGCAACCAAAGCCCACCTTTAACATGGCTGCTCTAGCTGCCACATGAGGTTTGGGGGACATTTTAAATCCAAACTATAACAGTCTGCTATAACAAAGTACTATAAATGGGAGGCGTAAAACAATAGAAATTAATCGATCACTGGCCTGCCTCCTACAAGTCTAAATTCAAAGTAAGATCAAGCTCCCTCTGAAACCTATAAGTGAAGGACCCTTTCTTCCCTCAGGCTAGCTTTTAGAGGTTTTCCAGTAATCTGACATTCCTTGGTTTGTGGATGCATCCTTCCAGCCCTCCATCTTACATGGTATTTTCCCTGTGTCTGTCTGTCTTGACCTGGCTTTCTTCTTAGGGGACACCTACCATTTTGGATGGGGGGTTCACCTTACTCCATTGTGACCTCACCCAATTTATCTAAACACATCTATAATGACCCTATTTCCAAGTGAGGCTGCACTCTGAGATACCTGAGGTTAGGATTCTACTGTCTTTTTTTTCTGATGCTGCTCTGAACCAAAAACGTGTGTGTTTTTTAGACACCAACCAATTTTCGGACAAACCATTCAGTCCAACCCCCACAGTATCCAGAATTAGTGTAGATGCAGACGCCAGCTGCAAAGGCGGTCCCAGGCTGCCCACCCTTTTGCCACAGTGCTCTAATTTCAAGGGCAGTTTTATAGTAATAGATACAACTCAGGATCCACCCAGTGGAAGAGATGCACAGGGCAAGGGGGAGGGTCTTCTATGCTTTCTGGGCCCACCACTCTCCCAACACCAAACCTGTTCACCACCCCGGAAAGTCTCCAAGTCCTGTTCAAAGGCTTTTATAGCACAGTCTCCAGAGCCCCTCCTCCCCAGAGGTTGGAGATTGGGGCTAAAAGTTCCTTTCTTAAGTGTTTGGTCTTTCTGATGACCAGTTCCCTTCGTGCACTAACCAGAGTCACCTTGTACAAAAATTGGAAATAAGACCAACTACATTTTGTATAGTATCACCAACCCCAACATATCTTTTTGGAGAAGGACACAATTCAAGCCATGGCAGGCAACTGAGCAAGGCACTTGAACTTGTTCAGCCCATTTCTTGTATCTCCCTGTACCACTGGTAAGAGATTTAATAAGTGAAAATTCATTGGATCAAAAGGGAAATTTGTGCACAATTCAAGGGCTTAACTTTAGCCACGCTAAAGCTTTGATTTGGCCAATGCTATTTACTGAGCGGCGCCTCTGTGTGAGGCTGAACAGGATCAAATTCGGGGAATCAGATGTGGAAGAGACAGATCCAGACCCGCCCTGAGGAACTTAGAGTCCAGTGGCAGCAGAAGCCAGGACATGTGACAACTATTAAGAAAATAAGGATGGTGTTTTTACAAAAGTCAACATTTTACAGGGAGCAAAAGTTACAAAGAGAATTCGACTTAAAAATTGGGAGTCTTTTTCTTGAACCGCAGCTGAATTCATTAGAATTGACATAACACTAGAGCCAGAGTGCCTGTGTTGGAATTCCTGCATTTCTGCTCAATTGCCTGTGACCTGAGGGCAGATGGCTCAAAGTCAGTGTGGCTCAGTTTCTATATCCACAAGAATTATATCCCTACCTATCTCCCAGGGTTGTTTTGAGGACTGAATTATTTAACACATAGAAAATGCCTGACACAGAGTATTCAACAAATGTTAGCAATTTTCATCATTATTGTTATCTGATAGCTGCTGAAAAGGAACATGATTTAATTTTTCCAGAAAATGTTTTCTTGGAAAACTGATATCAACCATGATCATCAGTATTAGCATTGCCAGTAACACCCAAAACACATGACCTTTTGGATTAAAATATGTTGGTAGGAGTAGTTTATCTGGTAGCTTATAGATAGCTATATAATGGCTTAGAAACTATAAGTATTTATAGTTATAATTTGAGGTTTAGATAAATTCTAGATCTTACAGAACTGTGGTACAATGGGTTAGGGAGACTACTTAGGCTTTTTCTCTTTACTTGCCTTTCTATTTTTAGGGGACTATGGAACCCCACTTCCTTGGTACTTCTTGCTACAAGAGTCATATTGGCTTGGCGGAGAAGGTGAGTTATTTAAAAATTAAAACAACAACAAAAAATCTTAATGGTTGAAACTAGCTCCTGGGGCTATGTGCAGGATGTGTGCAGGTTGTCAAGGGTATCATCCCCGAGAAGCCAGCTGCCTGGGCTCTGCACTTGTGCCACACAGCATCACAGCCCCTGGCAGCCCACCCTATGAGTCACCTAGCCAGAGAACTGATGAAGAGATTGTTCCTGCTGATTAAATGTCCTGTTAAAAGAAGGCCAAGACCGGTGGGTATACCTGTAATCCCAGGACTTGAGAGGCTGAGACAGGAGAATCGCAGGCTTGAGATCAGCTTCAGCACTTTAGTGAGATTCTCAGCAAACTAGCAGGATGCTGTTTCAAAATAAAAAAAGAAATAGGCCTGGGATGTAGCTCAGAGGTAGAATGCCCCTGTTCAATCCCCAGTATTACCATAAAAAAGAAAAGAAAAAAGAGGAAGGAAGAAAGGAAGGGAGGGAGAGAGGGAGGGAGGGAGGAAGGAAGGAAAGGAAGATGAAGAAGAAAGAAAAAAGAAAGAAGAAGAAGGTCACCACATTCCAGGGTTCAAATGACTTTTCCAACTTTTCAGCTTAAAGCAGAGATCCAGGGAAATGTGAAGGATTCTTTGCATTTGTTTTCTGCTACCTTTCTTCAGTGTTTTTATTTCTCTCTGCACTTTCAAAATATAAATTAAGCCGAGCGTGGTGGCGCACGCTTGTAATCCCAGCACTTGGGAGGCTGAGACAGGAGGATCACACAGGTTCGAAGCCAGCCTCAGCTACTTAGTGAGGCTCTCAGCAACTTAGTGAGACCCTGTTTCAAATAAAATATAAAATGGGCCTGGGAGTATAGCCCAGAGGTAGAAAGCCTCTGGGTTCCACTCCCAGTACCACCAAAAAATAAAAAATAAAATATAAATAAATAAATAAATAAATAAGTAAATTGCTTCTGGGCATGGTGGCGCACGCTTGTAGTCCCCGCACTTGGGATCCTGAGACAGGAGGATCACACAGGTTCAAGGCCAGCCTCAGCTACTTAGTGAGGCTCTCAGCAATTTAGTGAGACCCTGTTTCCAAATAAAATATAAAATAGGTCTGGGAGTATAGCCCAGAGGTAGAAAAGCCCCTGAGTTCCACCCTTAGTACCACCACCAAAAATAAATAAATAAATAAATAAATAAATAAATAAATAAATAAATTGCAGCCAGTGCTGTGGTGAACAGCTGGAACTTAATCTCCTGAGGAGGCCCAGATAGGAGAATTAAAAGCCACTTAGGGAGACCCCTGTCTCAAAATAAAATTTAAAAGGTTTGAGGATGTAGTTCAGTTGTAGAATACTTGTCCAGCATATATGAGGCCCTGGGTTTAATTCCCAGTATTAAATTTTTAAAAAGGGAAGTCACTTTTATTCCTGCTGACAGAAGCCAAATACTTTTCATCTGTCTCACAGGCTAGACTGAATTAAACCCCTAACACTGTCTTAAAAACAAACAAACAAACAAACAAAACTGTCAGGCGTGGTGGTGCATGCTTATAATCCCAGTACTTGGAAGGCTGAGACAGGAGGATCACGCAGATTTGAAGCCAGCCTCGGCTACTTAGTGAGGCTCTCAGCAACTTAGTGAGAACTTGTTCCCAAATAAAACATAAAATAGGTAGAAACCCCTGGGTTCCATCCCAGCACCATTAAAAAAAAAAAAAAAAAAAAAACCAGAAAACCCCCACTGAGTTTCTTCATCTTGCCCCCTTCTTTCACAAATGAAGAAATGGAGCCCAGTAGACATCAGTCTCTTGCATAAATCCCACTCACCACTATAGACAAAACCTGGAACTTGATCCGTTTCCTGATGGGAGCTCACTGTAACGACTGCGGTATTTAGAATGCTAGTTCCCCGTGCTATTTCATTGTGTGTTCACGCACTGAGAAACCTAGTAACATGACCATGGGAGTTTGGGGACTGCACTGACAGATCCAGGAGGCAGAGATGGAAGTATTGGAAGTGGCACACCCCCGATTCCAGACTGTGCCAGCCGCTCACCCCACATCTTGCCATCCACAGAGGGCTGGGGCACCCAGCACCGAGCACCACGCGCACCCTAAGGAGCTTGGGGGCCATGGCTTCCTCCTGCCCCTGCTTCCTCTCCAGTGACTGGCCCTTCTGCTCCCCTTCCCCTTCCAGGATATCCTGACATCCTTTTAGACCAAATGCCAAATTCACAAAAAAAAGTCACTGTGTGCATGTGTTTGGGGGGATATATATACTTCAAAACTTGTCTAGCTCTGAACCCTCACCTGGTACTAATCCCAAGATACTTTTTTTTTGGGGGGGGGGTACTGGGAATTAGATCCAGAGGCAATCTACCTCCAGTGTACACGATTTACTCCCCAGCTCATTTTATTTTTCACTTGAAACAGGATCTCACTAAGTTGCAGAGGGTCTCATGAAATTACACAGGCTGAACCTGCGATCTTTTTGTTTCAGCCTCCCAACTACTCGGAGTACAGGTGTGCTCCACCATACCCAGCATAATCCCCAAATACTTGAATGCCCAGATAGGTGGGTTTCTTAGGAGAGCTGTTTCTCAAGCTAATTTAACTGATTGCCCACCATATCGCCTTGAATGGGCTTTTACCCAAAGGTTCACCACGGCTTTGATGCTTTTTGGATTGGAGTGAAAAGTGACCCATGGTGGGCTTAGAAAACCGATTCCAAATCAATCTTGGGTTTGTTTGTTTGTTTGTTTGTTTGTTTGTTTGTTTGAATCATACTTTCTAACACAGTGGGTCCCTCCTAGCACATTAAGATGATTCAGCAAGGCCTGGGGGTAACTCAGTGGTAGAGCCCTTGCTTAGAATGATTGAAGTCCTGAGTTCACTCCCCAGCACCACAGAAAAAGAAATAACAAGAGAATTAGATGAAACTCTAATTCTGAAATTCCAATTGCAAAACTGCCCCTGGGCTTGGCAAAGATTGCACAATCAGGATTGAGCACTTCACAGCTGGGCAGTGGGTCCCAGTAGGAGGCAGGTGGGGGGCTGGTCTCAGGGGAAGCTGGCTTGGCTTTCAAGGGTGCTTCTCCCCACCTTTCTGGCCTCTGCTGATCTCAACTCTCGTTGGTTGGTGCAGGTTGTTCAACCAGAGAAGAAAGGGCCCTGGAAAAGACTGAGCCCCTGACAGAGGAAATGGAGGACCCGGAACACCCAGGAGAAATGAACGGTAAAACCCCAATAAAGAGCAGAACGAGGTACAGAACCCACCCCTCCCCCAGGAAAGGGCCAGAGCAAAGCAGCCCATGAGGGCACGACGAAGCCAAGGAAGCTGCCTCCTTCTGCCAACCAGAAGGAACCCAGGGGCAGCTGGTGTATGGAGAATGCATGGTCCGACCTAGACATTAACGCATATTTCCTGGAGAAAGCAAATCCCAAGTATGTCGTGTATTTGTGTCCTTGTTAAGCAAATCCCAAGTGGGTTGCACGAATGTGCTGACTTCCGAGGATTTACCAAGAACAATGACTTGGGTCACTGGGACTCTAAGCGGATATGAGCTATAAGGAAAGACAAAAATAAATGCTTCTGTGTGTAAGGGGAAGGAGTCTAGCGGAGCTGACTTCTCTGCACTCGTGGTTGACAAATCTAGAAGCCCATTCATTCAAACCATCAAAAGCCTTTCCTGACAGTGGAAGTTACCTAATCGTGCCGCCCCAATGGACCAGGTTCACAAGCCTGTGTCCCAGGCTTTTGCAGCTACATCTTTCCTTCCCAAGGGTTTTCAGCCCCTAAGGAGTATGCACTTGTGCTGCTAATGTGCTAGGTTTGGAGAGGTGCTTTTGTCTCTGACTTTGCCTGACCTTACACAGAAGGATCCAGCTTCCTCCCACCCCCGCCCAGGTACCATTTAACAAAGCTGAAGTCAGAGCCTAGAGCTCCTTACAGGCTGGCTTGCAGGGGCTGGGCTTCTAGAAGCCCTTGTCCTAAAGTGGTACAACAGGCCTCAGTTGGGGACTGGGGAGACTAGTTCCATCTTAGTTACAGATAAGACCAGGAGAAACAGATACAGGAAGCAATGGAAGTTGTTTTGTTTTTCTTTTTCTTTTTCTTTTTCTTTTTCCTCTCTTTCTTTTGCAGAGGTGCAAATGTTTAGAACCATAATATTCAGACAGCAATTAAACTGTGCTATTTAGAGTGAACTGAAGAAGAGAGAGACTGGGGGTGAGGGAGAGGTAGAGAGCATAATGAGGGTTTGTGCTGAAGGGAAGAAAGGGGTAGGAAAGAAATGAGGGACAGGGATGAGGAGGAGTGAGCTGTTCCGGAGGTCTGAGGAGTGGGAAGTCAGCCAAAGTCAGAGTTGACTCAAAGATGGAAGCCAGGGTTGGCAAGGAGGATGGGGTTCCAGGAATGGATGTGGGGGAGTCTGAAGGAAAATATTGTTTGAGGAAGAATACAAGGAGCCTGAGCTGCTACAAGAAATCCACTTGGAATCCTACAGACTGTTAGAAACCAGGACCTGGGACCAAAGATGGAACTTGGGGCTGTGTGCATAAGCAGTTGTGCTCTATGATGAGCAACTCTGCCGCATGAACCCTGTGACCCTGATGCGACGCCGTGTCTGTGTCTGAAATGAGCCCAGTGATATCTACCTGTGGGACTGTTCCAAGTGTGAAATGAGGAAATGCATGGAATGCAGTTGGGACGGTACTGGCACATAGTCAGTGCTAAGTAAATGTTCAGTACTATTATTACCATCGCTATTCTAGCCTTCCTTACAAATTCATAGCTGAAGCCCTGGGGAGGGGGGGGGTAACACTGGAGGCAAAAACAATGGCGTGTGTACATTAAAGCGCTGTATTTATATCATGCTGTTTCTTTTCCTCAGACTCCTTCTTTGAGAGGGAGCTTCCAGGGTTGGTTCCCGGGGTGTGTGTGAAGAATCTGGTAAAGGTTTATGAAGCCGGCGCCCGGCCGGCTGTGGACCGTCTTAACATTACCTTCTACGAGAGCCAGATCACCGCATTCTTGGGTCACAACGGAGCAGGGAAAACCACCACCCTGTGAGTCTTTTGGCAAAGAGGATGGCTCACCATGCCGTCTTGCCATCGCGCTAACTCTTTCTCACTGGATCCTAGTGATAAAACTCTCTAGTTGTGATTCCCAAGAACTTATGAAGCATCCTGTGGTTTTCAGTGCCCACTCATATATTTTAATGCTTGACTTCACAAGAAACAAGAGGAAGGTGGAGTAAATTATTGTCCCCTTTGTGTGCCCCGGAACTGACATTCTCAGAGTGTAAGTGGCCTTCCTGAAGCCACTGACTTTAATAGCTCACTGGGCACATGAGCCAGGTCTTCCCACCACAAACGGCCTCTTGTTTCTAATAACCCTTCCCCCATTCCCAACCATTTCTGCATCACTCCCATCCATGGTGAGAGCCATGGCCATCACCCCGTGCCTAGGGTCTGCACAGCACTGCTGGTTTTCAAAGAGCATTCCTTTCCCTGCCAATTATCAAGTAGCTTTCAACATCAGCACAGGGTGCCGGGTGAAAGTTGGCCACGCTTCTGGAGAAAGTACAGAAGAGGCAGTCATTATGTGAGCCCGTGGGGTAAGCCTGGCATCTGAAGGCCAAGTGCAGGAAAGATGCAGGGCCTGTGTGGGCCTCTCTGCTGGAGGGAGGGGCTCCCCACACTTCTCTAAGGGGCCTGAGCACCATCTGCCAAAGAGAACGTGGCTGCCGAGGTTTCCCATGCAGGCCTCTCGGGGACAACAACTCTTATGACGCAGTCTCCAAGTCCTTGGCTTCTCTGGAGCCCCAGGAAGGAACAGCAGTGTACACCCTGCGTCGGAATGTGCTCTTGGGCGGTTCAGTGTGAATGGAATGTGGACCGGTGCCATAGCATTTGGGTCTGTTTCCCTCTAGTGGCTGATTGACAGAGATTTCAGCTTCAGTGTACCAGTTCAGAGAGCCTGCGATTTTATCAGCACTCAGGGACAGAGCTGGGTGTGGTGGCACTGCATCCATCTGATCTCTCTCCTTGTTAACTAATATGGTCTGAGAGCTGGAAGCTCCATCCAGGACCCCAGGGCTTCTCACAGGCAAACACATGACTTCATCGACTGCAGAAAATGCAGCTTCCCCTGGGGTTGAAACACAATGCTTCGTAATAATGGTAATAGTGTTTTTGAGTTTTACTTTACTCTGGGGTTTTTCTAAGTGCATTACATATACTGACTGTAATCCATTCAACCGCCCAAGCAGGTGGAAGCCATTAGTTCCATAAGTACAGCATTGCTATTGGGCTTTCTGTGGTTTGGATCCAAACATTATATCATTGGTTGGTAATTCCATACCTGGCTCCAATCAGTCATTGGTCAGCAGATGCATGCTGAATGCCTGTGTGTACTCGGGCTCCTCAGCAGCATCGAGGCCTTACCTGGGCTTTGGAATGCTGACACCTGACTTTTCAGTGTCTGTCTTTTCAGTGTCTTTTAAAGCTCACCCGGCAGACAGGCAGCAAGCCATGCACTGAACACCTTATATGGAGTCCCTCTAGCCCCAGGTGCTATGTGGCGGAGTTGGGGGGCCTGTAGCTACAGGTCGCTGTTCTGAGACTGGGACTCCCATGGCCCACTGGTGCTTGCCGGGGAGTCCTGAGCAATCAATAGAAGCAGAGAACCCATCTGCCTTCCTTCTCTGCTTCTCTGCATTAGGCCCTTGGTGCACACACTGGTGCTAATACCTGTATGGTTGGACAAGGGTGTGGGTGAACGAGGGTGTGGGTTTGATTCAGAGCCACAGGCAGAAATCACTGTGGATGTTCTCACCCTGGTGTGGGGCTGCCCTCCTGACACAAGTTCCTAGTGGCTATCTCCTCTGCCATATTTCTGTGTTCTGCAGGTCCATCCTGACAGGCCTACTGCCTCCAACAGCAGGAACTGTGCTCATCGGGGGAAAGGACATTGAAACCAGCCTGGATGTGATCCGGCAGAGCCTCGGCATGTGTCCACAGCACAACATCCTGTTCCATCAGTAAGCCACACAGAAAGCGCGGTGCCTCCCCTCTCCCATCCCCAGCTCGGTGTCCTCTAGAGCCCCTCAGGCTGCCTGGCCTGGGCACAGAGGAGAGGCTCCTTCCTGGTGTCCCCCATGGTCCAGGTCCTTGTCCAATGTGCAGTAAAAATTGTTCCCCTGGATGTGGGACTTTACCTCTCTAGTGCTCAGAGCTGAGGGACCCCAACCCCAGGGAGAGTGACACTTTCTTCTCTCTGACTCCTGGGCCCCATGATCCCCACACTCAGCCCTGAAACACTTCCTGTCAGGCACCAAAGAGAGAGGAGAGCCATGCTTCCTTTTTCTCTTTTAAGCCATAGCATGAAGGGTTGACTTTTCAATTTTTTTTTATCCAATTAAAATATTTTTACTCTTACCTAAGTCTATATATAGTCATTGTGGAAGGAAGAAAAGATAGCTAAATGAAAAGAAGAAAATAAAAGTCACCATCCAGAGATGTTAACCATTGTTAATAATACCTTAGTATATAATTTTTAAAACTTTCTCCTAAGCATGTATAGCTATATGCATACACTTTAAAATTATAAAGGAGCCAGGTGTTGTGGCACATGCTTGTCATCCTAATACCTGGGAGGCTGAGACAGGAGTATTGCAGTTTTTAGACAGCCTCAGTTACTTAGTTAGGTCCTTTGCAACTCAGTGAGACCCTGTTTCAAAATAAAGAATAAAAAATAGGATTGGGGGTGTGTAGCTCAGATGTAGAATGCCTGGGGTTCCAAATCCGGTACCGCAAAATTTTTTTTTAATATATATATAAGAATAAAATTATCCATTCAGTTTTATAACCTGATTTTTAAAAAATGAGATTGCTTTTTTTAAATTCCAGGTATCACGAATGTCTTTTCATGTCATTACATATTCATTTATAAAATAATTTTAATGTTTACATACTATTCTATTGTATGAAAAACTATATAAGCCATGCTCTCTTGTTAGATATTTAGACAAGATGTTTTTGTTGTTTTGTTTTGTTTTGCTTTTGTATCATAAATAATATCCCAATGAACATCTTGATTGCTAAATCTTTGTAGTCATCCTTAATTATTTCTGTAAATTAAGTGCTAGAGATGGAATTACTAAGCCCGCTGCTTTGCTCGTCCTGTCCCTGCAGCCTCACAGTGGCTGAGCACATCCTGTTCTATGCACAGCTGAAAGGGAAGTCGCGGGAGGAGGCCCAGCTGGAGACAGAAGCCATGTTGGAGGACACAGGCCTCCATCACAAGAGGAATGAAGAAGCTCAGGATCTATCAGGTGCTCAGGGTTGGAAAGCTCAGGGCCTGGGTGGCAAGCAAGCCCAGAAGGTGGCTGGGTTGGGTGCTGGTAACCGGAGAGCGCCTAAGCATTGGAGCCCTTCTGTGACGTTACCCTGAGAATCCACGAGCTGGCTGCCGTAGAATCATTTCCCATATGGAATTCTGTCTTGCAGCAGCCTGGGCTTTACTTGTATTGGTGTCTGGATGTTTGAATTAAAATGTGAGAACAGCCTGCAAGGCTCATCTTTTCTGCATCTACAATAGTAGGGTTTTGAACTCTGTATAAGCATCTGTGGTGACCCCCACCGTCCTTGTGCCTCTAGGTGGCATGCAGAGGAAGCTGTCTGTCGCCATTGCCTTTGTGGGAGATGCCAAGGTGGTCATTCTGGATGAGCCCACCTCTGGGGTGGACCCCTACTCCAGACGCTCCATCTGGGACCTGCTCCTCAAGTACCGCTCAGGTAGTGGCCACTGCTCAGGGTCCTGTGTCTCCCGGGGCTTCCTCACGCCTGGTGCTTTGCATCGGCCGTGACGACATTCGGATGGAACTCTGTCTGTGAATCTGAGTTCGAGTTAGAGCCTCCTGAGAGGTTTTTTGTTTTTGTTTTTGTTTTTGTGGTACTGGGGTTCCTGGACGCCCTTCTACCTCCGGGCTACACTCCCAGACCTATTTTATATTTTTATTTAGAAACAGGGTCTCCTAAGCCAGCGTGTGCAGCTGGCTTCGAACCTGTGCGATCCTTCTGTCTCCACCTCCCAAGCGCGGGGATTACAAGCGTGCGCCACCATGCCCGGCCTCTCCTGAGAGTTTTATGTAAAGATAATCAGGGAGTCACTGGGGGCCACCTACTTCCCAAAAGATTGTAGAAACTTCTCTCGGCCCCTCAGTCAGGAGTAATGGGTGCAGCTCTGAATGAAATTCCCACCCAACTCAAGGGACTGGGATCACCTCCAGACATATCAAGAAGCTCCTAGTTGGGGACCAGGAATGAGGGCGATGTGCTAGATGTGCCACAGAGTGACCTCCACAGAGGGAAACGTCTCAGAACGGGACCTTTCTCCTCTCCCCTGGAACCTGCCAGAGGCTCAGATCCAGGAGAGGCCACAGGCAGAGCTCAGAGTGCCCATAAAAGGGACAGCATGGTCCGATCCTGTGCAGACCAGAGACTTCCCCCACGCCTTTTACCGAAGGGTCGCCTTCCTGAAATCCCCTCTACTTTTTTCTTTTTATTTTGTTTTGTTTTTTGCAGGTCTGGGGATGGAACCCAGGGGCATTCTACCTTTCAGCTACACCCCCAGCCCTATATTTTATTCTTTATTTTGAAACGGTCTCACTGAGTTGCAAGGACCTCACTCAGTAGCTGCGGCCGTCCTCCAGCTGCGATCCTCCTGTCTCCGCCTCCCTAATGCTGGGATCACAAGCGTGCGCCACCACGCCCGGCTCACTCTTTTCTTTAAATGCCATCTCCAGTTGGTAATGGTGTGTTTGCGTGTGTTCTTTAAAAACAAAAAAATAAGAGCTTGAGTGATCCAGAGAACGTGCATGTGAAACTCAACAGGTGCTGACGGTAACAGGCATGCCTCATCCACGGTGATTTATTTGGATCAGGCCCATGCTGGATGAAGACACGGTGTGCGTACATGGTTTACAGTATGCGTGAAGCTGAGATGTTGGCTGCTGTGGTTATTATTCCAGCTTCCTGGAATATGCTGCAGAATCGATCCCTTTTTTTCCCTTTATCTCCCCATCTTTGCCACCATATAACTAGGAGGTTGTGTGCATCCTCCACCACCCACACCCTGCCCGAGGCACCTGGTGATTCCCTCAACTCCCACCCTGCAGGCAGGACCATCATCATGTCCACTCACCACATGGATGAGGCCGACCTCCTGGGCGACCGCATCGCCATCATCTCCCAGGGAAGGCTTTACTGCTCGGGCACCCCGCTCTTCCTGAAAAACTGCTTTGGCACAGGCTTCTACTTGACCTTGGTCCGTAAGATGAAAAACATCCAGAGCCAAAGAAGTGGCTGTGAGGTGGGTGCCTGCCCGGGGAGGGGTCCTGGGTGAGAAGGAGCATAGGTGGGGGCCACCTCTCCAGGCACCGCTGCCCACACCAGCTCCTACCATCAGCATCAGCTTCTTGGCTTCTGAGACCATTTGCAGGAGATTTTGATAGATACCTTCTGATAAACCCTTCTACAGAGACTGTTCACCCAAAATGAAACAACTAGTTAAAAAAAAAAAAACAGCTGGGCGTGGTGGTGTATTCGGGAGGCTGAGACAGGAGGATCACAGTTTGTGGCCAGTCTCGGCTACTTAGTGAGGTCCTTTGCAACTCAGTGAGACCCTGTTTCAGAATAAAGAATAAAAAGTAGGGCTGGGGGTGTAGGTCAGAGGTAGAATGTCCCTGGGTTCCATCCCCAGTACCACAAAAATAAGCCCTGAAATTATTACGCACCACTGTGACATGCTGCACATGTGGTCTGGTTCAGCGTAGAAGTGAGCGTCCTATCCTGCAAAGTTGGACTGCTTTCAGAATAGTTGGGGGATGTGATTCAGTGGTACAGCACTTACTAGCATGTGTAAGACCCTGGGTTTGAGTCTCAGTTCTGTACACACACACACACACACACACACACACACACACACACGTAGTTTGTTTCAGTTTCCTTTTATTATTCCAAAAATTCATGTTCCCTAACTAAACCTGAATTCTAGTGGTAAATGAAAACTAAGAAAAGGCATTCTTTGGAGCTATAACCTAAACATGACAAAGCCCAAAATGTCAGACAGCAAAGACCACTCAGCATCTCAGGAGACACACACTCAGGTCTGGGTGGCTGAGTATGCAAACTGTGTCATCCTGGGCAAATAACTAATTCCTTGCTGAAGTTTTTTTCCCCCGCATGGAAAATGAAACCAGTGGTCTCGGCTTCTGCTTCTAGGGCTGTGGTAGAGATAACAAGATAACTTGTTATGAATGTGTGCTGGGCTCCTGGGAAACAGGCCCTGCTCACCTGCAAGTTGTCACAAGCTTTATATGGTGCCTAAGTGTCCAGATGCTGCGGGGTTTGCGGTCCCGGGTAGATTTCCACAGCCCAGTGCACATCCAGGGAGAGGAAGGAGCAAAACGTAGACAGAACCTCAGGCTGTCGCTTGATTTATGATAAGCCGAAGGATCCTTTGAGGTTCTGCTTGTCTCTGTGCCTGACTCACTCCACTCCCCAGGATAACATCAAGTGGCTACACCCTCAAAATGCTCAGATGAGTTAGTAGATTAAACAGTGAAGAAAAACTGTGTTGAGCACACTTGGCAGTGAAAAACGAGGTAGGTGGTGACGGCGGTTAGCATCGGGAGGTGCTCTCGTGGAGGCAGTGTGTCTCTTGTCAGTCATCCCTGTCCATCTGTTGTAGGGAACCTGCAGCTGTGCGTCTAAGGGCTTCTCCGCCAGATGTCCAGCCCGTCTGGACGCGATAACTCCAGAACAAGTCCTGGATGGTAAGGGCTGGGCGGGCCCCCCCTGCTTCTGGCCCAGGGGTCCTCACCTGGTGATGTTGCTGAGTGTGTCCTGTCCTGATGCGTTTGAATGGGAGCGAGAGGACGCTCTGTGTATTGGGGGTGGGAGACAATCATGCAATTGCTCTTTTTTTTTTTTTTAAGCTTTTCTCCTTTTCTTTCTCCCTCAACTCCCTCCATTGGCGCACTGAAGGGCCCTCTCGCTTTAATGAAGAATCCAGTCTTTATTTATACTGTTGTTCCCTTACCCATGTTGAGCCTCCACTCCTGGGGGCCTCCTACCCAGGCTCTCCATGAACATCCCCTAGTGCCTGGAGAGCCTCGCTTCTAAAGACAAACCAGAGCGCCCTCTGGTGGAACCACAGCGACACACAGCTCTTACCGTGAACTTTGAGACTGACAGGTGGGGACGGCAAGTCTGTAATATCACACACCCTGTGACACTCTTGCTCTCCCCTGAGCCTCCAACTTTCCAGTGAGTCTCCTTTGAATTAGGGTGTATTGAAGACCACAGGGACCCCCATCTCCAGAGAGAGGCAGTAAAGAGACTACCACTGTAGATCCCACACCCAGGAGATCTGAGCTTGGAGACTCAGCGAGCTTGCCAACAAGTGTTCCCATTCTCTGCTGATTCCCACCCCTAGCCTCCCTTGGAGACATCGTTGCAAATGAAATAACACACGCCCTATAATCCTAGGTTACAGGCAAAACTAAACTTATGTACCGATCCAGGGTATGAAGGAAGGAAAGTGTCTGCTTATCATGGAAAAGTTTCCTACTTAGCACAGATTCTTCCTAAACCTGAGGAATTCACTAAGTGAAATCTGGTGAAACAAGAAAACCAGACAGTACTTCTGTACTATGTTTATAGCTCGAGGGGAAATACCCAGAGTTTCATTACCAGGATTCCCTCCCCTCCCCCTGTGCAGACAATACCCGGGAACAGAAAACATCTGTTTAGGGTGATTCTTGTTTCTTGTGCCTCGCCGTGGGTCTCTCCTGGCTTTCTGAAGATTCCTCCTTGGGATCTTGTTCAATAAATTGTTATTTTAAAAAATACAAATATGTTTAACTACTGTAACCCACCAAAATCAAGTTGGAAACAGGCTTGTTTAACTGGGATGATTTTTGAAATTATTCCTTTATTTCTAAGTAAAAGTGTTCTTTGTATAGACTAGGGATGCTGCAAATGATAGGAATTGCAGTAAGAAATCGTGACCCAAAGAGGGAGGGAAGATGACTTCAGTCGCCAGTTGGCTTCTGGGTCGGCCTTTCTCTCGCACTAGCCCATATGCACACACACTCACAGACCTCCCTGCCAGAGCTAACTTCTGGAAGGCTGACACACATCTGAGACACAGTTCTTGGGAATCCAGTGGCTTCAGCTGCCATTTCCTTCCTAAGAGAACAATGGCCGTGACCCCACATAGCTACTAGGGCAGAGCTGCTTCCTCATGAGAGAACTCCCAGCCCCAGGATGAAATCACCCCAGAGCTAAAGACAATCAAATCCAGCTTGCAAGTCAGATATGAAATAAGCCTTCCCATTACATAGATGTAAGCAGAAGGACTTTGGTAAAAGCCATGAAATCCCTTCATATGGGTCTTGTGAAACAAGGAAATTTGCCGTGTGCAGTGGCACATGCCTATAATCCAAGTGCTTTGAGAGGCTGAGACGGGAGGATTGCAGGTTTGAGCTAGCCCCAGCAACATAGCAAGACACTGCTTCAAAATAAATAATAAAAAAAGGCTGGGGGTGTAGCTTGGAGGTAGAATGTCCCCAGTGCAAAAAAATAAATAAATAGAACAAATTAAATAATTTACTGGTGTTCCCAACTTTTTTTTTTTTTTTTTTTTTTTTTTTTTTTTTTTTGCGGGTCTGGGGATGGAACCCAGGGGCATTTGACCTCCGAGCTACACCCCCTGCCCTATTTTTTATTCTTTATTTTGAAACCAGGTCTCACTGAGTTGCAGAGGGCCTCACTAAGTAGCTGAGGCTGTCCGCAAACCACAATCCTCCAGGTCTCAGCCTCCCGAATGCTGGGATTACAAGCGTACGCCACCACGCCCGGCTCCCAACTTTCTAAGATGTTTTCTAAAGAATCAAGTTCTTTTTTGGGGAGTCTGGGGATGGAACCCAGGGGCATTTGACTCTGAGCTATACCCCCTGCCCTATTTTTTATTCTTTATCTTGAAACAGGGTCTCACTAATTGGTATAGGGCCTCACTTTAAGTAGCTGAAGCTGTCCACGAACTGTGATCCTCTGGTCTCAGCCTCCCAAATGCTGGGATTACAAGCATGCGCTACCACGCTTGGCATAAAGAGTCAAGTGCTAAGTTCCCAGAATCCCTTTGCCTTTGATCTGTCTTTCAAAAATAATGTGCTAGGTGCCAAGCATGGTGGCACATGCTTGTAATCCTAGTGCTTGGAAGGCTGAGACAGGAGGATTGCACAGGTTCGAAGCCAGCCTCGGCTACTTAAGTGAGGCTCTTAGCAACTTAGGGA
The DNA here is from genome assembly GCF_963383645.1 of Muscardinus avellanarius. Taxonomy (NCBI): domain Eukaryota; kingdom Metazoa; phylum Chordata; class Mammalia; order Rodentia; family Gliridae; genus Muscardinus; species Muscardinus avellanarius. Next base: position 83,676,778 of record NC_137788.1, on the reverse strand, counting down.
GACCCTGTTTCCAAATAAAGTATAAAATAGGGCTGGGCGTGGTGGTGCACACTTGTAATCCCCACGCTTGGGAGTCTGAGACAGGAGGATTGCACAGGTTCGAAGCCAGCCGCACTGGTTTAAGAGACCCTGTTTCCAAAAAAAAGAAAAAAGTAGGTCTGGGAGTGTAGCCTGGAGGTAGAAGGGCTTCCAAGAACCCCAGTACCACCAAAAAAAAAAAAAAAGGTATAAAATAGGTCTGGGAGTATAGCCTAGAGGTAGAAAGGCCCCTGGGTTCCACCAGTACCAGAAAGAAAGAAAGAAAGAAAGAAAGAAAGAAAGAAAGAAAGAAAGAAAGAAAGAAAGAAAGAAAGAAAGAAAGAAAGAGCTAGGAAACTATCTCTCTTCAGGTACATGTTTTGAAGTTATTTAAATTAACCTTTTAACTTTAAAGTAACACATACTTTTTAAAAATTCCAACAGTATAAGAATACTAGGTCAATACTTGATAACTGACATATGCCCCTGGTCCCCACTACATACACCACTCCCCACCCCGCCAATAGCCTCTCCCCATGGGTTCCCAACCTTTTGTGTTTCCTGGGAGCTGGTGTAAAGATTGTTTTGTTTAAGGAAACCAGAGCAACCCTTAGGGAAGTGGATCAGCTCTCCAAGAAGTTAGACCAGGCATGGGCATGTAATTTGTGTGTGTGTGTGTGTGTGTGTGTGTGTGTGTGTGTGTACATGTGTACATGTGTGTATGTACTAGGGATTGAACTCGGGCATTCTACCTCTGAGCCATACCCCCAGTCCTTTTTATTTTATTATTTGGAAATAAAATAATAAATAGGGTCTCACTAAGTTATTGACAGCCTCACTAAGTTGCTGAGGCTGGCTTTGAAGCCACATCCTCCTGTCTCAGCCTCCAAAGCACCAGGATTACAAACATGCACCACCACGCCCAATATGGGTGTATCATTTAGAAAGGGAGCTTCTCAGTCACTGGGTCACCTGTTCCAGGCACTTGTCTTGGGAAGTGCCCTATAGCTTACTTGGGCCAGACCAAGAAAATGGAAACAACTTTGACTTAACTCTTAAAAGTTTTCAGGGAATAAGCAGCAATAATGACAAAGCGCTTTCATTCCTAGGACGATGTTGGTGATTGCCGTAGCAGCCAACACTCACCTACTGGCACTGTTGGTGCTTTGCCTGTGCCAACTCACTCGATTCTCACAAGCACCAGCAATGCGGGTACTATTATTCCCCCCCCCTTTCCCAGATGACAAAGCTGGCAGAGGACCTGCCCGAAAGAACATGGCTTCAGGCAACAGAACATTTGATTGAAGGAAGAGACCTGGCCCAGGAACATTGCATGGCCTCCCAGGGTTGCACAGCTACCAGCGGGGAGTGTTTTTATATCTGTCTCCTTCCACCTGTGGCCATCATGGAGCCAACTAGCTAAAAACAAACAAACAAAACAGACTTAGGGAGTATGAGTCCCCGAAAGAGTCACTGCTGAATGACACAGTGCTCCCTCCTCAAGAGAAGACCAGGGCAATCACACTCTTCTGTGTTCTGGAAAGTAGGGTTGCTGTCACAGTCTTTTCTCTTGTCCCAGGCAATGTGAACGAGCTGGTAGATGTGGTTTGCCACCATGTTCCTGAGGCAAAGCTGGTGGAATGCATTGGTCAAGAACTTATCTTCCTACTTCCAAATAAGAATTTCAAGCAGAGAGCATATGCCAGCCTCTTCAGGGAGCTGGAGGAGACGCTGGCTGACCTGGGGCTCAGCAGTTTTGGAATTTCTGACACTCCCCTGGAAGAGGTAAAGCAGAGAGGGAGGCTGGTTTCTGTCAGGTGCCGGAGGAGGCAGTCCTTTGAGAAAGTCTAACACTAGAGTGAAGTTTTATAATAGGAAAAAGCCATAATTTCCCCAGCCAGGCATAGCAACCATCTTCAGTTTTGGCTTGCTTCCTCCTGCCTCTGTCTACACACGTACATACTTTACGTAGTTGTGGTCACTGTGTGCTTACATTTTTGCATTTATAGAAGATTATGTTCTTAAAGAGCCATAATGCATTTTCTTCCCATGATGAAGCAACGCCCAACAAAATGGAACTAGGGTTAGATTTTTTTCAGAGAGCAGAAACGCCTAAACCAAATTCTCTCTTTTTTTTTTTTATCACTTGACAGATTTTTCTGAAGGTCACGGAAGATTCTGAGTCGGGACCTCTGTTTGCTGGTACGCAAGTGTGTGGCCCCACACTCTAACTTGAAATTCTACAGGAAAAGTTACAAAACAACAAAGCAGACTAGTTCTCCATAGTGTCTGATCCCCAAGTAACTGGGATTTTGCATGCTTGGTGCTTAAGATATCAGAAAAATGAGAAATTGAATTAGGTCTGGGTAGGAACATTCTGGATGAATTAGAATTGTTACGGAAGTCAGATGGGTAGCATTCTCCCCAACTTCTCGCCCTTTCTCCCCAGTCTCTTCTCCCTGCCGGGTCACCATCCTCATCTCCTCTCATCCCCACCGAGCCTCTGCTCCATTCCTGTAAACACGTGCGGCAGCTGCAGAGTGCATAGAGATAATGGTGACAATTAATACAGCCCAGATGCCAGCCAGAGTCTCCTGTCCCTCTGAGATCAAGATAAAATCATCGTAAACCCTCATTTAGTGGCCCATAGACTTTAAAACCAGGGGGACCAAAACTGCTGTGGATTCTGGGAGTCACTTCTTTATATGTGTCAGCCTGGGCCCCTTCCAGGATTTCCCCCCGAACTCCACGGCCACACCAGGCATTGCGAGTGCCATAGACTTTTCTGTAGAGAGGGAAGGTGGAGAGAAGGAAGAGCAGAAGAGCTCATTTGCCACAACCCAAATCATTTCCAATAGACCAAGAGGCATCCGCCACACTGATAGGACCCCCTCGCTGCGCTCTCTCTCCTGGCATAGGCAAAGATGTGCAGTGAATCCCTGCTTGCTGCTTTGGGTTCCTATACCACCCCTGCCGCTGCCTACATCTCCTGCCCAGGGAGGCATGTAGTGGTGCTTTCCTATGCAGGGTGTTCCTCCCTATGGAGTTCTGCAAGCGGCTTATAAGGTAATATGGTTTTCATCCAGCTTCTAAGCGCTCCCAAGTGTTTATCAGCTATGCCCACCAATGGCCAAACATACCAGCACATATGTGCTGCAGCCCACCCAGGTAGGCTGTGTGGTGGCCAAGAGGCCATCATCCTGGCAGAGTGTGTGTGGGAGAGGGTAGGAGCAACTCACCACAGGGCTTGAGTTTCCTTCTGAGTCTTGGGAACACAGAAGTTGAATTCCCTCAGCTTCCCCAAAGCCAAAGACTTAACATTAACCATCACCAGAATGAAAACATGCTCATTTATCTTAGAAGTCATGCTGTATTTAAGAGTTAGGGCCTTATATTTTTATTTATTTATTTATTTATTTATTTATTTATTTATTTATTTATTTGGGGATGGAACCCCAGGGGCATTCGACCTCCAAGCCATACCCCCTGCCCTATTTTTTATTCTTTATTTTGAAACCGAGTCTCACTGAGCTGCAGAGGGCCTCACTAAGTAGTAGCTGAGGCTGTCCGCGAACTGCGATCCTCCAGTCTCAGCCTCCCAAATACTGGGATTACAAGCATGCACCACCATGCCCGGCTCTTATATCCCTTTTTAATAATTAGCTCCCCTTTGGAGAATAAATTGAGCCTTCAGGACTGTTTGGTCAGAATGGGCAGTGAGTAGGATATTTGGAAGGAATTGTTAAGGGTGGAGGTTAAGTTTAGCCTTAGAGTAAGGCAGGACACACATCAGACCTGAGCACCATAATTTGCTAACTGAATAGATTTGGGTAAGGACTTCTCTGAACCTGTGTTTCCTCATCTGCAACATGGGGGATAGTACTAGCAGCTCCCTTTTAGAGTTCTTGAGAAATTAGCTGAGACGATGCATGCCAAGTCTCAGCGATGCGTGTCATCTCTGATCAAGACTTAGTAACACTGTCACCTCCACATTTGTAAATCACCTCCTCCCTCAGACTGTGTAGATTTTCATACTTGACAAAGCGCCTAACAGCCAATGTGTGGTTGGATGGTCACCATAACCTCGTGAGGCACGTAGGGCAGGATCCACTCTATCTGGGGGAAGCCAAGCCCAGAGAGGTTGGGTGACTTGCCTACAGCCACACAGGCTTCTGGGTCTTAGGACAAGGTCCACCACTCTCCCCTCTCGCTGTTTCCCACTTTTCAGACGGCTGAGTACACTTGTTTTGATAAGTCAATCTTAGAAGATGGCATTTTCTGACCTTGTCTCCAGAGTCCGAAGTAACCTGTAGGTGTCCATTGGGCACCAAGAGGTCAGTGCCACTGACGGAGGGCTAGAGCTAGCAGTAGAGAGCAGGCAGAAGCCGGGGATAGCCCAGAGATGCGCCACAGGCCTGGAGCCCTCGGCTCTGGCAGGAAAAGGGCTCCATGTGGACGGGGGTATCAGAGGACTCCCTTTACTGGTCAGCCAGCAAAGGGAGAAGCTTCAGGGAGAGATCCAGCCACAGACGTCAAATCTGAGGCCAGATCAGGAAGAGGAGGCTGGAGAACTGAGACCTTGTGCCTGGTGCTCAGAGAATCCACAGAACACCTCTCTGAGCGCAGGGCGGGAGCTTCCTGTCACCAGGCCTCTGCATCCCAGGCCTGGTGCATCAGAGCTGCCATGGCTATTAGTTAAAAGGACAGTGTAGCTGACCCACTTCCCTATACAGCCACCCTTGCCTGGGGGATTGGAAATTAAGAAAGCAGGTAGAGACTATGCAGATATCTCCTGTGCTCTCTCTCTATGTCCACAACAGAAGTTCTTTATCAAGCATCAGTAAGTGACCACATAGTAACTGGTGACTTGTGTGTGTTATCTCATTTAATTTTCTAAGCAATACTGTGACAAGTTCTTTTTTAAATTTTATTTATTTATTTATTTATTTATTTATGCAGTACTGGGGATGAAACCCAGGAACATTGTACCTTTCAGCTACACCCCCATCCCTATTTTTTAATCTTTTTAGTTTTTGAAACAGGGTCTCACTGATTGCACAGGATCTCACTAAGTAGCTGAGGCTGTCCACGAACCACGATCTTCCAGTCTCTTCCTCCAGAATGCTGGGATTACAAGCGTGCGCCACCACGCCCAGCTTATTATTATTTTGCAGTACTAGGAATGGTACCCAGGAGCATTCCACCCCTGAGCTATACCCCCAGCCCTATTTTTTTTATTATTTATTTTGAAATAGGGTTTCAGTGAGTTGCAAAGGGTCTCACTAAGTAGCGAATGGCAATCCTCCTGTCTCAGCCTCCCAAGTACTGAGATTACAAGCGTGACTGGCTTTGTTTTATTTTACAAATGAGAAAACTTAGATTCAGGCAGTTTGGGTTGCTTCCCCAAAGTTATACATCTTGGAAGAATCAAGATTCAACCCAGGTCTTTTATTTCTTAGTTCACTAGTCTTTCTCCTGCTTCTCAGTAGTCTTTAAGAATTCAGAAAGAACCTAGCTGACTCTGATTTTGAATGAAGTACACAAGTAATAGTGATTACTTTTGTTTTAACAATCCAGATACTCAAAGGCTGAAGTCCCCTCCCCACCCCGACTGCATCCACCCGGCAGTGCCTTGGTTGACAGTTAGTGGCATTTTTTCAGAGATTTGCAGTTACCAGTGTATGTACTTAAGATGTCATTTGTGTGTGTGACACCTGAGCCTTCTAACATAAGTGACCCACTGCCCAGACTGCTCTGCACCTTATTTTTTATATTAGTTGTTTTAGACCCCTCTCTATGTCAGTGCATTCAGAGCTATCTTGTTCCCTTTAATGCCAATAGACAACTTTTAAGCAATTTCAGGTGATTCTACCTAGAAAGAATTTACACTGGAAAATACATTTTCAGAAAGATCATTAACCTGCCTGTCCTGGTATTTTGCTGCTGCTCTAAACGAAGAGAAGTCAATGCTATAAGAAAAATGGCTTATCAGATTCAGATCTTATGCGTGTTTTTTCCCAAATTATTGATTCAATATCTCCAAACAGGTGACATTCAGCAGAAAAGGGAGCACACCAGCCTCAGACACCCCTGTTTGGGTCCTAGTGAGAAGGCCAGGCAGCCTGCCCAGGCCCCCAACACCTGCTCCCCAGAGCAGGCAGCTCCCCAGCAGGGCCAGCCTCCTCCGGAGCCGGAGGACAAAGGCGCCCCACTCAACACCGGCTCGCGCCTGCTGCTCCAACACACGCAGGCATTGCTGGTCAAGCGATTCCACCATGCTGTCCGCAGCCGCAAGGACTTCCTGGCCCAGGTATGCTAGAGCCGGGGCTGTGGGCCTTCACCCGCCCTGACCCACGCACGCGCCCGGCCCTCTCCATCCTCTCCTGAGCTTCTCCACGCACGCGTGGGGTCATGCAGGCCCTCAGCGCACCCTTAGATCCAGTCATCTTTGCTTCCTCCCTGCCAAAGGAGGTGATAAAAACCTTTGCAAGAATTGAATCTCACTTCTCAGAGAAAATAGAATAGTAGGGAATATGTTAATATTGCTTTTTGAAAATATATTTTTAAGCTGGGTATGGTGGTGCCCGCTTGTAATCCCAGCATTTGGGAGGCTGAGACAGGAGGATCGGGGTTCGAGACCAGCCTCAGCTACTTAATGAGGTCTTTTGTAACTCAGTGAGACTCTGTTTCAAAATAAAAAAATAGAGCTGGGCGCGGTGGCGCACGCTTGTAATCCCAGCATTCGGGAGGCTGAGACCGGAGGCTGAGACTGGAGGATTGCAGTTCATGGACAGCCTCAGCTACTTAGTGAGGCCCTCTACAACTCAGTGAGACCTTGTTTCAAAATAAAAATAAAGAACAAAAGCCGGGCGTGGTGGCGCAGGCTTGTAATCCCCGCGCTTGGGAGGCAGAGACAGGAGGATCGCACAGGTTCGAAGCCAGCCGCGCGTGCGCTGGTTTAGGAGACCCTGTTTCAAAAAAAAAAAATGTAAAAATAGGTCTGGGAGTGTAGCCCGGAGGTAGAAGGGCTTCCAGGAACCCCAGTACCACCAAAAAAAAAAAAAAAAAGAATAAAAAATAGGGCAGGGGGTGTAGCTTAGAGGTTGAATGCCCCTGGGTTCCATCCTCAGAACCACACACACAAAAAAATTAAGAATAAAAAATAGGGCTGGGGGTGTAGTTCGGAAGTAAAATGCCCATCCCTAGTACAGCAGAAAAACCTTTTTTATTATATCTATATATTATTTTATGGTACTAGGAATTGAATCCAGGGTCCTTCTACCTCTGAGCTAGACCCTGCAGCCCTATTTTATGATTTATCTTGAAATAGGGTTTTATCAAGTTGCTGAGGGTGTCTCTATGTTGCTGAGGCTGGACTCAAAGCTGTGATCCTCCTGTCTCTGCTTCCCTAGTACTGGAATTGCAGGCATGCAGCAATGATGTTTTCATTTTAACAGTGAAAGGTAAGGTCATGTTCTCATTCATTTCTTTGCCGTGACCCTACAAATCAAGGTCACTGTTCTCTTTCCTTTTCTTTTTCTTCTTTTAATGTGTTTCATTCAGAAAAAGAAACTCTGGATCAAAGAGCAGTGAGTGGTGTGACTTGCTCTTTGAATTGCCTTCTCCCCTCTGGCCAAGCACGGCCTGTATCCAGTTCCTCTGGCGGCTATGAGAACATTTTGTTTTCTCCTGCATATCTCGCCTTTGCACGTGCACATGCGCGCGCATACACACACACACACACACCTGCCTGTGATGTTCCCCCGAAGCCTGTCCACCTTTGTTTTGTCCTGCATATCTCGCCTTTGTGTACACACACACACACACACACACACACACACACACACACACCTCTGCCTGTGACGTTCCCCAGAAGCCTGTCCACCACCGCAGGGCCAGATAGGAGGCGGCAGGATGGCCCTGTGAAGGAATGCGCTTACGTGCAGCCTGTGCGGACGCCTCTCGTGCTGCAGCCCTGCTCCCTCCTCTGCCCCGCAGATTGTGCTCCCGGCCACCTTTGTGTTTTTGGCTCTGATGCTTTCCATCATTGTGCCGCCTTTTGGTGAATTCCCTGCCTTGACCCTTCACCCCTGGATGTATGGGCAGCAGTATACCTTCTTCAGGTGCGTAAACTTGTCTCAGGGGGCCCACATTATCTTCCATGGTTTGGGGATCCTGGACCACATGCCGCTTGGAAGGGCTCTGACTCCCCACATCCCTGGGACCTCCACCAATGTGGCAGGTGCCCTCGAGTTGCCCTAAGAAGAGAAGTTAATGTATCACCATTACCCAGAAAGGTGTCCAAAAGTGGAAAGGAAGTAAGGAAAGAGGGTGTGGAGCGAGGGAAAGCAGGTGAGGCTCCATCTTTCTGGGGTGTGGACAGTATGCTCTCAGACCTCTGGGCATATTCGGGCAGCCCAGCCCTTCCCAGGAGACCCATGCCGTCCCAGGGCAGCATCCCGTGCCCCACGTACAGGCCAAGCATGCAGGAGCCATTTTTTGAATGTTCTAAAGTTGGTCATGTCCACCACATGAGCACTAGGTAAGCCTCTCTCGCTCTGTCTAGCATGGACGAGCCGGGCAGCGAGCACCTGGAGGTGCTGGCAGATGTCCTCCTCAACAAGCCAGGCTTTGGCAACCGCTGCCTGAAGGAAGAGTGGCTTCAGTAAGTACCTTCGTGCCCTTGTCCTGATACCACAGGAACCCCCAGAAACCCTGATGGTGGAGTGTGGGTTGGCAGGGCTAGGAGAGACCCCGCCTTCCTGCCTCCTAGGAAGCCCCTGCATCACTGGACAGCTCTCTGTTTCTTATTATAAAAATTCTATATCAAAGCCGGGTGTGGTGGTGCATGCTTGTAATCCTAGTACTTGGGAGGCTGAGACAGGAAGATCACAGGTTCGCAGCCAGCCTCAGCTATTTAGTGAGCCCCTCCACAACTTAGTTAGACCTTGTTTCAAAATAATAAAAAAAATAGGGCTGGGGTTATAGCTCAGAGGTAGAATGCCCCTGGGTTCAATCCCCAGTACTGAAAAAAAAAATCTATATCAAGTTGACCTGTGATTCCATGTAACTTATTTGAAAGGCCTCTGAACCCCCGGGCAGGAGGGAGAGAGGTGACATGCTGTTGTGCAATTGGGCCTTGAATGACATTAATTACTTCTAGGGCAAGTTCTCAACTACTGTTAGAAGTATAGAGAAGGGCCAGGCGTGGTGACGCACGCTTGTAATCCCCGCACTTGGGAGGCGGAGACAGGAGGATCACATGGTTCGAAGCCAGCCTCCTGGCTTAAGAGACCCTATTTCCAAATAAAATATAAAATAGGTCTGGGAGTGTAGCACGGCGGTAGAAGGGTTCCATCCCCAGTACCACAAAAAAAAAAAAAAAAAAAAGGATAGAGAATGGAGAGGAGAGTTGAAATCTACCAGGAATCCTAAAGCTTCCGTATAATTTTCACTTCTATCATCCAGAGTATCAGTAAGGAACTAAACAAACCAGGCATGGTGACACATACCTATAATCCCACTACTTCAAAGGCTAAAGCAGGAGGATTATAGGTTCACAGGCAGTCTCAGCAATCTAACAAGACTCTCAAAATCCTAACAAGACCGTTTCAAAACAAAAAATAATAAAAAGTCTGGGGATGTAGCTCAGAGGTAGAATGCCTCTGGGTTCTGTCCCCAGTGTAATAAATATATGAACAACCAAAAGAAATTAATTTTAAATTCTTCTTTTATCTCTTCTATCTCTCAACAGCTAGAGCTGCTACAATTTTTTTTTTAAAGGGAGAGAGCCAGGCGTGGTAGTACACACTTGTAATCCCCGCACTTGAGAGGCTAAAATAGGAGGATCACAAAGGTTCGAAGCCAGCCTCCGCTGGCTTAAGAGACCCTGTTTCCAAATAAAAAATATAAAATAAAATAGGTCTGGGAGTATAGCCCAGAGGTAGAAGGCCCCTGGGTTTCATCCCCAGTACCACCAAAATAAATAAATAAATAAATTAATTAATTAATTAATAAAAAAATAGGTCTGGGAGTATAGCCCAGAGGTAGAAACCCTCTGGGTTCCATGCCCAGCACCACCAAAATAAATAAATAAATAAATAAATAAATAAATAAGAGTTCACAAACTAGAGAGTTATTCTCTCGCCCCACACGTAGTCAATCAACAGGACACTAGTCATATTTCTTGAGCAGAAACTAACCTCCAGGAGGATAAGAAAAAAATGCCTGGCTCTGAGGTAGAGGATGGGCTGAGGAGGGGAGGGCTGGGCATGATTTCTTCTTTCTGGAATCAACTTTGGAATCAATTGTGGACTATGTTCTTGCTTTCTTTGAGGGAGTACCCCTGCGGCAACTCAACCCCTTGGAAGACTCCCTCTGTGTCCCCGAACGTCACCCACTTGTTCCAGAAGCAAAAATGGACACCAGCCAACCCCTCACCCTCCTGCAGGTGCAGCACCAGAGAGAAGCTCACCATGCTGCCCGAGTGCCCCGAGGGCGCAGGGGGCCTCCCGCCCCCACAGGTACCTGGAACCCAAGGGAGCCAGGCCCCGCCTTCCTGTAGTCACAGATGGGGGGGGGTGTGTGTGTGCCTCTTGAGCCTTTAGCCAACCACACTTCAAACTGACAGATGAATGAGGGGCTCAGCTAGGCTCCCCGTGTCCCTCAGAGGGCTCCCGAGAGGGCCATCATCACCTGGAATTGAGGAGGTCGTTGGCCAGCTCCTGCACTGTCCGCCAAACACGTACTACTCCATCCAGCAAAAAGATGCTTTTAGGCCGGGTGTGGTGGCGCACCCTTGTAATTCCAGTACTCGGTAGGCGGGGACAGGAGGATCACATAGGTTCGAAGCCAGCCTCAGCAGCTTAGTGAGGCTCTCGGCAACTTAGTGAGACCCTGTTTCCAAATAAAATATAAAAATAGGTCTGGGGTATAGCCCGGAGTTAGAAGGCCCTTGGGTTCTACCCTCAGTAATAATAATTTTAAAAAGATGTTTTTAAATGTTTTAAAAATTATATAAGTCATATAAGCTCATGATGGGGAAAATTAGTAAACACAGATAAGTTAGGATAAAAAAGTTATCACTTAGAAATAAACCATCAATAGCACTTGTGGTACTGGGGATGGAACCCAGGGGCTTTCTACCTCTGGGCTACACTCCCAGACCTATTTTATATTTTATTTGGAAACAGAATCTCACTAAGTTGCTGAGAGCCTCACTAAGTAGCTGAGGCCAGCTTCAAACCTACACTATCCTCCTGTCTCAGCCTCCCAAGTACTGAGATTACAAGCACATGCCACCACATCAAGCTAACACTTGGTTTTTATTCACTCAAATAGGATTATACTAAAAATGTTATCTTGAAACCTGTCCTTTTTCACTTAATAGCATCTTAGGAACATACAGCCATGTTGATAAATATACATCCACACCATTTAAAGCTTGCATACAATTTCACTGTTTTGATTTATTTTAAATTATTTAATCTCCCATTGTTGGGTATTTGGATTTTCCATTTTTCTCCATCATAAACAGTGATAATGTGTCCAAATGCCAGTGCATTCACAAGCTTATTAGTTGTCTTAATTGGGGGGCTTGCCATGTGGGGCACAGCTAGCAGCACATCTTTTGCAGGGTGCTGCTGATGGTCCCCTGAGCAGCACCCCCTCTAGCAGCTCTGCACCCTGGAGCACAATGAGTCTCTTCTGAAGGTTTCAGAGAGAGCAAAAGGGCCAGAGAAGCCCTGGCTCAGTTTGATAATGGCCTCCTAGCAGCCTTGCACAGAGCGGCCTTAGACAGCCCCTCTTGTGACTTGTCAATGGATGAACGATTCCCTGGAGGCAGTGAAGACAGTGTTGGAAAAGCACAGGCGTGGGGGAGAGGGGCCTCCCAGAGCCTTTGTGTCCTCACCTAGAAACCAGAGATAACTGCACTTATTCTGTAGTATTATTAAGAGGATTCAGTGAAATGATGTGGGGAAAGAAGTATTTAGGATTAGATTCGGCTCAAGTGATGACAGCCCCAAACCAACAGTAGATAAAGCAAGACACGACTTGTTCCTCTCCCAGGTGAAAGTTAATGTGGGTGGCCCATGAGGTTCTGTTGCTCCTCTATGCTAAGTGAGCCTCCACCTTGCCAGCCAACATGATGGGGCCTACTTTCCAGGCAGAGAATGGAAGAAGGGATGGAAAAAAAGAGAGAGCAGAGTATGCAAAAGTGTGCAAAAGTGTGCAAGGAACATTTCCAGAGGCCTCCACATAGCATGTCCACTTTCCTGTGACTGGCCAGGGAGGCAGGGGCTCTAGCCTTCATTCTGGGTGGTCCAGACCCAACTAAGGAGTCTACTCTACCTGGATGCAGTAACATACACCTGTAATCCCAGAATTTAGTAGGCTGAGATAGAAGAATCGCCAATTGGCCACGCATGGTGGCGCACGCTTGTAATCCCCATGCTGGGGAGGCTGGGACAGGAGGATCGCACAGGTTCGAAGCCAGCCTCAGCTGCTTAGTGAGGCTCCCAGCAACTTAGTGAGACCCTGTTTCCAAATAAAATATAAAATAGGTCTGGGAGTATAGCCCAGAGGTAGAAAAGCCCCTGGGTTCCACCCACAGTACCACCAAAAAAAAAAAAAAAAAAAAGAAAAGAAAGAAAGAAAAGAAAAATTGCCAATTCAAGGACAAGAGAAGTAACTTAGAAAGAGCCTGTTTCAAATTTTTTTTTTAAATGTTAGCCGGGCATGGTGGCGCACACTTGTAATCCCCGTACTTGGGAGGCGGAGACAGGAGGATCGTACAGGTTCGAAGCCAGCAGCACGCGCTGGCTTAGGAGACCCTGTTTCCAAAAAAAAAATGTAAAAATAGGTCTGGGAGTGTATCCCGGAGGTAGAAGGGCTTCCAGGAACCCCAGTAGCACCAAAAAATAATTTAAAAATAATAATAAATAAATAAATAAATAAATAAATAAATAAATAAAAGTTAAATAGGTCTGGGGATGTAGCTCAGAGGTAGAACACCACTGGATCTAATTCCCAGTAACACACACACACACACACACACACCTATTCCAGTGACAGCAGGAAGAACATATCATGGTGGACAACTAAATTTTGTCATAACATGTATCACAGTCGCTGGCCTGTAAAGGAGTCTATGTTAATGAGCACCCACTCTCTCTATTTTAATATTCTAAAACACATACCTTTATGTTTCTCAGGGAGTGTATTCTCTCTCTGAGTCACAACTCTGCCCCTGCAGCATCATAGGGACCCCAGAAGGACTTCAGGAGGTTGTCCCAGTTCTCTGTACTCCAAAAGGAAGCCTTGCTCCTGTTTAACTGGGCAGTGGTCAAGTGCTGAGGCCCCTGTGGCTGCAGTTGCTCAGACACAGCCCGGGACAAGACCCCCAAGGCTGCCACTGCACCTAAATTCCTGGCTAGGAGCTGGGTGTGGTGGCGCACACTTGTAATCCAAGCACTTGTGAGGCTGAGTCAGAAGGATCACAGGTTCAAGGCCAGTCTCCATACCTTAATGAAACTCTCATCAACATAGCATGACCTTGTTTCAAAATAAAAATAGGATGGGGGTGTAGCTTGCTGGTAGAATGCCCTTGAGCCGTCCCCAGTAACACACACACACACACACACACACACACACACACACACACCACACACACACACACACACACACACACACACACACTTGGCTAGGAGGAAAGCCAAGCCTAGCTCTATGTGATTTGGTTCCTGAATGAACCACACTTGCAAAGCTGCCTGTCTAACTTAGAAGCTTATCTTCAGTATTGTTGGTCTTTGGTCCTTGGGGAGAAATTTAATAGGCCCCTACAGCCAAAGTCCTAGAAAAGCCAGTTTCTGCTTTCTTTTACTCCTGCATTTCCTCTTTGGAGCAAAGCTGGATGTCACACATCTGCTAGGTGCTGCTGTCTCTCACACATACATGTGCACACACACATGTGTAGCCACACCCTCACCTTACTCACTCGAGCACACTCTCCGCTCAGCCTGGAATAAGAGCAGGGGGAATGGACCTGGTTTACAGGTCACAGGTTATCCCCATCTGGAACATGGTGCTGGAGGGTGCTTTCCAGGGTCCCTTCCTTCTCTGGCTTTTTTTTTTTTTTTTTTTTTTTTTTTGGTAGTCTTGGGGATGGAACCAGAAGATGGAACCTATTTTATATTTTATTTTAAAACAGGGTCTCCGTAAGTTGCTGAGAGCCTCACTAAGTAGCCTAGGCTGGCTTCAAACCTGTGCAATCCTCCTGTCTCAGCCTCCCAAGTACTGGGATTACAAGCGTGCGCCACCAAGCCCGGCCTCTAGCCTTTTTTTAATGATCATGGGTCCTGAGGAGAGAGGGCTCCATCCCTAACCTCTAGTGCACACAAGGATAAAACATGCTTTTTTTTTTTTTCAGGTCTGGGTATGGAACCCAGGGGTATTCGACCTTTGAGCTACACCCCCACCCTATTTTTTATTCTTTATTTTAAGACAAGGTTTCACTAAGTTGCAGAGGGCCTTACTAAGTAGCTGAGGCTGTCCACGAACCACAATCCTCCAGTCTCAGGCCTCCAGAATGCTGGGATTACAAGCGTGCACCACCACGCCCGGCTTTAACATGCTTTTAAGAAAACAATTTACTACAAACTGTCCAATACAGCAACAGTGGCCTACACCTGGGTTCCACCAGGACAGCTGGGCACTTCCTGGTGCCCTGTCAGCGTGACGGAGATAGATCCAGCAGGTGATAGAGTGAGCAGCAAGAGCAAGGGCTGGGGGTGACACGGATGCGGGTTCCAACGCTAGGCAGACCACGGCACCTCTGTGACCTGGCACCGGTTAGCCTCTCTCAATCTGTTTCTCTATCTGTAAAATAAAGTGAGAAGCCCTCTTTTGAAGCCAGGCTGGGCAACTCAGTAAAAAAAAAAAAAAGTAAAAGGGCTAGGGGTGTAGCTCAGAGGTAGAGCACTCTTAGGTTCAGTCCCCAGTACCCACTTCCACCCCCCTACACACACATGAAATTCTCTTTCATAAAAGTATCGGGATTAAGTGAAATTGGGTATGTAGGGAATTTAACATAGCTTGTGGCACACAGCAAGCATTCAGCAGGCTCTAGCTCTTCTATCAGGGAGTGGAATAAGATGAAGAAAGTGAACTAAAGAGGAAAAAATGAAACAGGAAAGTAATATTGCCCCCTGGTGGCCAAGTTTATGCACTTTTGAATTCTCCAAAATCTTTTGATTAACTACCATCTAGTCCTAGCTGTATTTTGAAAGTGATTTGTAGTCGGGCATGGTGGTGCATGCTTGTAATCCTAGTACTGTGGAGGCTGAGACAGGAGGATCACAGATTTGTGGCCAGCCTCAGCTACTCAGTGAGGCCTTCCACAACTTGGGGAGACCTTGTTTCCAAATAAAAAATAAAATGGGTCTGGGGGTATAGGTAGGAGGTAGAAGGCCCCTGGGTTCCATCCCCAGTACCACAAAAAAAAAAAAAAAAAGATTTTCAAATGGTAAGGCACTGTTAAAATTCTTTCAATATCTCACAAAGTTTTTTTGCATGATTGCTATATACCAGAGACTATTCTGGAAGCTGGAGACATAACAGTATGATAGCAATAAATAGATCCAGTATTCAGGCCCACCAGAAAGGAAATCGCTGGTGGAAAGACGCTCGCTATGAGGATAACACAACTGTATGTGATGGTAGAGAAGGACTGGAAATGGTTAAATTCCATTCTGGACTGAGCGAGCAGTAGCCACGGAGGTTCCACAGGCAGAGTGAACCCCCACGTACAAAACTATATCAGGAATGAGAGAAACGGGGGCATAGTGGAGGTCAGGGGAAGGCAGCAGCTGCTCCGAGAAGGAGGCAGGGCCAGAGTACCAGGGCCATGGCGCCTCGATCGTGAGATTGGGTTTGACCCTAGGCTTTATTGGAGAGTGGTCACCAGGTGACTGAGGTGTATGGCTTGTACTTTTAAAGCTCGATATGGCAGCTGGGTGAAGAATGGAATGTGGTGGAGCCGGGGAAGCAGTATGAAGTTTCTCTGCAGGCCTGCTGAGGTGTATGTAGTGGCTTGGACCAGGCTAGCAAGACTGGCACTGGGGAGATGCAGGTGGGTGGGAGGTTTATTTCGGAGCTAAACCATCTTACCTTGTCAATGGATTGGAGAAAAAAAAGAGGGATCAAAGGTGACTCCCACACCACTGTGGGGACGAGGGAGATGCCAGTGGCTTATTTAGTATTTTACCAGCATCTGAGTCCATAATTAATTTTTGGAGCACAACAGTTTCACAAATTGTAAGGTCTCAACTTCCTAAGTAATTAACATGAATGTCTCGTTGGCTCAGAGAATGCAGCGCAGCACCGAAATCCTACAGGACCTTACGAACAGGAACATTTCTGACTACCTGGTAAAAACATACCCTGCTCTCATAAGAAGCAGGTAAGAAAAGAGTCTTTGATACTTTTCATCCCAGCTCCCATACACAGCGTTGGTGAGGGAACATTTATTCTTATAGTTGTGTCTATGATCTGGATGGTGAAAAAAAAATTTTCTAATGTGAGGGACTCATCCAACAGAAAAAGTAATTGAAGTGTATACAAGTAAAGTACAACTTGAGATGAATGTCCTTTTGTGTTTTTACATTTAGAGCAAGTGTAACCCAGGCACTATTAAAAGTATTAGCAGAAATGCATAGCACTTATTTAATAATGCAGCCTTGTATTTTAACTGGTTAAGAAAAACAAAGTTTGGAGAGGCAGGAGTAAAAGGGAAAGAGAGAAGCAAGAAGGAAAAGAAAGAAGCCAAAAAGAGAAAGAAAAATATCATACAGAGAGAAGAAGGCAGAGTGATAGGGAGAGCACCCTGATAGGGTGCTCCTGATAGGGTCCACATGCGTGGCCAGGCAAGGGCGACCTGTTGGCTGTAGTCCTCATACTCTCACTGCGCAAATTGTCATCTGCTACCTCTGCCCTTGAACATGCCCATGGACTCTTGAGCAAGTATCTGGTTCTCTCAGCCCCACCTCTGGGATGGAAGACCCTCAGCATCCCCTATCAGAGCGGGCAGCTTGATGAAAGCACACTACCAAGACATATCCTAAGCAAGTGTGATCCACCCCACATGCTCCAAGGCTTGAAAATAAAATATACAGTCTAGTTTTAGTAGTACTTTCAGTTGCTTCCCACACTAGAACCCTAAAGAAAGGATAAACAGCCTCAGAATGACTACAATGCACTGCAGATGGTGACCACAACTGCTGGGAGCGCAGGGCCATGCCAGCTGTTAGCAAGTGAATGATTGCCACCCAAGATATACGCGGAGTGCAGAATACTTACTCAGTAAGGCAAGAGACCACAGTCTCGCTAAACCTCATTCTTAACTAAATTTGCAACATGGAGGTTTGTGTTTGTTTGTTTGTTTGTTTGTTTGTAACGGGTCAGGGGATGAAATCCAGAGGCATTTGACCTCCGAGCTACACCCCCTGACCTATTTTTTATTCTTTATTTTGAAACAGGATCTCACTGAGTTGCAGAGGGCCTCACTAAGTAGCTGAGGCTGTCCGCAAACTGCGATCCTCCGGTTTCAGCCTCCCGAATGCTGGGATTGCAAGCGTGCGCCACCACGCCCGGCTTTGCAACATGGAGTTTTAGATGTTCTGCTTAATGGCTCATGATGATAGCAGTTCAGGGGTCTGAACTCTGGGGTCTAGGATTGGCTTCTGCCCATCTCCGTCTTGTCATCTTACTGCTGATTGTCTAAGAGTCAATGTGTTAGCTTTGGGATGAGGAGTAAGTCAGAACTTCCCCAGGTGTGCAGGTGACAAAGTCTCACTGGTATGGGGTAAAAGAGGGAGAACGGCAGCCCTCACCTCTCACTGCCTTGATCGTTGCCATGTTTTCTGGGTGTAGACTGGGCACACCAGTCTGACATGTGAGTGGCTACAGGGCCACTCAGAGTCCAGCGTGCATGGTAGGACTGGGAGAGCCAGTGGTGGAAAACACCAGTCCTTTCTCTGCGTGGTATTCAGGCTTAGCCTCGGGACTGGCTGGCTTCCACATTGCTTGGATATCAGGAGATGCAAAAATGTCCCTAAAGACTTAGACATCTTGCCGGGCATGGTGGTGCACACTTGTAATACTAGCATTCAGGAGGCTGAGACCAGAGGATCATGGTTCGCAAACAGCCTCAGCTACTTAGGGAGGCCCCCCTGCAACTTAATGACACCCTGTTTCAAAATAAAGAATAAATAGTGTTGGCAAAACTGGTTAACCATATGCAGAAAATTGGAAATTAATCCCACTTTCTCACCCTGAACAAGAGTCAATTCAAGATGGATCAAAGACTTGGAAATTAGACCAGAAACCTTGAGGCTCCTTGAAGAGGGCATAGGTCCCACACTGCAACACATAGGCACAGATAAAAGTTTTCTCAACAAGATCCCAAAGGCACAACAATCTAAAAGGCGAATCAATACGTGGGATTGCATGAAACTGAAGAGTTTCTGTTCAGCAAAGGAAACTGTCAAGAACCTCAACCAAGAGCCAACAGAATGGGAGAAGATTTTTGCCACCTACACCTCCGTTAGAGGACTAATATCTAGAATATACAGAGAACTCAAGAAACTCAACACTAAGAAAACAAAGCATCCAATAACAAAATGGGCAAGTGAACTAAATAGACACTTCATGAAAGAAGAAATTCAAATGGCCAATAAATGCATGAAAAATGCTCAACATCATTGGCAATCAGAGAGATGCAAATCAAAACTACCCTGAGATTTCACCTAACTCCAACTAGAATGGCAATCATTCAAAACACAAACAACAGATGCTGGCGAGAATGTGGAGAAGTGGGAACTCTAAAACATTGTTGGTGGGATTGTAAATTAGTGCAACCACTTTGGAAAACAGTATGGAGAATCCCCAGAAGAATGGGAACAAATCTACCATTCGACCCAGCAATACCACTTCTGGGTATCTACCCAAAAGATAGGAAACCAAACTACTAAGCTAATGCATGTGTATCTATGTTCATAGCTGCACAATTCACCATAGCCAAACTATGGAACCAGCCAAGATGTCCATCAACAGATGAATGGATTACAAAACTGTGGGATATGTACACAATAGAATTTTACTCAGCCATTAAAAAAAAAAACTCAATTACATCATTTTCAGGGAAATGCATGGAACTGGAAGACATTATGCTAAGTGAGATTAGTCAGTCACAAAACATAAGAAATCGGATACTTTCCCTAATATGTGAAAGCTAAGGAGAAATGGGTCATAGGAGGAACTCTAGATGAAAAAGGAAATCCTATAGAGGAGCAAACAAGACAATCTAAATGAGGGGATGGGAGGGGGGAAGAAGGAAATTCTCTAAAACACACAACATACTTAAACATATCAAAATCAACCACTAAGCCAAGCATGGGAAGGAGAGATGGGGAGAGAACGGGGTAGGAATTGGATAGGGGCTAAATGGGCAATGTGTACATGTATGTCCACACAAGATTTTTACCCCATTATGATGTATGAATACAATGCACCAATAAAAAAGTTTAAAAAAGAAAAAGAAAACAAAATAAAGAATAAAAATAGGGCGGGGAGTATAGCTTGGAGTTAGAATGGCCCTGGGTTCCATCCCCAGACGGGGAAAAAAAAAAAAAAAAAAAAAAAAAAGACTTAGACATCTCAGTGAGTGGGAAGGAAAGTTACTGTCATGCTTGTGATATTTATTGCCTGGTTTTATTTTGGCTTTCAGCTTAAAGAGCAAATTCTGGGTCAACGAACAGAGGTAAGAGACTATTTTTTAAGAAATTATAATCTCAGATTGTAAGTCTATACATGCCTTAGCCCATTCCTTTTAAGCTTCAGGGGGTCTGACCCACCCCAAAACTTACCTCATTCTTGGAGCATCCCGGAGGCTCAAGTGGTCCAGAGGCTTGGAGATGATCTGAGGAGGATTCTAGGAGTGAGCTGTCACCCAGGCTCCCACAGGGACTGGTCCTCCAGAATCGGGGCAAGGCTGATGTTGACTGGCTTTCCTGGGTGGCTTCCAGACAGCACAAGTGAAATCCAGCTTTTAGAAATGCCTTCTAGAGGGACCTGAAGCAGAAAGTAGGCACACAGGGGCAATTCCGGGCCCTCAGAAATGAAGGCTTCCTTCTTTTCTGTTTGCTTTACCAGCAAATTAACTTTGTTCTCTTGGAGAGTTTGGCTTTTATTCTACATCGTAGAGTTTTAAGCCAGAGAGTGTCATACTCAGATTCGTGTTTTCAACACGATCACTTTAGACTTCACAGCAGTGCGGAAGATGATCGAAAAGCCAGGATCGCAGTGAAGAAGCTTGAGCAAGAGTCAAGGCAGGCTGTGCACGGTGTGACAGGTGCCTGTAATCTCAGGACTTGAGAGGGTGAGGCAGCAGGGTTGCAGGTCTGAGGCTAAGGCATGGTAATTTAGCAGGACTGTTTCAAAATTAAATGGGCTGGGGGAGTAGCTCAGAGATAGAATGCTCCTGAGTTCAATTCCTAGTATCTCACACACACACACACACACACACACACACACACACACACACACACACAGAGTCAAGATAGGAGATATTGAGGGCTGCAGGAAATAGTGAGGGTGAGGCAGCCGAACCCAGGCAAGCTGAAAGGCACCAAAAGAGGTGCACCCAGGTTCAAGAGGAAGGTCATTGAATGGGGCAGATGTACCTCCAAAGTATGGAGGTGGCACAGAGGAGGAATCATCAGTAGGTGGGAGAGATTCCGCCACAACATCAAAGAAGGATGACAACCAGGGCATGGTGGCACATACCTATAATCCCAATCCTTAGGAGGCTGAAACAGGAGGATTGCTGGTTTAAGGCCAGCAGCGCACAATAGCAAGACTTTATTTCAAAATAAAAAATGAGAAGGGCTGGGACTCTAGCTCAAAGGTAGAATACCTCTGGGTTTAATCTCCAGTACCTGCCCATGTTAGAGTTGACCAGATACCAGGATCCTGGCCAGGCAGAGGCACAAAGGCAGCCTGGACCACTTGGAGCCCAAACAGTGATTCAACATGGCCAGAGCATGTCCCTTGAGGGAAGCCCCAAGGAAGGATGATGTTAGACAGGAGCAAAGACCAGACTCAGAAGGGCTTGTGTGCCGAATGAAGGTCCAGACCTTGACCTGGAGCAGCAAGACTTAAAATCTGGATTATAACTGCTTTGATGGCTGGAGCCTACAGTCTCAGTCAGTATCAGGAGGCTGAGGCAAGAGGATCTCGAGCCCAGGAGTTCGAGACCTGCCCGGGCAATGTAGTGAGCCCTTGTCTCAAAAAAAAAAAAAAAAAAAAAAAGAGAGAAAGAAAGAAAGAAAGAGAGAGAGAAAGAAAGAAAGAGATACTAAGCCAGGCGTGGTGGTGCACACTTGTAATCGCAGTACTTGGGAGGCTGAGATAGGTTTGAAGCCAGCCTCAGCTACTTAGTGAGACCCTGTTTCCAAATAAAATACAAAAATATGTCTGGGAGTGTAGCCTGAAGGTAGAAAGCCTCTGGGTTACATCCCCACCACACACACACACACACACACACACACACACACACACACACACACAAAAGGAGGGTAGTGCTCAGTAGTCCCAAAGTACTTTTCCTTCAGAAACTGAGAGAGCCGCTGGTAGGCGTGAGGTTCACCTCATGGATATGAGGAATTCTTTTTGCCTTGTAGGTATGGAGGAATCTCCATCGGAGGAAAGCTTCCAGTTCTCCCCATTACTGGGGAAGCACTTGTTGGTTTTTTAAGTGACCTTGGCCAAATAATGAATGTGAGCGGGGTATGTAAACAGATTGAACATTTGGGCAGGATTTCTTACTTGCTTAATGGAAATTATCATGAATGCCCCAGAAAAGGAAAACCCTTTGTTTAATATGTGTGTGTGTATTTTAGGGCCCTGTCACCAGAGAGGCTTCTAAAGAAATGTCTGATTTCCTTAAACATCTGGAAACCAAAGACAACATTAAGGTACTTAACTACATAATCTGCCTTAGAGCTAACAATTCAGATGAATTGGTTGTTTTATTCTTGTTTTCCCAGCTTAATTAAGTCCCCGCCCCCTCCCTGCTGAGACCTAGTGAGAAATGGTTTCCCCCTGCCAAACCTTTCCTCCTTCTTCTGTTCTTTTTCCTGTTGCTATTTTTTTTTTTTTTTCTTAATAGCTGTTGTTAGTGCATTTCTCAGGTGTCAGGCGGTAGCACGGCCTAACAAAGCCCACCTCCGCCTCTAGGTGTGGTTTAACAACAAAGGCTGGCACGCTCTGGTCAGCTTTCTGAATGTGGCCCACAACGCCATCTTGCGGGCTAGCCTGCACAAGGACAGGGACCCGGAGGAGCACGGAATCACAGCCATCAGCCAGCCCCTGAACCTGACGAAGGAGCAGCTCTCAGAGATCACAGTGTAAGCCACCAGGCCGCAGCCCCCAGCTTTCTTGGCACTGCCACCACCCTGGAAACCCAAGAGGATTTTTACTACTGGGTGGGATGTTTTCACACTCAGATGCACAGGAATGTAGACTTTCAAATGCTTCCTGGCCCAAACTGCTTGGCCATTCTTTCCCTCCCACATTTATTTGGAAAGTAAGCTTTTATTTTACTCCTCTTCCTTCGGGCTCCTGATAACAAATTGCTCCTGAACCTTATGCAAACGCTCTCTTTGCTATTATGCAAAGTGGGTGCCAGGGACCCAGAGGTGGCATGATCATCCTAGATTCTGGTAATTTCCCTCTCATGCTCATACTTTTTTGAGCTCTTGACAGATCTTGGCGTTCCACAAACTGAGGCTCTAACCACACAGCTTTAGGCAGTAAAGACATCAATCTTGTGCATTTGGTGTGGTTTGTTCTAGTTGAAGCCTATCTGAAGGAGGAGTTGGCAGGAGTGTCTTTATTAGTGCATGCTTCTAGAAGGCTGCAGAGCCCTCGTTTTACTATCCCAGTATACCTGTGGGCCTTGAAGCCTCCTGCTGGACACCCTCTGGGGCTCTCAATTGTCCTGAGTTAATTCTCACTCAGCCTAACAATTCCAGTACCTCCTGCCAGGCCTTTTGAATACGAAATATGGGAAGACAAGTCGTCTATGATTATAAAAAGAAATATATGTTTAGAGCCAGGCGTGGTGGTGCACACTTGTAATCCCCGCTCTTGGGAGGCTGAGACAGGAGGATCGCCAGGTTCAAAGCCAGCCTCAGCTACTTAGTGAGGCTCTCAGCAACTCAGTGAGACCCTGTTTCCAAATAAAATATAAAATAGGTCTGGGAGTATAGCCTGGAGGTAGAAAGCCCCTGGGTTCCACCCCCAGTACCACCAAAAAAAAGAAGTATATGTTTATTAAATAAAATTTATGTAACAGGGTTTCAAGAACTTATTATCTATAACCCTACATAGTTGAGACTATGTCCCAAACATTTTTATGTTTCCTTCAAGCTGAGGGACTGGGCTCACTGCATGTGGATGATGCTGTCTGGAGTCATATTAGGGCAGTGGCTGCAGCATATGGTGTGTTTGTGGGATCAGAAGCAGTGCTTCTTTCTGGGGGGGGACACTACTCCACACCAGAGCTATGGCATGTACATAAAGCTCAGGCTGGATTTCAGCCCTCACCTACTCCTTAATCAGATGCCTTCTATTTGATCCAAGAGAGGATGGTTGGAGCCCAGCTTCTGTATAGTTTGTCTGCTCTCTTTTCCACATCTGCATTAGAAACATTTCCCAAAGAATATGATTTAACAAGATAACTTACTTCTTTTGTTAAAAGTTCCTGTGACTATCTATATAGAAAATAGAGAGAATTTCTTTCATACTTGATCCAGGAGAGAGTGAATAAAGCCATATAGCTGGGCGTGGTGGTGCACGCTTGTAATCCCTGCGCTTGGGAGGCTGAGACAGGAGGATCATGCAGGTTCGAAGCCAGCCTCAGCTGGCTTAAGAGACCCTGTTTCCAAATAAAATACAAAATAGGTGCGGGAGTGTAGAAGGCCTCTGGGTTCCATCCCCAGTACCACCAAAAAAAAAAAAAATTATTAGTGATTATAAGAGCATTGTCATATATGAGATTAAGCATCTGGAATGATGCTACAACCATAACGAATCATTAAAAAAATAAACAGAAAGAAAGGCTGTCTAGAAATGTTCACGTGAAACAGGAATGTAACCCACAGATACCCACTTCCCCATGAGCCAGGTTGCTCAGGCTGGTTTTGTGGAATGACAAGCTGCAGGCTTGGCGTCTGGAGGCCCAAACCCAGGTGGGTAAGGGCTCCCAGAGCTTGAATTGTATCTCCTGCTAATGCTCCTCTTTCTTCGTCCTCTCTCCCCGTATCCCTGGCCCTGCTACAGGCTGACCACTTCAGTCGATGCCGTGGTTGCCATCTGCGTGATTTTCGCCATGTCCTTTGTCCCGGCCAGCTTTGTCCTTTACTTGATCCAGGAGAGAGTGAATAAAGCCAAGCACCTCCAGTTTGTGAGTGGAGTGAGCTCCACCACCTACTGGATGACCAACTTCCTCTGGGACATTGTGAGTGTCTGTTCTTCCCTCACCTCCTTGGGCCCAGCGCGTGTGTGTGTGCTCTGACAGAAGGGACATAGTGGGGAGGGACCCTCGTGCTGCTGGGGCTGCCGGAAGGTGCTGAGCCAATGGCCTCATGTGTCTGCTGCCCTTGGCATCTTCTTAGAAAGGTGCTAGGAGCCCAACGCTGGGGGAGGCTGTGAAACACAGCATAACTGGTGAGTAGGAACTTTCTAGGTCTGGCACCAAGGGTCAGGCTCACGTGGAGACCCCCACAGATGACCCTCTTCATGTGGCTTTTAGGAATGATACCGAATATTGGGATTCCCAAAGACATGATTTCTTATATCTTACTCAACTTATTAAGAGCTATCACTTACCACTACAAAGCTGGAAATTTCCAGTGGCGACTAAATTCTTTCCCCTCTCTTCTATCTGCACGAAAATACATTCACAAGCATGGTGAAGTCAGAAACTGCCAGTGTCTCCTTGGACAGAGGCCACAGCAGGCCTGTGACTTAAACATGAAAGGAGCTAGGCTCAACTCTTATTATTAATTTTTTCATTTTATTTTTTCTAAAGAAGAGGAATAGAACTTCCACTTGGTACTGACCCATCTGTGTATGTGGCTGCAGAGAGAGAGGTCTGAACCTGTGGAGAGATATGGCTGGAAAGATAGAGTGACCACCTGGGGTAGAAGCAATACTGGCAGAGTAGACCTCGGGCAGCACTGGGCTGTGAAGGGCTTAAGACGGTGGGTGTGGCCTCGGCAGGCTTCTTGATACTACAGTATTTTAAAGCCTGCCTAGAATTTGAAGTCTAGGGTCTATAGTCCTGGAACACATCACGCTCATTAACCAGTGGCAAAAAGACAACTTATATCATTCATTTAGCACATCCGTGATGTTTTAAATTTTTCCTTTTTTATATGTCATCTGTTTTTAATTTTGAAACAATTGTGGAAAGTACAGTGTAAAACTTTTATCTGAGTCATTTGAGAGTAACTTCTTGACAAGATTCTCTCTATCACACACACACACACACACACACACACACACAGAGAGAGAGAGAGAGAGACAGAGACAGAGACAGAGACAGAGACAGAGACAGAGACACTAGCACCTCCAAGGAATACCAATTGCAAATGAGAACATGCTCCATTTAACTACTCAAGAGTGAGAAACTGGCTTCTATCACCCACCCCAAACATCCACCTACTCGAGCTGTACACCTGTGTGTGTTAAGTGCCTTATTTCCCCCCACCCTGCCCTCTCCCTGTGTGGACACCCCTCCTCCGTGCTGTAGCTGCTGCATGGAGGTCCTCCTCCCTCTGGCTCCAATACTCCACACTGGATCAGCCCCTATAAGGAATTTTCCTCATCCCCCTGGGCCCAGCACCCTACACACACATCCTCTGTGGGATGCCTCCTCACTTTTCATCTTGTCTTTGCCTTAACCCTCCTGTGGCTGCCTACCCTTCAGTGCCTGACCTGTTGGCTTCAGAACTACACTGTTTAGAAAGGGTGTCATATCTATTTGAGCTTCACGGGGCCTAGGACTGTGTTTTAAAGGTTTCTGAAGCCAGGCATAGTGGCGCACGCTTGTAATCCCTGCACTTGGGAGACTGAGACAGGAGGATCGCACAGGTTCAAAGCCAGCCTCAGCTACTTAGTGAGGCTCTCAGCAACTTAGTGAGACCCTGTTTCCAAATAAAGTAAAATAGGTCTGGGAGTGTAGCCCGGGGGTAGAAAGCCTCCGGGTTCCACCCCCAGTACCACCAAAAATAAAAATAAAATAAAGGTTTCTGAATTCTGAAGACATGCTTAAAGTAGTATCAATCTGACCAATTAGAGAGTGAGAGGTCTGATGGGATTTTGTAATTCATTTTTTTCAAAAGACACAGACTGAAGGGCCCTGAGTGGAGGGAGGAGACAGTGGGAGGACGAGGAGCAGTTTACCATGTTTACTAACCAGGAATTGTTTAAACAAATGAGATCAATCCCAGACCCTAGGAGCTGGAGGAGCCTGGCCCCACCCTTCATTTTACAGACCATGAAACAGGTTTTAATGGTTCCATGCTGTCCTCTTCTCTCTTAAGATGAATTACACCGTGAGTGCAGGACTGGTGGTGGGCATCTTCATCGGGTTTCAGAAGGAAGCCTACACTTCTCCAACTAACCTTCCTGCCCTTATTGCATTGCTCATGCTGTATGGGTAAGTCGTTTGGGCCACGAGGTAATGCCACCAAAGGGAAGCCCGGGGTGGGTGATACCTTCTGATGGTAAACCTGGGCCTTCCAGGGGTTGTGGCATGCACAAGCTTAGCATCCAGCCCGGGCAGCATCTTCTGCCTGGCTCCTGACTCCACTGCTGGAGGTATTTCTGAGACCTGTCCGTTCAGGGGCCATGGAAGGGGCTCCACTCTAGAGGTGGCCTCCACCAAAGTCTGAAGGTTGAAGACTCCTCAGTTTCTTCCCAGCTCTGGTGTCTCTATTTGTACTGGCCAGGAGTCATCTACACACAATAGAAAATTCCAACTGGAAAGTTGCTCCTGAGTCAGGCTAAAGGATGACAGAGATTAATAAGTCCAGTTGAATTCTGGAACAAGGTATCACCTTTCTATCTCAGGTCTATATCTTGCTGCAGGATAACTGTGGACATGCAATTCACCCACTTAGGCTCCTGTTTCCTTGTCTGTAAAATGGAAATAGTGATGCCTGGCCCTTCCTGTGGGGGCCAGTAGAGTCTTGCCAGAAGCTGGTGTGATTGTGAACTTCCCTGTGATGCTGAGCCTGTTGGGATCTTTGGCTTTGCTTCACGGATCCAGCCTAGAATGGGAAGCATTGCAGGGATGTGTGTGTGTTGTATCAAGCTTTATAATTCACAAAATACACGCCCAGCTACTGTCTCAACTGCTCTTCACAAAACCCATGAGTTGATCAGAAATGCATTATTATCTCCACTTAAAGATGAGGCACAGAGACCTAGGAATGAAGATCTGTTTTTCCCTTTGGGACTCTGGCCAGTTCAAACAGATGACCTCATCCATGAGGAGAATGCATTCTATGTAGAGGTAGAGCTCATGGATGGAGTTGGAACCTGTCCCATGGAGCTGTGTCATCTTTCACAGATGGGCGGTCATTCCCATGATGTACCCAGCATCCTTCCTGTTTGATGTCCCCAGCACAGCCTATGTGGCTTTATCTTGTGCTAATCTCTTCATCGGCATCAACAGCAGCGCCATCACCTTTGTCTTGGAATTATTTGAGAATAACCGGGTGAGTGTGGCTCTCTCAGCCTCCATGTTGGATTCGTAGGGTACTAGGGAGCACGTATTGGTCAAGCAGGACCACGGCAGGTAATGTACATGTAGATGCTCAGAGCAGAGGCAAGCCTTGCTCCTTCCTCCTCCATCTATCCTTCTCGCCCTTTCCTTCTTGCTGATTTTTGTGCTCTGAGCCTATTTTGCAAGCCATAGTGACCGTCCATGATCCTAACTTTTTTTTTTTTTTTCCGGTACTGAGCTGCTATTTTTTATTCTTTATTTTGAAACAGGGTCTCACTGAGTTGTAGAGGGCCTCACTAAGTAGCTGAGGCTGGCTGCAAACCTGTGATCCTCCTGTCTCTGCCTCCCGAATGCTGGGATTACAAGCGCGTGCCTCCATGATCCTAACTTTTTAGCTTTTCATATTCCTTCAAGAAAATTTCCTTGGAAACTTTGGATATCAAGTTTTCTAAACACACACACACACACACACACACACACACACACACACACACACACACGGTAGGTTAGGTGATTTCTGAATGTAAAAGGAACAAGAAAGCATACAATGAAAAATCTCCTTCCTACCCCTATTTCTGATTCACCCAGTTCCCTTCTCCAGAGGAAGCATTATTCCAGTTTCTAATGTGTTCTGGAGACATACGAACAAATAGAAAAATATCCATTCTTCCACTTATGCAAATTGTAACATGCTAGCATATATTGTTTTATATCTGCTAATCCCTAGGACAGGATTAGGAAATCATAATGCCAATTGTACAAATTTATGAACTATAAAGTCCAGTTGTCCTGTCCATACCCTCTAACTTCTTGTCCAGAAAGAGGTGGCCGTACTGAATCCTAAAAACAGTGGCAGAAGCTGGGCGTGGTGGCGCACACTTGTAATCTCCACACTTGGGAGGCTGAGACAGGGGCATCGCACAGGTTTGAAGCCAACCTCACTACTGAGTAAGGCTCTCAGAAACTTTGTGAGTCCCTGTTTCCAAATAAAAAAAAATATGTATATATATAATAGGTTTGGGAGTACAGCCTGGAGGTAGAAAGCCTCTGGGTTCCGCCCCCAGTACCACCAAAAATAAAAAGTGGCAGAGCTGCGGGGCCAGCTTTCCTCCACACTCCCACTCCCAGCTGCTGTGTCTGAGTCTTGCCACAGCTGTCCTAAACATTCAGGCTCACACATGTGCCCACGGCCCCATGTGCCTCCTAGCCTTCCTTTCCTCACTAGCTCATCCCAGGTAAGAGGGTGGGCACCAGCTGCACTGAACTCTGCTGGGAGAACAGACGACAAATTCATCCTGAGGCCTCACAGGCACCACCCAGCACCAGGGCCCCCTGACGGCCAGTTGTCCCCAGACCTAGCCAGGCTTTCAGTAGCTGCTAAGCAAGAAATGAAACACACCTGCCCACATCACATGATGCGATGTGCACTCATCACAATCAGATCCCTGCAGCAGCACAGGCAAGAACACAGACCCAGCTGATGGCCCGAGCATCCTGGCGGGTGGAAGGGCTGTCTCCAGAGCTGTTTTTTATCACAGGCTCACAGCCCACTAAATCTTAGGAGAGCTTGTTGCTTCAGAACAGTTAAATTGCAAGCCTAAAGAAACTCAGAACATTCTCCCGCCCCCAGGCACACTCAGACACTTACTGAGCATTTAACCATTTGTTGAAGATTCTTCCTCCCAGAAAGGCTCCTTACTTGAGGACATTATCAGATTAACAGACACTATAGAAATTTCCAGTATCCCACGGAGGCTGTTTACTAAGTGAACATCGTGTGATAGATGTGCAAAAATAAACAAGTGAGACCCACTCATCATGCCCCCGGGAGCTCCTGTTCCAGTCAGAAAATGACCTGCACACCAAGTTGGGAACTGACAGGAGCCATGGTATAGTACTGTCCATAAGATGGTGCAGGATAGAACAGCAAAGGAACAAGACAGGAAAAAGGTTACAATCAGGGTGGGCCAGAGAGCTGTGCTGCAGAAGTTAAGACACTCTTAGGGGAGGAAATTCAACTTGAGTCCGGGTTGGAGTGAGTAGAATTGTAGTAGCCTATTTAATAAATAACAAAGTACCTACAGTGAGCTAACACTGTGTGAGGTATTTAGGAAAGACACAAAAATAGTTAGGACCCAGTCCTTGCTCTGTCCTGGTGGAGAAAGTAGACAGGTTAAAAATAAATAATCACGGGAATGTGTTACTGTTAAACAGGAATGGATATTTAACCATGAGAATCTGAGGCTTAAGAGGGAAGGGACTGCTTAAATAAGTTTGTATGAAGATCAGAAACCTGCAGAGCATGGCGGTACACAACTATAATCCCAGTACTTGGGAGGCTGGGACAAGAGGATTGCAGGTTTGAGGATAGCCTCAGCAACTTTGTGAGCCTCTTAAGAACCCAGCTAGACACAGTTAAAAAGATAAAAATTGTTTAAAAAGGAAGAGCCAAGGGTATATCTTTGAGATAGAATGGCTTTGAGTTTTATCCCCAGGACCAAAAAAAAAAAAAAAAAAAAAAAAGGGCAGGAACCTATCCAAAAGCATAATGGAAAAGAACATCTTTTCCTGCTCAGAGCAATAGGTACTAGAAACTGCAAATGCAAAGGCCCAGAGATAAAATGTATGTGGGAAGGGGGAGGGCACAGAAGGACGAGGGAACCTGAGCAGAGGAGCAAAGGCTGGGGAGGCAGGAGCCAGAAAGGTGGACAGCAGTGGCCCAGCAAGCTCTGCCAGCTTCACCTTCTTGGTGTCCCTTCTACATTTTATTTATTTAATTTAATTTAATTTTGGTCCTTGGGATGGAACCCAGGGCAGTCTATCTCCCTGAGCTACACACCTAGGCCTTTCTTTTTTTTTCTTTCTTTCTTTTTTTTTTTTTTTTTTTTTTTTTTGTGGTACTGGGGATGAAACCCAGAAGCATTCTATCTCTGAGCTATACCTCTAGCCCTATTTTTTATTCTTTATTTTGAAACAGGGTCTCACTGAGTTGCAAAGGGCCTCACTAAGTAGTAGCCAAGGCTATCTACGAACCGCAATCCTCCTGTCTCAGCCTCCCAAATGCTGAGATTACAAGCATACACCACCAAGCCCAGCTTTTTTGTTTGTTTTGTTTTGTTTTGTTTTGTTTTGTTGGTGGTACTGGGGTTCCTGGAAACCCTTCTACCTCCAGGCTACACTCCCAGACACCTATTTTTTATATTTTTATTTGGAAACAGGGTCTCTTAAGCCAGCAAGGCTGGCTTCGAATCTGTACGATCATCCTGTCTCCGCCTCCCAAGCACGGGAATTATAAGCATGCGCCACTACGCCTGGCCCAGCTTATTTTTTATTTTTGAAACAGGGCCTTGCAAAGTTGCTGAGGCTGGCCTTGAGCCTGCAATCCTCCTATCTCAGGCTCCCAAGTACTAGGATTACCTTTCACTGATTGATTTACATTTATTTATTTATTTATTTATTTACTTATTTATTTATTTATGGTACTAGGGATTGAAGCCAGGGGTGCTCCCTGAGCTACATCCCCAGATCTTGTATAAATTTTAAATCATGAGACAGGGTTTTGCTAAGTTGCCTGGACTGACCTCCAACTTGTGATCATCCTGCCTCAGCCTCCTAAGTGGCTGTCATTACACTAATGTGCCACCGTGCCCAGCTTGTCCCACTTACCTTTTAGAGGGAGACTGTGCCCAACACCCCCTACACAATGGCAGCGGCCCTGTGCAGAGCTGAGAAGCAGAGCCAGGAGGTGGCTCAGGGCCCTTTGGTTCATGCTGGGCTAAGATAGAGCGGGTTAGAGAAATAGCCCACAGCTGTACCAAAAGAGAAATCCTCAGCCGGGCGTGGTGTCGCACGCTTGTAACCTCAGGATTCGGGAGGCTGAGACAAGAGGATCCGTGTTCATGGCCAGCCTCAGCTACTTAGTGAGGCCCTTTGCAACTCAGTGAGACCCTATTTCAAAATAAAGAATAAAAAATAGGGCTGGGGGTGTAGCTCAAAGGTAGAATGCCTCTGGGTTCCATCCCCAGTACCGCAAGAGGGCGGGGGGAGGGAGGGAGGCAGGCCCTCACCACGTTCCCGGCAGCTGCTGTGTCTCCTGTTAATGGCCACCTCAGAGGGCTCCGGCAATGGCCACGTGAGTCTGCAGGACAGCCACCCACACAGACAGCGGGACAGCCGCTGCTTCTCCAAGGATGACTGCCTTTGTCCATGCAGGCACTGAGGGTTCTAGACAGCAACGTGCATGTTCTTCACAGTGCCAGGCACAGTAAATGTTTAGAAGATGTTGTCCTCCTAGATAAAGGTAATGCGCAGGGAGCTGTAGTCATAGATTAGTCATAACTGATGACTGGTGGCCTAGTCCCAAGGCCCCTCCTGGAGTGCTTCAGGACATCCCCATCAAGTCCACTGTGTTCTGTCTGACAAATCCTTTACCACCAGTCTAGCCCCAAGGGTGCCTTTGTCTGCGACCCCTACCCTGGCCTTGCCCTGGGGGGATCTGGGCCCCCTGCTCAGCCACCCCCACTTCTGACCATCATGCCTCTCTGCTTTAGACGCTGCTCAGGTTCAACGCCATGCTGAGGAAGCTGCTCATTGTCTTCCCCCACTTCTGCCTGGGCCGAGGCCTCATCGACCTGGCACTGAGCCAGGCCGTGACAGACGTCTATGCTCGGTTTGGTGGGTGCAGCACGGGCCCTGGATCCATCCAGACAAGGAGGGTTGCAGCGAGGTTCCTGCGTCAGACCTGCACCCTGGGCTGGGGCTGGAGGGCGCCGTGTTGTTCTGGTATCCTTCTACCTCCTAGAAGGGATTAAGGCACCTCTGCTTCCACAGTCAAGGGCGAGCTGTCCTCTCCCTACTCTGACTTGGGACCCAAGAGGAGCCTTGTGTTTGGCCCTTACCTAACCCCTTTCCACAGGGGCAGTCCAGCTGGGTCTGGTGTAATGGCCAGGTCGTTAGGGATGAGCTGGGGCAGCTGGCATGGATGTGATTCCTGTTGAGCTAGAGTGGTCTCCATCCCCAGGTGAGGAGCACTCCACAAATCCATTCCAGTGGGACCTGATTGGGAAGAACTTGGTTGCCATGGCAGTAGAAGGGGTGGTGTACTTCCTCTTGACCCTCCTCATCCAGCAACACTTCTTCCTCACCCGATGGTAAGTACTCACTCTACCCCGACGGTGCCAATGGGCAGCTGGGTGTGTCCGGGAGTGGCCTTCACACTGACGTGGTCACCTCCTTCCTCAGGAGCCCCACTCCATGACGGCTTTTACATTCTCAAGGCCTGGCTTGTTCTGAACAACACAAGGAGAGGCAGATTAAAAAAGGAATGTTAGAATTTGGGACAAGTCTCAACTTTGAACTATTTAAATACAACATTATTGGTTTCGATTCTTAATTTTAACCTTCTCATTTCATTACCAACATACTCATTTAAAATTGGATGATAGCACTGCAAATTACAGTGGTTATTTAATAATGGTTAAGGAGTATCCAAGGTGCTAGGAAAAGGCATATATGTTCATGAGAAAAGAGACAAGGTGGGCCCCTTGGCTAATTAGAGATCTGAGTTGGGGCAGCACAGGGGGACATGTGCCAGGTGTATGCAAGGCACCTACGAAAGGATGGGGACAGTGACCCACCCTCCATCCCTGGAGGCGGGGTAGAAGCTGCCAACCCTAACTTTACCAGGGCCTCTCAATGGCAGTCAGCCAGCTGGGGCCCCAGCCCAGCCCTTCTCCCCTAGGCTTTTCCCCCAGGACTCCCCTGCCCCCTCATTTTAAGCTGGGCCTGGGACTCCAGGGTGTAGCCCTTCTGCCATCCAGACCTTCTGTGCCCTCCCCCAGGACCCCGAGTTGCAGTCACTGGGCCCTGTCTAATAAGCTTTCCTGACAGTGTTTTGTTTCTTAATCTTTTTTTTTTTTTTCTCATATGGAACTTTAAATGCCTAAGATTTGTTTTTGGTTTGGTTTAGGTTTTTGTTTTTTAATTCACTTTGAACCACAGGGAATTGACTTATTAGAAATGAATCTAGTCAGACATGGTGGCGCACGCTTTTAATCCCAGTACTTGGGAGGCTGAGACAGGAGGATTGCAGGTTCAGAGCCAGCCTCAGCAGCTTAGTGAGGCTCTCAGCAACTTAGTGAGATCCTGTTTCCAAATATAATATAAAAATAAGTCTGAGGGTATAACCCAGAGGTAGAAGGCCCCTGGGTTCCACCCTCAGTACAGAAAGAAAGAAAGAAAGAAAGAAAGAAAGAAAGAGAGAAATGAATCTACTGTCTTACTCAAAGGGCTGCAAAGATTGAATGAGATAATAAATCAACACACTTTGAACATCAGGAAGTGGTTCTAGTGATGGAGACAGTGTGAGGAATGATTGTCCTTGGGAAACTCAGCCCTCGCAGGCCCCTCTACAGCTTTGGCCAAATCTTTTGAGTCCTTCGTGGAGGGCAAGGGGTCTTTTTACTGAAACAACTCATTAGCTTCAAACTCTGAGGCCAACAGAATTGAGTGTGTCCTGCCTGCCTTCAGCCCTAAAAAAGAACAGGGAAGGACACTCTGACTTCCAGAAGCTCATAGCCATGTGGGCTGAGAGGTAACCAGAACAGAGGAAGAAAGGCTGCTCTCGGTAGAGGTCCAGGTACAGCACACAGGTTCAGCAGCCTCATAGGGTAAGACTGATGTGTGGGATGGAGGGAATCCAGGACAGCTATGGTAGGTAAAGGGAGACAGGGGCTGGGTCAGGAGGCACAGGCAGAGCTGGGTCATGAGATATCCCCTGTAGTGTTTTCTTGGGGGGTGGGGGGTGACATGATCCTACCAGAGCAGGGAGGCCAGACAGGAAGCCATAATGGTACCCAGGAAGAGACAAAAGTGGGCTGCATAGGGATGGGGGCATTGGAAGGTGGAGAAAAATACATTCATTGGATAAAAAGTAGGAAGTTTGTTAGACAAAACTTGGTGATAGACTGGATGTATAGGTTGGTATAGGCCAGTGAGGGAGGAAGGAAAGACTGGAGACTTAGTTGGTCAGGGAGGATTTCACAAAATAAGGTGTATCTTTAAAGATGGGGGTAGATTTCCTGAGCAGGATGAGTGGGAGAAGACATGCCAAAGCTAGGAGGTAGCAATGGCCGGCGTGGGCTGGGACCAGGGCTAGATGCCACTGGTGACGGAGGAGGGAGTGCAAAAGATGAGCAAGTGTGAAGGGCAGGTGGGGCCTGATACTCCAGCTGAGGGATTGGGACTGATGAAAAATGGTGGAAGGTGTGGGGATGTGCAGTGATCAGACGACTGCTCTAAAAGATTGCATTGACAGCTACGGGCAGGAGGGCATAGGAAGCTTAGTAGATACTAACTGAGCTTCACTGAGCTCTTGCCATCAAGAAAGAGTTTTAGTAATAACAGTTCCCAGGTCCTGCATCCTTGCTGTGTTCTAGGCACTGTGCCAAGATCATCCTCACACAGCCCTATGGGGTAGATATTGGAGGAAGCAAAGCTCAGAGAGGTCCACTGAGCTGCACAAGACCCTGCATGGGGAGGCAGGTCTGCAACCGCGGCCTGACTGCAGCTGTGGGCCCTTCACCTCAGTGCTCTTCCTGTTTGGAGCCGCTCTAGAATTTAAGCCTTAGGGGCTGGAGGCCCAAGGGGAGCCTTGAAGGAGTAGGAGGAAGGTCAGAGGAAAAGAACAGGGCCACGGATGCTGCACCTAGACCGATGCAGTCACTTCTCCTTCCTCCAGGGTTGCTGAGCCCATGAAGGAGCCCATTGTTGATGAAGATGATGATGTGGCTGAAGAAAGACAAAGAATTGCCAGTGGTGGAAATAAAACTGATATCTTAAGGCTAAATGAATTGACCAAGGTAACGGGTAGATGTAGGCACGGGTTGGCAGGTGCTGGTTGGACCCCCAGATGCAGAGTGTTGTCACGTTCCTTCTGTAGACCAAGCCACTTGCCTGTGCCGTGCTCTGTCTTCCTAATGTTCTATGAAGTCATCATCTCCGTGCCGTCAACTATCTTCCAGGGGCATCTAGTTCTCACGCGTCGTCCCTGGGTGTTGGCTTCAGCACAAGCCACTGGCTGAGCATCACCAGTCTTTCTCATTCCATCTCTGCCTCCTCGGTGCTCGCGGCTCCTCACTCAGCACCCATGCCAATCTACAGCCGCCTAGTGTCCGTGGTTTCTCCCAACCCATCCTTTGCTCTCTGTCCCTCTTGTCCTCCCTGCTCTCACCTGTCCCAGTCCTCAGCTCAGCTTCTCTGGGTCTTGCAGGTTTACTCAAGCTCCTCCAGCCCAGCGGTGGACAGGCTGTGTGTTGGTGTCCGCCCCGGAGAGGTGGGTACACTGCACACCAGTGTGAAAGGGCTTCAGAAAATCAGCTCTTAGCCAGGCATGGTGGTGCACACTTGTAACACCAGTACTTAGAAGGCTAAGACAGGAGGATCACAGGTTCACAGACAGCCTTAGCAACTTAGTGAGGCCCTCTACAAATTAGTGAGACCCTATTTCAAAATAAAAAATATACAGTAGGACTGGGGGTGTAGCTCAGAGTTAGAATGCCCATGGGTTCAATCCCCAGTACCAAAAAAAAAAAGGAAAGAAAGAAAAAGAAAATCAGCTCTTATGCTTAACCCTGCTCCCCTCTAACACAGAGTTATCCAGTAGAAAGCTAATACAAGCTACATGTATAATTTTTAATTTTCTAGTAGCCATGTGAAAAACATAGAAACAGCAAAATTAATTTTAACAATATTTTTAATTTTACTCAGTATATTTAAAATGTTATCTTTGCAAGATGTAATTAATATAACATATTATTCATGAGACCTTTTGTTGAATTTTTTCTTTTTTCTTTTTTCTTTTTTTTGCGGGTCTTGGGATGGAACCCAGAGGCATTTGACCTCCAAGCTACACCCCCTGCCCAATTTTTTTTTATTCTTTATTTTGAAACCGGGTCTCACTGAGTTGCAAAGGGCCTCACTAAGTGGCTGAGGCTGTCTGCGAACCACGATCCTCCGGTCTCAGCCTCCCAAATGCTGGGATTATAAGCATGTGCCACCACGCCTGGCTTGAATTTTTTCATTCTAAGCCTTCAAAATCTAGTGTTTTACACTTAGGGTCCATGTCAGTTGGGACTAGATGCATTTGTGTCAGTAGCCACACCTGGCTAGCAGCCTCTGTGATGGCTGCCCAGGTCTAAAAGACACCCGCCCCTCCCCCAGCTCACACACCAGCCCTGGGCCTGGTATTCCAGGCTTCTTCGTCTCTAGTGCAAGGCCAGTTCTGTGTTTTCCCCTAGTGCTTTGGCCTCCTGGGAGTAAACGGTGCCGGCAAGACAACCACATTCAAGATGCTCACTGGGGACACCACAGTGACCTCAGGTGATGCCACTGTCGCAGGCAAGAGGTGCGTGCCCTGCCCTACAAGCCCTGGGCCCTGTCCCTGTCCCAGTGTAGAGAGGGTGATCCTGAGACCTTGTAGGGGCCTTCCCTCAAGTCACAAAGATGTAGACACACCCGCTGGAAATTTGAATTGAATTGTGATTGTTAAAAGACTGCTCAATAGAATCCCTAATCAGTAGGGATTCTTGAAAAAATCTGGGAAGCACTAACTCAGTGGTTCTTTATCTCTTTGGGGGTCATAGACTCCTTTGAGCATCTGGTAACCCCTGTACCCTCTTCCTATATAGGAATAGGCTATTGCTTCCCGTTGCCTCTCTCCACACGTTTTTGGAAAAAGTTTCAGGGAGTTTACTGAGCCCTAAAGCACATTTGTGTTCCTGCTGGAGCCCCTGAGTCCCAGGTTAAACACCATTGTGATAAAGTATCCTTTCTTCAGGTTGAATTCCTTAGATAACGGTTTGTTAAAGGACTCTTGGAGCCCCTTAATCTGCATTGGCTATATGTATATTGATGTTTGGCTTTGCCAGGCTAAGAGCATAAAGGGAAAACTGGCCCTTGCCCTTGGCTTCTGGTCTTTATGGGCAGGATGGGACAGAGGATGAGCTCACACTTGTTTCCTTCTTTGCTGGGTCCCTGCTTTAACTTCCAGATGCCATGTGCATTTCTAAAGCAAAGTGGGAAAGAGAAGAGCCTCCTTACCCACTGGCAGAAGCCTCTCCGGCTCTGGTTACCCCCTCTATGAAGTAAGCTCACTGAGTGCTGTTTCTTCTTGCAGTATTTTAACCAATATTTCTGAGGTCCATCAAAGTATGGGTTACTGTCCTCAGTTTGATGCACTTGATGAACTACTCACAGGCCGAGAACATCTTTACCTTTATGCCCGGCTTCGGGGTATACCAGCAGAGGAAATTGGGAAGGTAAGAAATGGTTTGTTGAGGCTACATGGGTATGTGGTAAACCATTAGCCTATTTCATGGAATGTCTTTATTAAAGGTGAGAAACTAAAGCACATTATTCATTCATTAATTCCATCAAATATTCAATCTTGTCTACTTTGTGCCAAGCACTGTCCTAGAAACAAAGGATATACCAGTGAACAAAACAGGCAAACATCCTTGGTCTCATATCTAATAAGATGTATGTATTTACCTTTTAACCAGGTAATTACTTTTCTGGGTGTTTACCCTGAAGATACACAAGGTTGTGTACAAGATTATTCATTGCTTTTGTGAAAAGTAATGAATATGACCTAAATATTTAGACATAGATTGGTTGAAGAATTTATGCTATATACATGCAAGGAATTCTTTTTTTTTTTTTTTTTTTTTGGTGGTTCTGGGGTTCCTGGAAGCCCTTCTACCTCCGGGCTACACTCCCAGACCTATTTTATTTTTGGAAACAGGTTCTCTTAAGCCAGTGCGGCTGGCTTCAAACCTGCATGATCCTCCTATCTCCGCCTCCCAAGAGCAAGGATTTCAAGCGTGTGCCACCACACCCAGCACAATGAATTCTTAAAAAGGAAGATCACTATGAACCAATAAGTTCTTATTTCCAATATTGCTAAGTAATAAAAAAAAGCAAAGTGCAAAAGAGAACATGTAAACATGTAGAATGTTCCTTTTTGTGTAAAGAAATAGGAAAAGCAAGAAAGCACACATATGTCTGCTTACCTTTATAAATAGAACATAAGAAGCAGAAAGCAGAATTAGGGTGGAAGGAAGGTAGAAGGAAAGCAATTCTCTGTATCCTTTTATATAGCCCTGACTTTTAGAATCTACATATTCAAAAATAAAACTAAATCAGTGGGAACAAGAATGGGGTTTAAGTGAAAACAAAAAGAAAACCTAATGCTAAATATAAACTAAAACAGATTAAACCAGCTCTATTTCAAATAAATATCATAATCATACAGACATAAAAGAACTGAGGAACATAGTATTTGACTATCCGTAGTGTTGGGCAGGGTGGAGTGGGGCCAAAGAACTTGTAAGCAAGTTCTGGGATCTTTTTAGTTTATTTTTTTTTTAGACTGGTATAGGCAAAGCAATTCTGAAACAATTTTAGATGTGTTACAGGATTAAATAAATCAATAAATACCTTTATGTTTGGGGGAACTAGAGCCTCACCCTGGAAGAAGTGAACTACAAATATAGAAAGAGGAAAACAAGAAAGAACTCTGGGGATGGACTGCCATTAAAGAGGCCACTGAATTCATGAAATATTTATATGTATGTGTGTGTGCATACATATAGATATGTTTATTTAGAGTAAGCATATACATACATATGCATACACATACACATTTGTGTATATGTATCTATCCTCTGAAAGGGCCAAGAAGCAAAAATTCTTCATAGCAATGAGCACACCTACTGCCCAGATTTCGGTCTTCATAATATGCTCCACTAAAGGAAACCATGACTCTTCAAATAAGCAACAAATTCCATGTCTGGAACATCTATTGTGCCAGAAAGAAAGGATGTATTTTAAACAAAATGATGAGGCATGTCACACGAATATAGGCACTGTCTTGAAGGGACTCTCAAAGGCCAAATATGGGACAATTTGAGCATCAAAAATAAATACACTGGGTGTGGTGGTGCATGCCTCTAATCCCGCTTCTTGGGAGACTGAAACAGGAGGTACCAGGCCAGCCAGCCTCAGCATCTTAGACTCTGTTTCAAAGTAAAAAATAAAATACGGAGGGAGGTATAACCCAGAGGTAGAAATCCCCTTGGTTCGATTCCCAGTACCACAAAAAAAAATTATATGCCATAATAGATTATAAAACATTGTAGGGGGAGTAGGAATTTATGTCTATAGATAAAAGTAATAATAAATAGGAGAGGAAGGAAAGATCTTGCTTACAGTCAAGTGCTAAGAGCATAAAGTTCTTAGTGTGAAGTTCTAAAATTGGAAAATCATCTTGCAATGATAAATCGCATAAAAATACCATCAATAAATAATAGTTTTGAATGTTTTGAAAGGACATCTGCACAGATTTCTTATTGGTTACAAGAAGAAAACACTTTACAATGAAAAAAATATTAACTGGGTGATCAAAATTAATATAATCTATAAGAGGCAAATAGAAATCCATGCCCTGAGTTGGAATAGCCTGAGAAGGATACACCTTTACATATATAGAATCCTGACCTAAAGTGGGTAATCTGAATCTTATCATGAAGAAACACCAAACTCCAAAGAAGGAGCATTCTATTTAAAACAAATAGGAAAAAAAAGGAAAGGAAAGGAAAGGAAAGAAGAGAAGAAAAAAGAAAGAAAAGAAAAAAGAAAGAATTCTTCAAAAATAGGATGGGGTGCCGGCGTGGTGGCGCACGCTTGTAATCCCCGTGCTTGGGAGGCTGAGACCAGAGGATCAATGCAGGTTCAAAGCCAGCCTCAGCTGGCTTAAGAGACCCTCTTTCCAAATAAAATATGAAATAGGTCTGGGAGTGAGCACAGAGGTAGAAGGGTTCTATCCCCAGTACCAAAAAAACAAAACAAAAAAAAAGGATGGGGTAAGCTGGATGTGGTACGCACGCTTGTAATCCCAGCATTTGGGAGGCTGAGACCAGGGGATCCGAGTTCACAGACAGCCTTGGCTACTTAGTGAGGCCCTTTGCAACTCAGTGAGCCCCTGTTTCAAAATAACAAAATGGGGGCTGGGGTATAGCTCAGAGGCAGAATACCCCTGGGTTCCATTCCCCGTACTGAAAAAAAAAAAAAATAGAATGGGGTTAGGAGGGACTCACACCAAGAGATGTTGTGTGCATGTATGAACGTATCACACTGAATCTTACTATGATGCATAATTACATTGCACCAACAAGAGCCAGTGTGGAGGCACACGCTTGTAATCCCAGCATTCGGGAGGCTGAGACAGGAAGATCGCAGTTCAAGGACAGCCTCGGCTACTTACTGAGGCCCTCCGCAACTCATTGAGACCCTGTTTCAAAATAAAGAATAAAAAGATAAGGCTGGGGGTGTCATTCGGAGGCAGAGTGCTTCTGGGTTCCATCCCTAATACCGCAAATATATGTATATATGTATGTATATATATATATATGTATGCATATATGCATGTGTGTATATGTATATCTGTATGTATATATGTATATATTATATATGTATCTGTGTGTATATATGTTTATGTGTATGTGTGTATATATGTATGTGTATTAAAATATATATGTATATGTAATAAAATATATATAGATATATAAATATGTATATATGTGTGTATATGTATATATGTATATGTAATAAATGTATGTATGTATATATTTATATGTGTATATGTATATATGTAATAAAATATATATATATATATTGCACCAACAAAATTCTAAAATATTTATCAAAATTATAATGATAAAGAAAAGGCTGTGAAACTATCTGATAAGAGGAAACTAAAGAGACATGAATGAATAATAAGACATTAGGCTGCAGCTTGTGATGGCGGGGAAAATGGACCTTATTGGGCCAGTTGACAAAACTGAACTATGAACAGTAGATAAGAAAAATCATAGCAATGTTAAATGTGGTGACACTGATAACTGAGCTGCAGTTGTAGAGGAGAATATCCTGAGCCAGGTGTGGTGGTGCACGCTTATCACCCCAGTACTTGAGCGTCTGAGACAGAACGATCCAGGTTCGCAGCCAGCCTCAGCTACTTAGTGAGGCCCTCCACAACTTAGTGAGACCCTGTTTCAAAATAAAGAATAAAGAATGTCCCTGGGTTCAAGCCTCAGTACCATTAAGAGAGAGAGAGAGAGAGAGAGAGAGAGAGAGAGAGAGAGAGAGAGAGAATATGAGAATCTTTATTCTTAGAAAATATACACCTTAGTCTTTAGAAGCAAAGGACCATGACACGTGTGTGTGTGTGTGTGTGTGTGTGTGTGTGTGTGTGTGTGTGTAGAGAGAGAGAGAGAGAGAGAGAGAGAGAGAGAGAGAGAATATCTTTATTCTTAGAAAATATACACCTAAGTCTTTAGAAGATATACACCTAAGTCTTTAGAAGCAAAGGACCATGACGTGTGTGTGAGAGAGAGAGGCTTGTTAGTATTCTTCATACTATTTTTATTCTTACACATTTCTGTAAGTTTGAAACTATTTCCAAGTTAAATGTTTAAATAGAGCTTATATTCTAGAAGGAGGGACAGACAGTAGATAAATCAGTAAAAAAAAAATATCCAGTGTATTAGAGAGTAAAAAGTCCTGAGGAGAAAACATAGCAGGGAAGAATTACCAGGGTATGGTTTGGACGCAGGTACGCAGGCCCAGGGAACGCCTCGCAGGCGGGCTGGCTTCCACGTGAAGATCTGAAGCAGGAGAGTAGGCCATGTAGATCTATAGGGGAAGAACATTCCAGACAGAGAGCCCAGCAACTGCAGAGGGCAGAAGCATGGCGGGCTTCTCTCCAGTGGCTTCCTAGGATTAACCTGTGTGTGAGTGTGCTTGCACACGCAACCCCTCACTTTGTTGTTCTCTATTGAATTCCACTGCTACAAGCACAAGCTGTCATTGTTTTTATTATATCAGATGACTGTCTGACATCCACTTATACACACACACACACACACACACACACACACACACACATACATATACACACCATCTAAGTACAGCAGCAATGGCTGTGTTCACCATTATTCTCTAGGTTCATGACAGGTGGTCCCTAAATGTGCATTAAACACACAGACTTTAGGTGTGACCCTGTTGAGGGGTGGAACCAATCGGTCTTGGATTCACTATCTTATCAAAGAGACCCTGAGACTCTTACTCTTCCAGTCCTTACCACCACCGGGATACTGGGTGAGAAATACTGTCTCAATCTCTGGCCCCAAGGCCATTGCCCAGGGGGCCACACCTGACAGTGCTGAGCTGCCCTGACCATGGTGGGATGGAAGGGAAAGTGGAGAGGAGACTGCCTGGCCCTAAAGCCTGTGCCAGAGGACAGGAGCCAGCAGGTGGCCCTGTTTCAGCCCAGCCAGTGTTGTCTTGGA
The DNA here is from genome assembly GCF_963383645.1 of Muscardinus avellanarius. Taxonomy (NCBI): domain Eukaryota; kingdom Metazoa; phylum Chordata; class Mammalia; order Rodentia; family Gliridae; genus Muscardinus; species Muscardinus avellanarius. Next base: position 83,633,500 of record NC_137788.1, on the reverse strand, counting down.
GCTGTGAGGTCTGGGAGCCCACAGCTCTGACTTGTGGAAGTTTGCCTTCTTTCTTGTCTTCCCTAATGGGATTCTTTCTCTTCCCCAGGTTGCAGACTGGAGTATCCAGAGCCTAGGCCTGTCTCTCTATGCAGACCGTCTGGTCGGCACCTACAGTGGGGGCAACAAACGGAAGCTGTCCACGGCCATCGCGCTCATCGGCTGCCCGCCACTGGTGCTGCTGGTGAGTGCCCCATGACCGGCTGGGGCAAGAGCCCTAAGAACTGGAGCAAGTCTGCCTCTCAGGCCGGGGAAATGTGTTCTGCATCATCAGCTTTAGAAAATGCAGGAGTCTGCCGGGCGTGGTGGCGCACGCTTGTAATCCCCGCGCTTGGGAGGCAGAGACAGGAGGATCGCGCAGGTTCGACCCAGCCGCGCGCGCTGGCTTAGGAGACCCTGTTTCCAAAATGAAAATGTAAAAAATAGGTCTGGGAGTGTAGCCCGGAGGTAGAAGGGCTTCCAGGAACCCCAGTACCACCAAAAAAAAAAAAAAAAGAAAGAAAAAGAAAAAAAAAGAAAATGATGCAGGAGTTTGGTTTGGTCCAGCTTGCTCCCTGGGTGAGACCTTTTGAGCAAATCAGCCCAGTGTGTGGTTTGTAGCACTTGGGGAAACGAGTCATAGCTCAGTCTGACTGAGTTCCTCAGAACCTCTTGCGTGGGACAAGAGCACCACAGGGAAGCTCAGCTCACTCTGGGGGAGGCTGGCATCGGGTCATTACCACTACCTGAGAGGACTGTGCGGGCCCAAGTGGGCAGGAGCACTGACCTGGATCCAAGGCTCCTGTGACTCTCATCTGAGCTGGGCTAGGCCTGGAGACACACACACACACACACACACACACACACACGCACGCACGCACGCCATACAGTCTGAGGCTTACACACACACACACCCCATGCAGTCTGAGGCTTACACACACACACACACACACACACACACACACACACCCGCCATGCAGTCTGAGGCTTACACACACACACGCACACCATGCAGTCTGAGGCTTACACACACACACACACACACACACACACGCACACCATGCAGTCTGAGGCTTACACACGCACACACGCACGCATGCCATGCAGTCTGAGGCTTACACACATACACACACACACACACCATGCAGTCTGAGGCTTGTCACGGCCAGGGCCACAGGACATGGAGGAAACCGGAAGATATATAGGTCATCTGCTTGCCTCCTTACAAACACACTTGCAGGGGCTTTTGCTTTTTTTTTTTTTTTTAAGGATAATTTTTCCATTGCTTTAATCAACCTTAGTCCACACACAAGCTGATATGAGTCCACAGGTGGGCATCATGCTTCTGCACTCTGACCTCCCGCCTTCCACACTGGGCACCTGGGCGCTTCTTGTCTCCCCAGCTAGGGAGCAGCCATGTAGGTGTCTGTCAGCTGATTCTTCTCAGAGACCAGAGCTGCTCAGAGCAAGTCAGCCCAGGGACCAAGAAAAGCTAACTCCAAGTCCACGACCCGCTCTCTCCCTACCCCCCCACAGGATGAGCCCACCACAGGCATGGACCCCCAGGCGCGCCGCATGCTGTGGAACACCATTGTGAACATCATCAGGGAGGGCAGAGCCGTGGTCCTCACCTCCCACAGGCAAGAGATGCCCGGGGGTGGGGAGGTGGGGGCAGTCCCCGCCCACCGCTCATCTCCTTCCTCCTGCCCCCTAGCATGGAAGAGTGTGAGGCGCTGTGTACCCGGCTGGCCATCATGGTGAGGGGCGCCTTTCAGTGTCTGGGCACCATTCAGCACCTCAAGTACAAGTAAGCAAGTGGGGGCGGGGCTAGTGGCCGCTGGGCCTCCTCCTCTGCCAGCAAACGGAAAAGCCTTTGTGCTGACAAGAAGCTCCTCTATTGGGATTATCAGTTGTGGTTGAATGAAGGCTTTCCTCCACCTCTGGATGAAGTGGAGGTTCTTTTTTGTGTGTGTATGATGCTGAGGATTAAACCCAGGGACTTTCTACCTCAGAACTACCATAACCCCATGTTTTGTTTTATTTTTAAAATAGGATCTTGCTAAATTGCTGAGAGCCTCACTAAGTAACTGAAGCTAGCCTTGAGCCTGCAATACTCCTGTCTCAGTCTCCCAAGTACTGGGATTACAAGTCTGTGATTCTATGCCTGGCTTGGATGAGGGATTCAGATCAGGTCATTTGCAGAGCCTGGCTGGAATGAGGAAGGGCACTACTGCTGCGTGACCCTGTTTATAGTAACAGATCTGGGACCCCTGGCCTATTTTACATAAGGCCACAACCAGTGTAAGATACAAGGCCACAACCAATGAAAGAGACCAAAGGGCTTAAGAACCAGTTTTTCACTGGGTGTGGTGGCGCATGCTTGTAATCTCCGCACTTGGGAGGCTGAGACAGGAGGATTGCACAGATTCGAAGCCAGCCTCAGCTACTTAGTGAGGCTCTCAGCAACTTAGCGAGACCCTGTTTCCAAATAAAATATAAAATAGGGCTGGGAGTATAGCCCGGAAGTAGAAAGCCTCTAGGTTCCACCCCCAGTACCACCACCAAAAAAAAAAAAAAAAAAAAAAAAGAACCAGTTTTTCTCTCTAGAATATGCTATGCTTTTGAGTTTGAAAAAAAATGACCATGTGTTATATAACCAACAAACAATGCCAATAATCTTGAGCAGGATCTTTCTGTACCCATTAATTGTAGACTGTTGTAATTTTTTTATTATTCGTAGTTAGTATGCCAAAGCTAACAATCAGAATAAAATTATCATAATATTATCATGCTCCTCTGTATTCTGGCATGCCTTATAACATAGGAAAGAATGGATTTGTAGTTGTCCCTCATTTATTTAACACATTTATCAAGAGTCCAAAATACAAGCCACTGAGCTAGTTGTTGAAAAGAAAATCACAGAACTTACCCATACTGAGTTGCTTTATCTTAAGAATCCACTGAAGTATCTTACACAGAAAATATCAGGGCAGAAAGTTTTTGTATATTAGCTGGATTTGGAAAATGGATATTTGACCCTGATTTCCTGAGCAACGACGGCTTGGAGACTACATAGATATCTACAGGGCGACAGTAGACTATGAGGTTATCAGGCCTGTGTCAATAACTCCCTGTGCCCACCTGCTGCAGTTTCCCTTTTATTCCTCAAGATCCCCATGATAGAGGAGGAGAGGAGGGTGTTCCTATAGGGAAGACGGTCCATTTTCTGGGCCTGAAAGGTGAAAGGCATCTTACTTTAGAGGACACCCTAGGTCATGAGGGCGCTTTGAAGTTAAATGGCGATGATACACCCTTATGTAGCCATATACAGATGCCAGACAGCCACACATACACGCTGCTGGCCCATCCTTCATCCACAAGAGGGTGACCAGCACACCTGCTAAAGGGAGGAGGGAAGCAACAATGGCCCTGGCCCTGGTAGTTCAATTTGCTTCTGGAAGCTTCCTTGGGGAAGTGCTGTCTTCCCAAGCCTTTGGTCCACCCTGTCCAGCCTCAGTATGTACCAGCCACTTGTCTCTTTGAGTGGGCCTGGGTGTACTGAAGCCACCTTTGACTTTAGCAAGTACATCTGTCCTACTCTACCACATACTCTAAAAACTGGTACCAAACAGTTTCTCCAAGGACTATCATGGTTTTTTTCACCTAATTTTTTTTGTGTGTGTGTGGCACTGGGGATTGAACTCCAGGGGCATTCTAACTCTGAGCTACACCCCCAGTCCTATTTTATTTTTATTTAGAGATAGGGTCTTGCTAGGTTGATGACAGTCTCACTGCTTGCTGAGATGGTCCTCGAACCTACGATCCTCCTGCCTCAGTCCCCCAAGTACTGAGATTACAAACGTGTGCCATTACGCCTGGCTTTCACCTAGTTTTGTTTGTTTGTTTGTTTGTTGTGGTACTAGGGATGGAACCCAGGGGATTTTCTACCTCCAGGCTATACTCCCAGACCTATTTTATACTTTATTTGGAAACAGGGTCTCACTAAGTTGCCGAGAGCCTCACTAAGTAGCTGAGGCTGGCTTCGAACCTGTGCGATCCTCCTGTCTCAGCCTCCCAAGCACTGGGATTACAAGCGTGTGTCACCACACCCAGCTTTCACCTAGTTTTAAACATACCAAGATGGCCACTGGTATTAGGCCCTTAATCACCAATAGGCATGATGAGTGTAATTATTTTGGATGGTCTTAGACCTACCCACTAAGAGGCCTTAACCACATCATGCATCCCCAGGTTTGGAGACGGCTACATCGTCACGATGAAAATCAAATCCCCGAAGGACGACCTGCTTCCCGACCTGAATCCCGTGGAGCAGTTCTTCCAGGGGAACTTCCCAGGCAGCGTGCAGAGGGAGAGGCACTACAACATGCTCCAGTTCCAGGTCTCCTCCTCCTCCCTGGCCAGGATCTTCCAGCTGCTCATCTCCCACAAGGAGAGCCTGCTCATCGAGGAGTACTCGGTCACTCAGACCACGCTGGACCAGGCAAGTCCACCAGGGCACCAGGTGTGCAAGAGCGGGCTGTGCAGAGATGGGCCAGAAACCCAGCACAGGGCACAGCTAACTTGAGAGGCAGGTGTGACATCCCAATTTTTAGCACACTCTTGTCCCTCATCCAATAGGGTAAAATTTGGTAAATCAGAAATTGTTTTCTGCTGGGCGTGGTGGTGCACGCTTGTAATCCCAGCATTTGGAAGGCTGAGACCTGGAGGATCGCGGTTCGCGGACAGCCTCAGCTACTTAGTGAGGCCCTCTGCAACTCAGTGAGACCCAGTTTCAAAAGAAAGAATAAAAAGTAGGGCAGGGGGTATAGCTCGGAGGTCAAATGCCCCTGGGTTCCATCCCCAGATCCGCAAAAAAAAAAAAAAAAAGAAAGAAAAAGAAAAAAGAAAAAAGAAATTGTTTTCTAATGATATTGTAGTCACCAGCAAACTTCATTGATTTCTTTTTTTTTTTTTTTTTTTTTTTTCCGGTACTGGGGATGAAACCCAAGGGCATTCAGCCTCCAAGCTACACCCCAGCCCTAATTTTTTTTTTTTTTTTTTTTTTTTGTGGTGCTGGAGATGGAACCCAGGGGCATTCTGCCTCTAAGCTATGCTCCCAGCCCTATTTTTTATTCTTTGTTTTGAAACAGGGTCTCACTAAGTTGCAAAGGACCTCACTAAGCTGAGGGCTTGCTGCGAACCGCAATCCTCCTGTCTCAGCCTCCCAAATGCTGGGATGACAAGCGTGCGCCACCACGCCCGGTTCTCATTGATTTTTTTTTTTTTTTACATCACTCTTCCCTTATATGTTATTCCATTCTTGTTAGTTTGTGGTGATCACTCTTTTTTTCCTTTTAAACCAACTTTATTGATGTATAATTTACATAAAATAAGCCGGGCGTGGTGGTGCACGCTTGTAATCCCAGCATTCGGGAGTCTGAGACCGGAGGATCGTGGTTTGTGGACAGCCTCCGCTATTTAGTGAGGCCCTCTGCAACTTCGTGAGACCCTGTTTCAAAATAAAGAATAAAAAATAGGTCAGGGGGTGTAGCTCAGATGTTGAATGCCCCTGGGTTACATCCCCAGACCCGCAATACAAAGCAGTAGAAACAGGCCAGTCCCCTTTCCTCCTGGATGAGGATTAGGCGTGCCTGCTCACGTGTACATTTTTGTCATCCTGAAGGAGGTGAAGGCCAAACTGGACTCCTTAGGCAGGAGTTGTGGCTGCTCTGCACACTGAATGAAAAACAGAAAAGAGACAACTACCTTTGTTTTCAGTTTCTTCTTTACAGATTTAGATCATGCTAGCTGAGAACCTGCCTTGCCTTGGTTACTCCAACATCTGATGCCCCTTGAATCCAAAGCCCCTTGACTCCTCCAGCAGGAATCCCCTTGGCCTAGCTTGGAGTCTAAGCAGGAAGCCCTGTCCAGGGCGCTGGTGACTGGGCTTCTGCGGGTGTGCCAGCCCCATTTAGGCAGGACACGAGCCACCTCGGCAAGGCTGTATGTTAACTAGGAAATCTAGAGTGAAGTGGGAAGGTGGGTGTAGGGCGCTGTGTTTCTGGAGACGTCTCCTTACTCTTGCTCTTCTTCTGTCTCCAGGTATTTGTGAACTTTGCTAAACAGCAGACTGAGTCTTACGATCTCCCTTTGCACCCTCGAGCTGCTGGAGCCAGCCAACAAGCCAAGGTACTGATGCTGCCCTTTCTCAGCCCCCTGCTGGAGGCACATCCTTGGCTTCTGGGCCCAGTTGGCCAGGGGACCCAAGGCTCACGCATACCCCCTGCAGAGGGCTCTGCTCATAGCATTTCCCCACATGGTGAACCAACCTGAGTGCTGAGCCTCCGGAAGCGCAACAGACTGAGGGCCTCACAACCCCAGGTTGTGAGCAAGGACTGCAGAGATAATTCCTTCTCTAGAGATCTGCTTATCAAGAACATGTTGAAGTTCTTCAGAGCACTCAGTCTAGGAAAAGATGTTTTGGGATTCACTTTTATGTGATCTCTACCATCTGTTTTTTGAAAACAGGTGAGGGTTCAACTTTTGATAGGTGACTAGACACCAGATGATCGGTCGATTTGGAAATATCCGACATGGGTTATAATCATGCAACCATCACATGTGCTTTCCAAAACAAGAACAGCTCAGGTCAATTTCTGATGCTTATTTTCAGCTAGTTTCATAAGTATTTAGAAGCTCCTGCATCCCTATTGGGATCCTTGAGCCACCTCAAAGTGTGAGCTGAACCCTAAATACTGCATTAGTCATCTTCTTAAGAGGATGTGTTATTTTAAACCAGGTAATTGAATAAACCACATTGTGTACAGAGTGGGCAGGCCTGCCCCCCACTCCTTTCTTCACACACTCCTCAAACACATAATGGGAATTGGCTCAGGAATTCTACCTATGCTTTATGACTAGAGATGGTGTCTCTTCAGTTAGGAAGGTCACCTTGGCATCCACTTCTCAAGGAGCATGGACATAGTTCCCAAGTTCAGTGTGAATCCTGACATCCTCAAGTCCAGTCAGGTCTCCCCCCATCCCCAGTCAAATGTTCATGCTTGGAGCCGGGCATGGTGGCGCACGCTTGTAATCCCCGCGCTTGGGAGGCAGAGACAGGAGGATCGCGCAGGTTCAAAGCCAGCCGAGCACGCTGGCTTAGGAGACCCTGTTTCCAAAAAAAAAAAAAAAAGTAAAAGTAGGTCTGGGAGTGTAGCCCAGAGGTAGAAGGACTTCCAGGAAACCCAGTACCACCAAAAAAAAAAAAAAAAAAAAAAAAAAAAAAAATGTTTGTGCTTCCCAGAAGCCACCTCTGTAGGAAGTAGACAAAGGGGATTCTGGGCTCAGGACTAACCTGAACTGTGATTTCTTGGCTTTTACAACAGTGAAGACATAGTGACTTTCTTAGGCTAGAGAATAAGCCTGAAGACCACCTTTGGAAGGGTGGGCTTCCCTCTGAGGGGGCAGCACCTGCACATGGGGGTGTGCATCCTGACAGACAGCCAGATCTTAGAGCCAGGCAACCCGAGCGGTCATCTGGTCTGACTACTTCACAGGAGAGGACCTGACAGAAGCAGGGTGCCCTCCACTGAGCTTCCTCCAGAGAGCAGAGTGCCAACTGTTTAACTTTTAAAATCTGAAAATCCATCTCTTCAGAAAACCAAAATGATGAGAGCCCATCTGATCTTCTGCAGGTCTGATCTCCTTCCACATGGCTCATTTCCTATAGTTGGGAAAGAACTCTGATATACAGGAGCTTTCTCTGGCATGATCATCCGAACAGCTGGCCAGCATGAACTATCCTGCTGCAGCAGAAAACAAACACACGAGGAGCACACTGCGAACTCAAAAGGAGTAGGAAACCAAAACTGACCAGCTCAGTCAAGACATCTGATGGCGGAGCCGACCCAGCCAAACAGATACAATGATTTTCTCACCGAGACCACCGGAGTAGGAACCCCAGTCCAGCCCACTAGTACCTTCGGCCTCAGAATCGCTCTTATTTCAAGTGGATCTGCTCTTGTGTGTGCAGGTGTGGGTGTGGATGTGGGTGGAAGTGTTACTTTCAAGGAGAAATAAAATGCAGTCTCATCACAAACTTCCCTATTCACTGATCTCCCAGTGTGCACCATCTGGTATAGTTTCAGATGTTCCCTGGGGGTGTGCGCAACTCCCTGTTGTTGCCGTAAGCCTCCATGAGAGTTGTTGCCACAGGTGTGCTTGTCATGGCAAGATCCTGCAATAAGGATGGAAATAAATGGACTAGTCTTAATGTTGCATGTCGAGTCTTTATGGGATTTGAGGCAAACACCCAACTGGTAATGCATGTCAATGATACCCATTGTCAGTGGGTATTACCTGAATCTACATTTCATGTCGGTTTGCCCAGCTTATTTGAGTGCCTACCTCACAGTATAATTAGGGCAGGAAACAAAGAGGCATGGGCAGGGAGGAGTGGATCATTGGTTGGATATGAGACCTGACATGCCCCTGTAAATATGTAATGAAGTCGAGGCCTTGTTCATACAGTGCTGAGCCCCCTCCACGGAGTGCGTCTTCTGCAGGGGCCTTGGAAGGGAGTAGCTCCCAGAGCACATTGTAGGTCACATAAAAGTGTACCAAGAATAAGAAAATAACAGCTTTACACCAAATAATTTCAAGACTGTGGATAAGGAAAGCAAATGGTCTTTACCAAAGCATTCTCCCCTCCACAACCTACAGATGGGCTTTGCAGCGTCCACACCCATCGTGGGCTTAGGTTTTAGGAGTATTGAAGTTGGAAGCTTGACCTAAATCTCCTGAGAATGTGTGCATGTAGTGGAAGACCCGCCAGCCTGGGTTAGTAAACAAAAGGAAGAAGGAACAGGAAATGGAAAGAGTCAGTTCAGAAAATAAGAGCACTGAAGTGATGTTCGAGGTATACGACTATCAGATTTTCAAATCTTCTGGGTTTTCTTTGAGGAACTGAGATTTTGGAATAGTTGGGATCAAAAGAGAACTCTCTTGCACGCTACAGAAAAATCTCACAGAGCTTCATTTCTGCCCATCTGCTGAGGTTCATCTAAGAGACAGGAAGGAAAAAGTGGGGCAGCAAAGCCCTGGGCTTGGAGGAAAGGCTCTCTGTGACGTCCTGGACACTTGCACTGTGGCCTTTGAGGAGGCAGATCTGCACCAGGAGGCCTGGAGGGCCTGGGCAGAAGGGAGAATGTTTCCCCTAGAGACACAGTGGCGTTGACCTTGAAGGATAGCTGTTTCTAGCATCAGAAGGACACAGCTTCCCGGTCCCAGGTGTTTTGATACTTGGTTTTCTCAATGTGATGATTCAATGCCTCAGCTTTTCCTGAGATTAACAGTTCATGACTCCTAATATTTATGGTAAAAATATACTTATCATATTTTATCCAAGGTGATTGTCAAGTTTGGGAAAGCCTAGGTACTAGAAGGCTCAGACTCTTAAAACCACACACTTGCAGAACTGTGTTCAAAAACTAAGCCCTGTACAATTATCTTTTTGCATTGTTTTAATGAATACGGAAACCACATCCCAGAAAAATTTAATTCCTTGGCTGGCCATCCAGCTTTCCTTGCAGGCCCCAATCCGGTTCTCCTCTGGCTGCTTCTGTCTCACAGAGCAAAGAGTTCACAGGTCTCAGGTGACATTACTTTTGGCCCCAGAACTTTAGAATTTTATACAAATGGTTCAAAGCTAATCAGATCTCCCAGGAGTTCAGAAAGGTAGAATCCTCCCTCCAAAAAGTGGATTAAGCCGGGCGTGGTGGCACACGCTTGTAATCCCCGCACTTGGGAGGCTGAGACAGGAGGATCGCACAGGTTCGAAGCCAGCCTCAGCTACTTAATGAGGCTCTCAGCAACTTAGTGAGACCCTGCTTCCAAATAAAAATATAAAATATGTCTGGGAGTGTAGCCTGGAGGTAGAAAGCCCCTAGGTTCCACCCCCAGTACCACCAAAAAAAAAAGTGGATTAAAACATTCATGCCAAGCCGGGCGTGGTGGCACAAGCTTGTAATCCCAGCACTTGGAAGGCTGAGATAGGAGTTTCACACAGGTTCAAAGCCAGCCTCAGCTACTTAGTGAGGCTCTCAGAAACCTAGTGAGACCCTGTTTCAAATAAAGTAAAAAATAGGTCTGGGAGTGTAGCCTGGAGGTAGAAAAGCCCTGGGTTCCACCCCCAGTACCACAAAAAGAAAAACTTCATGCCCAGTGAAAACCCTTAGTAGAACAAAAAGCAACTCTAGAACTCTACCCTCATGTTAGGAGCTCGTGTATGATGCTGGACAAAACTGAGGGCTGCACTTATTTTGTTCTTCGATTCTACTACTACAGAAAGCTTAATTTATAAGGGAGCTGATACTGCTGTTCTAAACAAACACACTGAGGACATTTCTCTGGAGAACAGAACACATTGTTATGAGAAAAAGCCGTAAACAATGGTTTTCAGGGGTATGTGTGTGTTTGTGAGACTTGGAATTGAACCCAGGGCCTCGCTCATGATAAGCAAGTACTCTACCACTGAGCTATACCCGCAGCCCTTAAAGTTTCCAAATCTTTGTTTTAATGGGTCTCAGAGAACCATAACTTGTGTTTCCAGGCTAACTACAAAAATGGATACCTTTTTAAATATTGCCGCTTTACAGTGAACAATGGTCCTTAATCATGACAAAGGCCATGACCTACAGGACTCAAGTATTGCTGAACTGTCCTGATTGTCTTAACATGGAATAGTTTGTTCATAGAGACTTATTTAGAGTTAAGAAATATACTATCTGAGTCAGGCATGGCGGTATACCACCTATAATTCCAGCAACTCAGGAGTCTGATACAGGAAGACTGCAAGTTTGAGGTCAGCCTAGGCAACATAGGAAGACCATGTCTCAAAATAAAAAATAAAAATGGCTCGAGAAATAGCTTAGTAGCTGAGTATACCTGGGTTTAATGGCCTAGTACCACAGAAGAGAAGAAGAAAGAAAAAGCTCTTTCTTAGAAGTTAGGGGATGTGTGGTGTCTTGGTGTTTCCCTTCTACATAACCCTCATAATGGTCTCTGATATGTTATGAACCCTCAAAAATTCTAAATACTGAGCCAGGCATGGTGGCGCATGCTTATAATCCCAGCATTTGGGAGGCTGAGACAGGAGGATCGCAGTTCGTGGACAGCCTCAGCTACTTACGCTGTTTGCAACTCACTGAGACCCTGTTTCAAAATAAAGAATAAAAAATAGGGCTGGGGGTATAGCTTGGAGGTAGAATGCCCCTGGGTTCCATCACCAGTACCACACACACACACACACAAAAAAAAAATCTAAAAACCCATATACCCATCCTTTCTCCAACAATGGTTTTCTTATGACTAGAATAAAAATGTAAAGAAAATATAAAGAATTGTCCAATGAACTTGGCATTGTACATTGTATGCTCCATAGTGAGACCAAATAAGTCCATTATGATGGTGACTGAAAGTGGTGTTGGTGCCCATGGTGACGGGCAATTTCTCAAGATTGAGAGGCTCACCAAAAGGGGGAAATTAAGCGGGGCGTGGTGGTGCACGCTTGTAATCCCAGCATTCAGAAGCCTGAGACAGGAGGATTGAGGTTCGAGGACAGCCTCAGCTACTTAGTGAGGCCCTTTGCAACTCAGTGAGACCCTGTTTCAAAATAAAGAATAAAAAAATCCCAGATATAATGCTGGGGATATAGCTAGAAGGCAGAATGCCCCTGGGTTCCATCCCCAGTACCCCAAATAGGAGGGTGGGGATTCGTAAATCTGGCCTAAAGCTGCCTTCATATGTAGCAAGCTGTAACCTCATTTCATATACAACCTAATTTGAGAGCAGATTCTTTTAACAAGTAGCTGAGTCTCAGCCAATCACAGCCACCAAGCTTTCCATCAATTAGATGCTGCAAATGAACAAAATGTGTCCCAATAAGGCAAATGCTTAAGTGTAATCAATCAGGCTGTTTCTGTACAGTCATCCTGCTTTCTGGTTGTACATACTTCCTGCCTACATGTGGAAGTGAAGCTGTCTGAACCACTTTGGGGGCTGAGTGGTACCTGATTCATGAATCTTTTTTTCTGTTCAAATTAACTTTGTTAAATTTAACTTGTCTATAGTTTTTTCTTTTTTTTTTTTTACAAAAGCTGCCTGGGATGTTTAAGTTCCTCAATAGAGCAAGCCTTGAATCCCCTGCATTAGAAATATCTTGCCTATAGTATAGTACAGATGTCCTTGGGTACGTCTATATATACATCTGTGTACACTGGGTACATCTCCGTATAGTACAGAGCCCTTCCTGCAAGCTTGGGACAGACTCCTCACAGGTCCATTCAGAATACTTTCTCCAGGAAACATAGTTAAGCAAGATCAGCAAACCTGAAAAACAGCTGGGCTGTATCAGACCAGGGGAAGAAATTATTTACAAAGCAAGATTGAAACTCCACAGTCATCTGGTTCCCACCAAGGTTACAAACATTTCCCAAGGCATTTTAGGCCCCAAATCTAACTAGCTACTCACGGGAAAACATCCAAGGATCAAGGATCAGATGTTGCATAACACAGCATATGACCCACAGCAGGAACACACACACATACTTTCTTTGACAATAGACCTTGGCTTTAAAAACCACATTCTACTTAGATTTGCTCATGAGTTTTTTAAAGCAGCTACAATTAATGAGTATTTATGCCTGATACTCCTATTTTTCGATGAAAAATGGGCCAGCTACTTAAAAGTGCTAAGTTAGAGGTTCACTGGGATATCTGACCCCAGGCCTTGCAAAACCAGAGGGAGACAGAAAGGAATTTGGAATTTGCCCAAGGATACAGCTGCTTGGCTGAGAAGTTATTTTCAATATTTAGCATTTTCAACAATATTTAACATCTCAATAAACAGCCTGAGATACTCATTAAAGCCAATAAAGAGAGAGACAGAGAGAATATTTAAGGAATTAGCCTGAGGACAAAGGGAAACTCAATGGCAGATTCAGGGTCCAGCTCTCATCCTACTGGCCCAGTCCTGTCTTCCTCCCACGTTCACACCTCTCTCCCTTTTAATGAAAAAGAGCAGCTAGAGAATGGAGCAAAGGCCAAAGCTGCGTGTGTATACTTGTCAGACTCTCTTCTCATAAAACACAGTATTCCTGCAGTTACAGCCAAATTACTGGAAGGAGGGAATGGACATGTTAGTGTTTACAACACTGGCGAGAAACAAACCATGGTATTGGGACACAGGGCAGGATGAATAATGAGGTGAAACAATGCCAAAGCCACCTGCAGCGAGCAGCCTTTCACCCCATGAAAGCAGGCACAAGCCAAGGCCAAGCCCACCTCCCCCAGCAGGGAGCCCCACAGCCGGAGACATTTGGTGGGACAGGACAATTTGACTTTACTATATACCCTAGTGCTGTGGTTCCCTGGGAAACCCGATAAATAAACATTGTTTTTTTTTGTTTTGTTTTGTTTGTTTTATTTGTTTGTTTGTTTGTTTGTTTTTTGGTGGTACTGGGGATGGAACCCTTCTACCTCCGGGCTACACTCCCAGACCTATTTTATATTTTATTTGGAAACAGGGTCTCTTAAGCCAGCGAGGCTGGCTTCAAACCTGTGTGATCCTCCTGTCTCTGCCTCCCAAGCGTGGGGATTACAACAAAACAACATTGTTTTGTTCAAACTTTGGAGGAAGTAAAAAGAAGGGCAGATGTGGATTAAAGTGAAAAAATATGGTAAAAGAACTTAAAAAGCTAAAGAAGCAGAGGGGTGAGACACTTGGAATAAACCCTCTGGTGCTGACACTCTCTGCCTTTGGGAGGAGACACAGTTAATGCAGGAGGCCAGGCATGAGTTTGTTGTCAGCTAATGCCTGTGAAAGTAAAAGAGATGGTTGTTAATGGAAAGATGTTTGGGACATCTTCCATCAGAGGCGCCTGAATCAAGGAAAAAGAGTCATAGCTTCAGAAGTGTTAGTAAAGTTTCAAACTCTCAAACTCCCAGGCCCAGCAATTTACCCTCTGACTGCATCTTTTGAGAGCAAGAGATATAGAAGAGTTCACTACAGTTAGCAAGAACAGAAAGAGGGGTGGTGTCCTTTTTAAAGCCATAGGAAACCTTGGTCAATAGCAGAGTCAGAGTGGAGGCTGGTAAAAAAAAAAATTTTTTTTAAATAAGGGATTTGTGTCAGTCCGCTTTTTCCATCACTGTGACCATAATACCTGACAAGAACACATCAGAGGAGAAAAAGTTTATTTGGCTCATGGTTTCAGAGGTCTCAGCCCAGCTCCATAACTCTGGGCCTGAGGTGAGGCAGAACATCATGGTAGAAGGACGTGGTTGATGAAAGCTGCTCAGCTTAAGGCAGCCAGGAAACAAAGACAGAAAGAGGAAGGGATTGGGAAGTAGTGACCTACTTCCTCTAATAAGGTCCTACCTTCCAATAGCTCATTCAGCTTTTTTTTACCCCCAGGAGCATTCGACTTCCTAGCTATACTCCCTGCCCTATTTTTTATTCTTTATTTTGAAACAGGGTCTCACTGAGTTGCAGAGGCCTCACTAAGTAGTTGAGGCTGGCCACGAACTGCAATCCTCCGGTCTCAGGCTCCTGAATGCTGGGATTACAAGCGTGTGCCACCACGCCCGGCTCTCATTCAGCTTTTGATACAATAATTCATCAACGAGATTAATCCAATAAGGCTAGAGCCCTCATGATCCCATCATTGCCTATAAGCCCAACCTTTGAAACTTGCTGCACTGTGGAACATGTTTTCTTTCTTTCTTTCTTTCTTTCTTTCTTTCTTTCTTTCTTTCTTCCTTCCTTCCTTCCTTCCTTCCTTCCTTTCTTTCTTTCCTTTTGTTTGTTTTTTTGTGGTACTGGGGGTGAAACCCAGGGGCTTTCTACCTCCCGGCTATACTACCAGACCTATTTTATACTTTATTTGGAAAAAGGGTCTAAGTTGCTGAGAGCCTCACTAAGTAGCTGAGGCTGGCTTTGAACCTGTGCAATCCTCCTGTCTCAGCCTCCCAAGCGTGGGGATTACAAGCATGCGCCACCGCACCCGGCTGCACATGTTTTCAACTTGAGACTTTGGGGATCATTTCGAATCCAAGTCACAGCATGGTCCTGACCACCATGCCCAGAAACCCACCGCTCATAGGTTTATGTTGCTGTGAATGCTTCAGCCACAGCTACCCTTTATCATTATTATAAAACCTCATTGCCAGGATCCTGCCAAGCTGGCCCAGGCACTCCTGGAGAACAGTGCTGGCCCAGCCTTTGCCAACTCTTCACCATATCTGCCTACTTTTATCTGTCCCCTGGTGCTTGGTGATGGTGTTGGTTGTGTCCACAACTCCAATTACTGCCTTTAGGATTTGGTGTGGTTACTTAATCTTAGGAGGAGCACTGGCCCTTGGCACATCTACCAGTGCTGACTCAGATCTCTGACTCTTCTCTCCTCAGAGGCGCTGGGATAATATAACTGTCTTAATTTCAGCCCCTACTGTCAGCTGTAGCACACACACCAAATATCTTCATTAGTTAACCCCAGCCCTCCAAGTGTGATCTTGTGAAAAAGTCAGAGAGGAGATATAAAGGCCAAAGCGTCACTTCAAGGGGTTAGATAAGATAATGAATTGGGAGATGGGCACTGTAGTGTATGCCTGCAATCCCAGTACTTCCAAGGATGGAAGGTTCAAGATTTGAGACCAAACTCAGCAATTTAGTGAAGCCCTCAGCTACTTAGCAAGACCCTGTTTCAAAACAAAATATAAAATAGGGCTGGGGGTGTAGCTCAGTTTCTCTTCCCAGTGTCACACACAAAAAAAAGATTATGAATCACCCAGAGAACTTGTTCAGGAAGCAAAGCTTATTCAAGACCCAGAGCTGTTCAGGGCAAGTCCCCACCTCCGCCACCTCAAGCGAGAAGACTGAGCTGAACCGAAGCCCCAGGACCAGAGCTGGGAGTTCGTAGCGTATAGACCTTCTGGAGCATTCACGCTCACCGGCTGGTCTGATTGATGGCAGGTCGGGGTGTGCTGCTGTACCATCATCTTTGGTGCCCTTCCTTTTATGTGCTCCAGGTGAGAGGGTTGCATCATTTGGTGGTCTGGTGGGTATGATAAGCTGGACTGATTTCCTTCATATGGGCTTGATATATCCATGCATCTGCGTGCTTCTAATTTAATTCAATAAGTTCACAAGTGATCACTTTTTATTAGCACCGTTAATTTTATTTATCAATTTGTACCTTATGATTGTGCTGTTCAGCTGGGGTGTTATTCTTCTGGATAAGTTCTAGATGCCCAACACCTGGTGGTTATCTACATGTCCAGACAAGTTACCAAGTAATTCTGCCTTAGCCTTTGCATTTAAAATAGAGTTGCTCAGGGCAAACTGTTGCTTTATAAAGTGGAGTAACTCAGGGCTAGGCACTGCTGTTTTATACAACAAGGAGTAACTCTTCACACTCAGTTTGACTAGAAATGGGGAGATGCGGGTTTTGTAAGTGCTTCCATGAAGAAAATAAAATAATGGCAGAGCCACATCCTCCATGCTAAGCAAGTTGAGTTTAATGCCACAAGGCACTTTGACCCTTAAACTGTGAACATAAGGATCAATAGGGAAGTTTGTTTTAACTGTAGATTTCTTAACTCTGCATGTAGAAATTCCTGGAGTAGACCCAGGAATTTGCATTTTAATCCTCCCCTTCTCCTGGTGAATTTGATGCAGAGGATGGCTGGGCGACACTTTCCCAAACACAGCTGCAGGAGACATGGAGCCACAGAGGGGTGACATGATCAGATCTGCTTCAGAAAAATCACTCTGGCAGAAAGTGCCCCACACATGCTCACTCAGCAAAAGACCCCTAATCCTTTGGTGATCCTCCTGTCACCCTCTCTTGCTTGGGTAGGGGCTACGAAGCTCATAGTTGGCTCTGAAAATGAGTCTGCTGATATGAGATGCCCTCGGGAATGCTACGTCTGAGTGGTCCTGGACTGTTTTGCTTTGGCTCTTTTAAAATCCCAAAAGGGACAGTAAGGGGTGCTGGTGAGAGAGTAGAAAAGCTTTGGGGCCCTCGATCCACTGATGGGCCTCAGGGTTCTGGAGGACACAGACTCTGCTGGGGAATGAAGCCTGGAGCAGATCCCTGCCTAGTCTAGTCAAGGCTGCAGGAGCTTCTGGCAGGACAGAACCTGTACTCAGTTAACAGAGGACCAGGGAGGATTTGGGTGTATGCCATGTAGCTATTTACCCATGAAATGCCAATTATATCATCTCAGAGAGATGAACCCACTCATTAATGTAGTAGCCTCATTTCCTGTAGCCAATGGTGATGAGCACATTAATAAATATTTTGTGTTGGCTATAACAATGACATTCTAACCAAGAGCCTGCCACTCATTTCTTGAAACTGCCTCACCTATGGAGAGGGAGTTTTGTAGAAATTGCCTTCTTACAACCTGGTGATTTTGAGCATAATACGAAGCCCAGGCCAAGTGATGCTGGCTGGCATCAGGGAAGGCAAGGTGATGCTCACCCTACCTTTGCTCCCCACCTATGTCCACCCCAGGTTCCAGGCCCTGTGAGCATTCAGGACCCGCCCCTTTCCTCTCTCCCCACACCTCTTTCACAACAAATCTCATTTCTGCCCTAGTTGGGCAATGCCACAGAAAGTAACATTTTGTTTCATATCCTACAATCTCCAGAAGGCAGGGAACTTTTCTTGGGCTTTTTTTTTTGGGGGGGGGGGTTACTGGGGTTCCTGGGAGCCCTTATACCTCCAGGCTACACTCCCAGGCCCATTTTTTATATTTTTATTTGGAAACAGGGTCTCTTAAGCCAGCAAGGCTGGCTTTGAACCTGCGCGATCCTCCTGTCTCAGCCTCCCAAGCAGGGGGGGGGGGGGATTACAAGCGTGCACCACCACGCCCGGATTCTTAGGCTTTTTACTTCTTTCTTCCTACACTCAGACCAGCAGCTCTCAAATTAGCAAGAGGCCTCTGTATGGTGGATTGGAACTCACTTTCAGTCCCCAGCCACCAATGTGCTAACAACTCAGATCGCTGGTCATATCATCATCAGCTACTATGCTAGGATAATTTGTTTCACAAATACTTCCCAGATTTTTTTTCTTATACCCAAGAAGATTTCCCCTTTGCCAGCTAGATCCTAACTGGGACTTATGAAAATCATGCCT
Source organism: Muscardinus avellanarius (assembly GCF_963383645.1). Lineage (NCBI taxonomy): Eukaryota > Metazoa > Chordata > Mammalia > Rodentia > Gliridae > Muscardinus > Muscardinus avellanarius. The sequence goes on along the minus strand of NC_137788.1, from coordinate 83,615,279 downwards.
CATTGACTATCAGGTGGTATATCATATGGATCTGGAGAAGAAAATGGAAAAATAGAGATTAAAGATGGTAGAATAGAGGGTGACAACACATTTTGGATACTCCAAGACTCAGAATTCAACTAGTGGAAAGACTTCTTGGCAAGAGAAGAAAAGCAGTCAGAACTCAACAGAAGAAAGACAGTCAGAACATGGTGGAATTAGATGTAGCACAGAGAGCAGAGGACTGAAAAGTTCTCCACACCTCTCACCGGGTGGGCAGAGAGCAGAGGACTGAAAAGTGCTCCACACCTCTCACCAGGGGAGCAGAGAGCAGAGGCAGTGCCATCTTGGCAAGCCGGTGCCAGGACTGGTGGCTGCCTGGACCAGCAGCTCTCAGAGACAAAATCCAGCAAAGATGAAGCACAATCCTGTTGAGCCAATGACCACAGAAAGCTGTCATCAAAAGCAGTCACAGCCGGGCCTGGTGGCACACGCTTGTAATCCCAGCATTCGGGAAGCTGAGACCGGAGGATCACGGTTCACAGAACAGACAGCCTCAGCTACTCAGTGAGGCCCTCTGCAACTTAGTGAGACCCTGTTTCAAAATAAATAGGGCAGGGCGTGTAGCTCGGAGGTCAAATGCCCCTGGGTCCCATCCCCAGACCCTGAAAAATAAATAAATAAATAAATAAAGCAGTCACTCTTCCTCTCCACACTTGAATACCTCAAGACTCAGCTCCCCAGACTGCCCAGCCAGACCGTCCAGAAACATCCTGTGGCTGCAGCTGACTCATTTCTACCTTCAGGGACCTGAGAAGCTCTCATCAAGACCATGCATTTACAAAGCATCACAGCGAGAGATAGGGACTCTATGGTAACAAACAGACCTGTGGGGTCTGTGAGTTTGTGAATCATCCCTGTGGAGGTAGGGGAGGGGGCTACAATAGGGCAGGGCAGAAACATGAATTGGCAGACAGTCCCTAGGGACATTCTAGCAGAAGGGACCTAGGGTCAGCAGTTTGCTCTGCCCCTGCAGAGTCTTCAGCAGTCACCACAGGACCACCAGCCACAGTATCTGTGGGTTGAAATAACTCAGCAAACCGTGCTGCATCTCCAAAGACTAAAAGTCATAACCAGCAGTGGTCGGGTGCTACAAAGCACAAAGGCCAAAAAGGCCATAGGTGATCAGAGCCACCCAGAGCAACAGTGGTGTCCCTGGGGCTAAATAACTGAGCCACCCAAGCCCCAGGCTTAGAACGGTACTATGTCTACCCACTAGCACTTGAGCCCTGAAACCAGAGCCCTGAAACCAGAGGCCAGCAGGGGTTCACAAGATCACAGCTACAGGCTGGAAACTCAACACACTCTCCACCAACAGAGTGTGTGCCTGGTGTGCATGCATACCAGTGACTGACAGCACTCCACGTGATCACAACCAGCAGATCGACAGAGGTGTCCCTGGGCCATCAAAACTCAGCCAGCCGGACCACAAGCTCAGAACATAGTAATCCCGGGCCCTGCTGAGCTTAGGGCCAGTGGCCACAGAGGCCAGAGGTGAGCACTCTGCTGAGTTTCATGAATTCACAACCAGCAGAGCAGCAGTGGTGTATGTGGGACATTAAATCCTAACTAGCGGACTGCAGACTCTGAGGGGAACATCATAGTCTCTGTCCCTGTGGAATTTGGTCCTGGAGAGCACAGTGACCTGCAGCCAATCACAGACTCCTGTTTCCTGCACCAAGAACTATATCTTGTTACAGAGGCTTGGAAAGAAAGCTCAAAGGTTTGATTATATAAGACAGATTAATAGAGGCAAATATATACCCCCAGCATAGACCTTATTATAAAGGGATAACAAATAGACACAGGACTCTCACATAAAGGGAGAAGAAGATTCCCAGACAACAGAAACACAAACCTGAGAACTCTGACGAGAATGAAGACTAATGAGGAAACAATAAAAGCCCAAGGAAGGTGACCAATACTGAGCTGCAGGAAATGCCAGAAGAAGAATTCAGAATTTTGATTTTCAGTATGATCAAATGCTTCAGAGATGAAGTCAGAGAAAGTATACAGAAAACAAAAGAAACAAAAGACCCAGAATAGCAAAAGCGGTTCTCAGAAATAAGAACTAGGCAGGAGGCATCACAATTCCTGACTTCAAATTATACTTCAAAGCTATAGTAATTAAAATAGCATGGGATGCTCTCCCTAGTATGTGGTACCAAGGGAGAAAATGGGTCATGGGAGGAACTCTAGACGAAGAAGTAGAAACTATAGATGAGCAAATAAGGCAACCTGACCAAGGGGGATGTGAGGGGGAGAGGAAAATTCTTTTTTCTTCTGTGGTACTGGGGATTGAACCCAGGGGCATTCTACCTCAGAGCTACACCCCAGCCCTATTTTTTAATTTGCAAACAGGGTCTTGCTAAATTACTGAGCACTTCACTAAACTGCTGAGGTTGGCTTCAAAATTATAGCCCTCCTGTTTCCATCTCCTAAATCCTGGGATTACAAGATGTGCCACCTCACTTGGATTCCCATCCCCAAATTTTTTCCAGCACTCGTTCTTTCCAGCACATCATACCTGTGACTCCTGGGTTGTTGTCTTGCCCAAAAGAAATCCTATCCAGATGTGATTATATTAGAATGTAGGGCTTTTGATAAGAGTTAGATCATGAGTGTTAATTTGGTCCTCACTAGACACTGAATCTGCTGGAAACTTGATCATGGATTTTCCAGGATCCAGAACTGTGAGATAAATTTCTATGATCTATAAGTCTATAAAATCCTGTTCTTGTAGCCTGAACAGATTAAGGCACTCATCTAATGTTCTGTTCTCAGTTCTCCTAGCAAATAGCCTGATTAAATGTTTGGCCATTTCTTTATTTTAATTCTATCCTAAACTGACTCTGAAATGTGGTTCAGAGTTAATACTGGTATTCTCCTACCCTGACCAATCAAATAAAACTCATCATAACAAGAGAAATAATGAATCAAGATAATTTGTTTCAACCATGTTTTATTTCCTCTCATGCATTCTGTGTTCTTCTAATGAGTCTATTCTGCACCAAACATAGTACTTGAGTTCTTATGTAAAAGAAGAGTCTAGCCCGAGGGTCTAGTTCAGTGTTAGAGCACTTGACCAGCTTGTACAAGGTCCTGTGTTCAATCCTCAGCACTGCAAAACCAAAACAAATCAAGCCTACATTAGCTCTCACCTGAAACACATTAAAATTTGCACATTTAAATTTGCAACACATTGGCTACCCTACCCACCTGCACTGCTAACCCCCTTACTCTGCTCTATTTTCTTTTTCCATAGCATACATTACCTTCAAATATCTTGTATATTTGTCCTTTTTTTTTTTTTTAAGAGATTGGAGCTGGCCTTGAACTCAATAGTTCAAGACTTATTTGGGCTCAAATAAGTCTCTGCCTTAACCTGAATAGCTGGGACTGCAGGACCGTGCCACTGTCCCTGGCTTACGTCTATACCTAATAGGTGTTTTCTCCAACCGCACTGTAAGTTCCAGACGGGCAGATACCTTATCGGGATATAATAAAAAAGTTATTAATATTTGTCCCCAGTTCCTGGCACAGACCTCCTAAAACTCTAGAAATTTCCCGAGTGACAGAATGTCTTGTTATTCATTATACACTTTTCAACCATACTTGAGGTGACTCATAGTAATAGCTTCAGGATGGGCTTGTTGCCAGAGGAACCAACCATGCCATTCGAGGGTGTAACTTTCAGCTGCACTCCCAACCTCTGGAAGGGGAGAGAGGCTGGAAATTAAGTGCAGTCACCATCACCAGTGGTTCAGTGATTCTTCAGCCTATCCACATAGGCAGCAACATGAAGCCCTTGACCAGGCCCTCCAAAGCACCAAAGCTGGACTAAAATGCAAAAGAAAGGCTGGCTCTAAAAATGTAAGCTTTGAAGCCAGGCATGGTGGCGCATGCTTGTAATCCCCGCGCTTGGGAGGCTGAGACTGGAGGACTGAGCAGGTTTAAAGCCAGCCTCAGCTACTTAGTGAGACCTGTTTCCAAATAAAATACAAAATAGGTCTGGGAGTGTAGCCTGGAGGTAGAAAAGCCCCTGGGTTCCACACCCAATACTACCAAAAACAAAAACAAAGCAAAACAAAAATAAATAAATAAATAAATAAATAAAGTAAGCCTTGAGAGCCATTCTTAACAGGAAGTAGCTGAGCCTCCAGCCTGCAAGGGCACAATCAGAGTTTTTCAGGTGAGCTCCCCACAACCTTTGCCTGGGTATCTGCAAGTCATCTGAGCCCATCTCTTTGGGTTTTAGTTTCTATCTCCAACTCTATGTATTTATTTCTTTAAAATTCCACTTCATGTATGTCACTATCAACATGATTAACATTATGATATGAGACTATAATGCAATAAAAAGCATATTAAATATTAATTAAATTAAATACAATAAGAGCATATTTAAAATTCCACTTACCACACGGCATTCTAAAAACAAATTCCAGATGAATGAAAACTCCTAACTGGGCATGCGTGGGGGCACACACCTGTAATCCCAGTACTGCAGAGGTTTGAGGCCAGCCTCAGCAACTTAGCAAGACTAAGTAACTTAGTGAGACCCTGTTTCAAAAAAGTTTTTTTTTTTTTTTTTGAGGGGCGTGGTGGCGCACGCTTGTAATCCCCACACTTGGGAGGCTGAGACAGGAGGATCGCATGGGTTCAAAGCCAGCCTCAGCTACTTAGTGAGGCTTTCAGCAACTTAGTGAGACGCTGTTTCCAAATAAAATATAAAAAAGGTCTGGGAGTATAGCCCGGAGGTAGAAAGCCTCTGGGTTCCACCCCCAGTACCACCAAAAAAAAAAAAAAAGTTTTTTTTTTTCTTCAGTACTGAGGATTGAACCCAGGGACATTCTCCTCTGAGCTATACTCCCAGCCCTATTTTTGTTGTTGTTGTTGTTGTTGTTGTTGTTGTTGTTGTTGTTGTTGTTGTTATGAAAGAGGGTCTCACTAAGTTGCAGAGGGCCTCACTAAATAGCTGAGCCTGGCTACGAACCTGCAATCCTCCTGTCTCAACCTCCAAGTACTGGGATAATAAACATGCACCACCACACCCAGCTGACCCCAGTTCAAATTTTTAAAAAATAAGCTGAGCACGGTGGCACATGCTTATAATCCCAGTACGTGGGAGGCTGAGACAGGAGGATCATGCTAGTTCAAAGCCAGCCTCAGCTACTTAATGAGGCTCTCAGCAACTTAGTGAGACCCTGTTTCCTAATAAACACAAAATAGGTCTGGGAGTATAGCCCGGAAGTAGAAAGCCCCTGGGTTCCACTCCCAGTACCACACACAAAAATTTTTTTTAATAATAATAAAAAAAAATAGGGTTGGAGATATAGCTCAGAAGTAGAATGCCCTTGGATTAAATCCCCAATGCCACAAAAAAGAAAAATAAATAAATGAATGTTCTACATTATTAGAAGAGAATAATATTATAGTCTTGAGATAAAGTGGTCTAAGAAAAACACAAAAACACAGATGTCAAAAAGAAAAAATTGGGCAGATTTGACAAAATAAACATTTGAAATTTTTTAAGAACAAAAGATACCACTGGCAATGTTGAAGATAAACTGATACAAATATTTTCAGTATGAATAAATAAAATGTTAATAGTCATAATTCATAAGAAACTTCTGCAAATTTAATTGTGAAGACAAAGGATAGGAGCCAGGCGCTACGGTGCTCGCCTGCAATTCCAGCTACTCCAGAGGCTGAGATAGGAAGATGGAAAATTCAAGACCAGCCTGGGAAACTTAGAAAGATGGTGTTTCAAAATAAAAAGGGCTGGGGATGAAGCTCATGAAGCTCAGTGGTAGAGTGGTCTTGGGTTTGATCCCGGCACCACATGTGTGCACATGTGTGCACGTGCATGAGTACACACACACACACACACACACACACACACACACACACACACCAAGAGAAGAGACTCTTATATACAATCCTCTACTTAGCAGTGGCTCAACTTTTTATTTTCTTACTTTATGGTGGTGTGAAAGTGGTACGCTGCAGAAACCAAACTTGAATTTTGAATGTTGACCTTCTACTGGGCTAGTGACTGGCAGCAGGATAGTCTTTCCTGCTCCTGGGCAGTTGCAGGGAGCTGCAGATCCCCGTCCACCATGGGATCCCCAGGGCAAATAACCAAAACTCTACAGTGCTGCTAAGCTGTGATGTTCAGTAGGTTAGACGTATTAAATAAATTTTTTTACTTAAAATATTTTCAATTTAGGATGGAGTTACATAGGATATGGCATCAGCTCTCAAGGGTTGAGCCCTTCTGGAAGGACAGCTGGTGACAACAGGAGTCTGCAACAGTATCATCTAGTTCACATGGAGACCCTAGGCTGGGAATCAAATGCAGAGCAAAAGGATGCCTACAGCTTCTCCAGCTCCAGTTCTGAAGCTGAATAATACACAAGGGCAAAAGCTGGTTCGGCAGCTGCCAAGGAGTAACAAGGTTAGCTATTCTGTCTGCCAAGCGCCCTTGCCTCCAGAGCTTTTAGATAAACACCTTCGTGGGCAGTCACCAGAAGGTTCAGAATTTCTATCTCACACATGCTTAGGCTGCAAGCAACAGATAGAACTGAGGTCACATGTCCAAAGTCTTCACTGAAACACATGAACTGGTCCTGCTTTCCTCTCCAGCCTCCTGTGCCCCACTGCAGCTCTTACTCCAGATACTGAGCTAGGTGTGGCCAGCTCTCTAATCTGGGACCAGCAACCCACACCTGCCCCACTGCTCATTCCTCCGTTTGCAGCTGCCTGATATTTCTCCCAACAGAGTCCTCCCTGAGCACCCCCTGGGTTAAATACCATCAGCTCTGCTCTGGAACACCGTGGAGTCATTCCAGGGAGCACACTGTAGAATGGTTGTCTGATTCCATGTTAGCAACCCCACCAGAATGTTGGCTCTTGTTGTTGCTGTTGGGAAAGGCTGCAGTATTTACTACATTGCCTCTAGTTCTGGGCAAAATACTCATCAAACACTTGCAGAATGAGTAACTTGCTGGCCTGGCCTGCCCCTTCTAGGCTGGTGCAGAGCATCCCTGGGCAGTACTCCCACCTGCTCACATAGTCCCTAGGAGAAAGTTGGTAGCGAAACTGCAACAAGCAGCCGCACTTAACCAAAACGTCTCTTCCTGGAAGAGAAATTTCAACACAAAAGAGTTAACAGGTCAACAAAAGCCAATGAGACTGCAGACTCCCACCCAAAGTTCTCAATATGTTGATTTACCAGGAACAAACAGAGTTACAAGGCCTGGCAGGGCAGGGGACCGTGCACCCCGAAAACTGAAATTGTAACTCTATCTGTATGTCAAACTGTGACTTTGGGCAATTGTTGCCATCCCATAGGTCTGAATGTCCCCAGAGGCTGTAAAGTCAAGGGCTGTGTTAGGTGCAGACTAGGACACTGGGAGGGAAAGTGGAAGAAACACCAATAGATCTGAAAAGTATATAAAAGCTGGGCTGTGCCCAACCTCAACCTCAGCCCTGGATACAGCCCAACCCAAACACCTTGTCTGCGCAAACTCTCTTTGCATTATACACTCACATTCTAGGTCACAGGGCCAAAGTCTCACCAAGGCCTTTAATGTTGGTGCTTTTTATAAAGCAAATCTAGACTAGGAAAGCACCTTTCCTCTGACAGGGAGGATACATGCTTCCCTGTTCCCCTTTGCCACCATATAGGTTTTGCTTGGATCTTATTTCTACCAAGATCAGGCAATAAATAACCAACCCCAAGGTGCCAGGCTGTGTCGCTAGCCTTGAATCTGCCTTCTGAGATTCTGCTTTGCAGGCAAATCCGTGCTCTTTTCTAAGATGCCAATGCTGGGGCGCTGTCAACTCTGTTGATTTCAGTGTGATTCAGTGATTTTACAGAGCGAGAACAGAGAGTTGACATTTCTCCTATATTCTACTAAATGCATAGGCTTTGGTAACAGACCTAGGTTCAAGTTCTATACCTGCAGATTTCTAGTTATTTAACTCCTGGTCAGTTTACCAATCTCTCTGCATCTCAGTTTCGAATCTGCAGAGTGGGATATGATGCCTACCCTGAAGGGCTGTAATAAGATTAACGTATACCATGCCTGTCCAACACACAGCTCACGGCCTGGCTAGCACACACACCAGTGAGTGTTTAGCAAATATTAGCAACTGTTAACAGCCTGGAAACATCTGGCCCAGAGTAATGTGGCATATGTTCTTAAAAGAACTGCCCCATATGCCATTGTCATAGGCTTATATCAAGACCAAATCTCACTATCACAGCCTACTTACCACCTCATAGCTCCATTTGCTGCTTTTATTTTTTAGGGGGTACTGGGGATAGAACCCAGGGGCATTTGACCTCCAAACTATACCCTTAGCCCTATTTTTTATTCTTTATTTTGAAACAAGGTCTCACTGAGTCGCAAAGGACCTCATAAATAGTAGCTGAGGCTGTCCGCAAACCGCGATCCTCCTGTATGCTGGGATTACAAGCCTGTGCCACCACACCCAGCTCCATTTACTTCTGGTTAAACAACAGAGAACTCAATTGTAAAAATAAAAATCCCCGCGCAGTTGTCTTCCTTATCCTGGGCTTTGGGATGGTGGTCTTGGCAGCCAGTCTCGGTGACTCAGTCTAAAGCTGTAGTTCCATTAAGATCTAAAAAAATGTTTCACACCACCTGCTTATGAACCCAAACACAAAACAGAAGAAGGAACTCCTAGAACATTCCCAGAAATGTTCTAGAATAACCAGGACTGGTTATTCCTCTAGACATTCAGAATATCCCATACTTCTGGTCTGTACAGCTGATATGTTTCTCCTGAGGCTGATGCTTGGCTGTCATCCCTTTCAAAGGAAAGATTTAAGCAGAGAACTGACCTATTGAAGAAGAAAGTGGCATCACTATTGTCAAACCAGAAGATAGAAGAATATGATGTTAATTTTAAAACAAAGGACTTGAGCAGAAAAGGCTATCTTTACTGAAGCTCACCTTTGTCTAAACGAGTTCTCATCCTTCTTAGAATGCCTGAGGGGCAGGTTCTGGACACCACCTCTTGGTTTTTTTTTAAGAAAGATCAGTTTTGAAAGCACAGGAAGTTTAAGGCACAAACTAAAGTTCCTTTATTTTCAGCTAAACAATAAATAGTGGCTTGTCACAGACTTTGGACATGGTCTGGGACCTCAAGTATGAGACCATTCGCTGGAACTTCATGGATGTTTAAAGCCAGCCAGGTGGCTCAGGTTCACTGCTCAAGTCTGGTGAACCAGGGCAACATGTATGGCCAGATTACTGTATGCATCGATTCTGGCCATCTATCAGTTTGGCCCATTGATATATGGACAGGAAGACATGCCCAAGGATGCCTCTTGGGAAAACACCTAATGAACTCCTATGGGAGCTGGAGAATTCATGACAACATTGCTCCCTCGTGGACACCCCCTTAGCAGTCCATTCTTAAGATGGTGATGATTCGCTGGGCGTGGTGGCGCGCGCTTATAATCCCTGCGCTTGGGAGGCAGAGACAGGAGGATCGCACAGGTTCGAAGCCAGCCGCGCTGGCTTAAGAAACCCTGTTTCCAAATAAAAACAATATAGAAATAGGTCTGGGAGAGTAGCCCTAATGTAAAAGGGCTTTCAGGAACCCCAGTACCACCACCAAAAAAAAAAAAAAAAAAGTTGGTGATGATTCCTGACCCCCAACTGGAACCAGGACTATGAAGAGGCAAAGAGCCATAAGCCTCAGCTAGCCGGATGGCAAGAATGACTCATGGGGCTGGGTGCAGTGGTACATGCCTATAATCCAGGTACTTGGGAGGCTAGAGGATCACAAGCTCAAGGCCAACCTCAGCAACTCAGGAAGACCCTGTCTCAAGGAAAAAAATAAATAAATAATGGGGCTGAGGATTCAGCTCAATGGTAGAGAACCCCAGTGTTCAATTCCCAGTACAAAACAGAGAAAGGGAAAAAAAAATGACACCTGGGTCAGACCTGGAGATAAGGCTACTCAAAGCTGTGCTATCATCCATCTCCCTCAGGCTACCCTTGTTCTCTCCTGCCCTGCGTGGGTCTTTTCAGCAGACTTGTTCCCACAACCATGGCTGGTGGCTGGGCCCAGGTAGGTGACTGATATACACAGCCATGGACCCTCTTGTGTGTGTGTGTGTGCTGAAGCTAGCATCAAACCTATGATCCTTCTGTCTCAGCTTCCCAAGTACAGGAATTACAAGCATGTGCCACCACACCCAGCTGACCCGTGTGTGTGTGTGTGTGTGTGTGTGTGTGTGTGTGTGTGTGTGTGTGTGTTTCACAGAAGAGAAAATAAGAAGCATTATTTTTCTGATTACTAAGCAGGGCTCAGAGTTTGAAATAAAACCCTGTTTCCAAATAAAATATAGGTCTGGGAGTGTAGCCCAGAGGTAGAAGGGCTTCCAGGAACTCCAGTACCACCAAAAGAAAAAAGAGTGTTGGACCAAAAATCCCCATGCAAAGACTGGCCTGTCCCTGACCACAGCGGCAGACACAGCCTAAGTCCCAACAGCTCAGATCTGCAGCTTCTTTTCAGTCCTGGCAGCACAAGCTCAGAGATCAGGCAGCTGTATGCAGGGTACCGACTGAGCTTGCCGTATCTTTGCTTCAGCTAGCTTCTGTTTCTGCAGAGTGAAACAGTCTGGATATTCTTTAATCTCATGAAAAATTGCCTTCTTAGGAAAGGGTAAGGGAGTAAGTACCAGGAAGCTGGGAGTCCTCCTGGAGCACATGATGATGGATAACACCTAGAATGAAGAGGCAAGTCCCCAGCTGCCCTGCCAGCCCTGGACAATAAACCTGGGTTGTTGTTGTGGTGGTGGTGGTGGTGGTTATTTGTTTGTTTGCTTGTTTGTTTCTGGCACTGGAGATTGAACCCAGAGGCATTCTACCTCTGAGCTAAACCCCTAACCCGATTTTATTTCTTATTTGGAAACAGAGTCTCACTAAGTTGTGGATGGCCTTGCTAAGTTGTTGAGGCTGGCTTCGAACCTGCGATCCTCCTGTCTCAGCCTCCCAAGTACTGGGATTAAAAGCATGTGCCACCATGCCTGACCTTAAGCCTCACTGTTTTATCTTAGTTGGCTTCAGTTTCTTGCATTTATAAAAACCTAAAATAACAATACCAACCAGGCAAGAGGGTGAAGAAAGACTAAAGCCCCAAATATGTGTTGGGCTTCTCAGCCAAACTTTCTCTGATTTATAAATGAGCCAGTGACTAAGCAGTTCTCACACATTCTATTCCACAGCCTAGTAGGGACCTCCCCATTATGGAAGACATAAACTCTAGATTAGTAGCTTCAGTCCCTGTCCACTTCACTGTGTCTGCTGTACGGCTGCATGACAAGGCCACTGCCAATTTCAGCATCACTGTGGACCTACCACTGAGACCCAGAGGTGAAGGGAGGCTTCGGAGGCCCTGTTGTTTGGGATTGGCCAATGAGGGCCTGGCATGTGCCTAGTACTATGCCCTCATTTTGCATATATTTCTTCAATTAATCCTCATAATAACCCCATTCTGCAGGAACTATTATTTGTGTCATCTTTTATATATTAGAAACTGATGGCTTAAGAGAGGTTAAGTATTGCATGCCCTGGACATTGGCAGAAGTGGGTCCGAAGCCCTCCCCCACAACCTCATGTCACAAGGTATTATATAATTCTGCTTTGACATTAAGCAAAGATTACAAATGTTGTAGCATTTCCCAAAATTGAGAGATTAGTGAGCAGTAGAGTTATTTGGGGAGTAACAATAGGAGACGGAGAAGGATTTGGAGGGACCCAGGGGAAGGGAAGGGGCAAGGAACCCTGTGGGCAGGAAGGAGTCTGGTGTGTTCAGGAAGCAGGGCAAGACCAAGCGCAGGCTTTGTGTCAGCAAAATTTCTGACATCCCTGCTGTAAGTAATCCGTAAGTGAAAGCCTACCTAAGCATGGATGAATGAGTACTGTTAAGAGCACCTGCACATTTTAGCTGTTCTTATAAAAGCCTGGTCACCACCACTCAGGGTGAGACAGCCGCAGGGCAGGCAGGCAGTCCTCCATATAGCTCTTCTCAGCCAACCTCTGTTCCTGCTGTGTACCTGGGGCATTGTGAATGGGGATGCTCCTGAGAGCTTCCTCTACACAAGCTCTGTAGACTCAAAACCCTTCAAAAAGAGTTTGCTCTTTTTGTGTGTATGTGCTTTGGAAATTCCAGTGTTCAGATGGTGCCGTGAGTTTAATTTCTTCACACTTTAGCAGTGAGAGAAAAAATTTTGTTGTTTTTCAAAGGCTCCTTTTACTCATCCAATATTTTGCTAAAAAACTGAAGTCATCTGGGTGACTAGTTCCAGAATCAGAACAAGATACATACCCGGTTGTCCTGACATGGCCAGACCGACCAGCTGTGACATCAGCTCCCTGCAAGAGAATGGTGTGTCCAAGGCCCTCAGGCCCCAGCTCCCGCACAGCAGAACCCTTGCTCTTCCCAGGCCCTCAGCCCCAGTCTATGCCTCTCCGGAAATCTCTGCCTCTGACCTCGTATCTCAGCTCTCTGTCACCAGCCCACGATGTAGAGTTCCTGAGGTAAGGGTCCTGCTGCATCTCCTCCAGTTAATTAAGTAATTAATGCTGCCCCAGTGCCAATCAAATTTCCAAACTCTGATTGTGAGCAAGACAGTCCTGGTATTATAAAAGCATTTGCTTGAGAGTCTAGGCTCTGGGAGTGGACTATCTGGATCAGAATCCCAGCTCTGCCACTTGCTAGGGGTATGATACTGGGCCAGTCACTTAACCCCCAGGTGTCTCCATAGCTTAGCCTCCTCTATTATAATGGTGATAGTAACAGTGCCTTCCTCACAGTGACAAGAGGCCTATGTGAATTCATATAGGTAAAGTGTATCTACGGTTAGTACCCAGGAATCCCTATGGTGAAGTTAGTATAACCTGTGCATAAGTTAGTTAGACTAATACAGGTTAACCATAATGATCCAACCAACACAATAAAGTATAAGTGTTCCCTATTAGAAGGGTAGAAAGTATAAGATATTTTAGAAATGCACAAAAGAGGGATGCAAGAGCCGGGCGTGGTGGCGCATGCTTGTAATCCCAGCATTCGGGAGGCTGAGACCGGAGGATCGCAGTTCGCGGACAGCCTCAGCTACTTGGTGAGGCCCTCTGCAACTCAGTGAGACCCGGTTTCAAAATAAAAAATAGGGCAGGGGGTGTAGCTCAAAGTCGAATGCTTCTGGGTTCCATTCCCAGACCCACACACACACACACAAAGGATGCAGAACTCGGAAGTGTTTCCTAAAAGTTTCATTCCCTGAAGAGGGACTTTAATAATCAGTTAACCATAAAGGCACACTCAGCCCATGCTTGTAATCTCAGAAACTTGGAGGTTGAGAGAGGAGGATCATCTGTTTTAAGCTAGTTGGGCAATTTAACAAAACCCTGTTTCAAAATGAATTTTTTAAAAATGGCTAAGAATGTGGCTCAGTGGCAGAGTACTTGTCTAACATGTATGAGGCGCTGGATTCAATCCCCAGTACTGGGCGGAAAATTAGTTAACCATAGGAAAAAGAGTCGAGGAGAGAATGCACCGACAGGAAGAAAAATGTTCCAGATTGAGGGAACAGCACTTACAAAGGTCTGGAGGCCAGAATATGTGCTTTCTCTAGTGAGTAGCTTCATTAAAAAAAAAATAAAGCAGGTGGCAAGTCACTAAGTACCAGTGTTTGTTTGTTTGTTTTGTGGGTCTGGGGATGGAACCCAGGGGCATTCAACCTCCGAGCTACATCCCTGCCCTATTTTGTATTCTTTAGTGTGTGTGTGTGTGTGTGTGTGTGTGTGTGTGTGTATGTGTTGCTGGGGATGGAACCCAGAGGCCTTCTACCTCCAGGCTATACTCCCAGACCTATTTTATATTTTATTTGGAAACAGGGTCTCACTAAATTGCTGAGAGCCTCACTAAGTAGCTGAGGCTGGCTTTGAACCTGCATGATCCTCCTGTATCAGCCTCTCAAGTGCTGGAATTACAAGCGTGTGCCACCACTCCTGGCTGTATTTTTTATTTTAAAACAGAGTCTCACTAAGTTGCAGAGGGCCTCACTAAGTAGCTGAAGCTGTCTGAGAACTGTGATCCTCTGGTATCAGCCTCCTGAATGCTGACATTACAAGCATGTGCCGCCACACCTTAAGTAACAGTTTATTTATTTTATTTTATTTTAATTATTTTTTTGTGGTACTGGGGATGGAACCCTTCTACCTCCAGGCTACACTCCCAGACCTATTTTATATTTTATTTGGAAACAGGGTCTCTTAAACCAGCTGAGGCTGGCTTCGAACCTGCGAGATTCTCCTGTCTCGACCTCCCAAGTGCGGGGATTACAAGTGTGCGCCACCATGCCCAGTTTAAGTACCAATTTTATAGTGTGCCTTCTATCCACTGAACCAGTAATATACAAAGCACAGAGATTTTAAATTCAGGTCACAAAGAGCAATCCTGACCTAAATTCATTCTCCAGCAAGCTTAAAGTGACTCATGAGTTCTTTTTTTATTTTCAACGGGAAACAAACATTTGTGAGCCTCCAATTTTTAGGCTAATATAATTACTCTGATCCAGGCTCCCCCAGGAGAAGACAGTGTGGTGTTTGTGTTTTATTCCCACCACTGTCCCCAGCACAACGCTTTGCACATAGTAGATACCCAATATTATGTTTATTTTCTCTTTTATACTCAAACTCACTAAATTTTCACTTGCATCCTATTTTTTTAAATGCTTTTTAAACAGTGAGTGTTAAAATGAATGAATCCTACAGATACCTGGAGCTTCTCATACCACTAAAGTTACAAAAGCAAGTTTGGACCTGACTCCAAACTCTTAGCATAGCCAGCTAACTCCACAATAACATCGCTGGGGACTGTGTTTTAAGATCTGCTGCAAAATATCTGCAGGAACTGAGAGCAAATCTTAGAGAAAGATAATAGAAATACAAACAAACCAGATTCTACATAGCAAGACATCAAAAAGAACCTGCTGGACCTAGGATTAGATTTTAATTTTAAAGAAACTTAAAGAGGGATAAATTTTTCAAGCACATAATAATCCCTTTTAGAGAAGAGCAAATTAACAAACAAGAAACTGTGGTTCCTAAGATAATAAGAGGAAAGGGATTTTGTAATTCATTTAAGCCAAGGATTTTCAAAGGAGTTTTGACTGAGGAACTTTTTGTTCAAACTAAATATTACTAAGATGTGGGAACAAACAAAACACACCAAGACAGAATTGTTCTGATTGAAGGTAGGTCCCAAGCCCCAGTTCCAGCTATTACCCCTACGCACATCTAAAAACTTAATTTTAATCTAATAAAAATTTAGGGAGATATACAACATATAAGATGTTAAGGGTCTGGAACCTAGTTCAGTGGTGTAGTGCTTGCCTAGCATGCACAAGACCCCGAGTTCAATCCCCAGCACCGCAATTTAACAAAAAAAGGCTAGACAGAGATACATAATAGTATTGTGATTTCCACATGATGAGATTATGGACTTTATTTTCCTTTTATTTGTCTGTGTATTTTAACTTTCATAATGAATAGGCATTAGTTTTGTCAGAAGAAAAACTCAGGTATAACAATGTTAATCATGTAAATCCAGGCATGGTGGCACACGTTTGTGATACCAGCTACTTGGGAGACTGAGGCAGGAGAATCATGTGTTCCAGACCAGCCTGGGCAACTTAGTGAGACTATTTTTTTTTTAATGTTATTGATCATATGAGGAGATTTTACTTTGATCTTAAGATTTAAAAAAAGATGCCCAAGTGTTGAGACCCTATGAAAGATAGTTCTTTCTTGCATCCATGTGGCAAAGCAGTGACAGGTGCCAGGAGTGGAGGTAAGATGCCAGCCCGGCTGCTGGTGAGAGCTGGTCCTCCAGAGGTGTGTCAGTTCTACTGCAAGCTTCCCTAAAGGGTTTTAATCTTTTTTTTTTTCTTTTTTTCTCTCTTTCTCTTTTGAAATGGATCTCCCTAGGTTGCCTGGGATTTGAATTTGCCATCTTCCTGCCTCAGCCTCCCTAGTAGCTGGGAATACAAGTGTCACTGTACTGGACAGGAATTTTTATCTTTTTTTTTTTTAAATTTTTGCAGTACTGGGGGTGAAACACAGGGGCTTTCTACCTCCGAGATCCTCAGTCCTGTCTTTTATTCTTTATTTTGAAGCAGGGTCTCACTGAGTTGCAAAGGGCCTCCCTGAGTAGTAGCTGAGGCTGTCCGTGAATGGTGATCCTCCTGTCTCAGCCTCCCAAATGCTGGGATTACAAACGTGCGCCCTCATGCCCAGCTTGAAGTGTCCCTTCTAATAACAACCTGTGTTGGATCTGACCTCATCCCAGTAGCCAAAGCATCTTGAGATACAGAATCTCACTAAGTTGTAGAAGGCCTCACTAAGTAGCTGAGGCTGGCTGTGAACCTGCGATCCTCCTATCTCAGCCTCCCCAGTACTGGAATTACAAGTGTGTGCCACCACGCCTGGCTCAGAATATAGTTTCAGAAAAATCCTAGAGAAGTAATTAAAAACCCTCACCTCTAAGAGGGACCAGGACCCATTTAGTGGATCTTGACTATAGTAAGACACACTAACTACAGGAATTAAAGTTTGAGAATTTAAATACATTTTATTTCAATCAAATATACCAAGTGGTCTTCTAATAAGGTAAAAATGAATTTTAATTCTCAACTTTTATTTATTCTTATAAAAAGCAAAAAGTCTGTGGATAAAAATGTGATCACTTCTATAACATTGAAATTGAGTTGGGGGTCATGGAGGAGGCAAACACCAACCAGGTTATTAACAGTGGCTTTAATCAGCCTAATCAACCAGCACCTGTGGGGAGTCGAGGCAGCTAGAGTCTCGTGGCATCTCCGCTCTGGCTTCCAGGGTTCCACCTCCTGTCCCTGCTGCAGGTCCCATGGGGGAAGGGAGGGACCTGACCTATCAACTTCCTGTAGCAATTATTTCATCCATGAGACTTTTTTTTAACTGTCTGATCTATAAACACTTGGAACTTGTGAGATACTGTCAGGCTATCAACAATACACAAGAATTTTTAAGTGTTCTATGATCAAATACATAGCTGGTGGAGTGTATTACAGGTCAAGGAAAAAAAAGTCAATGTCAGTGAGTTTGGATTCACAAAGAACTTGTAGAATTTCAAAGCACCTAAAAACAAAATAAATACTATTCCCAATGATGAAAGCATGACATTACTTTTTCCTAGACAAAAAAAGGAAAAGGATTAATTCAAAATGACTGTATAATGAAATTCTTCTTGTTTGTATTTCCTAGTTTTTATCCCCAGAATAAATTTAGAAGATTCAGTTTTGTTACAGTTTAAACTGTTACAGTTTAGGAGGGAACTGTTCTCAGGACACTTTTAGGCTTCTGGAAACTGTTCCTGTAGCTGCGGGTTCTTGTCCTGAACTAGGATAGATAAAACAATAGTCTGGACTCTTGCTGAAACTTAAATGAGTTTATTATTACAAAAATAGAAACATAGGAGAAAGTTTACAGCCCTCTACTATTCGCGGCTAGTATAGGGGGTTGACCCAAAACAAAGTCATGGACAATTTTGTTATGGTTGTAACTGTTATGAACCCATTAGAAAGAGGGAAAGATAGAACTTAAAGTACTATGCCACAAAGTGACATACTGGGATGACCCAAAACGAAGTCACCAAAGATTCCTGGACACAGAGTACTTTTATAACCAGTCTTCTGACCCAACTAGATCCCCTCTATCTCCCGAGGTGGGTCTTTTGTTCTAGATTTCTTTGTTAGGACCAGAATGGTCAGGGGCTATGTGGTATCTGCTCCCCTTTTACAAAGGTCAGTGCCCTCCACCCACACTCTTGGGGAACTCTTAGCTTTTGCTAGATGCCATTTATTATGTAAATCTGTTTTTAGAATGTGAAGGTCCTAGTACCCAACCCTTCTATCCACTTGCTGATTACTTTTAGTGAGGGTACTTTGCATTATAACAGCTATCTGAGTATCTGGCAGTAACCAGGCCCTTACTGCTTTTCTTTTTACCTTTCGAACCCCACTTTCAATAAACCAATATATATATATATATATATATATATATATATATATATATATATATATACCAAAACTTCTTTTGAATATTTTTAAGCCATTTCCTAATACTGGCACAAGTTTTTCACGCTTCAAAACCATGGTGTTATGGCAAGGGTATCATTAAGTATAATATGGAGAAATTTAAAGCTGTACAGGCATTCAAAGCATATAAATCATGCACAAACACATCCAAGAATTTCTATTACCTATAGTATGGAAGGGTAAAGAGTTTAAAGTCAAACTTGAAGGATCTATGTTTTCTTTTATTATGGGGGGGCTTACTTGGGATTGAATCTGGGGCCATTCTATCTTTGAGCTATACCCCTAAACACCCCCTTTTTTTTTTTTTGCAGTACTGGAGATGGAACCCAGGGGCATTCTACTTCCAAGCTACACCCCCAGCCCTATTTTGTTCTTTATTTTGAAACAGGGTCTCACTGAGTTACAAAGGGCTCCACTAAATAGCTGAGGCTGTCTCCAAACCACGATCCTCCTGTCTCAGCCTCCCAAATGCTGGGATTACAAGCGTGTACCACCACACCCCACTTACTCCCCCCTTTTTTTTTTTAAAATAAGGTCTTGCTAAGGCTGGGCGTGGTGGTGCACGCTTGTAATCCCCGCACTTGGGAGGCAGAGACAGGAGGATTGCACAGGTTCAAAGCCAGCCGCGCACGCTGGCTTAGGAGACCCTGTTTCCAAATAAAAATGTAAAAATAGGTCTGGGAGTGTAGCCCGGAGGTAGAAGGGCTTCCAGGAACCCCAGTACCACCAAAATAAATAAATAAATAAATAAATAAATAAATAAATAAATAAAGTCTTGCTAAATTGCTAATGATGGCCTTGAATCTATTCTCCAGTCTCAGCCCCCAAGTACTAGGATTACAGGCATCCTCTGCCACACCCAGCAAGGATCTAAGTTTTAATCAGGGCCCCAATACTTATTACTAGCTGAGGTTTTCAACAAGTTGAAAATCTGAGTTGTTGTAAAGAACAAATACGTTTACATATGTAAATCTTAAAAAAATAAAATGATGATTGCTGTAAAATCATGTTATGAATTTACCACCTGTGAGAACTGGATTATAAAGGGAAAGTTATTATAAAGTGTACCAGTATTGGAATGGCCTAGGAAGATTTGGGAAAGCTCTGATTATTAATATATTTCAAAAGAAAATAATTGGTATATTTCAAAATAGTTGTGTCAAAATGGCGGCAGACAAGGGTAAAGAAAGGACTTGATTTCTGCCTAAAACAGGCAGCTATTCCAATGTAAATTAACCTAGCTCAAAGTTATTAACAGTCAGTAGGACAGGGTTAAGGGGAGATACCTTACAGGGATGTTCACTACGTCAGAGTCACGCAAACAAGATGGAGGTCATGGGTATAAAAGGCCAAGTCCACGTGTAAGCCCTTTGGTGTATTCATTTCGAGTCACCCCCCCATGCCATTTTGGCATGGGGCTGTATTTCTATTTTCTGTATTTCTATCTTTCTAATAAACTTCTTTAAATCTTCAGCAACTGTCCAAGCTATGCATATTTATTCTTAGCTTAGGACAAGAATCCGCGGTTTTTCTCTGTTTTCCTGTTTGTGTGGTTGTGGTGGGGGAATTACTTCTCCCCTCACACACCAAACACATTTCAACTGCAACATAAAGGACTAAAAAAGGCAAGAAATTATTCCACAGCAAGTTCAGCCTAAGACTCAAAATCAAATTGTTTGTATTCATTATTGTAGCCCATGTTTGTTCTTGCTTCTGACATTTCCCTCCTCTTGCTACTGTTAATTTTGCCAACAAATAATTTATTTAATAGCCATTCAATTTCCTTCTTTCCTATCTCCTCTCTTGTCTGTCTCCTCTCCTCTCTTTCTCTTTCTCCTTCTCTCTTCTTTTTTTCTGGAGATTATTGAACCCAGGGGCATTCAACCTCCGAGCTACACCCCCTAAATCTATTTTTTTATTCTTTATTTTAAAACAGGGTCTCACTAAGTTGCAGAGGGCCTCATTAAGAAGCCGAGGCTGTCCACAAACTCCGGTCTCAGCCTCCCAAATGCTGGGTATACAAGTGTGTGCCACCACGCCCCACTCAGCTCTTATTTTTTAAATTTTGAAACAAAGTCCCACTAAATTGTTGAGGGTCTTCTTAAATTGCAGAGGCTGGCATTGAAACCTTCAGTGTAAGGTTAAGTGGATTAAGCCCTGGCTAAATTGCTGAGGTTGGCCTTGAACTTGCAATCCTCTTGTCTCAGCCTGGAATTATAGGCATGAACCACCATGCCTGGCTTATATTTATTTCTAACTTCCTAGAAGGATCTTCTTTTCCATACCTTACATAATTCTTGCCAATTTACTAACTCAAATTCATCTTTCTTTTCAGTAGATTTTCCCCTCATGAGAATTGGGGGGGGGGTACTCAGGACATTCTACCTGTGAGCTACACCTTCAGCCCCATTTTATTTATTTTGAAACAAGATCTCGCTAAATTGCTGAGGCTGGCTTCCAGATTTCGATTCTCCTGTTTCAGTCTCCCAAGTACTAGAATTACTGGCTTCCTCATATAATTTAATTTTATCATTTAATGTACCTGATTCCCTTAAAATAAAAAATCCTAAAGTGACGGCTTCTTAAGAAAAGCTCAATAAATGTTCAATTTGATGTTACATCAAGTCTACTGCCTGTGAAATTTAATAGGAGTAAACAATCACAACCACCTCCAGGGCGTGATAGTCTTCTCTGATTTCCATCATTCATGTTCTCTCACTCTTTTATTTATTTATTGCAGTTCTAGGGATGGAACCAAGGGGCATTCTACTTCCAAGCTACACCTCCAGCCCTATTTTTTTTAATTCTTTATTTCAAAACTGAGTTGCAAAGAGCCTCACTAAGTAGCTGAGGCTGTCTGAGAACCACGATCCTCCAGTCTCAGCCTTCCAAATGCTGGGATTACAAGCGTGCGCCACCATGCCCGGTTTCACGTTTTCTTTAATCTGAACTCATCTGTAAATCCTGATAGTCTTACCTAAAATTTCTTCGTTTTAGGCCTTGTCTCTGGAACTTGTTTCAGTTTCCCAAGGGCAAAGATTGGCTTCAGTACTAGAAAAATGTGTAAATCAAGAGATCTTTATTTCATGGACATGAAGGAAAATTAGCAGTCTGGAGGAAGGTTCTGGAAGACAGCGAAGCCAGGGAGAAAGGGCCAGGTGGTGGTGGATTAACACCTGGAGGCGAGAACTGAACCGGGGTAGACTTTCAGAGCCTGAGCATCCTCAGCTGGCTGCCCTCTTAAAAGAGGCTTGGGAGCAACTCCGCCGCGGGACTGCCATTGGCCGAGGAGCCCGGGGGCGGGGCTTCGGCGGGGGCGGGGCTTCGGCGGGCGCGCGCGCCGCCCTCTGACCCGCGGGGAGCCCCGCCCCGCGCGCGCCCGCCGCCCAGGCCGAGGGCCAGGCCCCCGCGGCCCGCGTCCGCCCGCCGCCCCGCCCCGCCCCGCCGCGGACGAGTAACGGTTACGAAGCACTTTCTGGGCCGCGGTTTCTGCTTAGTCACTGTCTTCCAGGAAACTGCGCGCTTATTTGGGCGGCCGCGCAGCCGGGGCCGCAGCCGCAGCGCCTTCGCCCGCGCCGCCCGCACCGCCGCTCCAGCCGCGCGGGCCGCCGCCTCGCGCTCCCCCGGCCGCGGCCCCGTCCGGCCCGAGCCCGCCGCCGCCTGCCGAGGGCGCCATGGGCACCGACAGCCGCGCGGCCGGGGCGCTGCTGGCGCGGGCCCGCACCCTGCACCTGCAGACCGGGAACCTGCTCAACTGGGGCCGCCTGCGGAAGAAGTGCCCGTCCACGCACAGCGAGGAGGTGAGGGCCCGTGACGGCGGGGCGGGCGGCCGGGTGCGCCGGGCTCCTGCGGGACCTCGCGGGCCGCGTGCGGGTGGCCGAGGTGGCGGGCGCCGCCGGGAGGGCGCGGGGCCGGAGGGCGCGGGGCCGAGGGCGCGGGGCCGGAGGGCGCGGGGCGGGGCGGCTCAGTGCTTGAACATCCCCGGGAACGCGCGCGGTTGGGTGTCGGTGTGTGACTGCGGAAATCACGCTTCCTGTGTCTGTTTCTGTAGACTTAAAGTTGGCTAGTAATACTGCCTTCCTCATTGTGAATTAGATTATATATGAAGTTGCTCGACATAGGGTTATCTTCCTGTCACCCGATTCCATCAGAAAGAGAAATCTTGATTAAAAGAACAAGTTTCTTAAACTGTCACATTTTACCAGCTGTGTTCTCAGGCAGTTTCTGCTGCTCTGTATGAGACGTTGTCACAGACCGTGCATCTGCTTCTGGTTCGTGTTGGGAGCCAACACCCTCCAGGAGATGAGAACTCTAGGTTTTAACTTTGGTAGGCACCAGGATCAACCCCGCACCCCTTTTCCGTGTTCAGGTTCCAGCTCAGTTTGTATGTTTTGTTTAAACCACCTCGCTTTGACTATTTGTGTAAAGAAGTATTTCAGTACTTGGTGCCTAGTGCCTGAATTCCTTTTAGTACAGATGGTGAGACTTCAACAGAGTGTTTTGCATGTATATTGATAATATTCGGTGAAATTTTCTCTTTTTTTTTTTTTTTTTTTTGGTGGGTCTGGGGATGGAACCCAGGGGCATTTGACCTCCGGGCTACACCCCCTGCCCTATTTTTTATTCTTTATTTTGAAACCGGGTCTCACTGAGTTGCAGAGGGCCTCACTAAGTAGCTGAGGCTGTCCGCGAACCGCGATCCTCCAGGTCTCAGCCTTCCAAATGCTGGGATTACAAGCGTGCGCCACCACACACTTCAACACACTCTAGTTAGTGGCTTTCCAAACTTTCTGACTACAAATGGTAAGAACTGTAATTTACCCATCAGTTCATAGTTTTATATTTGTGTATATCAATATATCTGAAACACAGGTCTCAAAAAAGATGTTGGAGCGGGGCGTGGTGGCGCACGTTTGTAATCTGCCGCTTGGGAGGCAAGGACTGGAGGATTGCACAGTTCGAAGCCAGCCTCAGCTACTTAGGCTCTCAGCAACTTAGTGAGACCCCTGTTTCCAAATAAAGTATAAAAAATAGGCGCGGGAGTATAGCCTGGAGATAGAAAAGCCCCTGGGTTCCACCCCCAGTACCACCAAAAAAAAAAAAAAAAAAAAATTAGCCCTTACATTCTGTGTTTTGTCTTTTTTTTTTTTTGGTGGTACTGGGGTGAAACCCAGAGGCTTTCTACCTCTGGGCTATACTCCCAGACCTGTTTTATACTTTATTTGGAAACAGGGTCTCACTAAGTTGCTGAGAGCCTCACTAAGTAGCTGAGGCTGGCTTCGAACCCATGTGATCCTCCTGTCTCAGCCTCCCAAGCGCGGGGATTACAAGCGTGCGCCACCACGCCCGGCTTATCCTATTTTAATTTTTAAAAATGAGTGTGTATGTGTGTGTTGTGATGTGCTGGGGATGGAACCCAGGGCTTCATGTATACTAGGCAAGGGCTCTATCACTGAGCTACATCCTTAAACAACGATTTCTTGCCGGGCATGGTGGCACAGGCTTGTAGGGAGGCTGAGACCTAATGGTTCCCGGACAGCCTCAGCTACTTAGTGAGGCACTCTGTAACCCTGTTTCAAATTAAAGAATAAAAAATAGGGCAGGGTTGTGTAGCTTGGAGGTCAAATGGCTCTGGGTTCCATCCTCAGTCCCGCAAAAAAAAAAGAAAAAAGATTTAATGCCCACAGTTTAAAAACATTATTTAAAGGACTAATTCTCGGTTTTAGTGTTTTATTTTAGTTTAACTTTACTTTTTTTTTTTTTTTTTTTTTTTTTGCAGTGCTGAGGCTCAAACCTAGGGTAAATTTTTAAAAAATTTTTTATGCTGGTACGGAGGATTGAACCCAGGGGCTTTTCTACCTTTGAACTGTTATACCCTTGGCCCTTATTTTTATTTTTTATTTTGAAACACGGTCCTGCTTAGGTACTAAAAAAAACCCAAAAACTCACCATTACTGAGGTTGGTCTTGAACCTGTAATCCTCCTGTCTCTGCCTCCCAAATTCTGGAATTACAGGCATGTACCACCACACCCTGCTGAAATATTTCTTTTTAAACGGGCCATTATGCCAGGCAAGGTGCATATCTACCTAACACACACACACACACACACACACACACACACACACACACACACACTGTTTTCCCAAGTTTTTGTTTTAAGAATATTGACTAGTTGAATCATGTTTTTTTTTTAATTATTTTACAATTCCAGATTTAATGATAGGCTAAATTGTACTACTATTTATCTTTAGTGGTACTGTGCACATACCATAAGAATGAAGAGAGCAAAGCCGGGCGTGGTGTTGCAGGTTTATAATCCCAATACTTGGGAGGCTGAGACAAGGTTCAAGGATAGGATCACAGGTTCAAGGACAGCTTCAGCTAGTAATGAGACTCTTCAACCTAGTGAGACTCTGTTTCAGAATAAAATAAAATAGGACTGGGTATAGCTCAAAGGAAAGGTAGAATGCCCCTGAGTTCAGAACCCAGTACAAAAAAAAAAGCCCGGTGTGGTGGTGCATGCTTGTAATCCCAGAATTTCGGAGGCTGAGACCAGAGGATTACCGTCTGTGGACAGCCTCAGCTACTTAGACTTTCCGCAACATAGTGAGACCCTGTTTCAAAATAAAAAATAAGGCGGGAGTTTAATTTGGAGGTCGAATGCCCCTGGGTTCCATCCCCAGACCCGCAAAAAAAAAAAAAAAAAGCAAGAAGTTTAAGGTTTATGTTGTCAATATAGATTACCATGCAATTTATAAGATTAAAAATCATTCAGTTTGTGAAATAGTTTCTTATGTAATCATGACTTTGAACTTTTCCATAATTGGTCCTGAATATTCCAGAATCCAGGATTAATTAAAGACTCCTGTAATCTCAGCTACTCAGAATGATGAGGCAAGAGGATCAAAAGTTCAAGGCCAGCCTGGGCAAATTAGCCAGATCTTGTCTCAAAATAAAAAGCCAGGCATGGCTGTGTGGTTTGTAATTCCAGCATTTGGGAGGCTGAGACAGGAGGATCTGGGTTTGCCTGCAGCCTCAGCTTCTTAGTGAGGCCCTTTGCAACTCAGTGAAATCCTGTTTCAAAATAAAGAATAAAACATAGGACTAAGGGTATGGCTCAGAGGTAGGACACCTCTGAGTTCTATCCCCAATACCACAAAATAAATAAATAGATAGATAGTACTGGGAATATAGCTCAGAAATGTTAGAGTATTCCTGGGTTCAATTGATAGTACCACAAAAATAAATAAAAGATGGTTTCAGGACAGGGGCAAATTCTCTGAAAATATACTAATCTTCCTGTATTGAAAAATTTATAAGGAAATCTCTACGTATTTAAATGAGTCATCCTTAGAATTCTTCCACGATTTCAGGTAAAGCTCATCTGATAGAATTGTTACCCCCTTAGCCAGGCTTGGTGACACATGCTTATAACCCCTGTACTTAGGGGGCTGAGATAAGAGGATCTGGGTTCACAGCCAGCCTCAGCTACTTAGTGAGGTTCTCTGAAGCTTAGTGAGACCCTGCTTCAAAATAAAAAGAATAAAAAATAGGGCTGGGAGTGTAGCTCGGAGGTAAAATGCCCCTGGGTTCAATCCCCAGTAACCTGCAAAAGAAAAAAAAAAGTTAACCCCTATCAGTCTTGCTGCCTTTACTTTTACTGATTTAAAAAAAAAAAACTGATTTACAATTCTGCCTGAAAGGATTATCAACTGACTTTTACCTAGTGATTTCACCTTGATTACAAGTATACTTTACATAAAGATATGACTTTATAACTTTAAATTCTAGCAGGTTATTTGGGTGCCACATAAAGTTGTAAATCCTAATATAGGTGGCTGTATGCCCACAAATTTATAACCCACTTGTCCTTTGTAATTACTTATACTAGATAAAAGTGGCAAAGCACTTCTAATCAATTTTTATCAGAACAATTATAATTTAGATAATAAGCTTAGAAGTTAAATCTCTGTTGTTGCTATTAGGAGAGTGCTTTTGTAACCCAGGGGCTTACTTCTAGTTACTCATTTCTTTTTTCATTGATTGACTATAAACTGAAACACTGTGACCTTGGCTGTCTTTTATTTATTTATTTATTTTGTATCATGGATTGAACCCAGGGGCATTCTACCTCCAAGCTACACAGCCAGCCACTTTTATTTTTTTGTTTTGAAACAGGATCTTGCTAAGTTGCTGCATCTCACTATGCTACTAAGACTGCCCTTGAAACTGTGATCCTTCTGACTCAGCCTCCCTAGGACTGGGATTGCTGGTGTGCTTCACCACACCCAGCTGACCTTGGTTATCTTTGCTAGTGCTGGCCAATTCTTGGTCATAAATTAGGGAGTTGCCAAGCACTGTGGTGCATGCTTGTAATCCCTGCACTTGGGAGGCGGAGACAGGAGGATCCTGCAGGTTCAAAGCCGGCCTCGCTGACTGAAGAGACCCTGTTTCTAAATAAAATATAAAATAGGTCTGGGAGTGTAGCCCAGAGGTAGAAAGAAGAGTTCCATCCCCAGTACCACCAAAAACAAACAAAAAAAACAAAAAATAAATTAGGGAGTTGCCTAACAGTGTTGTTTTTTTCTTTTCACTGTTATTATTTGATACTGGGGATTGAAACCTACCTACGGAATTCTACCTCTGAGCCACACTCTCAGTCCTATTTTATTTTTTAGTTTGAAACAGTCTCACTATGTTGCTGAGAGTCTTACTACCTTGTTGAGGCTGTCCTCAAACTTGCAATCCTCCTGTCTCAGCCTCCCAAGTACTGGGATTACAAGCATGCACCACCACACCTGACTAGCAGCATATCTTTTTCTAATTAATAGAATAGAAGCTACTAGAGTTCCTGGCACATATTGAGCATAAATACTGTTTTGTGAGGTTTATGCTCCATTATATATATTCACTCATTAAGTGAATATACATCTAACTTTGGACCACTATCAAGTTTGTAATGAACTGATGTAAGAGATATAAATGTGAATAAACACTTTAATGAGTTTACAACATACTATAGTATTAGTATAAAAATATTTGTCTATCTAAGAAAAGACTGAAGACAGAAGTATACCTCCGTTTAGGGAATGATTTTATGGGCTGTTAATGGAAGTTGAGCTCTATAAGATATATCTATCCTAGTGATTCTCAAACAGACAAATTACATGAGATGCCTGTTAATATGAAAGTTCTGACTGCTCTTGGAGAATGTTCATCAGGTCTAGCATTGAACTTAAGAGTTTGAATCTTTACTAAACATCACAGGTGAATCTAATGTAGGGCTCCTCTGATCACAGAGGAGTTATCCTCTGTCACCTATTTCTCTTGGCAGAGTACAGCATAGTGGTTAATATGAGCCTTAGTCAGGCTCTCTCGGCTTAAATCCAAGATCTTCTGTTTATAACCTTATCCTTTTTTTTAATTTTTTTTTTTTTTTTTTTTTTTTTTTTTTTTTTAGGTATGGGGATGGAACCCAGGGACATTTGACCTCCAAGCTACACCCCTGCCCTATTTTTTATTCTTTATTTTGAAACAGGGTCTCAGCAAGTTGCAGAGGGCCTCATTAAGTAGCTGAGGCTGTCGGCAAACCACGATCCTCTGGTCTCAGCCTCCCAAATGCTGGGATAACAAGCATGCACCACCACGATTGGCTATAACCTTATTCTTGAAATCTCTCTTTTTTTTTTTTTTAAATGCTTTTATGTCTCAAAGTTTCCTTTGAGTTTCATTGGTATAGAAGCATTGTAAAAATAATTACACTATTTTTTTATGTCGAGAATGTTTGAAAGCTGGGCATGGTGGCATGTGCTTGTAATCTCAGTACTTGGGAGGCTGAGACAGGAGAACCGCAGGTTCACGGACAGCCTCAGCTACTTAGTGAGGCCCTCTGCAACTCAGTGAGACCCTGTTTCAAAATAAAGAATAAAAAATCGGGCTAGGGGTATAGCTCAGAGGTAGAATACCCCTGGGTTCCATCCCCAGTACCACACACACAAAAAGAATGTTTGAGAATGAAGAGTAGAATAAAATTAGGTCTGATTTTATCGATGTCAAAGGAAACAAAAACCTTGTAGAATTAAACTGAAATTTTATATTTTCTGTGGATATATTTCTTTCTTGCTTAGCTCATTAATGCATTCTGTTGTAGAAGTATGGAAATTGAGTAGAGTCTGATTAACAGATTTTAAATGCATTCCTTTTGCAGCTTCGAGATTGTATCCAAAAGACCTTGAATGAATGGAGTTCACAAATCAGCCCAGATTTGGTCAGGGTAAGTGGAAAATAATGCAGAAATTGTGCAAGTCAAAAGAGAAGTGAAGTAGGAAATTATTTCTTAAGTTCAGGGAGTGGAGTCAAATAGGCAATTAGTTATAAAATCCTTGTGGCTGAGTTGCTGAGATAGCAATCTGATACAGTAGACTTGAGCATGAAGAAGAAAATCTGAACTCCATAGTCATCTCTTTAACTAGACAAAGTACTAGGTTCTTGTGCTTAGTTCCTCACCATTAGTGAGGAACTTTATTTTGTCCAGTTTCCTCATCATTAGTGTTTCATTCCTGTTGATACTTGGTCTAGTAAACGAATGATTATCAGATAGCTTTCATTAGTAGATTGCTTTGGTAGAAATCACCCCAATAATATAGTCCCTAGAAGAAATTTTTAGTCAGTTTCTGATGAAACAATTAAAGAACTTTAATTAAATGCCAGTATATGGCTATTATTATAAATGTAAAAATATAAAATACTTGTCTGTAACCACCCTGAAATCCAACTCAGCCAAAGGCTCATGTCAAATTCTGTAGTTTACTTTATTTTATTTTTATTTTTATTTTTTGGTGGTACTGGGGGTGGAACCCAGAGGCTTTCTACCTCCGGGCTATACTCCCAGACCTTTTTTAAAAAATATTTTATTTGGAAACAGGGTCTCAGTAAGTTGCTGAGAGCCTCACTAAGTAGCTGAGGCTGGCTTCGAACCCGTGTGATCCTCCTGTCTCAGCCTCCCAAGCGCGGGGATTACAAGCGTGCGCCACCACGCCCAGCTGTGGTTTTACTTTAAAAGTATAGAAGAGGACATGTGCTGGAAATACTTGTTTACTTGTATATACAAATTTATAACTCTATACTTGCTGTGCAGACACCGATTAATATCTTTATTTCTGTTTATCTAAAATTACCATTTACTCCACACATGCATGACTTGTAATTGAACCCCTGATATGTAATAGATTTATAAAGTGTTTTTGAATTGTAGGAAAGGTCTCACTATTTCCTTTGTTAAATCTTGTTATATAGCCGGGCGTGGTGGTGCACGCTTATAATCCCCGCACTTGGGAGGCTGAGACAGGAGAATCGTGCAGGTTTGAAGCCAGCCTCAGCTACTTAGTGAGGCTCTCAGCAACTTAGTGAAACCCTGTTTCCAAATAAAATATAAAATGGGTCTGGGAGCATAGCCCAGAGGTGGAAAGCCTCTGGGTTCTAACCCCAGTACCACCAAAAAAAAAAGCCCCTGGGTTCCATTCCTGGTACCACACACAAAAAAAAATTGCACTGAAGTAAAAAATGTTTTGGAGCCAGGTGTGGTGGCGCGCCCTTGTAATCCCTGCATTTGGGAGGCTGAGACAGGAGGATCGTATTCGCAGACAGCCTCAGCTACTTCTACTTAGTAAGGCCCTTTGCAACTCAGACCCTGTTTCAAAATAAAGAATAAAAATTAGGGCTGGGGGTGTAGCTTGGAGGCAGAATGGCCTTGAGTTCCATCCC
Source organism: Muscardinus avellanarius (assembly GCF_963383645.1). Taxonomy (NCBI): domain Eukaryota; kingdom Metazoa; phylum Chordata; class Mammalia; order Rodentia; family Gliridae; genus Muscardinus; species Muscardinus avellanarius. Next base: position 83,585,291 of record NC_137788.1, on the reverse strand, counting down.
TAGTACCGCAAAAAAAGAAAAAAGTTTTGGATCAAAATGTTTGTGATTATTAAGCTAAATATGCTGTTAAACAATCTAGCAGTCTTGTTCCTTGGTATCTGCTGAAAACAGATGAAAATTTATGTCTTTGAAAAAACTAGCACACAGATGTTTATAGCAGCTTTATTCATAATTGCCAAAATTTGGAAGCAATAAGATGTCCTTCAGTAGATGAATGGGTATATAAACTATAGTACGTCCAGACAATGGAATATTTTTCAGTGGTAAAAGAAATGAGCTATCAAGCCATGAAAAGACATGGAGGAACCTTAAACGAATATTACAGAGTGAAAGAAGCCAACCTCAAAAGGCTACATACCATGTAGCTCCAACTTTTAATATTCTGGAAAAAGCAGAACCATAGAGACAATAAAAGATAGTCATTGCTAGGTTTAAGGGAAAGGACGGATGAATAAGTAGACACAGAATTTTTTTTCTTTCTTTCTTTTTATAGTTTTGAGGATGGAACCCAGGGGCAGTCTACCTCCGAGCTCCACCCCTAGCCCCTGCTTTTTATTTTTTATTTTGAAATGGTCTCAGTGAGTTGCAGAGGGCCTCACTAAGTAGCTGCGGCTGTCTGCGAACCACGATCCTCCCATCTCAGCCTCCCAAATGCTGTAATTATAAGTGTGCACCACTACGCCTGACTCACAGAATTTTTTTTGTTTATAGCAGTGGTACTACTCTGTAATGGTAGATGTATGTCATTGTACATGTGTCTGGATCCATAAAATGTATAATACCAAGAGTAAACCCCAAGATAAGGTGTACTTTTGGTGATGACAGTGCAGGCTCATCAGTTAAGAGATCACCAAAGGAAATGTTGACAGTAGGGGAGGTAAAGCATGCATAGAGGCAGGAAAAAATGAGAAGTCTCTGTACCTTCTGTTCAGTATTATATGAACCTGGGACAGGAGGATCACAGGTTTACATCCAACCTCAGCAACTTGCCAGGGTTTGGCTGGCAGCTTAGTGAGCCCCTGCTTCAAAGTAAAGAATAGAGCCGGGCGTGGTGGCGTATGCTTGTAATCCCCGCGCTTGGGAGGCTGAGACAGGAGGATCGCACAGGTTCGAGGCCAGCCTCAGCTACTTAGTGAGGCTCTCAGCAACTTAGTGAGACCCTGTTTCCAAATAAAATATAAAACATAGGTCTGGCAGCATAGCCCGGAGGTAGAAAGCCTCTGGGTTCCACCCCCAGTACCACCAAAAAAATTAAAAAAAAAACAAAGTAAAGAATAAAATAGGGCTGAGGTATATTTCCGAGGTAGAACACCCCCTGTGTTCAATTCCTTCTACAAATAAATAAATAAATAAATAAAGCTGTGAACCTAAAACTGCTCTAAAAATAGTCTACTAAAAAATCAGCCAGGTGTGGTGGCACATGCCTATAATCCTAGTACTTGGAAGGCTAAGACAGGAGGCTCAAGGATAGCCTCAGCAAGTATGAGACCCTCATCAACCTAGCAAGACCCTGTTTCCAAATAAGAAATAAAATTGGGCTGGGGATGTAGCTCAAAGGTAGAATGCCTCTAGTTTCAATCGTCAGTACTACGGGGTGGGGGTCACCTAAGTCCCCTTACAGATTTTAAGTTCAATTATATTAAAATCCAAAAAATTTGTTTTTTAACTTTGATTAAAGAAGAAAGTTTTTTTTTTTTTTGTGGTACTGGGGTTCCTGGAAACCCTTCTTCCTCCGGGCTACACTCCCAGACCTATTTTTTATTTTTGGAAACAGGGTCTCTTATGCCAGCAGGGCTGGCTTCGAACCTGCGCTATCCTCCTGTCTCCGCCTCCCAAGCACGAGGATTACAAGCGTGCGCCACCACGCCCGGCATAAGTTTTTTGTTTTTTGTTTTTTGGTGGTACTGGGGATGGAACCCTTCTACCTCCGGGCTATACTCCCAGACCTATTTTATATTTTTTTAATTTGGAAACAGGGTCTCTTAAGCCAGCGCAGCTGACTTTGAACCTGCACAATCCTCCTGTCTCCGCCTCCCAAACGCGGGGATTACAAGCGTGTGCCACTATGCCTGGTGAGAAGAAAATTTTTAACATCATTATTTAGAATGGATATTTATTTCCCATTATTTTCCTTTTAAGTAAAATTTATCAACTCTTCTAGTGGTTCTCACTCCTCACATACTCCTCCCCTGCTTGTTTTTTTTTTTTTAATTGATCATGCATTCTTCTGAATACCTAATCAAAATGAGACGTTTGGTCATGCATGGTGGTACACACCTGTAATCCTAGTACTTGGGAGGCTAAGAAAGGAGGAACACAAATTCATGGCCAGCCTCAGTAATTTAGTGAGGCCCTCCACAACTCAGTGAGACCCATTTCAAAATAAAAAATAAAAAAGGATTGGGAGTATAGCTCAGAGGCAGGATGTTCCTGGGTTCAATTCTCAGTACGAAAAAAAAGGAGAGATGCTTTTTCCCAGAAAATGAACACACACACACACACACACACACACACACACACACACACACACCATTTTATCTTTATAGCAGGACTTTATAAGGCTTAGGTTCATTAGACCTCAAGTAAAAATCCCTGTTGTTGCGAGGCGCTATGACATGCACCTGTAATCCCAGTACTTGGGAGGCTAAGATATGAGGATTCAAGGTTCACGGCTAGCCTCAGCAACTTAGTGAGGCCCTGTTTCAAAATAAAAATAGCCAGGCGTGGTGGCACACACTTGTAATCCCAGCATTTGAGAGGCTGAGACAAGAGGATCTCAGTTCGCAGACAGTCTCAGCTACTTAGTGAGGCTCTCCTCAACTTAGTGAGAGCCTGTTTTCAAAATAAAGAATAAAAGTAGGGCAGGAGGTGTAGCTTGGAGGGCGAATGCCCCTGTGTTCAATCCCCAGACCCACATAAATAAATGAATGAATAAAGAAAGAAAGAAATAGGGCTGGGAGTGTAGCTCAGTTACAGAATGCCTCTTGGTTCAATACCGAGTATAATCACCACCAAGAAAAATATCTTGTTTTATGAATTCTATGCTTATGATGGCCATAATGGACAATAGGAAATTATATAATCAAACGTTAATTTTAAATTCATTATAAATATCATATGCTTATTTTAGGAGTTTCCTGATGTCTTGGAGTGCACTGTATCTCATGCAGTAGAAAAGATAAATCCTGATGAAAGAGAAGAAATGAAAGTTTCTGGTAAAGTCTAGACTTTACAATTCATTTTGTCATACAGTAAAAGTGATAGCAAGGTTTTGTCAGGCAGGGGAATAAGCCTTTCTTTGCTACTGGTAATGAATGACTCAGTTGCTAAGTGTGGAAAATATAAAAACTGTGTGTGTGTGGGAGAGAGAGACAGACTGACAGACTGACTGACTGGTATGTATGTATGACTGGGGCTTGAACCCAGAGGCATTCAAACTCTGAGCTATACCCCTAGTCCTATTATTTTGAAACAGGGTCTCACTCTAGGTTGATAAGAGTCTCAATCTTGCTGAGACTGTCCTCAAAACTTTAATCTTCTTATCTCAGCCTTCCAAGTACTGGGATTTCAGGCATGTGCCACTATGCCCAGCTGTAAAAACTCTGTTTTTTAAACATAATTTTAATGTCAACTCCTAAGAGGAAGTTATAGTTGGCTGGGCATGGTGGTGTACCTGTAATTCCAGTAATTTGAAGGCTAAGACAGGAGGATCACAGGTTCAAAGCTAGCCTCAGCAACTTACTGAGGCCTTCAGCTACTTAGACCTGTTTCCAAATAAAAAATAAAATAGGGCTTGGGTGTAGCTCACAGGTAGAATACTCTTGGGTTCAACCCCGAGAGCCACGAGAAAGAAAAAAAAAAGGAGTTGGAGTTGTTACAGTCAATGCTGGCTACTTCAGAGGAGTCAGAATAGTACTTCAGCTTGCTGTTCTTTTTAAATAGATGTATGTAAAATTATACATTAATAACACAGACAAACAAAAACCTAAATGGTAATTTGCTTTTGGTAATGAGATTCTTGGCTATTCTTTTTGGTCTTTCCACTTTTATACATTTGACTTATTTCTAGAGCAAGCATATTAATAGTATGATAAAAAAAAAATGCCGGGTATAGTGATTCATGCTTGTAATCTCAGTACTTGGGAAGCTGAGAAAGGAGGATCACAGGTTAGCAGCCAACCTCATGTTATTAATGTCCATTAATGATTAATTCATAAAAATATACATTTCAAGTAGTTTAAGCTCTTATATTTTTCTGACCTTCCTTCTAATAACTGGAAAGTTAATATTTGCTTTTAGTTTTGATAAGTACATATTTATTGGCAAAACTAAAATTATATAACTCAGAATAATCTGTCATACTGTTTAATAAGTTGTATACCAAATTTAGTAATTAATTTTGTTTTTTTACTTAGCAAAACTGTTCATTGTAGAATCAAATTCTTCATCATCAACTAGAAATGCAGTGGACATGGGTAAGCAAAAATATAATTTTTTTCTTAATGGACTTTAAATTATTTTTAGATATATTAGTTATAACTTGTCAGATCTAGGTAAAGAAAAAAATGACTTGATTTTTTTTTTTTTTTTTTTGCGGTACTGGGGATGGACCCCAGGGTATTCTGCCTTTGAGCTACACTCCCAGCCCTCCTATTTTTTATTCCTTATTTTGAAACAGGCTCTCACTGAGTTGCAAAGGACTTCAGTAAGTAGCTGATAGCTGAGGCAATCCACGAACCATTATCCTCCTGTCTCAGCCTCCCGAATGCTTGTATTACAAGCGTGTGCCACCACACTCAGCACCTGATTCTAATTTTTTTTTTTTTAATGCGGGTTTGGGGGTGGAACCCAGTGGCATTTGACCTCTGAGCTACACCTCCTGCCCTATTTTTTATTCTTTATTTTGAAACAAGGTCTCGCTAAGTTGTGGATGGCCTCACTAAGTAGCTGAGGCTGTCTGTGAATCGTGATCCTCCGGTCTCTGCATCCCAAATGCTGGGATTACAAGCGCGCCCGACTAATTTTACCATTTAAAGTGCTCATTTTTGCTGGGCATGGTGGTGCACGCTTGTAATCCCTGCCCTTGGGAGGCTGAGACAGGAGGATCGTACAGGTTCGAAGCCAGCTTCAGCTATTTAGTGAGGCTCTCAGCAACTTAGTGAGACCCTGTTTCCAAATAAAATATAAAATAAGTCTGGGAGTATAGCCCGGAGGTAGAAAGCCTCTGGGTTCTACTTCCAGTACCACCCAAAAAATAAATAAATAAAATAAAGTGCTAATTTTTAAGGCCTTTGTAGAATCAAGTTGACTATATATGATTATATTTTAATATACTTGAGAAATGTAAATTATTGGCAATTAAATGTTGACTATCTGTTTAGAAATAGAAGTTCTCGCCAGGCGTGGTGGCACACGTTTGTAATCCCAGCACTTGGGAGGCTGAGACAGGAGGATCACACAGATTCGAAGCCAGCCTCAGCTACTTAGTGAGGCTCTCAGCAACTTAGTGAGACCCTGATTCCAAATAAAGTATAAAATAGATCTGAGAGGGTAGCCTGGAGGTCGAAAAGCCCCTGGGTTTTAACCTCAGTACCACAAAAAAAAAAAGAAATAGAAGTTCTCCTTAATCATAGTTTGGCCGTTTTAGTACTGTAGCTAAAATATCAAAATCAAAGATATGAACAACTAAAAACAAGTATTTTGTATTCATTTTTAGCACTTGGTTAGGTTATTGTGGTATACCAGTTATTAAATACTTTTGTGTGTGTGTGGTACTGGTGATTGAACCTAAGAGCATTCTGCCTCTGAGCTACAGCCCCATTCCTATTTTATTTGATTTTATTTTGTGGGTCTGGGGATGGAACCCAGGGGCATTCGACCTCCAAGCTACACCCCTGCCCTATTTTTTATTCTATCTATCTATCTTTCTTTCTTTCTTTCATTTATTTTTATTTTTGGTGGTACTGGAAATGGAACCCAGGGGCCTTCTACCTCCAGGCTACACTCCCAGACCTATTTTATATTTTATTTGGAAACAGGGTCTCTTAATCCAGCTGAGGGGGGCTTTGAAACTGCGCGATCCTCCTGTCTCAGCCTCCCAAGTGCTGGGATTACAAGCGTGCGCCACCACACCCAGCTTATTCTTTATTTTGAAACCAGGTCTCACTGAGTTGCAGAGGGTCTCACTAAGTAGCTGAGGCTATCTGCGAACCATGATCCTCCAGTCTCAGCCTCCCAAATGCTGGGATTACAAGCATGCGCCACCATGCCTGGCTCCCTATTTTATTTTAATTTATTTTATTTTAGTGTTTTATGGTACTGGGGATGGAACCCAGGTGCCCTTTATCACCAAATTGTACTCCCAGCCCTTCTTACTTTTTATTTTGAAACAGAATCTTGCTAAGTTGCAAAGGGTGGCCTCAAATTTGCAATCCTTCTGTCTCAGCTTCCCAAGTACTGGAAGTACAGGCTGGCCTTAAACCTGGGATCCTCCAGTCTCGTCCTCTCAAACACTGGGGTTACAGACATGTGCCACAACACCCAGCTAGTACTTTTTAAATTTTTATTTATTTATTTATTTTTTTGAAGATTTAAAAAAGTTTATTAAAAGGTAGAAATACAGAGGATAGGTACAGCTCCATACCAGACTGGCATGGAGGGGTGACTCGAATGAATACACCCTTTAAAAAAAAAAAAAAAAAAAAAAGAAAAAAACATTTTGTTAGGCCGGGCGAGGTAGTGCACACTTGTAGTTGGGAGACTGAGACAGGAGGATCACAGGTTCGTGGCCAGCCTCAGCTATGTAGTGAAGCCCTCCACAACTTATTGAGATCCTCTTTCAAAATAAAGAATTAAAAAAAAAAATAGGACTGGAGATGTAGCTTGGAGATAGAATGCCCTTGGGTTCAATCCCCAGTTCCACACACAAAAAAATTCTTTTATTGTTTATATATGTTGGAAACTTAAATAACTGGCCCTTGAATATAACTGTAGAGTGAACAATAATCATTTAAAATAAGCTCATGAGGTTTTTTTTACAAAAATTAAGAAATTATCTGCCTCTGTAAATATAAAGACGATAAATGTGTTTTTCAGAACTTCAAGATTATTCTTTGCTCTACCACTTGCAGAATTCTTGTGATCATTCATATGAGATACTAGTGAACAAGTAGAGCTGGAGAAGATGATGATGTAAAGATAGGAAAGCTACCAAAAAGTCATGGGGTCTAGCAAACAAGAAGGAATAGCCAGGCGTGGTGGCACACGCTTGTAATCCCCCTGCTTGAGAGGCAGAGACAGGAGGATCGCGCAGGTTCGAAGCCAGCCGCGCTGGCTTAAGAGACCCTGTTTCCAAATTTTAAAAAAAAATGTGTGTGTGTATATATATATATATATATATATATATATATGTATGTATGTATGTATGTATATGTATATGTATATGTATATGTATATATAGGGTCTGGGAGTGTAGCCCAGAGGTAGAAGGGCTTCCAGGAACCCCAGTACCATCAAAAATTTTAAAAAAAGGGAAGGAAGCTTGTCCCCCAGAAAGAGGGGCCTGTAGTAGCTGTGAGCTCCCGAAGGAAGGCAGGTCAGAGAGCCCACTAGGATACCATATAGAGAAGTAGTTGAATGGGTACTTAATTTTTTTTTTTTTTTTTTTTTTTTTTTGGTGGTGGTACTGGGGTTCCTGCAAACCCTTCTACCTCTGGGCTATACTCCTAGACCTATTTTATATTTTATTTGGAAACAGGGTCTCTTTAGCCAGCACGGCTGGCTTTGAACCTGCGTGATCCTCCTGTCTCCGCCTCCCAAGCACAGGGATTACAAGTGTGCGCCACCACACCGGCTTAAAATATTTTTAAAGAAATGAAAGGTGCCAAGCATGGTGGTGCATGCTTGTAATCCCAGCATTTGGG